>NC_051309.1:72637747-73306825 GCF_015220235.1 Choloepus didactylus | reverse complement strand
TCTCCCTGATAAGAATTCTTATATGTAAACTCATAGACATGAAACATAAGGAACCAAGGTATAGAATGAGGTTTAAGATTGGGGGAGATTTTGCTTATCATGAGCAGAATGTTCAACTAGGATGAATGTAATGTTTGGAAATGAACAGAGGTGTCAGTAGCAAGATCTGAGAATAACTAACAGTGCCAAATGGCATGTGAATGAGGTGGAAAGGGAAGCTCAGAGTCATATATGTCACCAGAAGGAAAGTTGGAGGTCAAAAGATGGGAATGTATAAAACTGAATCCTATGGTGGGCAATGTCCATGATTAACTATACAAATACTAGAAAACTCTTCCATGAATCAGAACAAATGTATGACAATACAACTAGAAGTTAATAATAGAGGGGCATATAGGGAAGAAATATATACCTATTGCAAATTATATACTACAGTTAGTATTATTTCAACATTCTTTCATAAACAGTAACAAATGTACTATACAAACACTACAAGTCAACAATTGAGGGGGATTGGTTAGGGATATGGGAGGATTCGAGTTTCCTTTTCTTTTCTTTTCTTTTTAGTTTCCTTTTTACATATTTCACTTTATTTCTTGTCTGGAGTAATGAAAAACTTCTAAAAATTGAACAAAAATTAAGTGAGGTGATGGATGCACAGCTGTATGAGGGTACCAGGGGCAACTGATTGTACACTTTGGATCTTTGAATAATTGTATGGTATCTGAACAATCCCAATAAAAAAATATAAAAAAAGAGGTCACACCCTAATCAAAATGATGAATATGTCTGCTCCCACAAAATTGCATTTCAATATGGCTTTTAGAGGACATAATATATCCAAACTGGCACATTACAACCCCTGTACCCAAAAAAGACATGTTCTTTCCATACAAAAAATACATTCACTCCATCACAGTATCACAAAGCTTAAGTCATTTCGCAACAATAGGTAAGTACAAGATCTCATCAAAATCAGTTACTGCCACGGTCTGTCCTAAGGCATAATTCCCCTCTAGCTGTGCACCTGTGAAACTTAGAAAAAGTTATCCACCTACAGTATACAAAGGAGGAACAGTCATAGAATAAATGTTCTGATTGCCATAGGGAGAAAATGAAAGGAAAACAGGAGTCATGGTACCAAAACAGTTTCTAAAACCTAAGGAAAAACTCCATTATATTTAAAAGTCTGAGAGTCATTTAATAGAATGACAGTTTTACCTTGAGCTGAGAGAGCAGGGATCTAATCCTTTCCATGGGCCTTTGAGACAGCCCTTTTCTCTCCAAACACTGGGATGAGTACTCCAACATATTCACATATTGGGGAGACCATCTTCCTCTTGCCTCCACCACCCTCAAGCATCAGGATGCCACCTGACTGCCTTTCTGGGGCAAAGGCTCTCCCCTCTCCAAAGAGTGGGGTTGTTGCCAGGCTCTCCCCAATCCCCAGGGAATGTGCTCTACCCTCTCAGATGCTCTACATTCTCTGGGGCAGCAGCACTCTTCCTGAACATCGAAGTGGAAGACCTGCCCTCTGCTCTAGGGCAAACTCACCCTTTCCATGTGCAAGGGTTGCTCTCATCTCCTTGCCCAAGATTTCTTGACTCCAGACCTCAATTTCCATGGTTCTGTCTTTGAAGAAATTTTTTGTTAAATTTATTCCTTCTCTATCTCCTCTAGTCCAGACTGGCAGTGGTTCAATTTTTGCAGATCTTGCAAAAAAAGAAAAAAATGTTGTCTTGGCATGAAGCATACAGGGTTTGAAATCATCAGACAATAGGACTTCCCAAATCCTTTCTGGATAAATCCATCTCCAATCCTGGCTTGTACTGAAATGGCTGGCTTGTTCCAGGTTTTGTTAAATCCTCAATAGTGCATTATACTCTGCAGTTTCACTTTCTGGGAGCCCAGAATTTTCCAGAACATAAATTTCTGGTTTCTTTGTACACAAGAGTTCAGTTCTCAGCTTATCTCTGCCTTCTTGCATTTTAATATAAGCTTCAAGGAGAAGTCAGGCTACATTTTCAACTATTAGTTTTGAGATCCCTTCAGCTAAGTATCCCAGTTTGTTGTTTTCAAATTCTGCCTTCCATCCAACACCAGGAACCATTCTTGCCAAATTCTCTGCCACTTTAAAACAAGGACTGCCTTTCCTCCAATTGGCAATGATACGCTATTCATTTCTGTTTATGGTTTCATCAGAAGTATCTTTAGAGTCCATATTTCTACCAACAGTCTCTTCAAAGTAGTCCAGGCTTTTTCTATCAAGCTCCTCACAATTCTACCAGAATCTTCCCCTTATCCATTTCAAAAGCTGTTCCAACATGTTTGGTATTTGCAAACTCAGCAACAGCACCCCACTCTGGTACCAAAATCTGTTCTGGTTTGCTAGAGCTGCCATTATGCAAAATACCAGAAATGGATTGGCTTTTATAAAGGGGGTCTATTTGATTACAAATTTACAGTCCTAAAACCATAAAAGTGTCCAAATTAAAGCATCAACAAGAGGATACCTTTACAGAAGAATCCCTGATGTTGACCAGAACACCTGTCAGCTGGGAAAGCATATGGCTGGCATCTGCTGGTCCTTTGCTCCCAGGCTGTGTTGCTCTCAGTGTCTGATTCCAGTGGCTTTCTCTCTAAACATCTGAGAATCCTCTCTTAGCTTCTTTGAGTTAAACTCTGATTTCATATCTTAGCTTAGCATCTCCAAAACTCCTTCTGTCCACAACTTTAAGAATCTCTAAGCATCAGCAAATGTCAGGGCTTGGAGTTCTCTTAAGTATTGCAGTGAACTAATCAAGACTTACCCTGAATGAGGGGGTCAAATCTCCAGGAAACATTCAATCAAGAGTTCACAGCATAATCAACAACATTAATATGTGTGCCCCATAAGATTTCACAAAAGAATATGGCTTTTCGGGGGACATAATATATCCAGACTGGCACAGATACCTAACCTCAAAGGTGGAAAATTAGAAAAGAAGAGCAAAGTAAGCCCAAAATGAGCAGAAGGAAGGAATAACAACCATGAGAGAGAAGGTGAATGAAACAGAAATCAAAGAACAGGATAAACAAAACCAAAATTGGTTATTTGAGGAGACCAATAAAATTGACAGATATTTACCCAGAAAAAGAGAGGACAAGAATAACAAAAATCAGAAATTAAACAGGAGAACATAACTACCAAGCATGTGAAATAAAATGGAATATGAGTGTAGTATTAACAATTATACACCAATAAATTAGATAACCTAGATGAAATAGACAAATTTTTAGAAAAACATGAACTATACTGACTCAGGAAGAAATAAAAGATCTCAAGAAACAAATAACTAGTAAAGAGATTAAATCAGTTATCAAAAAACTCCAAGCTAAGGAAGGCACTGGACTGAATGAATTCACAGGGATATTTTACCAGCCATTCCAACAAGACCTAACTCCAATTCTGTTCAAACTCTTCCAAAACACTGAATAGGAGGGAGCACTCCCAAACTCATTTAATGAGGCCAAGATAAACCTCATACCAGAGCCAGATAAATATATCACAAGAAAAAAAAACTTAAAGGGCAATATCTCTTATGAATATAGATGCAAAAATCCTGAACAAAATAAAAACAATCTGATTCAACAGCATATTCAACAAATTATACACCATGATCAAGTGAGATTTACTCCTAGTAAGAAGGGTGTTTCAACATTAGAAAATCAATTAATGTAATACAATATACCACATTAACAGAATGAAGGGGAAAAACACAATTGTCTCAACTGATGTAGAGAAGCATTTGATAAACTCCAGCACCTTTTCTTGATAAAAACACATTGAACACTAGGAATAGAATAAACTTCCTCACCAAAAGAAAGGACATATATGAAAAACATACTGATAGGATCCTACTTTTTGGTGAAAGACTGAAAACTTTGCTTGTTAGCCCAGGAACAAGACAAGGATGTCAACTGTCACTGCTGTTATTCAACATTGCACCGAAAGTTGTAGTCATAGAAATTAGGCAAGAAAAAGATGTTGAAGGCATCCAAATGGAAAAGGAGAAGTAAAAGTTTCTGTATTTACTGATGACATTAAAAAAATTCCTGGAAAAACACAAAAAGGCTCCAAGAGCAAATAATTGAACTCCACAATGGTGAGGTACAAGATTCCAACACCTCCAAAATTAGCAGTGCTTCTATACATAAGTAATTAACAAACAGAAGAAGAAATCAAGAAAAAAATTACATTTGCAATAGCAACTAAAAAAATCAAATACATAGGAGTAAATGTAATCAAATATATAAAGGACTTATAAACAGAAAACTGTAAAACTTTGCTAAAAGAAATCAAAGAAGATCTAAATAAGTGGAAGGAGTTTCTATGTTCATGGACTGAAACACTAATTATCATTAAGAAGTCAATCTCGTACTAAGTGATATATAGCTTTAAGACAATTCAATCAAAATTCTAACAGCCTTCTTTGAAGAAATGTAAAAGCCAATTGTCAAATTTATATGGAAGCTTAAATGACTCAGAATAGCCAAACTCATTTTGAAAAAGAAAAATGAATAGGAGGACTTATACATCCCAATCTTAAAACTTTTCATATAGTCACAGTAATCAAATCATCAGGGTACTAGCATCGGGACAGATATATATACCAATGGAATGGAATAGAGAACTCAGAAGTCAACCCTTACACTTTTGACAAGGGGGCAAAAATCATTTAATTGGTCGAGAAGAGTCTCTTCAACAAGTAGTATTGTGTTTCCATTTGCAGAAGAAAGGAGGTGGTCACTTACCTCAAACCTTATGCAAAAATCAACTTGAAATTGATTAAAGACCCAATATAAGAGCCAGAACTATCAAACCCCTGGGAAAAAATCTAGGGGAGCATCCTTAGGACCTTGTATTAGGCAATGGTTTCCTAGATTTTTCACCCAAAATACAAGCAACAAGAGAAAAATAGTTCGATGGACCTCATAAAAATTGAAAACTGTGTGACATAAATCAATTTATCATGAAAGTATAATAACAACCTACACAAAGGGAGAAAATATTTGGAAACCACAAATGCAATAAAGGTGTAATATCCAGAATACATTTTAAAAATCCTTTGACTGAACAAAAAAGACAAACACACGTATCTAAAAATTGGCAAATTCTTGAACAGACAGCTCTACAAAGAATATATGCCAATAGTCAAAAGTAAATGAAAAGATACTCAACATCATTAGCCATCAGGGAAATGCAAAGCAAAGCCACAATGAGACATTGTTTTAAACCCAGTGGAGAGGGGTGGGGCAAGATTGTGGAGTGGTGAGGTATAGGTTTTAGTATTCCTCCAGGGCAATAGGTAGAAAGCCAGAAACTACATGGACCAGACACCACAGAGCAAATTCACTTTGGGCATATTTCATACAACACTCACAAATGTGTGGAGCAGCTGAATTCAGTGAAATATGTAAGTTCTTGTGTCCAGGGGACCCACACCCCTCCCAGCCAGGATCAATCCCATGGGAGGAAGGGACTTCAGTGCTGGGAACCAGGAGAGAGAACTACAGTTGCATCTCTGATTGAAAACTCAGACTGCTGATCAAAACTTCCAAACATAGATAGACTGAGACCAGATACTTGAGAATCTGGGAACAGTCAGCCCAGCATAGAGGAGATAGGGCTAACAAAAAGAGCAAAAAAATAAAAAATAAAAAATAATAATAATAAAATAAAATAAATAAAAACAGAGACTTTTTGGAGTTCTGGTGAACATAAAACAGAGAAGGGCAGGGCTCAAACAGAATCAGGTGCCTATGGAAATCTAGAGGGTGAAGACCCTTGTCTGAAGAGCCAGCCATTTTCTCTGCTTTCTTGATTGTTCCTTAATGGCCCTAAACTTCTTGTCTCTTAGCATTTCAATAGCCCATTAGATTTGCAAGGAGGGCCCTTCTTTTTTCTTTTTTTTTTTTCTCTTTTTCTGAAATAATTACTCTAAGAAGCCCATTACAGAAAGCCTCAAAGACTTGCAATTTGGACCCAGGCAAGAGCAGAGCTAAGATAGCTCTGAGGGAGAAAGCAATAAGTCTAGTAGCTGAGAAAATTTTCTAAACAACGTAACTTCCCAAGAAAAGGGAGTGTCCCCTTACTGCCATCTTCCTGGAAGGCTGGGAACACTCCTGCCTGGCACCAGTGCCACAGCCTAGAGCTGTCCCAAACAACCCAGTGTGATGGGAAGTGTTTCCAGCAACATACGCACATGCCACAATATCTGGTATGGGTGATAGCCTTTTGCACACCCACAGCTAATTGCCCCAGAGCTGAGAAGAGAGAGCCATGTGAAAAGGGAGAAATTAACCTCCCCATTGAGCCATCCTTTCAGCAGGCTGGGAATGCCCCTACACAGCCCTGTGTCCCAAACATTCCTTGAGGGACAGCACTCACTTGAGACATAGCACAGTCTTCCCTCAGCAGAGGCCCTGGGAGGGCACGGCTTAGAAGGGGGACCCACTCACAAGTCCCAGGGACCATACACCAATACCAAGGACTTGTGGGTCAGCAGCAGAGACAAACTGTGGCAAGACTGAATTGAAGGATTAGACTATTGCAACAGTTTTAAATCTCTGAAAACATCTGGGAGATTTCATTATTAAAGCCACCCTCCCTAACAGCTGAGACACATGCCCCACATTCAGGGCTGGCAGCACCAACTACACACACAAACTTCCTGCACCAATTGGACCCCACAAGATTCACACCC
Organism: Choloepus didactylus; assembly: GCF_015220235.1. Classification (NCBI taxonomy): domain Eukaryota; kingdom Metazoa; phylum Chordata; class Mammalia; order Pilosa; family Megalonychidae; genus Choloepus; species Choloepus didactylus. Next base: position 73,300,079 of record NC_051309.1, on the reverse strand, counting down.
CCACTCACAGCAAAGAAAAAATTGGAGAGAACTGGCTTAAGGGGAGTAAGTGGCTTGCAGACACCACCTGCTGGTTACTTAAAGTCTACTCCACCAAGCTGTAGATTTGACAAATTAGAGAAAAGTGTTTAAATCAGCTTACATATCCTAAAAGAACCCTATGAAGTTAAGCAAACACTGCTTAAAATCAACAGAAAATTTTAAAATATATGAAGGAACCATATGATATGGATACCCCAAACCCAAACACCCAAATCAAAAGAACAGAGCAGACACAGAACTTGGAGCAATTAATCAAAGAACTAAAGACAAACAATGAGAGCATGGCCCAGGATATAAAGGACAAGAAGAAGACCCTAGAAAAGCATAAAGAAGAAATTGCAAGAGTAAATAAAAAAAGAGATGGTCTTATGGAAATAAAAGAAACTGTTAACCAAATTAAAAAGATTCTGGATACTCATAGTACAAGACTAGAGGAAGCTGAACAGCAAATCAGTGACTTCAAGGATGACAGAATGGAAAATGAGAGAACAAAAGAAAGAATGGGGGAAAAACAAAAAAAAATAATTGAAATGGACCTCAGAGATATGATAGGTAATATAAAACTTCCAAATATAAAACTCATTGGTGTTCCAGAAGGGGAAGAGAAGGGTAAAGGTCTAGGAAGAATATTCAAAGACATTGTTGTGGAAAATTTCTCAAATCTTCTAAACAGCATAAATACACAAATCATAAATGCCCCATGAATTACAAATAGAATAAATCCAAATAAACCCACTCTGAAACATATTCTGATCAGATTATCAAATACTGAAGAGAAGGACCAAGTTCTGAAAGCAGCAAGAGAAAAGCAATTCATCACTTACAAAGGAAACAGGATAAGACTAAGGAGTGACTAGTCAGCAGCCACCATGGAGGAGAGACAGCAGTGGCATGATATATTTAAAATTGCCAACCAAGAATTCTTTATCTAGCAAAACTCTCCTTAAATTTTGAGGGAGAGCTTAAATTTTTCAAAAACAAATGCTGAGAGAGTATGCTAACAAGAGACCTGCCCTGTTTTAGATGCTAAAGGGAGACCCACCAAAGGAGAAACAAAGAAAAAAGAGACAGCTATGGAGAAAGGTTCAGTACTAAAGAGATTCAGTGTGGGTATGTTAAAGAACATTAAGAGAAAGAGGGAAACAATATATCTGACAAACATAAACCAAAGAATACGATGGCTGATTCAAGAAATGCCTCCACAGTAATAACATTGAATGTAAATGGATTAAACTCCCCAATTAAAAGTTATAGATTGGCATAATGGATTAAAAAATATGAACCGTCAATACGTTGCATACAAGAGACTCATCTTAGACACAGGGACAAAAAGAAATTGAAAGTGAAAGAATGGAAAAAATATTTCATGCAAGCTACAGCCAAAAGAAAGCAGGAGTAGGAATACTAATCTCAGTTAAAATAGACTTTAAATGCAAGGATGTTATGAGAGACAAAGAAGGCCACTACATACCAATAAGGGGCAATTGAACAAGAAGAAATTACAATCAAAAATCTTATGCACCTAAGCAAGGTGCCACAAAATACATGAGACAAACACTGGCGAAACTTAAGGAAGCAATTGATGTTTCCACAATAATTGTGGGAGATTTCAACCCATCACTCTCGCCTAAGGATAGATCAACCAGGCAGAAGACCAATAAGGTAATTGAAAACCTAAACAATCTGGTAAATGAATTTGATTTAACAGACATATATAGAGCATTACAACCCAAATCACCAGGATACACATTCTTCTCTAGTGCTCATGGAACTTTCTACAGAATAGATCATATGCTGGGCCATAAAAATAAGCTTCAATAAATTTTAAAAAATTTAAATTATTCAAAGCACATTCTCTGATCACAATGGAATACAATTAGAAGTCAATGACCATCGAAGACTTAGAAAATTCACAAATACCTGGAGGTTAAACAACACACTCCTAAGCAACTAGTGGGTTGAAGAGGAAATAGCAAGACAAATTGCTAAATATATAGAGATGAATGCAAATGAGAACACAACATATCAAAACCTATGGGATGCAGTAAAAGCAATACTGAGGGTGAAATTTATAGCAGTAAATGCATACATCATAAAGGAAAAGAGTTAAAATCAAATAACTAACAGAACAGCTTAAGAAGCTAGAAAATGAACAACAAACCAATCCTAAACCAAGTAGAAGAAAAGAAATAACAAGGATTAAAGCATAAATAAATGACATAGAGAACAAAAAAAAAAATAGTAGAAAGAATAAATAACACTAAAAGTTGGTTCTTTAAGAAGATCAACAAGGTTGACAAGCCCCTAGCTAGGCTGACAAAATCAAAAAGAGACATGATGCATATAAACAATATAATGAATGAGAAAGGTGACATTATGGTAGATCCTGAAGAAATTAAAAAAAAAAAAAAGAGGATACTATGAACAACTGTCGGTCAACAAACTGGATAATATAGAGGAAATGGACAATTTCATGGAAACATATGAAAAATCTAGACTGCCCAGAGAAAAATAGAAGACCTCAACCAACCAATCACAAGCAAAGAGATCCAATCAGTCATCAATAAACTTCCCACAAATAAATGCCCAGGGCCAGATGTCTTCACAGGGGAATTCTACCAAACTTTCCAAAAAGAACTGACACCAGTCTTACTTAAACTCTTCCAAAACATCAAAGAAAATGGAATATTACCTAACACATTTTATGATGCTAACATCAATCTAATACCAAAACCAGGCAAAGATGCTAAAAGAAAGGAAAACTACTGGCCAATCTCCCTGATGAATGTAGATTGAAGAATTCTCAAGAAAACATTTGCAAATTGAATCCAAAGACACATTAAAAAAATCAAAACACCATGACCATGTGTGGTTCATTCCAGGTGTGCAAGGAAAGTTCAACATAAGAAAATCAACCAATGTGTTACAACACATTAACAAATCATACATGGGAATCCTGTGTTTTATGCATGACAGTTTGTAAGCCTACAACCACTCTAATAAAAAAAAGAATATATAGGAGACTACATGTATCAATGGAGAGAGGGAAAAACCTTCTTATATAATAAGACACAACAGGCAAAGACCTAAAGGTATAAATTAAAAATATTTAAACAGGATTTAAAACTTACTTTAAAAATCATATAAACATGGTGCGGTCACGTCTACTGCTTCGGTGGGGGGGGGGGGGCCGGTTGCTGAACCCTCGGCTCTCGGTGCTGCTCTGAGAGTACCGGCGGCGGGGTCTCTTTCCCGGAGGCGAGGGCGAGGCGGGGGACTTGGCCAGGTCCCCGGCGGTGGCGTGCAAGGTGTGGAGGGCGGCGAGAAGGGAAAGACAAGACACTCTTCCTCCAGTAGGGGTAGAACAAAAGGACAAAAAGCACTTTATTCAGGGGTGAACACAGGTTATATAGGCTGGTAAGAGGGTGGGGGTTGTTACAAGCCAATGCTGAGGGGATAAAGGCTAGGATTGGTTCTGAGAGGGTGCGGAGGTTAGGATTGGTTCTAAGAGGGCGCGGAGGTTGTTTGAAAAGGGGCGGGAGTTGCTCTGGCAACGGTGTCTGGCAACAGTGTATACGCACTGGTGGTGGCGGGAGTTGCTCTGGGAACGGGGGGTGTGCGGGCAAGATAAGGGGGTGGGGAAAAGGCGGTTCCCTCCGGCAAGCCTCCCCTAACGGTGGTATTTTGGGTGAGGAAATGGGGCCTGCCTCCGGCCTCACTTTCTCAGGCCTGGGGGGCTGTGGAGGGCGCTGTCGCCGGTGCCCACCACCCTCCCCAGGGGCGGATCCGGTCCCCTGGCCCAGGCCCACCAAGTTGAAGCACGTAATCAGTATCCCGCACATGGAAGGAAAACTACAGAGAAATTGAAAATCTTTGCTACATGTCAATAAAATCATTTAATTTTGCAGATTATGTTTGTTTCTTAGAAACAAAAATAATGAATTTTTATATCAAATATTACACATATTTTCAAACCAGAATCAAATATTTTTTCATGGTTGATTTTCCAATAATATAAAATGTTTGCTTTTCTTTTAGTTCCTTTATGCCTGAATTTTAAATAAAATAATTCCTTCCATTTCTCTGTATGTATATACACATTGGATATAGATAATAGATAATATAGATAAATACATATGTGTGTATATATATATATATATATATATATATATATATATATATATACTTATTTTTCCAAAATGCCAAAGCATATCTATTCCCATTGTCTTAATTTCCCAAGGTTTCCTTTTCTGAGACCTCCCTGCACCTGGTCCATTTAGGGCTGTGCTATCTAGGGCTGATGCAAAGCTTGCATTGAGTGATGTAACCTTTGCCACTCTCTTCAAGTAGATCCCTCAATTCCTTTGTCTCCTAGGAAAACTGTCTTCCTCTTTCTAAGTTCTTCTGTTTCTGCCCCCTATTTGGCAGAGGTATGATTTTAAAAGTTTTCTTGAAAAGTAGTGCATTTTTAATTTTGGAGAATATTGCAAAGCCAACATTGTTCATCACTGTTTATTTATTTACCCATATTCTTTCTAGTAATAAGTTTTGCTACTGGGATAAGTAAAGTATTTTCTTGTTTTTTTGCATTGCATTTACTAAATCATAAGTTTATTGGTCACCTATATTTTATTTAAATTTCCTTTAAAATCTTTCATCTGTCTAAAATTTGATGAAGTATCTTTAAAACCTTTATGTGTCAGGAAAATAAAGCAAATCATTCCCTATACTATTATGTTTATGGCAGATTTATTTCATAATGTGTCTTTCAACATTTGGTTTGTTTCAAGTCTTTTATACCATATCATAAAACATAAAAATCTGAAGATAAATTTATCATTTTTTTTTTCCCTTATCACTTCTGGGTTATTTATCCTCTAAAAAGAACTTTCAACTTCTATTTCTTCTTCTCCTTTTTTTTTTTATATGGTCCTCTGCTATCTTCTCATTTGTGATTTTTTGTATTTATCTCTACTCAGAGTTGGCACCAGATATTATGCAAAATCTAATGATGAATACCTTATTGCACTCTAATCCCTGACCTTAGATTTACCTTTGCACTTCCATAAAATCTATTTTTAGCAAAATATTAAAAAGTCAACTGATTTTAAATTTCATTGATTTATCTATTCCACAAAATTTTATATTAGATACAGCCTTGATATAACCTATGTCATGCTTCTTGGAACACACAAACACATATGTATCAATAATCCTTTACTCTCAATCGATACTTTTCAACCTGCTAAAATAGTTACTCCTAAAGACTAAGCTAAATCGTTATTCATCATTCCCTTCCTCCACCAAGAAAGCATATTCATAGGATTGGCCCTTCTCTAGGCATCCATACCTTCTAAGACTCATCCCCATAACACTTGTAGAATAGGTGTTGGTTAATTGAATTATAGTCTGTAATAACTCCACTTGAAATTGAAACTGTATCTTTCTTGTAACTTTATGTCCTTTGCATAGTGTAAACTTTTTCAAATAGTAAGCAATTTCTAAAAATTGTTGAAGTTATGAAATAATTATTTATTTAGAGGGGGATTTAAAATGGATTGGAAAATGTATGAATGACTGGACATCAAACTTATATTATTAAATGAACTTCTCAAAAAATATAAATGTTCATAGATTTGGCGGATTATACTGTGTAGCCCAGTTTAGATATGTTCTTGGTCTTGGTGTGAATTCTCATGGTGTGGACCCATTGTAAATAAAATAACTTTAAGATATTGTAACAGTTATACAGTGGCCCAACTGAATCAGGCTTAGTTTTAAACTGGATTACTGGAGCCCTTTATAAGTGAAAGTCTGAAAGAGAGAAGCCACCAGAAGCAGCCAAAAGTTAACAGAGCCAAAAGAAAATAGAAAATGCCAGCATATGCACTACCATGTGACAGAAAAGCCAAGGACCAAAGATAGTCAGCAGCCAACCCCAGAATGCCAGAATCTTCTGGGAGATACCATCATCTTGCTAAAACCTCAATTTTGGACATCCTTCACCTCAAAAGTATGAGCCAATGAATTCCCATTTGTAAGCCAAACCATTGTGTAGTGTAGTTTTTGTTTGTTTGTTTGTTTGCTACTTTGTTTGTTTTTTAGCAGTTAATAAATTAAAACAATGGGCCACATAGGGTCTCCATAGGCAAGACATGTCTAATCATTACCCACAAACTGCTGCAGGTCAAAAAAAAACCTTTCCCCAGCAACTCCTCCTTTTTTGTTTCTTGTCTTTGCTAGAATCATTATAATTCTCTGGTTACACAAATTGTAAACCAAAGCACTTATTACATATTGTACCTATTATTTCTCATCAAAGAATTCTAATTCTATCCTTTCCATTCACAAACCAACATTATGTACTCACTGACATTTTCATCAAATTTAGCTTTTCTGATATACATTTCTTTAACACATAACACTATTTTGTGCTCCCTTGTCTACCACTCAAATTCTATTTAGATGGCAGAACAGTTATATTAAAGGACAAATATGGTTAACTTCTAAATCTGATTTGAAAATTTGAGTAGACATTTTATGAAAATTAAAACACAGCCTAAATTATAGAAATTGATGCTCTCCAAAGCACACTATTTCAAATAATTTTCTTTTTCTGCACTGCCCTTGTGTTAAAATCTACCCCATAAATACTAAGCTAGTAAATGTCTACTAATATAACCATCTTTTTCTCATGCTATTCTATTCACTTTGAGTACCCTCATTCTGTCAAGTCTGCTTCTAGGTTCCCTGCCAGAAATTAACAGATTGTGCCATGCCCATCAACAGCACTGAACAAAGTTCAGTGCATATTAAATCTCCTTTCCTATCTTTAGAAGTTAATGTTTAACTTATCCTTTAATTGACTGCCATTTTATATCTGTACCCAGCAGCACAAAAACTCCTGCAGACCAGTCTGTGAGAGAGCTGCTGTCATGGTGACCAAGAAGTGGGTTTCAGCACTTCTGCTTGTGCAGCTGTGCTGTGTTGGTTGTGGATTGTGTGGGAAGGTCCTGGTGTGGCCCTGTGACATGAGTCATTGGCTCAACATGAAGATCATTCTGGAGGAACTCATGGCAAGGGGTCATGAGGTGACGGTGCTGGTTCCTTCACACAATTACATCATTGACCACAACAAGCCTTCCACACCAAACTTCAAGGTAGTTTCAGTGCCAAATGATGGAGAAAGAGCTAAGAATTTACTAAATGAATTTTTGGATGAAGCCATTACTGGCATGTCAAAACTGTCATACTGGCAATCAGCAATAAAACTACAAGAGTTGGTCCTTCAGTCAACTGGAGATGTGAAATTTCTGTGTGAGAATGTTGTGTACAATCAGACACTCATGAAGAATCTCAAGGAAACTAACTACAATGTAATGATTATAGATCCTGTGATGCCCTGTGGAGACCTTGTAGCTGAGTTGCTTGCAATCCCCTTTGTGCACACATTAAGAACTTCTATAGGTAGCAAGTTGGAGAGATATTGTGGAAAACTTCCAGCTCCACCTTCCTATGTGCCTGTTCCCATGGCTGTACTAGAAGACAAGATGACCTTTCAGGAAAGACTGAAAAATCTGATGCTTTCCCTTTTTTATGACCTCTGGCTCCAGCAATATGATGTTCAGATTTGGGATCAGTTTTACAGTGAAGCATTAGGTAAGAGACTCTGCTTTTCTTTCTAAACTAGTAACCAAAGTGTAAGTCTACAATGATGAAAGAAAGCCTTTTTTAAAATTCTGTCTACCCTGCAAAACTCTTCAAGTGATACCAATGATCTGATCATTCATAACTAATTGTGGGTGTGGAGGCAAAAAGACTTTCCTGTAGTTACTGTTTCTTTAGAGTCTTCTAAACATTTCTGTGTGTTACCTTGCTTATACTTAACAGATGACTTTGAAACAAAACAAAATCTAAAACCCACAAATAGATATTAATCTAATGACGAGAGTTTGTTTGTTACATATAAGTAAACCCCAAAGAAGTCCATTACACTGAATTTCCATATAGGTTGTGGTTACACTATTATAACTTTTTTGGTAATATGAGTATAATGCTTGCTGTGTAAGTGAGATAACCTCTTTGCCTGCATACAGTAATAAACTGAAATATGATCTACATTAAAAATTTAATTTTTAATTTTCTACATTTTTTACTTTGCTTGAACATTCCTTAACAACTTTTGAGAATGTTTGAGAATCACTAATTATCACTTTTGATTTTAAACAATTTCTCTTGTAAAACTGTACCTGTCCTTCTTACCCATTTCATAAATTTTAGATGGAATTTCAGAAAATCTTTTGTCAACTATTTCATCATGGCTGGTCATACTGAAGAGTTTCATGGATGTACTATATTTCTTGGGAGAGTGTTAACAGAGCCCTCAAAAGTTAAATAGAGACTATTAAAAAACTCTGTCTCTGGAAATGGTAAAAGAGAGTTGATTTTTCCCTTCAGTGAATTAATTTCTACCTATTTTAAATTGGTTGCCATTTCTCCCAAAAGGTGTATGGTTTTGTAATTTTTATACACCCAGCTGTTATCTAAATTAATCTCAGGAAGGCTTTCATTCCCTCATCTTTTAGAATTACCTAGGGACATGAACTAACAATGGAAGGGTCATATTAGACATTACAAATATTACCTAATTTAACTCAATGACTTTCAAATGAGAAATTGTTTCACAGAGTATCAAAGGAATCCACTTCAAAAATTCTTAGCTTTAGACATGAATGAATTTATACTGCATTGATATCACAGAAAATAATTTACAATCACCAAGCACTACCTGTTTTTCAGGATTATGTTAGGCATAATAGGTTTGAGTTAAATATGACAAGGATCTTGCCCTCAAGTCTGTGTTCAGAGATAAATGGAAGAGACAAATTTCTATATATATCACTGTGAATTCTTTGGAATATGAGGGTTATGAAGAAACCCCTCTCAGAGGGTAGAAGTTGAAGGCAAGAAGAAACAGAAACAGAATTACTGGGGAAGAAAAGGGAAACTCATTTTCCATTAAGCAAGAATGTGTACTGACAGTAACTCCCATTCTTGTGCTACTTATTATAACAAAGATTTGCAATATCATTCCCCCGGTGAAAAGAAGTGGATAGCTCTAACTTTCCTCAGTTTTGCATCTTACTGGCATAAGGCCACTTATTAACCCTGTCTTTTTACCCTAGTCCCGCATTCTTTATTATATGTTTAATATATATTTTTCTGCTTCTGTTTTCCTAATCTTCATTTTCTTCTACCTATTCCTACATTTTTAACCAGACTGAGAGAAAAGGTCATTCTGTCTATAAAATCTTTTGAAGTTTATTATTAATATCTGTAAGATCTAAGAGAATCTTTATTTCACAGTTTGTAAACAATTCTGGATTACATCAGAGCATAAAACAATAAATATTTAAAACAAATAGTAAAAATTCCTGTTTTGCAACATCTTTGGACCACAGGCATCAGATTTTGCATTATACAGGACATTTTCATACTGACCTCTGCCTCTTGTCATATTTTGGGGCTTCTCTCCACTTTAAAAAAAAAAATTAGTTTTTTTATAGACACTGTAGGTATACAGAAAAATCCAGTAAATTATACCCACCTATTATTGAGTCTTTACAATTCTTGAAAGAATGTTAAAATATTACTATTAACTATAGTCCACTGTTCACATTAGATTTATTTTTCCATATACCACACTATCTTCTTATATTCTTATATTTCATAAATTTCTTATGATTTATGAAAGAATATTCTTCTACTGTACTTCAATAACCCAAGTCCATCGTCCACAATAAGGTTCACTGTTACGCAGTCTCACGTTTTATCTTCTTTCATTCTAGTAGCATACATGAATTTTCCCTGTCAACTACATTTACATACATAATTCAATGATGTTAAATACTCACAATAATGAGCTATCATCACCACTGTCCCCTCTCAAACCATTAAAATCAGCCGAAATGAAACCTGTGTACAAATTAAGCATCAACTCATTCTCTACCACCAATCTCTTCCCTGGTTATCTGTAGTTTAGATTCTAACTCTTTGAGTTTGCTGATCATAATTAGTTTACATTAGTGAGATTATACAATAGTTGTTCTTTTGTGTCTGGCTTATTTCACTCAAAATAATGGCCTCAAAGTTCATCACTGTTGTTGCCTACATCAAGACTTCATACTTTTTAGAGCTGAATAATATTCTATTGCATGTATATACTGCATTCAGTTTATCCATTCCTCAGCTGATGGACACTTGAGTTGTTACCATCTTTTGACATTTGTGAATAATAGTACTATGAACATTGGTGTTCAAAAGAGTCTTTGAGCCCCTGCTTTCAATTCTTCTAGTTATATATTTAGTAAGTGGATTGCCAGATCATATGGCAATTCCACACTTAGCTTCCTAAGGAAATACCAAAAACTGTCTTTCATAGTTGCTGCACCATTTTACATTCCCAGCAGCAATGAATGAGGGTTTCTATTTCTTCACATGCTCTCCAACACTGGTAATTTTCTGTTTCTTAATAGTAGCCATTCTAATAGTTGTGAAATGATATCTCATTGTGGTTTTCATATGCATTTCCCTAATAGTGATGTTGAGCATCTTTTCATGTGCTTTTTAGTCATTTGTATTTCCACTTTGTAGAAATGTCTATTCAAGTCTTTGGCCATTTTTTTAATTGTGTTTTTTGTTTTTTTATTGTCTCATTTTAGGATTCTTTATATATTCTAGATATAAGACCCTTATGGAATATATATAGTTCAAATATTTCTCCCACTGAGTAGGTTTTCTTTCTATTTTTGTGTCAAAGCCCTCTGCAGCAAAAAAGTTTTTATTTAGTAGGTTCCATTTATATATTTTTTTCATTTGCTACTTGTGCTTATGTGTGAAGTCTAAGAAAACATTGGCTAACACAAGATCCTAAACATGCTCCCCTACATTTTGTTCTAGGAGTTTTATACTCTAGGCTCCTATATTTAGGTCTTTGAGCCATATTGAATTAATATACATATGAAGTAAGAAAGGAGTCTTCTTTCACTTTTTTGAATATAGATATACAGCTCTCCCAGCACCATTTGTTGAAGACACATCTTTCCTAATTGAGGGGAATTGGCAGTCTTGTAAACAATCAATTGATCATAGGTATGAAGACCAATGTCTGAGCTCTCAATTCAATCCCATTGGTTGAGATATATCCTTGTGCCAATACAATGCTGTTTTGACGACTGTAACTTTGTAATATGCATTAGAGTCTGGAAGTATGAGTCCTCCAACTTCATTCTTCTTTTTAAAGATGACTTTGGAGATTCAGGGCTCCTTATCCTTTCAAATGAATTTTATGATTGGCTGTTTCATTTTTGCAAAGTAGGCTGTTGGAAGTTTAATTAGGAGTTTCTTGAATCTGAAGATCAATTTGGGCAGAACTGACCTGTTAACAATATTTAGTCTTCCAATCCATGAGCATGGAATGTCCTTCTATTAATTTAGTCTTCTTTGATTTAGCCAGGTATTGTAGTTTTCTGTCTATAGATTCTTTATACACTTGGCTAAATTTATTCCTAGATATTTGATTCTTATAGTTGCTATTGTAAATAGAAATTTTTCATTTCCTCCTTAGATTGCTTATTGCTAGTGTATATAAAAACTACTGATTTTTTTTAAATTTTTAACTAGTTTTGTTTTGAGATATTTCCACAAACCATACAATTCATTCAAAGTATACAAAGACTTTCAGTATAATCACAGAATTGTGTATTTAACAACACAATCAATTTTAGAATATTTTCATTATTCCAAAAAGAAAAACCTCATATCTCTTATAGCCCCATTTTATTCACAGTTAGCAATGGTGTAGTAACTTTGTTAAAATTGATGAAAGAGTATTAAAATATTACTGTTAATTTTAGTCCATAATTTGCATTAAGTGTATTTTTCCCATTCATAACCCTATTATTGACACCTTATAATGGTGATGTAGATTTGTTCTAGTTCATGTAAGAACATTCTTATATTTGTACTATTAACCACAGTCATCATCCACAACAGGGTTCACTGTGTTATACAGTCCCATATTTTATCCTCTAGCTTTACTTCTAGTATATACATAACTCTAAACTTAACTTTTTAACCACAATCACATAATTAAATCTATTAATTACACTCACAAAAATGTGCTGCCATCACATATACCCATTTCCAAATTTTACAATCAACTTAATTAAAAACTCTATGTAAATTAAGAATCAGCTGCCCATATAGACACTCATTCTATCTGCTGGTAACCTATGTTCTTGAGTTTAACTCTTTGACTTTGCTTATTAAATTAGTTCATAACATTGTGAATGCACAATATTGGTTCTTTTGTTTCTGGCTTATTTCACTCAATGTAATGTCCTGAAGGCTTAGACCTGTTGTTAGTTGCATCAGGACTTCATTCCTTTTTACAGTTGAAAACATTCTATTGCATATATACTACATTTTGGTGATCCGTTCATCAGTTGATGGACACTTGAGTTGTTTCCATCTTTTGGCAATTGTGAATAATGCCACTATGAACATTGGTATTCAAATGTCTAAGTCCCTGCTTTCAGTTCTTCTGGGTATATACCTATTAGCAGGGTTGCCAGGTCATATTGCAATGCTACACTTAGCTTCCTGAGGAACTGCCAAACTGTCTTCTACAGCTGCTGTGCCATTTTGCATTCCCACCAACAATGAATGAGGGTCCCTATTTCTCCAAATCCTCTCCAACTCTTGTAGTTTTCTGTTTTTTTAACAGTGGCTTTCTAGCAGGTATGAAATGATAATCTCATTGTGGTTTTGATTTGCATTTCCCTAAAAGCTAATGAAGACAAGCATCTTTTCATGTGTTTTTTAGCCATTTGTAAATTTTTTCTCTTTGGAAAAAAATGCCTAGTCATGTCTGTTGCCCAGTTTTAATAGTGTTTTTTGTCTTTTTATTGTTGATTTCTTCATGTATTCTAGATATTAAACCTTATCAGATATATGGATTCCAAATACTTTCTCCCACTGTGGAGTGGGCCTGTTCATTTTCTTGACTTTTGAAGCACAAAAGTGTTAAATATTGATGAGGTCTTATTTATCTATTTTGTTTTTGTTTTTGCTTTTACTTTTGGTGTGAAGTCTAAGGAATCATTGGTCACCAGAAGAGCTTGAAGAAGCTTCCCTATATTTTCTTCTATTGGTTTTATAGTCCTGGTTCTTACCTTTAGGTCATTGATCCATTTTGAGTTAATTTCTGTATAAGGTGTGAAATTGGGTTCCTCTTCCATTCTTTGGCATATGGATAACCATCTCTCCCAATACCATTTTTTTGAATAGACAGAAATGACCCAGTTCAGTGGTCTTGGCAGTCTTGTCAAAAATCAGTTAGCATAAGGAAGAGGGGCAAAACAGTGGCATAGAGAGGTGTGGAATTTAGTTAGTCCCCTGGAGTAATTAATAAACAACCAGGAACAACTAGTAAATAATCTAGAACAACTGCTGGGGGATAACCACGACTGTCCATACATAATACACCAACCTGGATTGGGTTGGATAACTGAGATCTCAGCATAAAAACTGTAAGTAAAATCTGCAGAACCATGCCGGAACCCCCCTCCCCCTCATATCAGGCTGAGCTGCAAGACCTCACTGTGAGAGAAAGCAGTGTTCCTGGAGTGAGCAAACATAGTGTAACCTAGCTCCAACTTCGGTTTTAATTAACAAAGGTGGACTGTCAAATACAAGCTACAAACATAGACAAATGCGCAACAAGCAGCAAAGTACCCTGAGGTCACTCCCAGGGGAGAGGAGGTGTGGCTGATGGAAAAAAATAATAATAAAAACAAATACAGAGGCTTTTAGAGATGACTGAAAGTAGAGAGCCAAAAAATGCCTCTGCCCCAGGAAAGGGAGCCCAGAAGACCAGGTGCTCCCTCTGACTGATGGGTGAAACTGGGGATGATAGACTGACTCTGAAGGGGGGGGAGGTTCATTCCCTTTTTCCCTCTCTCCACTCAATGGAGAAAGGCCCAGCCATTTTCAGTTTGCAGTGCTCTGACCCAAACAGGGTGAAGAAAACAGAGTCAGAGACAATAAGGAGTAATTCAAATGCAGAAAATAACTTGCTAAGGGGTGTATCTTCCCTAAGAGGAAGGAGATGGGGCCCAGCTCTAGTCCCTCCCCTCCCCTCAGAACTCAGAAATGAGGGTCTGGGGAAAACAGTCAAAACAGAAACAACCTAAGCTGAGAAATAAAGTGACCACACCTTTTTACAACAGTCACCAGTGGGGAGTGACAGACTGACAGGCACTACCTGCTGGGCAGGTTAGGGAAAGCATAGTGGCTGAGGGGCTCTTGGGAAACCCTGTCAATCATCTAAGACACAGCCTTAGGGAAATTTGACACTGAACACAGCACAATTCTGAGACCTGAACCTCTTCTGGTCTGGGAAAATCTGATTGGGATAACCAAGGAAGCCAGATGCCTAGACAACAGAAAACTACAGCTTACAGTAGGAAAAATGAAGATATGGCTCATTCAAAGGAACAAACATATCTCAGTTGAGATACAGTTAAGATATTGTCTCACTTTAATGAAAAAACCAATTAAAGATTTTCAAGTAAATATGCTAAATCCATTCAAAAACTAAGTCAAAGAGTTCAGGGAAAATATGGCAAAAGAGACAAAGGATATAAGGAAAACACAGGATGAACATAAGGTAGAAATCAAAAGTTTTAAAAAAACAGCTGGTAGAATCTATGGACGTGAAAGGCACAACACAGAAGATGAAAAACACAATGGAGACATACAATAGCAGATTTCAAGTAGCATAAGAAAACATTCAGGAACTGGAGAACAAGACACTTGACATCCAACACATGAAAGAACAGATAGGGAAAAGAATGGAAAAATATGAGCAACATCTCAGGAAATTGAATGACACAGAGAAGCACAAATGTACATGTCATGGGTGTCCCAGAATGAGAAGAGAAGGGAAAAAGGGCAGAAGCAATAATAGAGGAAATAATCAATGAAAACTTCCCATCTCTTATGAAAGATATAAAATTACAGAACCAAGAAGCACAGTATACCTCAAACAAAATAGATCTGAATATACCTACACCAACACACATAACAATCAGATTATCATATATGAAAGACAAAGAGAGAATCCTGAAAGCAGCAAGAGAAAAGCAATGCATCACATCCAAGGGAAGCTTGATAAGACTATGTGTGGATTTCTCAGTAGAAACTATGGAGGCAACAAGGAAGTGGTGTGATATATTTACCATATTGATAGAGAAAAACTGCCAACCAAGAATCCTATATCTGGCAAAACTGTCCTTCAAACATGAGGGAGGGTTGAAAATATTCTCTGACAGACAATGAGAGAGTTTGTTGACAAGATACCTGCTCTACAGGAAATACTAAAGGGAGCACTACAGACATATAGGAAAAGGCAGGAGTGTGAGGTTTGGAACACAATTTTGGGTGATGGTAGCACAATAATGTAAGCACACTGAACAAAGATAACTGTGAATATGGTTGAAAGAGGAAGGTAAGGAGCTTGTGGGACACCAGAAGAATTGACAAAATATAAATAATGGAATGGTATAACTCAGTGAAACCTAGAGTGCTCAACAGTTGTGATAAAATGTACAAATATGTTTTTACATGAGAGAGAACAAAGAATGTCAACCTTGAAAGGTGCTAAAAATCAGGTGGTATTGGGGAAAAATACAATCAATGCAAACTAGAGACTATAATTAATAGAAACATTGTATGATGCTTCCTTTAATGTAACAAGGGCAATATATCATAGCTAAATGCCTATAAGAGGAGGATATAAGAGATGGGTATGGGACTCTTGACATTGGTAATGTTGTCTGACTGTTTTATCGTACTTTAGTTTAATTCTATCTTTCCCTTTGTTGATTTCTAGTTGTCATGCTTTTTCTTTCTTTTTCTTTTTCTTTTGTCTCTTTACCTTCTTTGACTCTTCCTCCTTCTTTGTGGAAGAAATGGAGATGTCCTTGTATATATCACAGTGATGGTGGTGAATACATAAATACATGATTATACAGGGAAACACTGATTGTTTACTTAGGACATAAAAGTATGTTGGGTGAACAAAACTGTCTTAAAAAAAAGGGTTGATGAGGAAAACTTGAGGGCACCATATTCAGTGAAACAAGTCAGTCACAAAAGGGCAAATAATGTATGGTCTCAATGATATGAACTAATTATAATATGTAAATTCACAGACATAAAATATAAGTTACCAGGATATGGAATGAGGTTAAATAATGGGGAGTGGTTGCTCATTATGAGTAGAGTATTTAACTAGGTTGAACTTAAGTGTCTGGAAATGGACAGAGGTGATGGTAGTATGTTATTGTGAGAATAATTATCAGTGCTGACTGATGTGTGAATGTGGTGGAAAGCGGAAGCTTGGAAGCAAGCATGTCACCAGAAGGAAAATTGGAGGTTAAAATATGAGAATGTAGAAAACAGTGAATCCTGTGGTGTACAATGTCTGTGATGAACTGTACAAATATTAGAAATCCCTTTCATGAACTAGAACAAAAGTATGATACTCTAGAAATTAATATAGAGGGGTATATAGGAAAAATATACCTATTGCAAACTATGTTCTACAGTTAGTAGTATTTTAACATTCTTTCATCAACAGTCATAAATATGCTATACCAATACTATGAGCCAATACTGGAGGGGTGTTAGGAATATGGGAGGATTTGAGTTTTCTTTTTTGTTTTTGTTTCTTTTCTGGAGTAATGAAAATACTCTAAAAATTGAAAAAAAATTAATTGTGGTGATGTATGCACAGCTGTGTGATGGTACCATGGACAATTGATTGTGCACTGTGGATGATTGTATGGTATGTGAACAATCTCAATAAAATTTAATTTAAAAAACTGCAAGCAAATCAACTACTGTACATTTTGAAGTCTATTTCCAAACCCTCACTTTGGTTCCATTGGTCAGTATAACTATCATTATGCCAGTACCCTGGTGTTTTTGTTTGTTTGTTTTTCAGTTATTCTTAATTTAATGAAATAGAGCATAATAAGAAAGCAATTGCTGACACAGTTAACTGGTACTATGTTGTGATGTCTTTCCTAATTCAGTCAGCAGAACAGAAGGAAATATTGTAATGAAGGAAAGAAACATAAAACAGAAGAAATAGTCATACAGCTATCCCTTAATTTGGTGTTTTAAATAATTGACAAAATTCATCTTATTGTCTTTTTATTTTCTGAGATTTATAGCCATCTTCTCTTTATATCCATTTATAAAATGGATATAAAGAGAAGTATTACATCAACTTCCTATCTCCTGCTTAAAATTCTGGCACAAGCCTCCTAAGTGGCCTCCTTGGCTCCAGTCTTCACTTATTTTATCTTCTCTCTTTTTTTTAATGAAATTCAGTTTTTTTGAGAGATAGTCACATGCATACAATCATCTTTGGTGTACAATCAATTTTTCACAGTATGCATTCATTGCCACAATCTATTTTTGACCACTTTCCTTACACCAGAGAGAATCAGAATAAGAATATGAAATAAAAGTAAAAAATAACACACCAATCATGCCCCCATCCCACCCTAGTCTTCATTCAGTCTTTATCTCCATTCCACAAGGTTTTCACAATCACACTGTCACCCCTTGTAAGCTACACTGTCATACAATCATCTTCAAGAGTCAAGGCTACTGGATTGGAGTTTGATAATTTCAGGTATATACTTCTAGCTGTTCCAATACATTAAAACCTAAAAAGTGTTATCTATGTAGTGCATAAGAGTGTCCACCAGAGTGACCTCTCAAATCCATTTGAAATCCCTCAGCCACCAAAGATTTATTTTGTTTCATTTAACATCCCCATTTTGGTCAAGAAGATGTTCTCAATCCCATGATGCCTGGTCCAGATTCATCCCCTGGAGTCATATCTTGTGTTGCCAGGGAGTTATACACCCCTGGGAGTCAGGTCCCACATAGTGGGGGAGGGCAGTGAGCTAGAGAGAGAGGGCCACATCTGAGCAACAAAGAGGAACTCAGGGAGAGACACTTAGGCACAATTATAATCAGGTTTAGCCTCTCCCCTGCAGCAACAAGCTTTATAAGGGCAAGCCAAAAGACTGAGGGCTTAGCATACGAAGCTGTCACTCCTCAATGTTGTGAAAATATCAGCAAGAATCCAGGTGAGGAAGTCCAATACTTCTGCATTTTCCCCCATCTCCTCAGGGGGGCCCTGCATATATATTCTTATTCTCTGCCCAAATTACTTTGGGGATGTACTGCTATTTCACTCTAACCTATACATACCTACTATATCTCACTTCCTATTCAAAGTTCAATGTAATTGTGGTGCTTGAACAAACTGGCTGTGGATGTTATATTGTTTAGAAAGTATAGATCCTGCACCAAATAAACAACTCTTCCCTTGGACTCCCATGGAAGTTGAAGTTTTAGCACACAATTTCAACCTTTACCCTTTGGCCTGATTTGCCTTAGTCTTAACCAGATCTGCTTCATTCATGTCTCTAATTGAAGTCTGTGCCCTTTTTCAGTTTTGTTTTTTTTTTTTTAACAGTTGCTGCATGTATTAATACTGACATATCTGCCAGGCTCTAGCTCTGATTTTCAGATGTCACATAGATACCCAATCTTGCAGAGACCCATCAAGTTATACAAAAAGGGATCAGCATCACAGACTTTGCAGATAGCCATTACAATTTAGGAATAGATTTGGCTGCTGTAAGAGCTTACAATCTAGGGAGCATTACAGTAATCATTTCCTTGTTAGGCTCTGCTCTAAGATTCAATTCTGAGTTTACACATTGTAGTCAGTCCGTATTGATGAGGCACTATAGTGTTTGCCTTGGTTTCTGGTGTACTTCACTCAAAATCCTATCTACAGGATCCACTCACCTCATGGTATCTCACAGCTTCACTCCTTCTCATGATTGCTCAGTATTCCATTGTATGCATACACCACAGTTCACCATTCTGCTCCTCAGTAGGTGTACCCTTAGGCCACCTCCACCCATTGCACATCTTGAATACTGCCTCCATCAACACCAGTGTGCAAATGTCCACTCATGTCTCTGTTCTCAGTTCTTCCAAGTAGGTACAACATAATGAGGTTGCAGGACCCCATGGCGCACACATACTCAGCTTCTTGTGGAACCACGATGCTGACCTCCAGAAAGACTACACCATTCTGCTTCCTCATCAACAGTCGATAGGTACATGACTCTCTCCATGTTTTCTCCAGCACTTTTACCCATATTTATATTTTTCCTACAATTTTATAGAGATATTCACATGCATTACAATTATCCACAGTGTATAGGCAGTTCATGGTATCATCATATTGTTGTACATTTATCACCACAGTCAGCATTTGAACATATCGATCACTATGAAAAAGGTTTTTTTTTGGGGGGGGGTGATTAAAAAAAGATAATAAAAATTAAAATAAAATGTCACACAATAAAATATAATAGTAAGGACAGAAAACAACACCATTATCAAGAATCCCATATCCCTCCCCTATATCCCCCTCTCATACACATTTAACTTTGATATATTGACTCTGTTACATTTAATGGAAGCATATTACAATGTTACTGTTGACCATAGACTCCACTTTGCTTTGATAATGTTTTTTCCCCAAGTACCATCCCTTTTTCAACACTCTGCATGGTTGACATTCATTTACTCTCCCACATGTAAAAACATTTTTATATTTGTACATTTAACAGTCATTGGCCACTCCAGTTTTGCAAAGTATACAATCCCAGTCCTTTATCAGCTATCTTTACCTCTGGTGTCATACATTTCCCTATCCCATCTCTTTCAGATTTACTCACAGACAATCTTTGTCCATTGTGCTTACAATATTGGGCTACCATCACCAGTATATGCTATCTATTTCTGGATGTATACAATCAATCCTTCTGAACATTCTGTAGTCCTTCAGCATCAAATGCCTGACCTCTACCCTCTTTCTATCTCCTGGTAGCCTGTGTTATCAGCTTTTAACTCTCAAAATTTGCTCATTAATCTTAGTTCATATTAATGAGACCATACAGTATTTGTCCTTTTGATTCTGGCTAACTTCACTCAACATAATGTCCTCAAGTTTCATCCATGTTATTATATGTTCCATTTCTTTGTTCTGCCTTACAGCTGCATAATATTCTATCATGTGTGTATACCAC
The DNA here is from genome assembly GCF_015220235.1 of Choloepus didactylus. Classification (NCBI taxonomy): domain Eukaryota; kingdom Metazoa; phylum Chordata; class Mammalia; order Pilosa; family Megalonychidae; genus Choloepus; species Choloepus didactylus. The sequence goes on along the minus strand of NC_051309.1, from coordinate 73,279,779 downwards.
AGTTTATCCACTCATCCGTTGATGGACATTTGGGCTGCTTCCATCTCTTGGCAATCATAAAAAATGCTGCAATAAACATTGGTTTACCAATGTCCATTTGTGCCTTAACTTTCAGTTCCTTTGAGTAAATACCTAGCAATGGAATAGTTGGGTCACATGGCAGATTTATAGTTAGCTTCCTGAGGAAACTTCACACTGTCTTGCAGATTGGTTGCACCATTCTACATTCCCACCAACAATGAATAAGTGTGCCTCTTTCTCCACATCATCTCCAGCACTTGTAATTTTCTGTTTTTTTTTTTTTTTGGATAATGGCCATTTTGGTAGGTGTGAGATGATATTACATTGTGGTTTTGACTTGCATTTCCCTAACTTCCCAGTGAAGTTGAGCATATTTTTCAAATGGTTTTGAGCCATTTGCATTTCCTCTTCAGAAAAGTGTCTGTCCATGTCTTTTGCCTACTTTTTAATTGGGTTGTTTGTCTTTCTGTTATTGAGTTGTAGGATCACTTTATATATTTGGGATATTAAACCCTTATCTGATATGTAGTTTCCAAATATTGTCTCCTATTATACAGGCTGCATTTTTACTTTCCAGAAGAGTCCTTTGATCTACAAAAGTGTTTGATTTTGAGGAGATTCCATTTGTTTATTTGTTCTTAAGTTGCTCATGCTTTGGGTGTAAGGTCTAGGAAACAACCTCCTATCACAAGATCTTTAAGATATTGCCCTACATTTTCTTCTAAGATTCTTATGGTCTCAGCACTTATGTTTAGGTCTTTGATCCAGCTGGAGTTCATTTTTGTATAAGGTGTGTGGTAGGAGTCCTTTTTCATTCTTTTGGAAATGGATATCCTGTTCTCCAAACACAATTTATAGAAGAGGCTGCTCTGTCCCAGTGGTTTGACTGCCTTATCAAAGATCAATTGTCTACAGATGTGAGAGTCTATTTCTGAACACTAATTTTATTCCATTGGTCAATATCTCAGTCCTTGTGCCAGGACACAGATAGCACTGTAGCTTTATAATATGCTTCAAAGTCAGGTAGCATGAGACCTCCTACTTTGTTCCTCTCTCTCAAGATATTTTTGGCTATTCAGGGTACCTTGTCCTTCCAAATAAATTTTGTTACTGTTTTTCCCATTTCTGCAAAAGAAGTTGTTGGGATTTTAATTGGTATTGCATTGAATCTATAAATCAGTTTAGATGGAGTTGACATCTTAATTATATTTAGTCTTCTAATCCATGAGCATAAATATGTTCTTCCATTTTTTTAGGTCCATTCGATTTCTCTTAGTCCATTCTTGTAGTTTTCTTTGTATAGGTCTTTTGTGGTCTTCCTTAAGTTTATTCCTAAATACTTCATTCTCTTGGTTGCTATTTTAAATGGATTTTTTCTTTTCTTTCTTCCTCTGTTGCACATTACTTGTGTATAAGAACACTATAGATTTTTGCATGTTGATCTCATAGCCTGCTAGTTTGCTGTATCATTGATTAGCTCTATAGCTTTGCTGTAAATTTTTCTGGATTTTCTACATATAGAAACTTGTAGTCTGCAAACAATGAAAGTTTTACTTCTTCCTCTCCAATTTGGATGTCTTTTAGTTCTTTTTCTTGCCTAATTGCTCTAGCTAGAAATTCCAGCACAATGTTGAATAACAATGGTAACAGTGGGCATCCCTGTCTCGTTCCTGATCTTAGAGGGAAAGCTTTCAGTCTCTCCCCATTGAGTATGATGTTAATTGTGGGTTTTTCATATGTTGCCTTCATCATTTTGAAAAAATTCCCTTCTATTCCTATCCTTTGAAGTGTTTTCATCAAGAAAGCATGTTGAATTTTGTCAAATGCCATTTCTCCATCAATTTAGATGATCATGCAGTTCTTTTTCTTTGATTTACTGATGTGATGTATAACATTAGTTGATTTTCTTTTGTTGAACCAGCCTTGCATACCTGGAATAAACTCCACTTGGTCTTGGTGTATAATTCTTTTAATGTGCTGCTGGATTAAATTTGTGAGTATTTTGTTGATGACTTTTGCATCAATATTCATTAAAGAGACTGGTCTATAATTTTCTTCTTTTTGTGGTACCTTGTCTGACTTTTGTATTAGAGTGAGGTTGGCTTCATAGAATGAGTTGGGTAGCTTTCTGTCTCTTCAATTTTTTTGAAGTTTGAGCAGGATTGGTGTTAATTCTATCTTGAGTACTTGGTAGAATTCACATGCAAAGACATCTAGTACTGCACTTTTCTTTTGTGGGAGCTTGTTAATGACTGACTCAATCTCTTTTCTTGTGATTGACTTGTTGAGGTTGTCTATTTCTTCTCAGGTCAATGTTGGTTGCTTATGCTTTTCTAGGAAATTGTCCATTTCATGTAAGTTGTTCAGTTCATTAGCATATAGTTTCTCATATATCTGCATTATCTCCTTTATTTCTGTAGGGTCATTAGTTGTTTCCTTTCCTACTTCTGGTTGCATTTATTTTCATCCACTCTCTTTTTTTATTAGCCTAGCTAGAGGTCCATCAATTTTGTTGATTTTCTCTCAGAACCACCTTCTGGTTTTGCTGATTCTATTGTTTTCCTGTTCTCAGTTTCATTTATTTCTGTTCTAATCTTTTATTTCTGTCTTTCTGTTTGCTTCGGGGTTAATTTGCTGTTCTTTCTCTAGTTCCTCCAGGTGGAGGACCCTTAATTCCGCAATTTTTGCTCCTTCTTCTCTTGTAACATAGGCATTTTATTATCAACATTGCCTTTGCTACATCCCATAAATTTTGATATGTTGTTTTGTCATTGTCATTTGCCACAAGGTATTTACTAATTTCTCTTGTAATTTCTTCCTTTACCCACTGGTTTTCTAAGAGTTTGTTGTTTACTTTTCATATATTTGTGAGGTTTACAATCTTCTTGTTATTTATTTCCAACCTCATTCCCTTATGATCCAAGATAGTGTTTTTTATAATATCATATTTTTGTTTAATTTGTTGAGACTTGCTTTGTGACCCAGCATGTGGTCTATCCTAGACAATGTTCCATGAGCTCTTGAGAAAAAATGTATGCTGCTCTTGTGGGGTGTAGTGTTCTATAAATGTCTGCCAAAACTCCCTAATGTTAATGAAGGAACCTGAGTCAGATCAGAATTAACCATTGACTGGTTCTTGTAATGGCTGGCTTACTTCTAGCGTAGCTCCACACCTTTACATTTGGAAGTTGTTTCTGCTTATACTTGTTATTGAAATGTTAACAACTCCCATCTCCCTTTGTCTGAATCCATAAAAACCCTGAACTCCTTAGACTCAGGGGGACAGATTTTTAGACCAATAGGCTGGCTGATCTCCTGCTTTGTGCCTAGCAATAAACTCTTTCTTTGAAACCCTCATGTCATGGATTGGCTGTTATGTGCATCAGGCAGAGCACCCACCACTTTTGTCCAGTATCATATATGCTTACTGATTTTCTGTTTGTTCAATTAATTACTAAGAGAGGAATGTTGGAATTACAACTATGATGGGGATTTGTCTATTACTCCTTTCTGTTTCGTCAGTTTTTGTTGCAGGATTTTGCAGCTCTGTTCTTAGTGCATACACATTTAAGATAGTTACCAGTGCACACACATTTAAGATAGTTATGCTTTCTTAAAGTATTGACTCTTTTATCATTAAAATAAAAATTTTAATCATTTGTTGTCTGATAAATGATAGTGTCTGATTAAAAATAGCCACCTGATTTCTTCTAATTATTGTTTCCACAATATATCGTTTTCCATCCTTGTACTTTTATCCATTGTGTGGCTTACTATTTAAAGTGGGTTTCTTGTAAAGAGCATTTACTTGGATCTTGCTTTTGTATCCACTCTGGCAATATTTGTTTTTACTGGACCATTTACCTTAATAAAAGTGAAATATAATTGGGTTTAAACCTAAAAAAAAAAAAAAAAAAAAAAAAAAAAAAAAAAAAAACAAAAAAAAAAAAAAAAAAATGTCTGCCAAGTCTAGTTCATTTATCATGCAATTCAACATCTTCATTTCCTTGTTATCCTCTCTAGACGTTCTGTCCTCTGATGAGAGTGGTGTACTGAAGACTCCAACTATTATTGTGGAGTTGTCTACTTCTCTTTCAGTGCTCACTGTGTTTGCCTTATGAATTTTGGGGCACTCTGGCTTAGTGCATAAATATTTATGATTGTTATGTTTTCTCGATGAGTTGACCCTTTCAATAATATATAGTGTCCTACTTTGTCTCTTTTACTCATTTTCCTTGTGAAATCTACTTTGTCTGATAATATAGCAAATCCTGCTTTTTTTCCTGGTTGCTGTTTACATGAATTATCTTTTTCCAACCTTTCACTTTCAGCTTATTTTTGTCCTTATGTCTAAGGTGAGTTTCTTGTAGACAGCATATAGATGGGTCATGTTTTTAATCCATTCTGCCAACCTGTGTCTTTTTATTGGGGAGTTTCATCCATTCACTTTTAGTGTTATTACAGTAAGGGCAGTACTTTCTTCTATCATTTTGTCTTTTGGATTTTAATGTCATGTCTCATTTTTCTCTCTCTCTCTTTTTACCCTTCCTAATAATCTTCATTTCTACACTCTTCTCCAAACCTTTCTCTCCTCTATTTTCCTATCAGCCTGTAGCACTCCCTTTAGTATATCTTGCAGCACTGGTCTCTTATTCACAAACTCTCTCAGTGTCTGTTTGTCTGAAAATATTTTAATCCCCCCCTCATTTTTGAAGGACAGTTTTGGTGGTATAGAATCTTGGTTGGCAGTTCTCTTTCAGTATCTTAAATATAACATACCACTGTCTCTTGTTTGGCAGCTCTTTTCTGTCAGTATCTTAAATATAACATACCACTGTCTCTTGCTTCCATGGTTTCTGCAGGGAAATCTGTACATAGTCTTATAAAGCTTCTCTTGTATATGATGGATTGCTTTTCTCTTGCTGCTTTCAGAATTCTCTCTTTGTCTTTGCCATTGAACAATCAGATCAGTAAGTGTCTTGGAGTACATCTATTGGATCTATTCTGCTGGTGTGTGCTGTACTTCTTGAATCTCTAACTTTCTGTCTTTCATAAGAATTGGGAAATTTTCAGTAATTATTTCTTCTATTCTTTCTGCCCCCTTTGTCCTTTTGTCTCACTCTGGGACACCTATAACATGTGTATTTGTGTGTTTCATGTTGTCACTCAGCTCCCTAAGACCCTGCTCATATTTTTCCATTCTTTTCACCATCTCCTCTTTCCTGTGTATGAATTCAGATGTCTGGTCTTCCAACTCACTGATCCTTTCTTCTCTCTGTTCAAATCTATGGTTAGATCCCTCCATAGTCTTTTTCATCTCCTCCATTTGCCCTTCATTCCAATAAATCCTGCCATTTGCTTTTTCAAGTTTATGAATTCTTCCTTATGGTCATCCAGTGTCCTCATATCCTTCATCTCTTTTGCTATGTCTTCCCTCAGTTCATTGACTTGATTTTTGAATTGATTTAGATTTGCTTGAACATCTCCAATTAGTTCTTCCTTCAGTTCATTGAATTGATTTAGCAATAATTCCTTCAACTCTGGTATCTCAGTTGAACTATTAGTTTGTTCCTTTGGCTGGTCCATATTTTCCTATTTCCTAGTATGGCTCATTATCTTAAGCTGTCTAGGCATCTGACTTTCTTGATTAGTTTGTTCTAGAGCTTGTTTTTACTCTTTTACCTAGGGCTTTCTTGTTGGTTCACTTTGTTCTCTAACCTTTGGTGTTTAGTTCAGCTTATTCTAGAACTTTAACTTAGATTCTGTTTAGTTGGTCAAAGTTTTTCACCTCCTGTTTTCTGTTTCTTGTCCTGCCTCTATCTCCTTTTTGTGTGATGGTCTCCTGAGATATGGTCAACCCCAGTCAGATTTTCACATTAGAGAGGAGCCCAGGTCTCAGGAGGAGGGTATGGAGTTTCCTTCAGAATGAGACCCTCCTGTCAGGCCTCTAGACTTGTTGCTTTTCCTGTGCTGTCCAGCAGATGACACTTGCCAGCCCACAGTTCCCCCACCAGTGTAAGGAGTTGTGGAGCCTTTAGTTCCCCTGGTGACCCTGACCCTTTCAGGCATGGCTGATTGAAGCTGGTTTGTGAATTCCAGCCACTGAGATCTGAGTTCCCAAAAGGAGGGCTACCACTGGAGTTGGGACACACTTCCCTTTTCTTGGGAAGTTATGGTGTTTAGCAAATTTTCTCCACCACTAGACTTATTGCTTTGTCTCTGAGAGCTTTCTTAGCTCTGCTCTTGCCTTGGCCCAAACTGCAAGTCTTTGATGCTTTCTGTAATGGGTTCATTGAATAATTGTTTTTAAAAAAAGAGAAATTGATGAAAAAAAAAAAAGAAGAAAGAAAAAGGTGGTCCCAGTATAGACTATTTGTAGTCCTTGTGGATCTAATGAGCTACTGAAATGCTAAAATACAAGGAGTTGAAACTGATTAAGGAACAATAAAGAAAGCAGAGAAACTGGCTTTTCAGACAAGGGCCCTCAATCCCTCGATTGGCATACATGTCTGATTCTGTTCGAGCCTGGCCTTTATCCATATTATGTTCACCAGAACTCCAAAAATCTCTGTTTTTCTTTCTTTCTTTCTTTCTTTTCTTTTTTTTACTGTTTCTCTAGCCCTATCTCCTCTCTGCCAGACTGAATGTTCCCAGATTTTCCAGTGTCTGGTCTCAGTTTATCTGTGGTTGGGCTTTTTGTTGAGGAGTTTGAGTTTGTTAATCAGCAGTGCAACTGCAGTTCTCCCTCCTGGTTCCCAGCACCGATGGCCTCTCCTCACTTGGGATCGTGCCTTGTAGGGAGGGGCATTGGTTTCCTGGCTGTGAGAACTTAACAGATTTTGCTGATCTCAGCTGATCCATGCATTTCTGAGTTTTGTGTGAAGAATGTCCAATCTCAAATTCCTCTGCAGTGTCCAGTCCATGCAGTTTCTGGCTTTCTACCAACTGCCCCAGAGGAGTAACTTAAACCCGCACCTCACCACTCTGCCATTTCCAGAAGTACAGTACCCTGTTGTTTTGATATCTGTAGCTTTGCAATAATCTTTAATGTCAGGAAGTGTGCATCCTCCAACTTTGCTTCTCTTTTTCAAGATGATTTTGGCTATTCAGGGGCCCTTAACCTTCCAAATAAATTTGATCATTGGCTATTCCTTTTTCACCAAGTAGACTGTTGGAATTTTGATTGGGGTTGTGTTGAAACTGTTAATTCATATTATGTGAATTGAACTCTTAATGATTTAGTCTTCCAATCCATGAACACAGAATGTCCTTCCATAGATTTAGGTCTCTGATTTCTTTCAGCCATGTTTTGTAGTTTTCTGTGTACAGGTTTTTGACATCCTTGGTTAAATTTATTACTAGATATTTGATTCTTTTAGTTGCTATTATAAAATGATTTTTTTTCTTTATATCTTCCTCAGATTGCTCATTAAGAGTGTATAGAAACATTCCTGATTTTTGCATGTTGACCTTTTATCCTGTCATTTGTGGAACTTTATTAGTTCTAGTAGTTTTGTGGTAGATTTTCAGGACTTTATATATATATATATATATATATATATATATATATATATATATATATATGATCATGCCATTTGCAAATAGTGAAACTTTTACTTTTCCCTTTCCCATTTGAATGCCTTTAATTTCTGTATCTTTCCTAACTGCTTTAGCCAGAACTTATAGCAAAATAAGTTGAATAATAATGGTGGCAGTGGGCACCCTTGTCTTGTTCCAGATCTTAGATTGAAAGCTTTCAATCATTCACCCTTTTGTATGATGTTCTTTGTGGGTTTTGCTTCTATGCCTATTATCATGTTGAGGAAATTCTTTCTATTCCTGTCTTTCAATGTGCTTTTAGCAAGAAAGAATGCTGGATTTTTTCAAAAGCTTTTTCTGCATCAATCAACATGATTATGTTTTTTCCCCTTTGATTTGCTAATATGGTGTATTACATTAATTGATTTTCTTTTTTTGTCATGCTTTTCATTTATGGCAACATACTTTCCTGGATAGTTGATATTTTGTGATGTATCTGATTGATCCCTTTCTCAGTTCTCTTTCTGTATATTTTCTAAATACATTCTCTGTGGTTACCTTGGGGTCTGTTTTACATAAGCTCCATCTATAATCTATCAATTTGAAAGGATTCTACAATAGTTTCAATGGCATACACATTCTCTACTTCCACACTGCTCTGTCTCCCCTTTTTACATTTTTTTGTCCCTCTTTACCACTTTATATTTTGTACATCTGGTATCAGGAAATATGTTTTTCTCTTGTTCAATTGTGGTGTGATTTTTATATGAATTAAATAGTAGAGTTGTATATTGAGGATACAGCATTACTGGGTTTATTATTTACCCATTAGCTACCCTGCATTTCTTCACACTGCTACAAGCCACTCCCTCCTATGTTTTCCTTTCAATCTGCAGAAATCCTTTTAGCAATTTTTGTAGGACAGGTCTTTGTTGACTAACTCTCTCAGTTTCTGGGTATAGATGAATATTTTAAACTGACCCTTATATATGAGGGAACTTTTGTCTGATTAAGAATTTTTGCCTGGCATTTTTTCTCTTTCAGTACCTTAAAGATTCATTTCCCTGCCTTCACACCTGCATGGTTTCTGATGAAAATTAACACTAAATTTATTGAAGATATATTGACAAATCACTTTTTTCTTGCTGCTTTCAGAACTCTGTTTATCTTTGGCATTTGATATTCTAATCAGTTTGTGTCTCAGAGCAGGTCTATTAGTGATTGTTTTGTTTGGTGTACATTACACTTCTTGAACATGTAAATTTACGTCTTTCATAAGATTTGGGATATTTTTGTCCATTTTTTCCTAAAATATTCTTTCTATACCTTTTCTCTTCTCTTCTCCTGGGATACCAATTATGCATATGATTGTGTACTTCACACTGTCACTCAAGTCCCTGACACATTGCTCAATTTTTTTATATTCTCCTATTTCACTGTTCTTCTGACTGTATGATTTCAATTGTTCTTTCTTCTAGATGCTGATTCTTTCTCCTGTCTGTTAAAATTTTCTGTTGTATTCTTCTTGTGTATTTTTAATCTCTACTATTTTATCTTCCTTCCCCATTTATGTTATGTTTCTTTTCATATCAAATTCTTTATGCTTACACATTGTCTTCTTAATATCCTTTATCTCTTCATGCATATTTCCCCTTATCTCCTTTGATTGATTTGAGAGATTTGTTTGAACATCTTCAATTGGTTGTTCCAACTTCCATGTTTCCTATGAAATTTATATTTGTTCCCTTGACTGAGCCACATCTTCCTGTTTCTCAGTATGTCATATAATTTCTTGCTGATGTCTAGGCTTCTGAGTATCTTGAAGAGTAACCCCTGAAGATTAATTTCTCCCTTCTGTTTACAGTTTTATTGTTGATTGGCTTTGTGTTAACATTCTTCTTTATGTTTAGTCTAACTTATTCTAGACATTTAGAATAACTAATGTTTAACTGTTCATATTTTCCCAGCTCTTCTTCATCTGATTCTTGCCCTGGATATGCAGTACAATTTTTAATATTGCACTTTTTGTGCAAATTCACCTCCAGTTGTAACCGTCCTTTCCTCTGATCCTTCTCCAAAAATCTTGCTCTGTTCCATATGTTTTAGTGAAGACTTTTCTCCCAAGCTCCTATGAATTATTTAAGTTCTCTCCCTCACTCAGTGCCCTGATTTCCTTACATTTCTCAGTTCCAGGACACATCGTATATCACAGTAGTTCAGTTTAACCCCTTTTCTTCTGTGAGGCCCTTCTGTCTCTGCTTTCCTCTCTGCAATGGTGCCCTGCTCCAGGGAATGAGGGGGAGTGTATCCAGAAAGTGGGTCAATTTTGAAAGTCATTTTGCCTTAGGTGGACCAGCTGACTGAAACTAGATTGAGTGAGGGCACAACAGGCCTTCCAGCACAGCCTAGTCTCTCTTTTTATTTTCCTGGGGGCCCTCTTGTATGTACCTCTCCTCAGTGGCTTGTACTCTGTCTTGGGTCACTAAGGACTTAGGTCCCTGTGCTCTGTGTGTGTGTGTGTGTGTGTGTGTGTAGTTCTAACTCACTGCTGTGATTCACTTCTCAGTGTCCATCTGTGGTGGGAGGAACCCAGCCCATGCTTCCTCTGTGTGATTCCCAAGCTTCCTGGGAGCATGTGAAGAGCAGGGGAATGGACACCAACTAGTGATCTGGGACAGAATTTTCCTGCCTGATATTTTTGTTTCTTTGATTCAGCATTTTTGGAGTCCTTCCACAGTCTATCTGCTCAAGAGTTCTTAATAAGTGGGAATTGTCCTTTTATTCATGAAATATCTCAGGAAGCTCTTTCAGGGGATGCCTTACATTGCCCTGTTGATGATGTCACCTCCCCTCTCCCCTATTTTCTGGGTTCCGTTGAACATTAAATAACTTCCCACTCTATTATCTGACTTAAGCAATTGAGATCTTTGTGACCACTACTACATAGAAAATTCTGGGGCTAACTTTGTGTATCTAGGAAGTTTTTATGCTGCTCCATTAAACACAGAAATCTATCTTTTAGTGGCACAAAGCATATAAAAAAACTTCAAAATTTTCAGAGCATTATTTTTGCCTTCTCCATGTTCTAGCTTGATTTCTGTTAAATGTGCTTTAGTATAAATAATACCATACCTAGTATTAGAGAGTTTTTTGTGGGTTCATTGACTTTAAGATAAATAAGAATTGCATTTATCTTCTTAACATGTAATCTATTTTTAATTCCCAAAATATGTTGGGAGAATTTTCCTCCTTACAGTATGAGAAGGTAATAATTAAGGATCCAAACATGTTTTAAGAGATTACCTAAAAGTTTCTAAGGAAAATTCTTATGGAATACCATGCTTTTGTCCAAGGAGGCTTTTATTCTTATAGATGTACAGTTATAGTGTCAGGTTGTGGCCTCTAGAATATAACCAGAAGTGTCATGAGATCTATGTAATCTCTGCCTTGGAAACATCAATCAGCTTTTCTGTCTGCTGGTTTATTTTCCAGAACTGAACTGCCTCTTTAAGTGTATGTGGATGCCAATTTGTTGATGAATCCAATGATAAATTATAATTGTTCATGTAGTAGCTTTCAAGCAATGGAGATATTATTTAAAAAAAACAAAAAAAGGAAATTTTGAGAATTGTTTTGCAGTATTGAAGGGTCTTTCAATACATATTACTGTAATCAGATAATAATTCCAAAGAAACAATACATTCTGCCTTTTCATTTTTGCTAAAACAGCTGTACAGTTTCTCCTTATTCTGAAAATTATATATGCTACCCTAGTTCCAAACCATAGTTTATAAGACAAAGTTCTGAATGAATTTGTCATATTAAAAAGAAACAGAGGAAAAGGATAGTCTCTTCTATATATAAATGTTGTGGGTTAAATTTATCCTTAGTATATATGACAAAGTTTTAACTCTATAATCTGTAGAAGGTTTCCTTTTCCTACAAGTTCTCTCATTTGTTTTCATTCCTGTGTATTCTCATGTTCTTCACTAGACAGATCTGAAGCATTGTTTCATACTTTATGTCATAATAGAATAAACAAATAAATATGGTTTAAAAACCCAAATGGACAAAAGTATATGCAATAAAATTCAATTTCATCTTCATTTTCTGCTAAATTGGCACTGTTAACTTTTCATTTCTTCATATCAAGTTATTTCTATGCATTGTTAAGTATTGGCATTGTACACATCTTCTGATTTCCCTTTTTAGCAAATAGGAACAATTGCTAAATATTCATTTCTATCTTTTTTAACAAATATAGATTTTATGATCTTTCCACATCATCACTTTAAAATCAACATTATTCTTTATATTTATTTTATATTATTACCTTGTATGGATGAAACAATTTGTTTAATTAATCTAGTTGAGAATACTACCTGTGTTGTTCAGCTCATAGCTATTATAAAATATGTTGCATTGAACTCCTTGTACATGTGTCTGCCATGTCGCCATCCAAAATTGTTCAGTGTTTTAGGCTTTATTCTCAGACCTTTCCTGAGGGTGGTCATCATTTGTGTAATTTTCTTTTGGGTTGTTTATTTTATTGTTCTCTAACTGTTCAGGCATTTGTCAATCTCTGATTGTTCTGGCACATGTTCAGTGATAAATACTATAAATATATATATATATATATATTTAGTCTACCAATTTCCTTTTGATTGTTTAAAGGAGTGTATATATACTGAAACATTTTTACATCTTTTAAATATTATGAATGAATTTGCACACTTTTAAATATGTCATACCTTCCAAAAAGTATATAAAATTAAATTTTGATTGATTCAAGAAATTCTTTTATATTATAGATAATACTTTCTTGGTTTTATGAATGCAAATATCTTCTCCCAGCTAATGATATGCCTTCTCATTATTTTTGCAATATCATACTTTGAACTGTTTTGCATTTTTTAAATATCATGTGGTCAAACTAAATATTTCCTTTATGACTTTCCTTCATATGCTTGAAGAAATGCCCTCCTATCCCCAAATCATAAATGTTTCCTTATATATCATTTTGAATTTAAAATTTTATTTATATGTGTGTACATTGGAAGTGGGGTCAGTTTCTTTCATTTTTCCTTTACTTCCCTCCCTTTCCTCTATTTCTTCACTATGTTCCTTCTTACTCCTCTTCTTGTCTCTTTCCCACCCTACCTCCCTTCCTCTACCCCTCTCTTCCTTCCTTCTTTCTTTTGCAGTGGAATAGGGAATTGTGCCATCATTATTTATTGAAGAGTCTTTTTCCAGAGTCCCTTGGTAATTCTTGGCTTTTACCTTCACAATCACCTCTAATGTTCTATAAATTTTCAAGTTTCATAAAACCTGAAATTTTTAGATTTTAATGAATTTTACATTGAATCTGTAAATTGGTTTAGTAAGAATAGACATCTTATGAATTTGTTTTCCTACACATAGGATATCTCTGTCTTTTTAATTTCTGGATATTGTTTTCAATAAGATGTTTATAATTCTAATAATAAAAAGCTTATACAACATTAATAAATTTATTGAAATATTTTAAGTTGTATTATAGGTTTTTATTACATTTTCTGATTATTGCCTGTGCATAGAAATTAAAATTGCTAATTCAGATTGTTTTTGTATTCAATCAAAATTAACAAACTGGCTGATTCAAACTTATTATTCAACTGTATATTTTGGGGTTTGCTACTTGACAGTCACATGATATACAAAAAAATATATATTACATCACTAGATCTCCTGTGTTTCAATTCTCTTTTTCTTTCTTTATAAGCTGCATTTAGATTAAGACATTATTGATTTAAATTTGTCATTCCAACTTATCATTGACTTGTGCTCATTCATTTTTTTTAATGCTATCATTTTTTTTATTAAATTCAGTTTTATTGAAATACATTCACACACCATACAATCATCCATGATATATAATCCACTGTCCACAGTATGATAACATAGTTATGCGTTCATCACCACAATCTATCTCTGAACATTTTCCTTACATCAGAAAGAACCAAAAGAAGAATAAAAAATAAATTTGAAAAAAGAACACCCAAATCACCCCCCATCCCACCCCATTTGTCCTTTAGTTTTTATCCCCATTCCTCCACTCATCCATACAGTAGATAAAGTGGGTGTGATCCACAAGGTCTTCACAATCACACTGTCACCCCTTGTAATCTACATTATTATATAATTGTCTTCAGGAGTCCAGACTGCTGGGTTGGAGTTTGGTAGTTTCAGGTATTTACTTCTAGCTATTCCAATACATTAAAGCCTAAGAGGTGTTATCTATATAGTGCATAAGAATGTCCACCAGAGTGACCTCTCGACTCCATTTGGAATCTCTCAGCCACTGAAACTATTTCGTCTCATTTTGCATCCCCCTTTTGGTCAAGAAGATACTCTCAGTCCCATGATGCCAGGTCCACATTCATCCCCGGGAGTCATACTCTGCGTTGCGAGGGATATTTACACCCCTGGGAGTCGGGTCCCACGTAGAGGGGAGGGCAGTGAGTTCACCTGTCGAGATGGCTCAGTTAGAGATAGAGAGGGCCACATCTGAGCAACAAAGAGGTACTCAGGGGGAGACACTTAGGCACCATTACATACAAGTTTAGACTCTCCTTTGTGGTCATGAGCTTCATAAGGGTGAGTCCCATGCTCGAGGGCTCAGCACATCAAACCGCCAGTCCCAATGTTTGTGACAACATCAACACCAGTCCAGGTGAGGATGTCCAACACATGCGTACCTTCCCCCAGATCCTCGGGGCTGGGGAGGGGGAGGCTGTAAATATATTTTTTATTATCTGCCCAAATTACTCTAGGATGTGTCACTATTTCACTCCAGCCTATACTAACCTACTGTATCTCACTTCCTATTCAAAGTTCCACGCAATTGTGGTGTTTGAACAAATCGACTGTAGAGTTGTACCGTTTAGAAAATTTAGATCCTGTACCAAATAGATATCTGTTCCCTTGGTCTCATATGAAAGTTGAAGTTTTAAAACACAATCAGTTTCAACCTTTATCCTTTAGCCTGGCTTGCCCTGGTCTTAACCAGACCTACTTCATTCATATCACTAACTGAAGTCTGGGCTCTTTTTCAGCTTTTTTTTTTTTTTTTTTGACAGTGGCTGTATGCACTAGTACTGACATTCATATCTGCCGAGCTCTAGCTCTGAGTTTCAGGTGTCTCATAGATATGCATTGTTCCGGAGACCAATCAGGTTATACACTAGGGAATCAGCATCTCAAAGTTTAGAGACAGGCCTTACAATTCAGGGATAGAGTTAACTGCTGTAAGAGCTTACAATCTAGGGACTATTACAATTATTGTGTCCACATTAGACTATGTTCTAAGATTCAATTCTGAGTTTACACATTGTAGTTAGTCCATATTGGTGAGGCATCATCCCTCTCACCATGTTTTCTCCAACACATTTATTCCTATATATATATTTTCCTCCAATTTTATAGAGTTATATTCACATACCATATATTTATCCACAGCTCATTCATTTTAAGGGAATGCATTCAATAAGTCACAAATGTTACATTCCATTATGGCTTTGGTAGGTGTCTATAGTCAAACTCAGAGAATTCTTTCTAATTCCTAATTTGCTAACACCTTTTGAAATTATCGATACTGAGTTTTTATTGCTTGATATAATTATGATTTTTTTCTTTCTTTGTTAATAACGTAAATCACGCTTTTGATTTTTAATATTTTAATCTATCATTCATTCTTAGACTGAACCAACTTCTTCATGATATCCTCTTTTAACATGTCACAAATTCAGCTAAACTTTTTTTAAGGATTAGAAAATCTATTTTATTAATGAGATTGACTTGATTTTGTTTTTCTAGTTTACTTATACCTTCTTTTTTCTTGCTTATTTTAGTTACTAGTTTGACTTTACTGTGATATTTTGCTGATTGCTTAAGTTAAGATATTAAGCTGATTGTAATTATTAAAAACTACAACTTATTTCAAATTCTGTATTTTCTGTATTCCCCAAGCTTTTATTTTTAAAATTTTTAAATTCAGGTCTAAATATTTTCTAATTTCTTCTTTGGCTGGAGAGTGCAGAAATGTGTCTTTCAAATTTGAAGTATAAGGGAGTATATCCATTAGGGAGTATATCCATTAGCTGTTGTGACAAGAATGCTTTGAAACAAACTGCCCCAAACTGAGTGGCATCAAAGAATGGTCATTTATTATTGTTCACAGGCCTATTCATTGGCAGGGTACATCTAGTCTCTAATGGGCTTACTTATTCAACTGTGATCAACTATAGATCTGGTACAGGGATCTCTCCTCTACATGTATGAGGGTTTACCTGGTCCCTCAGTGTATCTTTTGCATCAATTCAGCAGGTTAGTTTTAGAGTGTTCTAATACCAAGGCAGAGGTGAAAGATAAAAGAAGAAATACTTAAGCACTATTTCATAATTTGGACATGGGTGCAGAGAAGTATGGAAATGTGAGGCCATTAAGGCAATCAGTCTACCACATGGAATTGGCTAGGGGTCTATTTTTCTGTTAATCTCTAATTTAATTGGGTTGTAATCAGAAATATGGCCTGTATGAACACAATTTTGAATTTTTTGTGGCTAGTCATAGATGTGCATATCAGTTTTTGAAGTATGTGTGATAAAATCTCTCTCTATATTGTTGGATTTTTAAATTCCTTCCTTAAATGTCATATTTGCTTTATAGGGATTAAAGTTATGATATTAGCTGTATCCATATATAAAACTATCAGCTTCCTAGAGAATTGAAACTATTTTATTACTTTCAAGGTACTTTTTATTTCTGGTAACCTTTACTGAGCTTAAAGCAATAGTTTTTTAAAAATATTAATAGAGTTACATCTTCCTTCTTTGGACAAGTATATATATAGTACCTTTTCCCATCAGTTTGTTTTAAATTATTATGCATCTCAAAGTATTAGAACTGCTCTCTTTTCACCAGAATGTAACTGAATTTTTTTAATCTAATGTTTATGTGATTTACTAGAGAATATTTATCCTTTTGAATTTATTTGAAAATATCTGTATTTAATTTCTAACATTTGCTCATGGTCTTTCTATTTTTTTAATTTATTCTCACCCTCCTTATTCTGTTCTTTTTATTTGATAGAGAGATAAATTTGTTTCATTTTCTTTTCACTTTCCCTATTTTTCTTATACTTGTATGGAACTTAAATATTACACCAATATTTAAATGTGCATTTTTTTGTCAGTTTGTACCTGAACTTGTGTTAATACAATGTAATTTCAATGTCATTCATCTGGGAATTTTTCTCTATTTACATCAATTGAGCTAAAGATATATTTTATTTGTATAATTATTTTATATATTTTATTTTTCTCTGATTTTTTCACTTCCTTTGCCTCTTATTTGAAGCTTTCTTTTTCTTTAGCATTTTCATTCTACTTTTTAGTCAGTTAAAGATTTGTGTCTTTTTTTTTAGTGACCACACTCATTGCATATTTACAAATATGCAACATCTGGAGTTAACCAACATCTTTACTATACTACTTAATAGTACAAAAAATATAGAATGCATTGGGTTCATATCCTACTCTTAAGTATATGGGTTTGTTTAAGTTTGAAAAGGCCCAGTTTTTTGTTTTTAAACATTTATGTTCTCAATTTATATCCATTCTTTCATGATCTCATCCAATTAATCAGTTTGAATTATAAATTGTAAGTTGAAGACTCCAAAATTGGCATTTCTTTGTGACATGTTCTCCCCTGCACTGCAGCCTTATAAACTCCATTTCCTAGTTCACATCTCTGTTTGGATGTCAACTAATGTTTCATAATTTTCTTATATAAACCTGAGTTCCAGCTCAAACCCCACCCCAAACATGTTCTTCCTATCTTTCTCTATTTGATAGTGGAAACTTAATTCATGCACTTACTCAAATAAAAAAGTACAAGCAACAAAATGTGTCTCTCTTTTTTCTCCTACTCCACAAACAATTTGCCAGAAATTCCTATCAGCTATACCCTCAAAATATGCACCGAATTTCACTCTTTTTAGCACATCCATTGGCATTATCCTGGTGAGAGTTACCATCATTTCTCACCTAAGTTAAACCAGTTAACTTTGCAGTATATGCTGCAGTGAAAAAGAGAAAACAGATACCATGCTCTAAGCTGCAGAGAAGTTAATTTCTCTTGATGTAAGTGTTCAAAGGAAGAAAGGCATTTCTGCTTGTCAAGTCATCCAGGTATCCAGGAACTGAGTATGATATCACTCTGGCATCCCTTGCAGTGCAGTTTTTGTCCATAAGGTTAAGAAAGGACATTTGTTTTCTGACTAGAGAGAAAGTTAAAGAGAAATGGAGGACAAGCAACATCCTTTTTTAAAAATGCAGTCCAAAATTGTACATGTTATTTTATTCACATGGCTTGAACAAGAACTTAATAATAACTTAGGGAGACTAAGAGAGTTTTCTCTAGACATCCAAAAAGGTAATATGAATTACCTCTGAGAGAATGGAAAACAGTCATCCAATGAAGTTCCCTCCAGTCTGTCTCACCTACATTAAAGAATTTGGTCATGCATTGATGCTGCCCTCAAGAATTCTCACAATTAAAAGCAATCTCATGTGATTCACTGTGTAGATTCAAAGTAATGGATTAATTCAATAACAATATTTATATGATAGCTCAAATTTAATTTTTATAATTATCCATTGTTTTTATGACTAAGTTTTATGTGAATAATATAATTATAGAGAAAGGTTTAATGGTTAATTTTAATTTGATATTCTTGTTACATAGAATGCTATTACAAATAAATCTTATGAATTTATCTGTCAACTTTTATATACTCTGTGCAATTTCATTCTCTTTTATTTTGATCCTCATCATAACTGTCATTGTGAGTAGCTGCTTTTAATACTGAACTCTGGATAATTCTTTAATGTTGATCTTTCTTAAAATGCAATCAAAATGTTATGTGCACCAAAATCACCAGACATTGATAATCACAGTAGGATGTCAGATACATACATCAAGATACATGGAGGATAGAAATGAATTGGCTCTGAAGCTATGTAATCAGGATCTCATCCAAATTTTAACAATCTCAAACTTAGTGTCCTTGGGCAAAGTTTCTTCGCTATCAAAGTAAGTTATTGGAATAAATGACCTCAACCATAACATCAAACTTAGAAGGTGAAGCCTCAAAAAACGTGTTTTTTTCTTACATTTATATGCCCACCAGCTCAGATTTTTTTTTCTTTTTCTCATTTGCAAAATATGTTTTCTTCATATTGAAGTGATTTAACTGGTAATTTGTAAAGGTAGTTATTTTGTACATAATTTCTAATAATACATAGAATTTTTTCCTCTTTAGAAAACATCATTTAAAGATAAAATAAAAGTAAGCATGTAATAATGGTATGTTGTTGTGTGCCTTAAATTCCAAAAGAGGATCAATATGGATGTGAATTACACAGGGACTTGTTACTAAGAAAATAATGACCCTTTAATAGAAATGATGGAATTCACTAAGGAGGATCAAGTGGGATGTAAGTGGTGAGCTCTTTCAAATATGAGGCAAGTATGTTCCTGACATGAAACTGGAAACTATTGACTGATGATTTTGTACAGATATGTTGTGACTAATCCAGCATCTGTAATTTAACCAGAGAGAAAAACAAATGAGTAATAAATTCATCAGTATCTTGGAGCTGTGGTTAAATTTTGATTAAACATATTGTGGTACTAGTACACTGACTTAAAGCTATTCTTTTCTACCCAAAATTCATTGCCCTCTTCTCTCTCCTGTACTTCATTCATCTCTATCTCTTTTCCTTTCTCTCTCCTCCTTCCACTTTCCTTTTTCCTTCCTACTTCCTGCCTGCCTTCCTTTCTTCCTTATTTACATTCTAATTGTTTCATATTAGAGCCTTAATGCACCCTAATGCACTACATTTTGACATCTAGAATCCATGGGTTTCTAGAGGATACAAATTGATTTTCCTTTCATACCTTATCAGAAAATTACCAGTATAATTGTTTTCATTTAATTTTTATGCCAATCTTCCCACCCACCATTCTTCCTTTCCTCCAGGAAGACCCACTACATTATGTGAGACTGTAGGGAAAGCTGAAATTTGGCTAATTCGAACATTTTGGGATTTTGAATATCCTCGTCCATATTTACCTAATTTTGAGTTTGTTGGAGGATTGCACTGCAAGCCTGCCAAACCTTTACCTAAGGTAAGTCTATCAAATGGGAGGCTTTTGTATACCTTAAGACATTATACCTTATCCTTATTTTCTTTTAAAGCATGCTGCCTCAGTAACAGATACATGGGTTAGATAACTTTAGTTTGCCAATCCAGTTCTATTTTCCAGGTCACAGGTGTTTTTATGAGTAATATTAAGTATATTGGTCTTCACATTGAAATGTTAAGCAGAAAAGTGACATAGACACTCTTAAAAATGTCCTTGTGGCTATCATTCAGGTAGCAGATTGGTGGGCCAGGAAACTAGAGCTACCAAAAAAAAAAAAAAAAAAAAAAAAACAAAAAAACTGATAGTCTGACAAGAATGATAGAATTCTGAACAAGGCAATTTACCATGGTAGAAAAAAAGATAAACTTTCTTTAACAAGAACTTTGGATTAAATCCACAGATTCAGTAAGTATAGATTCCATGAAGACTCCTGAATTTCCATCGTGGAGGTTATTTGGACACTGGTGAATTTTACTGAGACAGGAAACACTTAGTGGAAAAATGTCTTTGTGCTGAGAAAGAGTTGATTTTGGTCCTAATCACTGTGAGGAGACAACACAATCTTTAGGGGGAATTTAGAAATTAATTGGATAGTACAAGGTCCCAATCTCAGCAGACAGCAACAGAAATAGATTGAGATTCATCAGCATAAAGTAGAATTCAGAGAAATGAGAGACTCAAATGTTGAATCGGTTCTTTATCAGCATGAGATTTGGGAGTGAAAAATAAAATTCATACCATGCACCAAAGTATAAATGTAGAGTTCCAGGAAAGTTGGAAGTTAACAGAACTGAGAATCAAAGAGAGTAATAGACAAGCATGATAAGAATCTTGTATTTAGTTATCAATAGGTAATAAGAATACAGACCCTATTTACTGAGGTTGTGGGAAAATGACCAAAATCTCTTTAGGAATATATCAGGGTAAATGTTATTTCTTTCCAGGAGAGTTCCTTGTTTCCTTTTATGATCAGGTGCATATTGATGTATGAAATTTGTTTTGAGGATTCTGAATATCCTTTTGATACCAGTGAATTATACTTTTAAACCAAGCTCTATTGAGAGTTGCTATTATAGGCGATAATGAACCACGATCCAACTAGAGATAGAGATGTGACTTTGTCATGGCTCTCTAGATCCTCTCTCATTATACACTACTATGCTTTTCCTTCCACCTTCACAGCCTCCCACCTCCACCTTCCCCTGATACACACAAACATACCACGTGAATCTCATGATTTCAGAAAAACATATCAGGTAAGTTATGCAAGAGGGAGATAATTATTCTCTTTAAAATTCAGTGTACCTATTGATATAGAAGTTTGGGAAATCATGGGTTAGAATGACTAAGAATGATTTATGTCAGTCAATGAATGCACAGAATAAAAATAATACTGGGATTATAAAAATTAAAATGACACTGCAGTATAGTGAAATCAAGGTCAAAAACTCAACTGATACGCATGTATGTTTTTATATACATTTGTACACAAACACACACACACATTTGTTTAGAGTAGATGAATCAAAATAGTAAAACACCAATTTCTGTGGCTACTGAGATGTTCCTCTACTATTAGGCAAGCTGAGAAATAGCATTCTATGTTCACCTCATATACTTCCCCTCCCCTGATTATTTTAATATCTGTAAACTGAGAAACATAGTAACTCCAGAGGTGCTACAAACAGTTTCACAGAGAATCTATGACATATATTTAGAGGGTAGCACTCACAGATATTATGAAATGAATGACTGCAAACCCAGAGGCTGCAGTGCCAAACTTGCACAAGTGTTAAGGGTTGACACAGGGAACTACATGTCAATTCTGGGATAAGGTTCAATTTAAGGCCTGAAGTTAGTATTCCACTCTGGTGGGAATTTTATACATCAGGATGCCAAAAAAATAGCACTGCTTCATAACATTTTTTATGGTATAACAGCATCAGACAATTTATCCTCTTTTAAAAGAAATTATTGTATGTTCCTTTTCTAACAAACTTCTTCACCCAATTAATCAGTAAAGTGTAAGCTTGCGAAAAATAATCCTGAACTTCTGTCTGAAAGGAAAGATGATCAATTTGGTAATAATTTATTGGATGAAAAATAGCTTGCTGAAAGTTCCAGAAGCCCACTTCAGGACCCTTCCTTGGGCTTGCTTCCAAATAATATTTTTATAAGTTTACAAACTCAGTTGTTTGGCAAATTTAAACCTGGGGGATAACAGTGTCCATCAACCAGGAAAAGTGCTACCCTACTCGTTATCACCTATTGCTGTTGTATAGCAGTTTCATTTAATGTCTATCTTAGTAATCACTGATTATATATTTAAGCCATAAGTATCAGTTTATATTTCCTCTAAAAGAAATTAGATGCTTCTAACTTTTAATAAGCCTTTCTAACAATGGTTTTTATACTTTGCTTGAATCTTCAAGTTAAGAAATGTAGGTGAAATTAAAAAAATTATAAGAGGATATTATGAACAACTGTATGGCAATAAACTGGACAATGTAGAAGAAATGGACAATTTCCTGGAAACATATGAACAACCTAGACTGACCAGAGAAGAAATAGAAGAACTCAACCAACCCATCACAAGCAAAGAGATCCAATCAGTCATCAAAAATCTTCCCACAAATAAATGCCCAGGGCCAGATGGCTTCACAGGGGAATTCTACCAAACTTTCCAGAAAGAACTGACACCAATCTTACTCAAACTCTTTCAAAACATTGAAGAAAATGGAACACTACCTAACTCATTTTATGAAGCTAACATTGGTCTAATACCAAAACCAGGCAAAGATGCTACAAAAAAGGAAAACTACCGGCCAATCTCCCTAATGAATATAGATGCAAAAATCCTCAACAAAATACTTGCAATTCGAATCCAAAGACACATTAAAAAAATCATACACCATGACCAAGTGGGGTTCATTCCAGGATGCAAGGATGGTTCAACATAAGAAAAACAATCAATGTATTACAACACATTAAAAACTCGAAAGGGAAAAATCAATTGATCATCTCAATAGATGCTGAAAAAGCATTTGACAAAATCCAACATCCGTTTTTGATAAAAACACTTCAAAAGGTAGGAATTGAAGGAAACTTCCTCAACATGATAAAGAGCATATATGAAAAACCCACAGCCAGCATAGTACTCAATGGTGAGAGACTGAAAGCCTTCCCTCTAAGATCAGGAACAAGACAAGGATGCCCGCTGTCACCACTGTTGTTCAACATTGTGCTGGAAGTGCTAGCCAGGGCAATCAGGCAAGACAAAGAAATAAAAGGCATCCAAATTGGAAAAGAAGAAGTAAAACTGTCATTGTTTGCAGACGATATGATCTTATATCTAGAAAACCCTGAGAAATCGATGATACAGCTACTAGAGCTAATAAACAAATTTAGCAAAGCAGCGGGATACAAGATTAATGCACATAAGTCAGTAATGTTTCTATATGCTAGAAATGAACAAACTGAAGAGACACTCAAGAAAAAGATAGCATTTTCAATAGCAACTAAAAAAATCAAGTACCTAGGAATAAACTTAACCAAAGATGTAAAAGACCTATACAAAGAAAACTACATAACTCTACTAAAAGAAATAGAAGGGGACCTTAAAAGATGGAAAAATATTCCATGTTCATGGATAGGAAGGCTAAATGTCATTAAGATGTCAATTCTACCCAAACTCATCTACAGATTCAATGCAATCCCAATCAAAATTCCAACAACCTACTTTGCAGACTTGGAAAAGCTTGTTATCAAATTTATTTGGAAAGGGAAGATGCCTCGAATTGCTAAAGACACTCTAAAAAAGAAAAACCAAGTGGGAGGACTTACACTCCCTGACTTTGAAGCTTATTATAAAGCCACAGTTGCCAAAACAGCATGGTACTGGCACAAAGATAGACATATAGATCAATGGAATCGAATTGAGAATTCAGAGATAGACCCTCAGATCTATGGCCGACTGATCTTTGATAAGGCCCCCAAAGTCACTGAACTGAGTCATAATGGTCTTTTCAACAAATGGGGCTGGGAGAGTTGGATATCCATATCCAAAAGAATGAAAGAGGACCCCTACCTCACCCCCTACACAAAAATTAACTCAAAATGGACCAAAGATCTCAATATAAAAGAAAGTACCATAAAACTCCTAGAAGATAATGTAGGAAAACATCTTCAAGACCTTGTATTAGGCGGCCACTTCCTAGACTTTACACCCAAAGCACAAGCAACAAAAGAGAAAATAGATAAATGGGAACTCCTCAAGCTTAGAAGTTTCTGCACCTCAAAGGAATTTCTCAAAAAGGTAAAGAGGCAGCCAACTCAATGGGAAAAAATTTTTGGAAACCATGTATCTGACAAAAGACTGATATCTTGCATATACAAAGAAATCCTACAACTCAATGACAATAGTACAGACAGCCCAATTATAAAATGAGCAAAAGATATGAAAAGACAGTTGTCTGAAGAGGAAATACAAATGGCCAAGAAACACATGAAAAAATGTTCAGCTTCACTAGCTATTAGAGAGATGCAAATTAAGACCACAATGAGATACCATCTAACACCGGTTAGAATGGCTGCCATTAAACAAACAGGAAACTACAAATGCTGGAGGGGATGTGGAGAAATTGGAACTCTTATTCACTGTTGGTGGGACTGTATAATGGTTCAGCCACTCTGGAAGTCAGTCTGGCAGTTCCTTAGAAAACTAGATATAGAGCTACCATTCGATCCAGCGATTGCACTTCTCGGTATATACCCGGAAGATCGGAAAGCAGTGACACGAACAGATATCTGCACGCCAATGTTCATAGCAGCATTATTCACAATTGCCAAGAGATGGAAACAACCCAAATGTCCTTCAACAGATGAATGGATAAATAAAATGTGGTATATACACACGATGGAATACTACGCACCAGTAAGAAGGAACGATCTCGTGAAACATATGACAACATGGATGAACCTTGAAGACATAATGCTGAGTGAAATAAGCCAGGCACAAAAAGAGAAATATTATATGCTACCACTAATGTGAACTTTCAAAAATGTAAAACAAATGGTTTATAATGTAGAATGTAGGGGAACTAGCAGTAGAGAGTAATTAAGGAAGGGGGAACAATAATCCAAGAAGAACAGATAAGCTTTTTAACATTCTGGGGATGCCCAGAAATGACTATGGTCTGTTAATTTCTGATGGATATAGTAGGAACAAGTTCACAGAAAGGTTGCTATATTATGTAACTTTCTTGGGGTAAAGTAGGAACATGTTGGAAGTTAAGCAGTTATCTTAGGTTAGTTGTCTTTTTCTTACTCCCTTGTTATGGTCTCTTTGAAATGTTCTTTTATTGTATGTTTGTTTTCTTTTTAACTTTTTTTTCATACAGTTGATTTAAAAAAGAAGGGAAAGTTAAAAAAAAAAAAAAAGAAAAAGAAAGAAAGAAAAACAAGGAAAAAAAATGATGTAGTGCCCCCTTGAGGAGCCTGTGGAGAATGCAGGGGTATTCACCTACCCCACCTCCATGGTTGCTAACATGACCACAGACATAGGGGACTGGTGGTTTGATGGGTTGAGCCCTCTACCATAAGTTTTACCCTTGGGAAGACGGTTGCTGCAAAGGAGAGGCTAGGCCTCCCTATATTTGTGCCTAAGAGTCTCCTCCT
Organism: Choloepus didactylus; assembly: GCF_015220235.1. Classification (NCBI taxonomy): domain Eukaryota; kingdom Metazoa; phylum Chordata; class Mammalia; order Pilosa; family Megalonychidae; genus Choloepus; species Choloepus didactylus. The sequence goes on along the minus strand of NC_051309.1, from coordinate 73,254,294 downwards.
GAATGCCTCTTTGTTGCTCAGATGTGGCCCTCTCTCTCTGGCTAAGCCAACTTGAAAGGTGAAATCACTGCCCTCCCCCCTACGTGGGATCAGACACCCAGGGGAGTGAATCTCCCTGGCAACGTGGAATATGACTCCCGGGCAGGAATGTAGACCCGGCATCGTGGGACGGAGAACATCTTCTTGACCAAAAGGGGGATGTGAAAGGAAATGAAATAAGCTTCAGTGGCAGAGAGATTCCAAAAGGAGCCGAGAGGTCACTCTGGTGGGCACTCTTACGCACACTTTAGACAACCCTTTTTAGGTTCTAAAGAATTGGGGTAGCTGGTGGTGGATACCTGAAACTATCAAACTACAACCCAGAACCCATGAATCTCGAAGACAGATGTATAAAAATGTAGCTTATGAGGGGTGATAATGGGATTGGGAAAGCCATAAGGACCACACTCCACTTTGTCTAGTTTATTGATGGATGAGTAGTAAAATAGGGGAAGGAAACAAACAGACAAAGGTACCCAGTGTTCTTTTTTACTTCAATTGCTCTTTTTCACTCTAATTATTATTCTTGTTATTTTTGTGTGGGTGCTAATGAAGGTGTCAGGGATTGATTTAGGTGATGAATGTACAACTATGTAATGGTACTGTAAACAATCTAAAGTACGATTTGTTTTGTATGACTGCGTGGTTTGTGAATATATCTCAATAAAATGATAAAAAAAAAAAAAAAAGAAATGTAGGTGAACCTTACTTTTTTTTCCACTGATGCTGTATGTTTGAAATAGAGCTATTTTCCTTTCCCTGCAGGAAATGGAAGAATTTGTCCAGAGCTCGGGTGAAGATGGTGTTGTGGTGTTTTCTCTTGGGTCAATGGTCACAAACCTCACAGAAGTAAAGGCCAATCTCATTGCCTCTGCCTTTGCACAGATTCCACAGAAGGTTAGTTCAATTGCTTATCTTGTGGACCTTGCTTTAGTTTCCTGAAAAGGACCACTTTTCTTTCAATTTCCAATAGCACATTCATCCTTTCCTTCTAAGGCCTCATTGAAAGGACTTTTTGCATCCATATTTCTACCAGTAGTCTCTAGTCTTCTATCAGTCTCATCACAGTTTTTCCAGCCTTTACCCATTATCCAATTCCAAACCCGTTTCCATATTTTAGCTGTTTTTAATAGCTGTACCCCACTTGCTGGTACCAAAAACTGAATTTCCTATCTGTGAAAACAAATACCATGCAATGGCTTGGCTTAACAACAGGAATTTATTGGACCACAAGTTTGAGGCTAGAATTCCAACAAAGGAGTCATCAAGTGATGCTTGATTACTGGCATTCTGGGGCTAGTTTTCAGCGATTCTTGGTCCTTGGCCCTTCTGTCATATAGCTATACATATGGTGGACTCTCCTGGTTTCTCTGGGTTCCATTGCCTTCTGACTACTTTTCCCTCTTTCTACCTGAATTTCATTCTGCTAATAAAGGACTCCAATGATAGGACTAAGACCCATCCTGATTCAGTTTGGCTATCCCATAAATGAAGTAACCTTATCAAAAGGTCCATTTATAATGGGTTCACATCCAATGGAATGGATTAAGATAAAGAATGTTTTTCCGAAGTGCATAGCTCCATGTCACCCTAGACACTTACTATAAGAATTGGAAAGAGAATGTAGTCACAAGTGTTCCTCTGAATTGAATGTGGTAACTAATTATAGAATATTATTTATTGCACATAACTACCAAGATATAGTTATTATGGATAACTAGCAAGAGCATTAAGTAAAAATTCATCAAATATTAAAATAGTGCATTTAGGAATATTTGATCATTTATGCACTCAGTCTTGGAATTACTGGGGAAATATATTTTTGTAGTCATGTATTTTAAAGGAAACAAATATGAAAGCATTAGGCCCCCATCAGTATTTCAGTATTTCAGTATTTTGTTTGACTACTGACAGAAGTTCTGAAGTATTTTATATACAAGTTCTTGGTTAGGGAGAGCTGAAATGACTGAGAGTGGAGAAAAATTATGCTCAAGAATATATGCCACACATCTAGGCATTCTTAGGACTCTATTCAAGTATAGATGGGTTAGGAGAAGCAGTCTAGATTTGGATACCACTAGTTATGGAATATCCAAGGGCTCTTTTTATTTCTATCATTTTTAAAACACATGACATTCTATAGAACAAGTATGCTAATTGAATACATTAAAACTTTGATTTTGTGTTTAAATATATTCAGTTAAATGTATAGGACTTCTATATCTTTCTTTATTATTTAATCTGAAATTAGTCTAACAGACTTCCCAAAGCATAAAGAGCATGAAACAAAAGGTTCATAACCTCACTAGAAACTTCATACAAGAATGGAATGAAAGCAAACCCCTCATCTCATTCTCATTCAAAAAAAATTATTAAAAAAAACTAAAAGAAGGAAAGAAGGAAAGGAGGGAGGGAGGAAGAGAGGGAAGAAGGGAGCGAAGGAGGGAGGAAAGGAGGGAGAGAAGAGGAGAGGAAGGGAAGGTGGGACTAAGGAAGGGAGAAAGAAATGAAACCAATCATCCAGATAAGAGACACAAAATAGAAAACCAATTATATTTAAGAAAAACATTACATTTGAAACATGAGAGTTAGGATGTCCAAAGTGACAGATTTACACAGAAGTTATGTTGTCCACAATAAATTTTAACACCCAACCATGATTTATTAAACTGTCCTTTTGATTTTCTAATTTTGCTCCTATGATCTCATTATCTAAAGCTCTTAAATGACAAATGGCAATATTATTTTGTGATAAAACAATAAATTTGGAACATGAGAGTGTGGCCCAGGACTTAAATTTACACACATATTCATGTTTTCTGAAAAAATTTTAACTCCATAATTTGAATGAACCAATACTAATTTATTTTTCATCTTTCACTTGTAATCTCATTACCCAAATCTTTTAATGTATAACTGTCAAAATGATGCTATACCTAAAAGACTATTAGTAATCCCCGTAAAAAAGATGGTTTCAAACCACCCTACTAATTCATTCACTGTTTGCAAAGAACCCATTTTATAACCTCTCTCATCTACCACCTGAATTAGGATGTGAACTGTGATTATGTGATTTGTAAATGGTTCTAAAGCCTGAAAATGCCATAGTCTTCGGGTTTTACTCGTGAAATTAATTCATTTTCTTGTGCAGGTTTTATGGAGATACAAAGGAAAGACACCAGCCACATTAGGAGCCAATACTCGGCTCTATGACTGGATGCCCCAGAATGATCTTCTTGGTAAGGTTATGAGGAGGAAAAGCTTTAGTGTTGCATGAGGGACAAATTGAGTAACTGTTTAAAGCAAAGAAATTAAAGGCATATTTAACAATTGTAAAGTTTCACATTTTATTTCCTGTTTTAAATCAGATATAATTTAATAATTGTCCACAACTTTTATAGATTTATGCCTCCGATTGTTGACTTACATGTATCTTCAGTTCAGACTCATAATTCTTCAAGTTTCATGCTCAGATCAGATAGCATCTCTTCAGTAAAACCTTCCTGACAATGCAGGGGTGTTAAGTCAGGATTTCTAATGTTGCAATTCTTCTGTGGAAGCAAAGCGTCACGTGTTTGGCTTTTATACAATATGTTTATACAATATGTTTCCTCTTTGACTGTTGTTTTTTCCCCTTCTGTCTCTGAAATTATGTTAACGTGTTGTAATGAAATTCTACCCCACATTTCACTCCTCTCCCCCTTAAACTAGGTCATCCTAAAACAAAAGCTTTTGTCACTCATGGTGGACTGAATGGAATCTATGAAGCTATTTATCACGGGGTCCCTATGGTGGGAATTCCCCTGTTTGCTGATCAGCCTGATAACATTGCACATGTGAAGGCCAAAGGAGCAGCTGTGGACGTGAACATGAACACAATGACAAGTGCAGATTTGCTCAGAGCTTTGAGAACAGTCATTAACGAACCCTCGTAAGTACAGCTGCTCTCTAAAGAGTCACCACTGATGTGTTAAACATCCTACTAGAAAATGTCCAGTGTTAACACTGAGGAAGTTCTGATACACCCTCTCCTCGCTCCACCCTCACCTGTCCCACACTGGGCCCTGGAAATGCAGCCATGAGCACACTCCAGGCCGGGCCTGCCCTGTCAGGACTGTTGTCTCCTTTCAAAGTAACCAATAATTTCTGAGATTTATGTGAAGAGGCCTGAGATGGGGCGGGACCAACACACCCCCACCCTCTCCTGGCCACTAGGGACCTCAGACCCTGGGGATCAGGCACAGCAGGACCCCTGCCTCAGGCTTCACTTCTCTGGAGGCCTCTGGCACAGTACACCCCTTTATGCGCATAGCCGCATAAACACTCTTCAGTGAGGGCTTATTCAGAAGCCTGATGCATTAAAGTATCTTAATTCATCGAGACAGATGGTTGCTCTATAGATGGAGAGTTAGCGGTTCAGGTCCGCCCCCCACACTTCCTCACCCTCCCATCCCCCCACACCTGACTGGGCTATGGCCAGCTCCTCAAGGAGGTTGCAGACCCCTCAGCCCTCACCTTCCTGACTCAGAAAGGGAGCATGTGCCAAAGCCTGGGGATGAGCTGTCAGCAGCAGGCAGGGAGTTGTTGGCTCACCTGGGTCCTTACCTACAGCCCCCAGGCCCTGCCCTGAAGCCTGACCCCAAGGTAGACAGTCCTTAGAAGCTTGCAGTGACCTTCCCAAAGAGCCAGTGTGTGAGCTGAGCCTCACTTAGAAGGAAGGAACAAAGCAAAGGGAATATTTCTAGTCTGCTCTTTAAAATCATGTAATTTTTGTAAATGGCTTATTTTCTAATAACCACCATAACATGACAAATATAAAAATCACTGTTTTGTGTTTTTCCCAAACTAAGTTCTTTACTGAAATTGCAATAAAAAAAGACCACAGATATTCTATCAAAATATTTTTCAAAGTGAATATGTAGTGTTATGGGTTATATAAATTCTCAGAGTTTTTCCACAAAGATCTGTATATTTTGGTAAACACACACACACACACACACACACACACACACACACACACACACACACACATATATACACACTCTAATTTATACATTATAAACCATTCAGTAAGGACAGAAATGGAAGAGATAATTTGTCTGATATTAGCCATTCCAAAATGATCACCATTAACACAGAGTGTAAACCGTTCGTCATTATGCACATAATACAATAGGAGCGATGTAGATAAATAAATAATTTTATACATATTGTTGGAACTATATGTGGTTGTTTAAAATAATATCTTTAAATATAATACCATTTTATTTAACTGAAAAATGAATTGAAATAAAACTATATGTTTATTTAATTTTAGATAGATCTCCTAATTCTTTTTTTTTCTTTAATTCAGTTTTATTGAGATATATTCACATACCATGCAGTCATCCATGGTATACAATCAAGTGTTTACAGCACCAACATATAGTTATGCATTCATCATCCCAATCTATTTTTGAACATTTTCCTTAAACCAGAAAGAAAAAGATAAGAATAAAAAATAAAAGTGAAAAAGAACACCCAAATCATCCCCCCATCACACCCTATTTTTCACTTAGTTTTAGTCCCCAATTTTCTACTCATCTATCCATACACTGGAAAAAGGGATTTTGCTCCACAGGTTTTCACAATCACTCTGTCATCCCTTGTACGCTACATAGTTACACAATCATCTTCAATAGTCAAAGCTACTGGGTTGGAGTTTTATAGTTTCAGGTGTTTATTTCTAGCTATTCCAATACATTAAAACCTAAAAAGGGATATCTATATAGTACACAAGAATGTCCACCAGAGTGACCTCTCGACTGCATTTGAAATCTCTCAGCCACTGACACTTTATTTTGTTTCATTTCGCATCCCCCCTTTTGATCAAGAAGATGCTCTCAGTCCTACAATACTGGGTCCACATTCATCCCCTGGAGCCATATCCTGCATTGCCAAGGAGATTTAAACCCCTGAATCTGGCCCCACATAGCGGGGAGGGCAGCTAGTTCATCTGCTGAGATGGCTTAGCTAGAGAGAGAGGGCCACATCTGAGCAACAAAGAGGCAGTCAGGGGGAGACCCTTAGGCACAATTATAAGCAGGTTTAGCCTCTCCTTTGCAGTAACAAGCTTCATAAGGGGAAGCCCCAAGATAGAGAGCTCAGCATACCAAACTGTCAGTCCACAATGCTTGTGAGAACATCAGCAAGAACCCAGGCGAGGAAGTCCAACACTTCTGCATTTTCCCCCAGCAATTCATGGGGGCCTACATATCTATTTTTATTCTCTGCACAAATTACTTTGGGATGTGTCACTATTTCACACTAACCTACACAGACCTACCAGAACTCACTTCCTGTTCAAAGTTCCATGTAATTATGGTGCTTGAGCAAACTGTACAATTTAAATTGTTTAGAAAATATAGATTCTGCACCAAATAAACATCTCTTCCCTTGGTCTTATAAAGAAGTTGAAGTTTTAAAACACAGTCAGTATAATCCTTTACCCTTTGGCCAATTTGCCCTAGTCCTAACCAGATCTGCTTCACTCATATCTCTAATTGAAGTCTGGACCCTTTTTCAGCTTTTTTAACAGTTTCTGTATGCGCCAATACTGACATTCATATCTGCCAAGCTCTAGCTGTGAGTTTCAGGTGTCACACAGATACCCAAAGTTCCAGAGTCTGGTCAGGTTATACATAAAGGGATCAGCATCTCAGAATTTAGACATAACCATTACAATTCAGGAATAGATGTGACTACTATAAGAGCTGATAATCTAGGGACCATTACATTAAGTGCTTCCCTGATAAACTATGCTCTAAGATTCAATTATGAATTTACACATTGTAGTTAGTCCATATTGGTGAGGCATCATACTGTTTGCCTTTGTTTCTGGAGTATTTCATTCAAAATGCTGTCTACAGGATCCATTCACCTCATTGTGTGTCTCACAGCTTCACTACTTCTGGCAGTTGCTCAATGTTCCATACACCACAGGTCACCATTCTGTTCCTCAGTCGATGTACCCTCAGGGCACCTCCACCCACTGCAAATCATGAATTTTGCCTCTGTAAACATCAGTGTACAAAGGTCCATACATGTTCCTCTTCTCAGATATTCCAAGAATATATCCCAAAACAAGGTTGCAGGACCTTATTGCACCTACATACTTAGCTTCTTGTGGAACCACCACTCTGTCCTCCAGATAAGCTACACCATTCTGCCTCCTTATCACAGTAAATATGTACATCCCTCTCTCCATGTTTTTTTCCAGCACTTTTATCCCTATGTATATTTTTTCCTACGATTTTATAGAGATATATTTATATACAGTACAATTATCCATAGTGTACAATCATTAATGGTATCATCATATAGTTGTGCATTTATCACCCCACTCAGCACTTGAACAGTTGATTACTATGAAAATTTTTTTTGAAGAATAATAAAAAAAAAGACAATAAAAATAGAAATAAAATATCGTACAATATAATAGTAAGGGCAGACAACAACGCCACTACCAAGAGTCCCATATCTCTCCCTTATAGCCCCCACTGATACACATTTAGCTTTGGTATATTACCTTTGTTAAATTTAATGCAAGCATATTATAATGTTACTGTTGACCATAGACTCCGGTGTGCTTTGATTATACTTTTTCCTCAATACCATTCCTTTTTCAACACTTTGCATTGTTGACATTCATTTGTTCTCCCACATGTTAAAACCCTTTTTTATTTGTACATTCAGTCACAATCATTGGCCACTCCAGTTTTTGCTAAGTTATACAATCTCAGTCTTCATCATCTGTCTTTACCTATGGTGTCATGCATGCCCCTAGCCCTCCTCTTTCAGCTTTACTCACAAGCATCTTTGTTCGGTGTACTTACAAAATTGTGCTACCATCACACAGTATTCTGCCAACTATTTTTGGATCTATACAATCAATTCTGCTGAACATTCCGCAGTCCTTCAGCATCAAATGGCCTATTTCCACCCTCTTTCTATCTCCTGGTAGCCTGTGTTATCAGCTTTTAACTCTCAAAGTTTACTCATTAATTTTAGTTCATATTAGTGAGAGCATACAGTATTTGTGCTTTTGTTTCTGGCTAACTTTGCTCAACTTAACATCCTTAAGGATTATCCACGTTATTGTATGTTCCATGTCCTCATTCTGTCTTTGCAGCTGCATAATGATCCGTAGGGTGTATATGCCACAGTTTTCCCATCCACTCATCTGTTGATAGACATTTGGGCCATTTCCGTCTCTTGCCAACTGTGAATAATGCTGGTATAAACATCAGTTTACAAATGTCCATTCATGTCTTAACTTTCAGTTCCTCTGAGTATAAACTAGCAATGGAATAGCTGGGTCATATGGCAAATCTATACTTAGCTTCCTGAGGAACTGCCACACTGCCTTCCCAAGTGGTTGTACCATTCTACATTCCCACCAACAGCGAATAAGACTGTCACTTTCTCCATATCCCCTCCAGAACTTGTAATTTCTGATTTTTGGATAATGGCCATTCTGGTAGGTGTGAGATGGTATCTCATTGTGGTTTTCATTTGCATTTCCCTAACTGCCAGTGAACTTGAGAATTTTTCATGTTGTTGAGCCATTTGTATTTCCTCTTTAGAAGTGTCTTTCTGTGAATTTTGCACATTTTTAAATTGGGTTGTTTGTCTTTCTGTTGTTGAGCTGTAGGATCCCTTTATATATTTGGGATATTAAATCCTTATCTAATATGTGGTTTCCAAATACTGTCTGCCATTGTGTAGGCTGCACTTTTACTTTTCTGACAAAGTTCTTTGATGTACAAAAGTGTTTAATTTTGAGGAGATCCCATTTGTCTATTTGTTCTTTGGTTGCTCATGCTTTGGGTGTAAGGTTTAGGAAACCACCTCCTATCACAAGATCTTTAAAATATTGCCATACATTTTCTTCTAGGAGTCTTATGTTATCAGTATTAATGTTCAGGTCTTTGATCCATTTTGAGTTAATTTTTGTATAAGGTGTGAGATAGGAGTCCTCTTTCATTCTTTTGGAAATGGATATCCAGTTCTCCAAACACAATTTCTTGAAGAGGTTATGCTGTCCCAGTTGCTTTGGCCTGACTGCCTTATCGAAGATCAATTGTCTGTAGATGTGAGGGTTTATTTCTGAACACTCAGTTTGATTCCATTGGTCAGTATATCTATCCTCATGCCAGTTCCGTGCTGTTTTGACCACTGTCACTTTGTAATATGTTTCAGAGTCAGGTGGTGTGAGACCTCTCACTTTGTTCCTCTTTCTCAAGGTATTTTTGGCTATTTGGGACACCTTACCCTTCCAAATAAATTTAGTTATTGGTTTTTCAATTTCTGCAAAGTAAGTTGTTGGGATTTTAATTTTTATAGCATTGAATCTATGAATCAGATTAGGTAGAATTGACATCTTAACTATATTTAGTCTTCCAATCCATGAACATAAGTATGTTCTTCCATTCTTTTAGGTCCTGTTTGATTTCTTTTAGCAGTTTCTTATAGTTTTCCCTGTATAGGTCTTTTGTGGTCTCGGTTAAGTTTATTTCTAAATATTTGGTTCTTTTGGTTATGATTGTAAAAGTAATTTCTTTCTTGATTTCCTCCTCTTGTTGAACATTACTTGTGTACAGAAACACTACAAATTTTTGCATGTTGATCTTGTAGCCTGACACTTTCTCTATTCATTGATTATTCTAGTAAGTTTGCTGTAGATTTTTCTGGATTTTCTATGTATAGAATCATGTCATGCTCAAACAGTGATAGTTTTACTTCTCCCTCTCCAATTTGGATACCTTTTAGTTCTTTTTGTTGCCTAATTGCTCAAGCTAGAACTTCCCGCACAATGTTAAATGACAATGGTGAGACTGGGCATCCCTGTCTTGTTCCTGAGCTTAGAGGGAAAGTTTTCAGTCTTTTCCCATTGAGTATGATCTTAGCTGTGGGTTTTTCATATATTGCCTTTATTATATTGAGAAAATTCCCTTCTACTCCTATCCTTTGAAGTGTTTTCATCAAGAAATGATGTTGAATTTTGTCAAATGCCATTTTACATCAATCAAGATGATCATGTGGTTCTTCTGCTTTGATTTATTGATGTGGTATATTACATTAATTGATTTTCTTGTGTTGAACCAGCCTTGCATACCTGGAAAAAATCCTACCTGGTAATGGTGTATAATTCTTTTAACATGCTGCTGGGTTTGAACTGTGAGTATTTTGTTGAGGACTTTTTGCATCTACATTCACTAAAGAGATTGGTATATAATTTTCTTTCTTTTTCTTTTTCTTTTTTTTTTTTTTTTTTTTGTAGTATCTTTGTCTGACTTTGGTAGTAGGGTGATATAAATTTTCTTTATTTTATCAAAGAACCAGCTTCTGATTTTTTTGATTCTCTCTATTGTTTTTCTGTTCTCAATTTCACTTATTTAAATGCTAATCTCTGTTATTTCTTTCCTTCTGTTTGCTTTGGGGTTACTTTGCTGTTCTTTCTCTAGTTCTTCAAGGTGAACAGTTAATTCCTCATTTTTTGCTCTCTCTTCTTTTTTAATATAGGTGTTTAGGGCAATAAATTTCCCTCTCAGCATCACTTTTGCTCCATTACATAACTTTTGATATATCACATTTTCATTGTCATTTGTCTTGAGGTATTTACTAATTTCACTTGTAATTTCTTCCTTTACTCACTGGTTTTCTAAGAGTGTGTTGTTTAGCCTCCATATGTTTGTGAATTTTATGAACTTCTGCCTGTTATTTATTTCCAACTTCATTCCATTATGGTCAGAGAAATTGTAGTGTATAATATCAGTATTTTTTAACTTGTTGAGACTTGCTTTGTGACCCAATATGTGGTCTATCCTAAAGAATGTTCCATGAGCATTTGAGAAAAATGTGTATCCTGCTGTTGTGGGGTGCAGTCTTCTGTAAATATATGTCAAGTTTAGTTCATTTATTGTACAACTGAACATCTCCATTCCCTTATTGATTTTCTGCCTAGATGTTCCTTCCATTCATGAGAGCAGTGTATTGAATTTCCGACCATTATTGTAGAGCTATCTACTTCTCCTTTCTTTGTTGTCAGTGTTTGCATCATGTATTTTGCGGTACTCTGGCCTGGTGCATAAATATTTATGATTGTTATGTTTTCTTGATCAATTGATCCTTTTATTAACATATAGTGTCCTCCTATGTCTCTTTTAATTGTTTTCCTTTTGAAGTCTAATTTGTCTGATATTAATATAGCTGCTCCTGCTTTTTTCTGGTTGTTGTTTGGGTGATATATCTTTCTCCAACCTTTCACTATCAGCCTATATTTGTCCTTGTGTCTAAGGTGAGTTTCTTGAAGACAACATATAGAAGAGTCCCATTTTTAAATCCATTTTGCTAGTATATGTCTTTTATTGGGAATTTTAATCCAGTAACATTTAGTGTTATTACTGTAAGGGCAATACTTTCTTCCACCATTTGCCTTTTGGATTTTATATGTCATGTCTTTTTTTTTTTTCTCTCTCTCTCTCCTTTTACCCTTCCTAGTAATCTTCATTTGGACGCTCTTCTCCAAACCTCTGTCTCCTGTCTTTTCCTAACATTCTGTAGCGCTCCCTTTAGTATTTCTTGTAGCACTGGTTTCTTATTCACAAACTTTCTCAGTATCTGTTTGTCTGAAAATATTTTAAATTCTTCCTCATTTTTGAAGGATAGTTTTGCCAGCTATAGAATTCTTGTTTGGCAGTTTTTCTTTTGGTATCTTAAATATATCATTCCACTGCTTTCTTGCCTCTATGATTTCTGTAGAGAAATCTGTACATAGTCCTATCGATCTTCTCTTGTATGTGATGGATTTCTTCTATCTTGATGCTTTCAGAATTCTCTCTTTCTTTTTGACATTGGGCAATCTGATCAGTGTCTTGGAGTAGGCCTATTGGGATCTCTTCTGTTTGGGGTGCACTGTAATTCTTGAATTTGTAATTTTCTGTTTTTCATAAGAGTTGGGAAGTTTTCAATGAATATTTCTTCTATTATTCTTTCTGCCCCCTTTCCCTTCTCTTCTCCTCCTGGGACACACATAACATGAATATTCATGCACTTTATGACATCACTCAGCTGACACCCTACTCATATTTTTCCATTCTTTTCTGTATCTGTTCCTTTATTTGTGTGAATTCAAATGTCTTGTCTTCCAGTTCATGATCCTTTCCTCTGCCTGTTCAAATCTACTGTTGTATCCCTTCATTTTGTCTTTCATCTCTTCTGTTGTGCCTTTCATTTCCATAAGTTCTACCATTTGCTTTTTCAAGCTTATGAACTCTTCTTTATTGTCATCCAGTGTCTTCTTTATATCCTTCATCTCTTTTGCTGTATCTTCCCTCACTTCATTGAATTGATTTAGGAGATTTGTTTGACTATCTTTAATTAGTTATCTCAACTCCTGTATCTCAGTTTGTTCCATTGGATGGTCCATATTTTCATGTTTCCTGGTTTGACACATTAATTTAAGCTGCCTAGGCATCTGATTTTCTTGAGTAGTTTACTCTGGAGCTGATTTTCACTCTTTTTTTTTAGGTTCTTCTTGTTGGTTGGTTTGTTCTCTAGCCTTTGGTGTTCAGTTCAACTTATTCTAGAACTCTAACTTTGGCTCTATTTAGTTGATCAGAATTTTTCATCTCTTGCCTTTCTGTTTCTTACCCTGCATCTATGTAGCCTTTTTGTGAGAGGGTCTTCTCAGATGTGGTCAAGCCCAGTCACCTTTACCCAGTCCAGAGAAGCCCAGGTCTCAGGGGGAAGATATGGAGTTTCCCCGAGAATGAGACCCTCTTTGAGGCCTCTAGATTCTACACTTTTCCTATCCTATCTAGCAGGTGGTGCTTGTCAGCCTGCAGCTCCTGACAAGTGTAAAGAGGTGTGATTCATTTAGTTCTCTGAAGACTTGGTCCCTATCAGGGGCATGGCTGACTGAAGCTGGTTTCTATTTTCCAGACCCTGGGGTCTGAGTTCCCTGGAGGAGGGCTGCCCCTCAAGCTGGATCATGCACTCCTTTTCTAGGGGAAGTTATGCCCTTTAGGGAATTGTCTCCGCCACTAGTTTCATTGCTTTGTCTGTCAGACCTATCTCATCTCTCTATTGTCTGGGTCTAGGGGTGAGTTGCTAATATCAGGCTTTCTGAAAAGAGCTACTTGGAATAGTTATTAAAAAAAAATTAAAAAAGACAAAGAAAAGAAGAAAACTCCTTTTTAAGCTTTCTGCAGCCACCAAGTTGTCTCAGTGTCACTATAGAGTATTTAAAGATATGCACTTTAGGCTATTACCTGGATGGTTACTCTCCAACAGCTTTACTTCTGCCCTTGCCAGGGGGCTATTGAAATGTAAAAAGATAAGGAGTCAGAGAGCAAGAAAAGAAATGGTACAAAATGTAGATAAACAAACAAGCCTTTTTTGAAGCCGTGGAATGTGTGCCTCCTTCTATGTTCCCTCATTTCCAGAGCCCAGCCCTTCTCCAATACCCTGAACATTGCACTCCAAAACTTAATTAATTAATTAATTAATTAAATCTGCAGTTGAGGCTGGGGTGAGCCCCCCTTCTTGATCTCAGCAGATTGTTTTTGTTTGTTTGTTTTTTTCCTTCAGAGAGCCAGCTGTAAGAGAGTCCATGGGTCTGGACAGGGAGAAATTCCAGACCCCTGACTGGGGGAACTTACAGGTTTTCCTGTGATCTCCAATGTTCCACCCATTCCAGAGTAGTGTACAGTGTGTGACTAGTCACTGGAGACCCTGAAAATGCTGTTTCTTACATTTCCTGAAAAATTACCCACTGCCCTAGTGGAGTGACTAAATTCTACATTTCACCACTCTGCCATATTGCCCTGCCTCCCAGATCTCCTTACTCTTAATTTTTTCTCTTAAACAATTCCCTCAGAATCAATATAGTATATTTATATAATATTTGGGGTCATTATTTTTAACTATGATCATTAAATTTTATCATAATATAATTCACAATTTGTATTATTTATATGACCATTTTAAGATGTTTGCATTACATTTTTATCCTTATATTTGTTGTATTTTTGCTATATTTGATTCAGTGTTCACCATCTGTCTTTTAATTATTCTTTATTCCAAAGAATTTTTGGATTGATTTCTTCTCTCTGGATATTATAAAGATTTTTTCAGTGAAAGGTCAAGGATTTCAGTTTTCTATGATGATGTTTAGCAATGTTTGTTTTGTTGTCTTTATGTGAGAATGACCACTGTCTGAGTATAGTATACTTTGGTCTTAGTTTCTTTCCTTCAGCACTTTATAAATATTACTCATAGACTTCTGGTTTGGAATGCTCTTTTAGAATTTTGTTTTTAGTACCATTTTATTGATATGTAGTCACATACCATATAATCCATCTAAAGTACACAATCAGTGGCTCACAATATCATCACATAGTTTTGTATCACCACATCAATTTTAGAACATATTCAGTATTCAGAAAAAAGAAAAGAGAGAAAATCCAAAACTCCCATAACCATTATACCCCCATCATTGACCCTTTCAATGATGTGATACATTTGTTACTGTTGTTGAAAGATTATTAAGATATTACTGTTAACTCTAGTCCAAAGTTTGCAATACTTGTGTATTTTTCATATATACCACTCTATTACTAATGCCTTGTAATGGCTTCATACATTTTTTTCCAGTTCATGGAGAATTTTTTATTTGTGTACTATTAATCTTCATCCACCACAAATTTACTATGTTATACAGGCCCATGTTTTAACCTCTGGCTTTTCTTCTCATGACATACATGACTCTAAACTTCCCCTGCACCACATTCACACATGATGCAGCACTGTTACTTCTACTCACAATGATGTACTACCATCATCACTATTTCCACACATTTAAATTCAACCTAGTTAAAAATTCTGTATATCTTAAACAAGCACTCCCCCTTCTCTAGCACCATTCTATCTCCTGGTAACTTATACTCTGGAGTCTATGTCTATGACTTTACAAATTATAATTAGATCACATTAGTAAAATCATACAATACTTGTCCTTTTTTATCTCACTTATTTCATTCAACACAATGTCCTCAAGGCACATCTATGTTGCATGCATCAGGATTTCATTCCTTCTTACTGCTGAATAATATTCCAAGTTATGTATATACCACAAATTTTTATCCATTCATCAGTTGATGGGCACTTTGGTTATTTCTATCTTTTGGCAATTGTGAATAATGCTGCTATGAACTTCAGTGTGCAAGTACCTGATTGTGTTCCTGCTTTCAGTTCTTCTGAGTATATACCAAGTACTGGGATTGCTAAATTGTAGGGCAGTTGTATACCTATCTTTCTGAGAAACCATAAATCCATCCTCTAGAGTGATTGTACCATTTCACATTCCCACCATTGTTAAATGAGTGCCCATTTCTCCATGTCCACTCCAGCACTTACATTTTCCTTTTTGTTTAACAGCAGCCATTCTGGTAAGTGTGAGATGATATTTCGTTGTAGGTTTCATTTGTATTTCCCTAATAGCTGCTGAATGTGAGCATACTTTCAAGAGCTTTTTAGCCACTTGTATATCCTCTTTGGAAAAATGCTTGTTACCTGTTTTTAAATTGGGTTGTCTGTCTTTTTATTTGCCAAAGCCAGGTAAAGATACTGGAAGAAAGGAAAATTACAGACCAATCCCTTTAATGAATATAGATGCAATAGTCCCCCCCCCCGAAAAAAATACTTGCGAATTGAATCCAGCAGCACATTAAATGAACTATACACCATGACTGATTGGGTTAATTCTGGGTATACAAGGGTGATTCAGCAGAAGAAACTCAATTAACATAATATACCACATAAACAAATTAAAGAGGAAAAACCACTTGATCATCTCAATCATTGCAGAAAAGACTTTTGATAAAATTCAGCATCCTTCCTTGATAAAAACACTTCAAAGGGTAGAAATGGAAGGAAACTTCTTCAACATAATAAAAGGAATATATGAAAAACCCACAGCTAACATACTCAATGGGGAAAGATTGAAAGCTTTCCTGCTAAAATCGGGAACAAGACAAAGATGCCCACTGTCACCTTTGTTGTTCACAATTTGCTAGAAGTTTTAGCTGGAGCAATTAGGCAAGAAAAAGAAATAAAAGGCATCCAAATTGGAAAGGAAGAAGTAAACCTTTCACTGTTTGCAGACAACATGATTCTATGCATAGAAAACCTGAAAAATATACAATAAAGCTACTAGAGCTAATAAGTGAGTATAGCAAAATTGTAAGATACAAGATCAACATACAAAAATCAGCAGTGTTTCTATACACTAGTCAGGAACAATCTGAAGAGCAAATGAAGAAAAAATTCCATTTACATTAACAACCAAAAGAATCAAATATTTAGGAATAAATTTATCCAAGGATATAAAGACCTAAACACAGAAAACTACAAAATATTACTAAAAGAAATCAAGGAAGACCTAAATAATGGAAGCTAAGTATAGAATTGCTATATGATCCAGCAATCCCATTACGAGGAATGTACCCAGAGGAACTGAAAGTAGGGACATGATATGTTCATGGTATGTCAATGGTATGTCTATATGTAAGACTAAATATAGTTAGGATGCCAATTCTATCTAAATTGATTTATAGATGCAGTGCAATACCAATTAAAATCCCAACTTTCTTTGTGGAAATAGAAAAAATAACTTGAGAAAGAAAAATGAAGTGGGAAGTGTTGCACTACCTGACTTTAAAGAATGTTACACAACTATATTGATCAAAACAGCATGGTACTGGCAGAAAGATAGCTATGTTGAACAGTGGAATCAAATTGAATATTCAGAAGTAGAACCTCTCAACTACAATTGATCTTTGTTAAAGTGGTCAAGTCAAAGGAACTGAGACAGAGCAGCCTCTTCAAGAAATGGTGCTTGGAGAACTGGATATCCATATCCCAAAGAATAATAGACAACCCCCATCTCACACATCTCACACCTTATACAAAAATTAAATCCAAATGGATTAGAAACCTAAACATTTGAGCTAATACCATGAAACATTTAGAAGACAATGTAGGGAAATATTTTAAGGATCTTTTGGTAGGAGGTAGTTTCCTTGACCTTACACCCAAAACACAAGCAATGAAATAAATAAATGGAATGTCATCAAAATTGTATACTTTTCCACATCAAAGGACTTTGTCAGGAGAATGAAAAGACAGCTTATGCAGTGGGAGACATTATTTGGAATCACCATATCAGTTTAAGTTTTAATATCCAGAATATACAGAGATACTACAACTCAACAACAAAAAGACAAATAACCCAATTGAAAATGGGCAAAAGACATGGGCAGACACTTTTCCAAAGAGGAAATACAAATGGCTCAAAAATATGAAAAGTTGCTCAGCTTCACTAGTGATTTGGGAAATGCAAATCACAACCACAATGAGATATCATCTCATATCTACTAGAATGGCCATTATCAAAAAACAAAACAAAACAAAAAAACTGGAAATCTACAAATGCTGGAGATGATGTGGAGAAATAGATACACTCATTCAGTTTTGATGGAAATGAAGAATAGTGCAACTTCTTTGGAAGGCAGTTTGGCAGTTTCTTAGGAAGCTAAGTATAGAATTGCTATACGATACAGCAATCCCATTACTAGGAATGTACCCAAAGGAACTGAAAGCAGGTATATGGACATTTTTAATCATTTTATGTTGAGTGAAGTAAGTTAGAAACAAAGGACAAATAGTGTATGATCTCAGTAACATGAACAAACTATAATGAGGAAACAATTGATTCTGAGTGCCTAGGTTATCCGGGAATAGAAAGAGGGCAGAAATTTAGCAATCAATGATTAAGGAGTACAGAATGTCCAAATAAGTCTCATTATAAAGGTTCCTAGGTTGTAAGCTCTTACAGCAGTCACATCTATTTCTAAGTTGTAATTTTTATTTCTAAATTCTGTGATACTGTGCTTTTTGTGTATAACCTGATAGTTCCCTGGAACACTGGGTATCTATGTGACATCTGAGATTCAGAGTTAGAATTCTGAAGCTCTATAAGTAATCACTACTTCATACAGGAAGTGTTAAAGAAGCTGAATATGAGATCAGACTCCAATTAGAGATATGAATGAAATGGATCTGGTTAGGGCAAAGGTAAATCAGAATGCACGGTAAAGGATGATATTGTCTGTATTTCAAAACTCCAACTTATGTGAGATACCAAAGGGAGCATGTTTATTTTGTCCAAAATTTTAGTTTTCTGTAGCATAGTATCTAACTTTGGCGCTGTCTGGTTAGTTTATTTAAACAATCTAATTACATGGAACCTAGAATAGGGAATGAGGCCTTGTTATTCTGTATAGGTTAATGTAATAACCTGATACATTCCAGACTAATTTGGGCAGAAATTTAAAAAGTATTTTCCAAGTCCCTTGAGTGAATGGAGAGAAAATATGGAACTATTAAAATCCCCCATTTGGAGAATTCTGATACTCTCTCAGGCATTAGGAACCCACAATTTAACAAGCAAAGGCCTCAATCTTGAGGCTTGTCCTTATGAAATTTATTTCTGCAATGGCAAAACAAGGCCTACATGTAATTACACCTAAGTGTCACCACCAGATAGCCTCTTTGGCTACTCAAATGTGGCCCCTCTCATTAAGCCAACTCTGCAAATAGACTCACTACATTCCCCCCTATGTGGGACATGACTCCCATGGGTGTAAGTCCCCTGGAAACATGGGACATGACTCCCAGGGTGAGCTTGGCCCTGGCACCAAGGGATTGAAAATGCCTTCTGGACTAAAATGGGGAAAAGAAATGTAACAAAATAAAGTTCCAGTGGTTAAGAGATTTGAAATAGCACCGAGAGGTTATTCTGGTGGTTACTATTATGCAAGCTTCAGCTAGAAATTGCCAACTACTATAGGATGCCAATCCCCAACCCACATTATTCCTGAAAACCCTTAGGAGTGCACTGGGCTCCATCTAAGCCTCTATAAAAGTTTATCTTTGTAAGTTTATTTTTTCAGAAATTTAAGGCCTCCAGATTGATCCTATGCAAGATGAGCCCTGAACCCAGAGGAACCAGTCTCTCCAAAGACATCAACCAATTTCATTCCTCTATGCTATAAGATCAAGAGCCAATTCCAGCATAAAGAAGTTAAAATGGCCATTGCCCAGGTATCCCTAAATATTGAGAGAAAGATCAAATGAGAGGGAGGAGATATAACTGAGAAATTAATATTTAACAAGTGACTGTGACTGACTCATTATATAGATATTTCTTTTCAGCGTCTAGTGTTTTAGAATACCCAGAAAGAAACACCTGAAGTTGTTGAGCTGTAATGCAGTAATCTTGATCCTTGATAATGATTGTATAACTATATAGCAAAGAAGAGCTGACTTAGGGGAGAAACAGGAAGAATTTGATTCCAGACATATAAAGATGAAGATTATGAGTTGAGGTTACTTGATAATGAAAAAAGAGATGCAGAATTATGACATGACATGACTGCCACGGAATGAAACAAGCCACTAAGAAATAAGCCAATCTAAGTATGTATTCTATAGTGAGAAATATTCCTGGTTTGTCCTATTCTGAAACCACAATTTTGAGTCACAAAAGTCCAACTATCACATATCTCTAGTCAGAATACATAAATGTTCTTTAAACCATCACTTTTGGGAGGTTAAAAAGCAAGTTAATAGAAAATGATTGGAATGTCACCACAAACTGAAGAAAATACACAATTTACTATAGAGTTAGCCTAAGGTTAATTACATACACAAATGATACATGTTACAATTCTGCTATCAATTTTTAACTTGAACTCATAGTATTTGGTAAAGATTGCAAATGAAGTCTCTGGTGAAACTATGGATTTTTTCCATTCTCATCTGAATTCCTAGTTTTGAGTTGTTCAGAAGTTTTTATTCTCTTTGGTCCAACCTGGTCAGCACTAGGGTTCCTGTATTAGGGGCCTTGGTTCCATCTTTGCTTCATTCACTTGTTTAACTTTTAGCTGTCCATTTGTATCCATGTCATTTCCAAGGAAACTTTATTTTCTTCAAATATTTTTGCAAAATGTCCATTGCTAGTTACTGGCTAGGAGGGTAAAAACAAGATTATGAATATATTATTACATCTGTCTTAAAGTTGCCCAAGACAATTTAGCTGGCAAATTACAGGGCTGGGCCCAAAGCCCAAATCCTCATGTTCCAGATATGGACCCATTTTATTTCATCCATAATCTTCCCAAGAAGCATCAAATGATCTTGCCATTGAAGTAATTCATTTCAATAGGAAATATAGGGATAAAATCATTCCTCTCTGTGTGATGTCTGAGGAATAAATTTCAAGTTGGAAATTTAAAAAATTAAAATATAGAAGAATTTCATCACTGCAAAAATTGTATCAACTGTAGTCAATACCTTCCCCAAACTCTGGTCCCTGACACCACTTTTCTGTTTTTTTTTTTTTTTTTTTTTTTCTATGTAGTTTTGCCATTTTTCAACATATCCTATAAAAAAGGAATCATATACATTAAAAAAAAATCAATTGACTATAGATTTGAGGGTCTATTTCTGAGCCCTCAATTAAATGCCCTTGATCAATTTGTCTATCTTTATGCCAGTACCATGCTGTTTTGACAACTGTGGCTTTATAATATGCTTTAAAGTCAGGAAGCATGAGTTCATCCACTCCATTTTTCTTTTTCAAGATGTTTTTGGCTAGTGAGGCCCCTTTGTATTCCAATAAATTTTATAATTTGCTTTTCCATTTCTTAAAAGTAGGCTGTTGGGACTTTAACTGGTATTCCATTGAATCTGTAGATCAATTTGGGAAGAATTAGCATATTGACAATATTTAGCCTTTGAATACATGAACACAGAATGTCTTTCCATTTATTTAAGTCTTCTTTGATTTCTTTTCGAAACGTTTTGTAACAATCTGTGTACGGGTGCTTTACATCTTTGGTTAAGTTTATTCCTAGATATTTATTGTTTTAGTTGCTATTGTGAATGGAGTTTTTTCCTAATTACTACCTCAGATAGCACATTACTATTGTATAGAAGTGCTACTGATTTTGCTTATTGATCTTGTATACTACCACTTCAAAGATCTCATTTATTAACTCTAGTAGTTTTGTCTTAGTTTTATTGGGACTTTCTAAATACAGGATCATGTCCTCTAAAAATGGGGAATGTTTTTTTTCTTGCTTTCCAATTTGGGTGCCTTTTATTTCTTTTTCTTGCCTAATTACTCTAGGTAGGCCTTCTAGCACAAGGATGACTAACAGGGATGACAGTCGGCATCTTTGTCTTGTTCCTAGTCCTAGTAGGAAAACTTTTAGCCTCTCACCATTAAGTACGATGTTAGCTGTAGGTTTTTCATACATGTCCTCATGTGGAGGAAGTTTCCTTTCATATCTAACTTTTGAAGTGTTTTTATCAGGAAAGGATGGTGGATTTTGTCAAATGTCTTTTCCGCATTGATCGAGATGATCACTTGGTTTTTCCCTTCTGATTTTTTGATTGGTATATTATATTAATTGATTTTCTTGTGTTGAACCACTGTTGCATCCCTGAGATAAAACACAGTTGGTAATGGTGTGCAATTCTTTTAATGTTTTTGGATTTGATTTGCTGGAAATTTGTTGAGGATGTTTTCCATCTGTACTAATAAGAGAGATTGGTCTGTGGTTTTCTTTTCTTGTAGTATATTTATCAAGTTTTTGTATTAGGGTGGTGTTGGCTTCATAGAATGAGTTTGGTATTTTCCCTCTTCTTTAATTTTTTGGACGATTTTGAGCATAATTGGTATTAATTCTTAAGGTTCTTGGGAAAATTCACCTGTGAAACCATCTGTTCCTAGGCTTTTCTTTGTTGAGAGGTCTTTGGTGAATGATTCAATCTCTTTTTTGTGATGCCTTGTTGGGGTCTTCTATTTCTTCTCAAGTTAGTGTAAGTTGTTTGTGTGTTTCTAGGACATTTGTCCATTTCATCTTAGTTATCCAGTTTGTTGGCACAGTTGTTCATAGTATCCTCTTACTTTGTGAATTTTCCAGGTCTCTGGCTGTTATTTATTTCCAACTTCATGCAATTATGATCATAGAAAGTGCTTTGTATAATTTCAATCTTCTCAAATTTATTAAGACTTACTTTGTGCCCCAACACATATGCTCTCTCTCACCATTGAGTATGATGTTAGCTGTGGATTTTCATACATGACCTTTATCACACTGAGGAAGTTTCCTTTGATTCTTACATTTCAAGTGTTGTTGCAAAGAAAGGATGCTGAAATTTTTCAAATACTTTTTCTGTGTCAATCAAGATGATCATGTGGTTTTCCCTTTTAACTTTTTTATGTGGTGTGATACATTAATTGGTTTCCTTGTGTTTAACCAACCTTGTATCCCTGAGATAAACCCACTTGGTCATGTGTAAAATTCTTTTAATGTGGGGCTGGATTCTGTTTGCAAGCATTTTGTTGAGGATTTCAGCATCTATAATCATTAGAGAGATTGATTTGAAGTTTTCTTTTCTTTTAGTGTCTTTATCCAGCTTTTGTATTAGGGTAATGTTAGCTTCATAGAATGAATTAGGTAGTGTTCCATCTTCTTTAATTTATTGGGAGACTTTGAGCAGAAATGGTATTACTTCTTCTTGGAATGCTTGGTAAAACTCACCTGTGAAGTTCTCTGGTACTGGGCTCTTCTTTGTTGGTAGGTTTTTGATGACTGATTTGATCTCTTTACTTGTGACTGGTTTGTTGAAGTCTTCTATTTTTTCAAGTCTATGTATGTTGTTTGTGTATTTGTAGGAAGCTGTCCATTTCATCCAAGTTACCTATGTTGTGGGCATACAGTTGTTCATAGTGACCACTTGTGATCATTTTTATTTCTTTGAGGTCATGGTAATGTCCCCCATCTCATTTCTGATTTTATTTATTTGCAGTTTCTCCCTTATTGTCATTGTCAGTCTAGCTAAGGGTTTCTCTATTTTATTGATCTTCTCAAATTAACTTTTGGTTTTACTGACTCTCTTTTTTTTTGTTCTCCAATTCATTAATTTCTGCTCTCATCTTTGTTATTTCTTTCATTCATCTTTCCTTGAATTAGTTTTCTGTTCTTTCTCCAGTTTCTCCAGTTGTTCAGTTAGTTCATTGATTTTAGCAGTTTCTCCCTTTTTAATGCAGGCATTTAGGGCTATAAATTTCCCTCTCAGCACTGTCTTTTATGCATCCCATATGTTTTGTTATGTTTTATTCTTGTTTTCATTCATCTCAAGATATTTACTGATTCCTCTTGCAGTTTCTTCTCTGACCCACTGATTGTTTAAGAATGTGTTGTTTAACTTCCATATATTTGTATATTTCCTTGTTCTACATTTGTTATTGAGTTCCAGCTTAATTTCATTATGATCAGAGAAAGTACTTTGTATAATTCCAATCTTTTGAATTTATTGAGACCTGTTTTGTGCCCCAGCACATGGTCTATCCTTGAGAATTTTCCATGAGCACTTAAAAGAAATGTGTATCCTGCAGTTTTGGGATGTGTTCTATATAAGTCTCTTAGGTCTAGTTCATTTATCATATTATTTAGGTTCTCTGTTTCATTATTGATCCTCTGTTTAGTTGTTCTATCTACTGGAGAGAGTGGTGTGTTGAAGTCCCCCATAAAATTGTAGTCACCTATTACTCCCTTCAGTTTTCCCAGTGTTTGCCTCATGTACTTTGGAGCACCTTGATTAGGCACATAGATATTTATGATTGTTTATTTCTTCTTGTTGAATTGCCCCTTTTATTGCTATATGGTGCCCTTCTTTGTCTCTTATAACATTTTTGCAATTGGAGATGTTAACTGCATTACTTTGCTGCTGCAATTCCAAATTTTATTAGAGGCCCTCCTTCCAAGACGATGCTTATCTTCAAAATTCAAAGTCTATGTAAGTGAACATACAGCCACTTAAATCAATCTTGTGTGCATGTTATCTTGGTACTATTAAAAGTGACATTATATTTTGCATCACAAACACACAAGTAAATGCAAAGCAAGAAGTATCACAGTATCATGAACTTGGAAACTGACAAAATGACTCAGTAATGTTGACTACCAGTTTCCTGTGTCAGCCCTCTTCAACTAGAGAGAAATTAGAGGACATGCTTATGAACTTTTTAATGGGATCTTTTTCCACCATCTGGGCCTTGGGATAGTCCTGGGAACTGGAGTTCCACTTGTCACAAATTTTTCCTGGAAAAACTATCATATAATAATAAAAAGTTATTCCACTTTTTCCTCAGTCCTCAGTACACATACCTGCTAAGATTATATTTTTCCCTCTCCATCCCCTTTATACCTGTTGAAAAGTTACATAACCAGTAAAGTACATCTCACAGCAAGGAGAAATCTTGTCCTCCATATTTCTATGGACCTTGTGTTATACAACTTTTGTAATATGTGTGACATATATACCTATAATGTAAAAAGACCCAAATCTCTCTGTATGTATTTGCCTTCCAGTTATAAAGAGAATGCTATGAGGTTATCAAGAATCCACCATGACCAGCCCGTGAAGCCCCTGGACCGAGCGGTCTTCTGGATCGAGTTTGTTATGCGCCACAAAGGAGCCAAGCACCTCAGGCCAGCTGCCCACGACCTCACCTGGTTCCAGTACCACTCTCTGGATGTCATTGGGTTCCTGCTGGCCTGTGTGGCAACTGCTATATTCTTGGTCACAAAATGCTGTGTGTTCTCTTATCAAAAATTTGGTAAAAATGGAAAGAAGAGAAAGAGGGACTAGATCCTTCCATTTCAGCAAATGCCTAAGTGGAGCAAACCTACTTATTC
Organism: Choloepus didactylus; assembly: GCF_015220235.1. NCBI lineage: Eukaryota > Metazoa > Chordata > Mammalia > Pilosa > Megalonychidae > Choloepus > Choloepus didactylus. Next base: position 73,229,380 of record NC_051309.1, on the reverse strand, counting down.
TAGTCACAACAAGCTTTTTGAGAACTTTTTGCCTCCTTCTTTTACAGTCCCCGTTCCACTACCTTACCCTAGTGGCAAGGCCAAGACTTCAACATTAAGTAGTGAGCGTGTCCCATTCTTCCTTTGTCTTTTCCAGGATACTTTACTGTCTTCCTCCCACTGTCTTGACACAGGGGTACTAATAATGATAATACATTCTATTAGAATATCTAATATGTTCTAAAATCAATATCTTCATTGTTTAACCTTAAGTGATATACCGACTAGCAATATGCTGACCATTAGAGGACACAACCTGTGAGCTGAATTCAGTGGATGCAGGGAACTCAGAAGAGTAAAATTCACAAGTTCTCTTACACCACCCAAATCAGGGACACATCATAGAACTTTAGTTTGCTATGAGAAATTAATAATTTTTTACAATTAAAACAAGCCTTTCTGCTTGCCACATTCTACTGGGGTTATAGATTGATAATAAATGTGATCGGGCATCACACTAGGAAACATTCATGACATTTCAATAAAGCTCATCTAGAATATCATGGCCTAAGTTTCTGCCTATAAACAACAAATGTCCTCGTCTGCCCTCTGTATGCAATGGACAGTTTTTGGCACTGCTTTCAAACAATTGAGAGAATCAGCGTCATTAATTTTTCTCAAGGATAGAATATTATCAATTTTTTCAAAGGTGAATATATCATTTTGGGAGAAAAAACTATAAAAACATATACAAATATGTTACTAATTTTATGAAACTTTTAATCAACAGTACAATTGAAAACCTTAGAGTTAACTGTTGACATTAAATTTAAAAATCACTTGTATTCATAATCTCTCTTATCACCATATATACAATCAAAAGTATAGTTTTTCTGTGAGAAAGGAAGAAATATTTACTCTGCAAATGAGATCATTATATTGTTTTCCAGTCCCTTTATTTACAAGGGTAAACTCATCAATTAATCATCTGTTTTGCTTAGGATACAAGATATTGGATGACCTGCTTGACTGAGAATATGGTATAATTTATTTATAAATATAAAGCTCTAAACTAAGGGAAATATTTATATTTATTCAGATTGTCATTAATTTAACATATCTACTAAAGTTTGCAGTTGCTTACCCTTATATGAGCTTAATGACCTAAAGTTTTAATTTTAGAATTTTATACAGTTTTAAAGACATAAGTGACCTCTAAATGGCTTACTGAAAATTCTGAAATAGCTATACATTTTAATATGATATATTTGGAAATTACTGCCTATATAAAAATAACTTTATGATGGAAAATGTATTTCTTCTTGATTGTATATGTCACTGAAAATGCAAATAAATTCTACAAGTTTTTGTGAATGCTGGAAAAGTTTGTTAAATTAAAAATAAAGTGATTCCTATTGATACAGTTCTAAAATTAATTTTATTGTATTTTGAATCAGTTTTGTTGTACTTTGAGAAGAGCTGTTTATGTTAGCTTTAAGCTCAGCCTGTTCACTGTAGTTAGAATTCAGCCATAATTTTGAGCTGAGCCCTACATATACTCAGACACCTCTTTTGGTTTCTGAGGCTGACCACCTATTGCACACAAGATAAGTGCCACTCAACAGCTACTCCTCTCCTTTCCTTTCAAGGCCCATTGCATTTTGAAATCAATTGGAATCAAACTCATGTTGTCCTTGTGGTACATTCTGTACATACCACACAATTAATAATGTACCACAGAGCATATTAAGAGCTCTCTTTGCTATGTATTAAATTTAAAAAATCTACTTGAACTCTATGCAGAAATAGCATGCCTAGAACTCAGGGGATAATTCTAGTCAAAAAATATAAGATTAGATGTCAATAATCTATAATTCAGTATGTTTTTCCATAGTGCTGAGTGAAATCCCACAGCTAGGGAAAAGAATGTTTACATATCACTTGTGGACTTGCATGGAAACAATATTACCCAAGATTATTCAACTGAGGAGAGTTTTAGGATGTGACTACTTCTACAAATTGCATAGCAAAGGAATAAACAAGGAATGATGAGTTGCCAAGAGATCAAATTTTCTATCAATCCTAGTGCAGAAAAGACAAGGAGACTAAATAAGACTCTTAGAGTCCAATAAGAACTTGAAACGTGTACGTGTCACATGGCAGGTGATAGGCTCATAGGGACACAGTGCTGCCACAGATATGAGGTTAAAGCAGAGAGGGAGCAACTAATATATTACCTGATATCTTCTTGTGCTGCTGATTTATAGTTCTCTTCTTTGACTGAATCTCTCCAAAGCAGGTAGTGAAAAGTCTTGGATGATATAATCTTCATTAGTCAGTGTCCTGCAGCATAAACCAGAATAGAAAAAGGCTGAGAATAGACTTGTCTTTGTGTCACTCATGTAGCTGTTCAGATAAAGAAACTCTCATCACTACAAACCAAATACCAAGGTCCATAAGACAGCAATTTTTCAGTTCTTACAGTCCTGGTTTCTAGAGTCAGGAGGCTGAGTTGATAATTTTACTTATTTATTCTATCAACATTCTATATGCTTTTTAAATTCTGGCAGCAACTCCACTGTTCAGAGTTCTCTAAGTGGCAGAATGATCCAACTTATTCATTCAAAATCCATCTGATGATATGTCATTTATTTTTTTTTTTTTTGCTACACTCTTATCTTAATAATTGAGCAACAGTTTATTAACAGGTGCATTTGTAATTTGCTGTAAGTTATAGACAGTTTGTCTATAATATAGTGGCAGGAGCCTAGTTTAATTTTGGTATTTTAGATCAATTACCCATAAAAGATGGTAACTGCTTTGATGAAGTTCTGCTGTAGAGGAGAACAAAATACTCAAGAACAAACAGATTCTAGTCCATGTAAATCATAGCCATGCACCCAGATTAAATCATTCATCTTTTAACTGAAGGTTGTAGTGATGAACAAAACGCATACATACAAACATATATGATAAATAGAATATATATTTCATAATATATAGGATATATATTTTCTATATATTGATAAAAGATGAAAAAATACAATAGCAGGCTGTCCATATATTTCACCCTAAAAGATAATGTGAATGGTCAATGACATGGTTACCTGATTGATTAAAACACTGATTACAACTTTGCTTTGTGGATGGTTTTGACCATATTTCTGACCTGTAGATTCCATCCCACATAGTATATCAAGAGGTCTGACATTTCAGTTTTATTAACAATTGAGACAAGGTTTTATTTATCCAACAGCTGGCTGATAATGCCATGATTAGAGCTTATCCCAAAGTATTATCTTTGAACTTGTGAACAAAGTTACCTTCTTTATAATTAGCTTGATTCAATATTAAAGATATTTTTGTTTGCTTGATCCAACACTATGTGAAATAGGCTTCTAAATCTTTCCATCAGATTGCCAAAATCTTGCCTTTCTTTTCTCTATAAGCCTGCTTCTTTCTAAGCAGAATTTGAAATTTTCCTTCCATTGATGAGCCATTATTTCAAAAGACATTAAAAGGTATTTGCTCAAGACCAAGCTAGTTTCTTCAGATAGGAAAGGAGGGTCTCCTGCTCTTCATAAAGGAAACTGAAGGAGTTTAAGGTTTTCTGCGATGTCTGTGATTGCCTAATTGAACTTTCCTAAGTTTTAGGGCTCCATTCATTTCCATCAGTACCACAATATAAGCTAAGTGAAATTTGTGAACTTTTGCATTTAATAGACATTATGATTCACCACCACAATTAGATTTGAAGTCTGATTCTTAGTTATGATTTTCCTTCAGCTATATGTCATAAGAGATATTTTACAAGTTCAATAGAGGTTTTATTACTCTCCATGAGTTGTGAGTTGATGGCTCTAAGACAATCTTTCCATTTATAGTTTTTTGTGTGTTTCAGCTTAGCAGCAGTCATCTCCTCCTGACTTCCACTGGAAACAAAGTAATCATATAAAGCTCCCATAACTAGCCCCCTCAATATTTCATAACACTTTGTAATCAAAGATAATTTGAGGACTTATGATGCCACTGGACTAAACAGATGACTAGTGTCTGATTTTCCTCAATAAAGAAGGCACCCATAAGTGAGTGAAATATGAGAGGAATCTCAGACCCTAATTATAGGGATTTCTTTCTCAAACCATGCTAAATACCAAAATAGAAAAAGTCAGATTCTTTGCAGATAACAAATTCATTTCCGATGTTCCAAATGGGGAGATGGTAATTAAAGGAATACTTACAAAGTTCCTGACAGTGTTGAGGGAACAGGAAGAAATGGTACATCATCCAGAGATGAGCAACTGGGAGAGCCATTACTATTAGGCTAAGAGATGAGGGGAAGTAGTATTCCCAGAGATTAGTGACAGCTGGACCTGTGGAGGAGGGAATAAATGGCAAGAAATATAGTAATAGAAGAAGAGTAATTGCCTAAAACAAGGTCTTGAGCCAGGAAAGGAAGAATGTTGAAATATGATCCTATTAACATTGGCTAAATCCCCACAAGAACAAGATAGCAAAGGAGTTCAGTTGAGACAGTTTACAAATGTAAGCCAGCTGAGACAAAACACCAGAGCAGAGAAGGGAGGAAGATAGACCTGGGAACACAATTGAAAAATAACAAGGACATTCCAGGATCAACATTGAGACAATTTGTGCAATCCCTTTTGTATGCAACCTGAAGTTCACTATGGATAGTACAATGGAGAAATACCGTGGGGAGACTTCCAGCTCCACCTTCCTAGTCCATAGCTGGACTAGGAGTCAAGATGACCTTTATGGAAAGGGTGAAAAACCTAATGCTTTCCCTTTTCTTTGACTTCTGGCTCCAGCAATATGACGATCAGTTATGGGATCAGTTTTAAAGTGAAGCATTGGGTAAGAGATTCTACTTTTCTTTCTAAACTAGTTACCAAAGTGTAAGAAAAATCTAGCATGATGAAAGAAATCCCTCTTGAAAATTCTGTCTACACTGTAAAACTCTTCAAGGGATGCCAATGAACTGATTAATAACTAATTGTGGGATTGAAGGCAAGAAATATTTTGCTATAGTTATTCTTACTTTAGTGTCATCTAAACATTTCTGTATGATACCTTGCTTATTCTTAATAGATGGTTATCACAACAAAAAAAGTAAAATACACAAATAAATGTTGTATAATGAAGACATTTTGTTTGTCACATATAGACTATCACAAATAAGTCCAGTACCCTGAGTTTTCATATACAATGAGGTTGTACCGATAATGCTTATTGTATATGTGACAGTAATAAACTGAAATGTGATCTATATAAACAATGAGATTGAATTTGGTGCATTCTTTAATTTTCATGAATGTTACACAACAACTTTTGAGAATTTTTGAGACTCACTGATTATTACTCTCAATTTTACATCTTTCCTCTTAGAACACTATACTTGCCCTTCTTAGAATTCTCTATATTTTGGATAAAATTTAAGAACATATTATATGGGTTGTTTCAACATGGCTGGTCATACAGAAGAATTTGCTAGGATGCTTTAGAAAGAGTGTTATAAAAAGTCCTGAAAAATTAAGTGAGCACTTTAAAAAACTTTGCAGCTTGCGGGATTAAAAGACAGTAAAATTTTTCCTTCATTGGTTTACTTATCCTATCTACATTAAATTTGTTGCCATTGCTACAAAAGAGTGGTTTTGCTTCTTATTTTCACACACCCACCTGCCATCTTAATTCATCAATTTAGGCAGACATCCATTCCAACAACTTCAAAAATTATGCAGAGATATAAAATAACAAAGGAAAGCTCATATTAGAAATTTAAAATGTTACCTCATTTAACTCAATGATTTTTAAAATGATAAATTGTTTCACAGATCCAATAGCAAAGTAATCCACTTAAACTATTCTTAGCTTTAGATATGATTTGGATTTACACTGCATTGACGTCACAGTAAATAATTTACAATCAGTAAGTACTATTGGTTTGCCAGGATTATGTTAGGCACATAACATTTGAATTAAGTATGACAGGGATCTGGCCCTCAAGTCCATGTTCAGAGATAAATGAAAGAGACAGAATTACAACATTACTACTGTGAATTCTTTGGTACACGGGGATTATGAATAAAGCTCTCTTACAGGACAAAACTTGAAGGCAAGAGGAAACAAAAACATCACTGGGGAAAAATAGGAAAAGTCACTTTCCAATAAGCAAGAGTGTGTTCTGACAGCAACAGCCATCCTTGTGCTGCAGGGATTTTCTTATTATAATAAAGGTTTGCAATATTATTCTTCTGATGAAAAGATTGGATGGCTCTCCATTTCTTCAGTAATGTGGTCTTACCAGCTTACGGTCACTGATTAACCCTGTCTTTTCACCCTTATCTCCCATTATTATATATTTAATACCCTATATTTGCTTCTGGTTTCCTAATTTCCATCTTTCTTCTTCTGCCTAATCCTTCACTTTTAATAAGACTGAACTAAAATGTCATTCTGTCTGTAAAATCTACCAAAGTTCATTACTAACATCCTTAAGGTCTAAGAGGATCTTCATTTCACAGTCCATAAACAATGTTGGATTGCATTATAGCACAAAATAGCAAATAATTTAAAATTATATAGTAAACTTTCCTGTTGCTAAATATCTCTGAACCAAAGGCATCAGATTTTGCATGCTACAGTGTTTTTTACACTGACCTCTGCCTTTTGTCATGTTTTTAGGCATCTCCCTTTTGACTGGGGTGCCATTGAATAATAAATATCTGTCCATTCTGTTTTCTGGCATACTCAGTGGAGATCTCAGCAGCCACTACTCCAAAGAAGATTCTGGGACCAACTTTGCATATATACGAAGTCGTTAAACTGCTTCATTAAACACAGAGATCTACCTTTAGTGGCAGAAAGCACATATAAAAACTTGAAAACTTTCATTTTTTTCTTTCCCCTTTACCATGATCTAGTTTGATTTCAGTTTGGGTGTATTTTAGTATAAATAATGTCATACCTCTTAATAGATACTTTTGTTGGGTCATTGACTCTAAGACATGAAACTTCCTTTCTTCTTCTTAGTATCTTACCTAGTTTTACTCCCCAAAATATTTAGGGAGAATTTTCCTCTACATAGGTTTGATAAAGTCATAATAAAGGATTCCAAACATGTTTTATGATATAACTAAAAGCTCCCAAGATAAATATTTATAGAATAACATACTTTCTTTCCATGGAGCCCTTTCTTGTCATGGCTGCACAGTTGTCATGGGTTCCAGGATGTGACCTCTGGAATGTAGCCAAGGATAGCAACAGAGCCTGTAGCTCAGCTAGTGAAGTGTCACAAGATCTGTGTAATCTCTGCCTTGGAAACATCAATCAGCTTTTCTGTTTACTTGTTTATTTTTCAGAACTGAAGGCTGTCCCTTGAAATAGCTGTGGTTGCCAATTCATTGATAAATCCAAGAGTGACATCTAATTGTCTTTGCAGTAGCTACAAGCAATAAAGATATTTAAGAAAAATGAAGAGGAAAGTTTGAGAATTGTTTTGCCATTGCTATATTGATTGGCTTTCCATAAGGTGTTATGGCTACCAAAGAATAGCAAATCTAAAGAGACTATTTAGAAATATATTTAGAATATATAGAGAGTATATATATTTTCTACACCTTTATCTTCAGTAAAACAGCTCTCTATTTTCTTTTTATTCAGCAAATCATGAATTCTTCCTTAGTTCCAAACAATAGTTCACTAGGTCAAAGGACTGAATGAACTTGCGATATTATGCATAATCCCTCTTTAACCACATTCAGCTATATAATTCATTGGTGTTAATTACATTCAAAATGTTGAGCAACCATCACCATCATCGATAACCACAACTTTTCCATCACCCCCATAGAAATTCTGTACCAATTTAGCTTAAACGTCTCCTTCACTAAACCTCCACAGCCCCTGGTAACTTGTGTTCTAGTCTATGAATTTGCTTATTCTAATTGTTTCATATCAATGAGATCATAGAATACTTGTCTTTTTGTGCCTGACTTATTTCACTCACCATGATATCTTCAAAGTTCATGGCTGCATAATATTCCATTACATGTATCTATCACATTTTCTTTCTCCATTCATGTGTTTATGGACACTTGGATTGCTTTCATCCTGGGCAATTGTGAGTAATGTCCTTGAAAACATCAGTGTGCAAATACGTATTCAAGTCCTTACTTTCAATTCTTTTGCGTATGTACTTAGAAGTGGAATTGTCAGGTCATATGGTAATTCTACACTTAAACTTCCTGAAGAACTGCCAAACTGTCTTCCACAGTGGCTACACGATTTTATATTCTTACCAATAAGGTATGAGGTTTCTCCACACCCCCTCTAACATTTGCCATTTTTTTTTAAATAGTAACCATTCTAGTAGGTATGAAATCATATTACATTGTGGTTTTGATTTGCCATTCGCAGTTGGCTAAAGAGGTTAAACACATTTCCGCTTGCTTTTTTTGGCCATCTTCTTTGAATAAATATCTATTCATGTCTGTTGGCTACTATTTTATTGGGTTGACTTTATATTGTTGAGTTGTAGGATTTCTTTACAGATTCTGAAAATTAAACCCTTAATAGATTTGTGTTTTCCAAATATTTTCTCCCATTCTGTAGGTTGTCTTTTTATTTTCTTGATGAAGTAATTTGATGAAAAAAAGTTTTTAATTTTGATTAGATCCCATTTATTTACTTATTTATTTCATTGCTTGTGCTTTTAGTGTAAGATCTAAAAACCCATTGACTGAAGATGCTTCCCTATGTTTTCTTCTACATGTTTGATAATCCTGGTTCTTATATCTGATTCTTTGATCCACGTTCAGTGAATTTTTATATATCATGTGAAATAGGAGTGCCTCTTTTTTCTCTTTCAGTCTAGCTAAATGTTTGTCATTTTTATGATATTTTCAAAGTACCACCTTTTATTTTTGTTAATCCTCTCTATTGTGATATTGTTCTCTTTTCTCACTTATTTCTGCTTTCAATTTTGTTACTTCTTTACTACTGCTTTCTTTTGGGTTTAATTTGCTTCTTCTTTTTCTAATTCCTCCAGGTGTGCAGTTAGGTCTTTGATTGAAGCTCTTCTTTTTTTATGTAAACCCTTAGGGCTATAAATTTCCCTCTAGGCACTGCCTTCACTACATCCTATTAGTTTTGATTTGTCTGTTCTCATTTCATTCATCTCAAGATACTTACTGATCTCCCTTGTAATTTCTACTTTGGTCCATTGACCATTTAAGAGCATGTTATTTAACTTCCATATATTTGTTGATTTTCCAGTTCTCTGCCTGTTATTGATTTCCAGCTTCATTCCATTGTGGTCAGAGAAGATGTTTTGTAAAATTTCAATCATTTTAGATTTATCAAGACTTGTTTTGTGACTCAAAATGTAGTCTATTCTGGAGAACAATCCATGTACACCCGAGTAGAATCTATATCCTGATGTTTAGGGGTATAATATTCTGTATATGTCTGTTAGTCTAGTTCGTTTATCATATTGTTCATGTTCTCTGTTTCCTTACTGATCTTCTATCTAGATGGTCTACTTATTGATGAGTCATGTACTGAAATCTCCAGCATTTACTGTAAAGGTGTCTATTTCTCTCTTCAGTTTTTCCAGTGTTTGCCCCACGTGTTTTGTGGCAATGAGGTTAGGTGCATAAATACTTACAATTTTTTATTTCTTCTTGGTGGATTGCTCCTTTTATTAATATATATTGTCCTTCTTTGTCCCTTATAACAGCTTTTGACTTTTGACTTAAAGTCTATTTTGTCCAATATTAGTATATCTAGCCCAGCTCTTTTTTGGTTACTATTTGTATGGATTACCTTTTTCCATCCATTCACTTTCAACTTGTTTCTGTCTTTGGGTCTAAGGTGAGTTTTGTTAACAAAATGCAGTTCAGTGGTGTTTTTTAATTCCTTCTTCCATTTTTTTTTTTTTTTTTTTTTTGATTGGGGAGTTTAATCCATCAAGATTTAGTGTTATTACTCTAAAGGCAGTATGACTTTAGCCACCTTTATTGAAGATCTTCACTTCTTTACACTACATCAAACCACTCTCTCTTTTCTATTCCTTTCATCCTGAAGAACTTCCTTTAGTAATTCTTGTAGGGCAGGTCTTTTGTTGATACACTCTTTCAGTTTCTGTTTATCTGTGAATATTTTAAACTTTCCCATATTTCTGAAGGACAGTTTTTCAGGATAAAGAATTTGGGGCTGGCAGTTTTTCTTTTTCAGCACCTTAAATATATCATATCACTGCCTAGTCACCTCCATGGTTTCTGAGGAGAAAACAGCAATTAGTGCCACTGAGGATCCCTGGTATGTGACAAATCACTTTTCTGTTGCTGCTTTCAGAATTCTCTCTTTGCCTTTGTCATTTGACATTCTGATTAGTATATGTCCTGGAGTGGCTCTTCTGGTGTTTTCTGTTTATAGTACATTGAGCTTTTTGGGCATGTATATTTATTTCTTTAATGAGATTTGGGAAATTTTTAGCCATTATTTCCTCAGTTATTCTCTCTGCCTTTTTCCTTCTCTTCTCCTTCTGGGACACCTATGATGCAGATGCTTGTGTGCTTTATGGTATCACTCAAGTCCCTGGGAGTCTGTCAATTTTTTCTATTCTTTACTCAATCTGTTCTTCTGACTATATGTTTTCAATTCTCCAGTACCAGTTCATTGACTCTTTTGCCTATTCAATCAGCTGTTGTATGCCTCTAGTGTATTTTTAATCTCCATTATTGTGCCTTTCATCCCCACAATTTCTATTTGCATCTTTTTAAACTTTCAAACTCTTCTTTATGCTCATCTTAATGCATAAGAATAACCTCCAGAATGAACTCTAGACTCTATTTGAAATCTTATAACCACTGAAACTTTTTTTCCATTTCATTTCCCCCTTTTGGCCAAGAAGGCATTCTCAATCTCATTATGGAGGGGCTAGGTTCATCACTGGGAGTCATGTCCCATGTTGCCAAGGAGACTTATGTCCCCAGAATTATGTCCCACATAGTGGAGAGGGTAGTGAGTTTATTTGCAGAATTGGCTGAGAGAGAGAGGCAGCATCTAAGTAAAAAGAGGTTCTCTGGGGGGGATTATTAGGCATAGTTACAATAATAAGTTTCATAAGGTCAAGCTCCAAGATTGAGGGCTTGGCTTATTAAATTGGGAGTCCCTAATGCTTGAGGAAATTTCAGGAATTCCTCAGGTAGGGAAGTATGATACTTCCACATTTTTTCCCAGTTCCTCAAGGGGACTTTGCAAATACTTTTTTTAATTTTCTGCCCCAAATACTCTTGTATGTATCAGGGTATTACATTAACATGTAAAGAATAACAAGATTTTCTTTCCTATTCTAGGTTCCATATATTAGGAGCCTTATTTGAACATTCTGTACTCCTAATCATCAATTGCCCAATGTCTACCCACTTTCTATTCCCTGATAACCTATGCTTTTGAATTCAATTCTCAGGGTTTGTTCATTATAGTTAGTTTATATCAGTGAAACCATACAATATTTGTCCTTTTCCTTCTGATTTATTTCATTCAACATAATGTCCTCAAGGTTCACTCACCTAGTTGCATGTCACACAACTTCATTCCTGCCTGCAACCACTGAGTTTCTATCATATGTATACACCACAGTTAGCCCTTCTCTTCATTGGTCAATGTATACTTAGGCCACTTCTATCCATTGTAAATTGTGAATAATGCCTCCATAAACACCAGTGTGCAAATGTCTCTTCATGTCCCTGCTGTCAGTTATTCCAAGAATATATCTAATAACAGGGTTCCAGAAATGTGGCAGCTGGATACTTAACCTCCTGTGGAACCACCACACTGCCCTCCGGAGGCACTGGACCATTCTACTTCCCTACCAACAGTTAATAGGTATATATCTCTCCACATCTCCTTCAGCACCTGTGCCTTTCTGTTTATTTTTAAACAGTTTTATTCACACACCATACAATCCATCCAAAGTGTAAAATCAATGGCTCCTGGTATAATCACAAGTTATACAGTTACCACTGCAATGCCTATGAGAACATTTCTTCCACAAAGAAAGAGGACAAAAAAAAGGGGGGGGAAAGAACAAGGATCCCACTCCCCTCCCTTATATACCCCTCTTATTAACATTTAGCTTTGGTATATTGCCTTTGTTACAATTAATGAAAGATCACTACAATGTTAGTGTTCACCATAGATCCTAGCTTGCATTAACTGTATTTTTCCATATACCAACCCAGTTTTAACACCTTGCAATGATAGCATTCCTTTGTTCCCCCTCATGTAAAAACTTTTTATTTTTCTACATTTAATCACCATCATTCTCCACTCTAGGTTCCACCAAGTTATACAGTCCCAGTTTTTATCCCCTAATCTTTCCTTCTGGTGTCATACATGCCCCAGCCTTCCACTTGAAACCATAATCTCACTCAGCTTTGTTCATTATACGTAAAATACTGTGCTACAATCTCACACTATTGTGTTATCCATTTCTGAATCTTTACAATCAATTCTGTTGAATATTTTGTAGTCCTTCAGCATCAAATGCCAAATCTCTACACTCTTTCTATCTCCTCATAACCTGTGTTCTCAACTTTAGCTCTCAGAGTTTTCTCATTATAGTTAGTCGATATTACTAAGAACAGACAGTATTTGTCCTTTTGTTTCTGGGGAATTTCACTCATCATAATGTCCTCAAGGGTCATCCATGTTATTGCATGTGTCATGATTTTATTTCATCTTATAGCTGTGTAATATTTCATAAAATGTATATACCAGTTTGTTTCTCCACTCAGCTGTTGATGGACATTTAGGGTGTTTCCATCTCTTGGCAATCATGAATAATGCCACTATAAACAACAGTAGGAAGATATCCAATCATGTCCATGTTTTCAGATCTTCTGAGTAAATACCTAGTAATGGGATGGCTGGTTCATGTGGAAATTCTCTACTTTTAACCAACTTTTACAATTGGATTCTAGGAGTAGAAATTCCAATTAATAAATGATGAAGGAATGGAAGTAGAAAATCACCCTTAGACAAAATCCATGGTAATAATTGCTTCAGGGCATACAAGAAATCTTTATACTTCATTTGCAACTTATGGTAAGTCTAAAATTATTTTTGATAAAAAATTAAAAATATATAATTGAGAAAAGTGGATAAAAGAACATAAGCACAGGGATTCCTTTTCTAGTCTAATTGCACAGAAAGGGTCTTGCTTGAAGGTATGGAAAAAAATTTGAGAGAGGAAGCACCAAGTATACAAAGATGAGCAACTCTGGATTCCAAAACATCTTATTCATTTCTCCATTTCTTAACCATTGTATAATGTTTCCTATCTCATTTTTTTCCCCATAAATTAATTCTAAAAGATATCTTATTTCTCTTCTTGGTCACTATTACTTTCTACAGCTATCTCAAACCTAGTATCTAATTAATGCATTGAGCCTTAAATTTCATTTATTAACTTATTGTTGCAAGAAATTATCTTTGTTCTTTGGTACATATTCTTGATTACTCTTTTTACATTCTTTTTTCTTGTTTACATATTCATTTTTCACTTTCACAGCTCTAAACTTATTTTAAAAATTAATTTTATATTTCCTTCAATTATTCTAATACATGAAATCATTGTGCTAATATGTCTGGTCTCTGTAGTTTGCAAAATTTCAGTCATGAAGACTTATGAACAGGAGCTGCTCATTTACCTTAGAATTTTATTGTTGAAAGTCTATGAGTCAGAGTCAAAGTTTCCCTCAAAAAAGCATTCTAATTTGAATTTCAACCATAACTGCACCAGAGGGTGGCCTTCTGTTAGGAAATCCCAGAGATGCTTTTTCTAACCTGCCCCCATGGCACCAACGTCAAAACAGGCCATTTTTCTTGCTGTAAACTTTTGTGAAATGGAATTCATTTGCAACACTGAGGGTAGATTCTGGAATTCTAGCATTATGTGCAAGTGGTAGTAGGAGGAAGGGTCTCTGGCCAGCCTTTACACTTTCCTATTCTCTGCCCCTGTCACATACTGTGCATCCTTCAACACAACAGGTTAAATTTTGGCAGAAGCATGCACCTCTGAATTCCTGTTGTACCTTTGTTTTGTGTATAGATTGATTTTTATTTTTTGCAATTCAAAACTGAGTTATAAAGTTGCCTTTTATATTTTATCCAGGATTTTAAATATTTCAGTTTTCCAAAAGTGAAGGTATGCCTTTATTTTTAATTAATGCACATAGACCCTACTACTTTACCTGAGGTAGACCTTAGTTTTCTCATTTAATAAAATATGTTAGAGATTTTTCTCAAATAACACATACATATATTTCAAAGTGAATCTCTGAGCTGAATTGTATATCATTGCTCTCTCAGACTATTGGAGCACAAATAGAAATCAATTTGAAATTTCTATCTTTCCTACAAACCTTCCCCACCTATGTTTCTCACTGCCTCCTCCTCCAATTTTCTTGGGTCTAAATCCATCATTCCTTTTTTTATTTAAGCATTTTTATTTTTCAGAAAACACTGGGTCATTTAAGGGGCAGCATCAAATTTACAGAGCTACTTTAACAATGTTTAAATCAATGGAACATGGATTCAGCAAATGAGCCTGACCCTGGCATTGATGGATTGAGAATGCCTTTTAGACCAAAAGGGGGGGGGGAAAGGGGTAATAAAATAAGGTTTCAGTGGCTAACAGTATTCAAATAGAGTCAGGAGGATGTCCTGGAGGTTACCCCTATACAAGCTTCGCTTAGATATGCCACAGTATGATGAGCCCAAATCAACTGTAGTCCCCCAAACCTGAAAGAATACCCAGATCCCTACTTGAGACTTTATAAAGGTTTTACTCACTAAGCTTATTCTTGAAAACTTAGATTCTTCAGAGAACTCATATGCCAGCTAAGTCCCCAAACCAGGAAATAGCCTCTTGAAGAACACCAGCTAGATGTATCCCCTTTATTCATAAAGTTGATACCCCATTTTAACATGAAGAACTTAGGGTGGTCACTGTTTAGACTTCCCTGAAGATCAGGAAAGTGATTAAACTAGAAGAAGGGATAGAAACAGACAAGATGGAAGTTAACCAAGGATTATGAATACTGAATCTTTACATAATTTTGTTTTCCTTAGTTGCTGGGGTATTAGAATAGCTAGAAGGAAAGAATTGAAATGTTGGAACTATAACACATAGCAACCTTTGAAATTTATTCCATAGCTACTTGTTAAATTGTAATTTGAAAGCTATCACTTTTTTGTGTATGTGTTCTATTTCACGATAAGGAAATATATGAAAATATGATACTATAACTCATAACAACTTTGGAAACTTCCTATATAACTATTTGTTATATAAGAAATTTAATACTTTGAAAGATATTACCTTTTTTTTGTATATATATATATATATATATATATATATATATATATATATTTCACAATCAGGAAATAACTGAAACTGTGTAACTGTAATCTACAATATTCTTTGAAATTTGTTCTCTAACAACTTGCTAAATTTCACTTGGAAAGTTATCACTTGTATGTATATATGTTATATTGTATAATAAAAATATGATTAAAAAAACATTTGACACTTCATTTAAAATAGAAAGCATTCTCCCACCATTTATTTAATTCTTCTTTTATACAGCTCTCATAGGATTTATTTATTCATACAAATCCATTCCATTTATTTTTTAAATTTATTTTAGTGTACTTTCTGTGTTTTTATAAGAACAAAACTTAAAATTGCCTTCCATTTATTTGGGAATGTTAACACTATCTAGAAGAGTTATTGATATTTTGTAATAGTTTTACAAATAATCAACTTCTTAAATTTTCTTCCTGTTTCATTTAGAATTTTATTCATTCTCTGATATTTCCCAGGAAAATATAGAACGAAATCTACTGAAAATACGTTTTCAAATTTCTGATATTTATTTCTTTAAATGTTTAGTTTATTGACTGGTATAAACAGAACAGTAGAAATCGTGCTCATCCATGCCATTTCCTAAATTTCACAGATTAATTCTATTAGAATTTCTAGTAGCTTTGGGTCAAGATAATGTTTGAGGAGGGAAGGAAACATTTTTTCTATTATGAAAATTTACATAGTGGGCAACTTTGCTACTTAAGCAGGTGATTAGATGTCCTACCCCTTTGAACTCTTTATAAGGTAATTTGTAACAACGACTACATTATTTATTAAATACCACTGCACTTCTGGAATAAAAACAATTAATCTTGGTGCATTTTTTTTTTGCATGTGTTCAAGATTCTGCTTGCTAATATTTTATTTAGGAATCCTTAATTTATATTCATAAGTGTTCTAAAAATATTTACCAGAGTAACTTATTCAGTAATTGTTCAGCTCTATGCTTTCTTAATATAGTTAAAAAAGTCTGCCATAGGTATGTGCATACAGAAATATAGCTTGAAGTGCACTTTTGTTCATAAACAAACCCATGTATATATAATGATTTGGCTTATAAAAGAAATCTAATTTTCCAGATGTGAGCATGGTAGAAAAAAGAACTCTAGTGTAAAATATTTAAAAAGATTTCAGAATGGTATAGGGCCTTTGTTAAAAAAACAAAATATTAAAAATATTAAAAGAATATATAGGAAATGTGAGGGGATGTGGGAATATGGCAGAGTAAGCAGTTCTAGGAGTCAGTCTTACCACCAGAATAGCTATTAAACAGGTAGGAACTGCATGAAACAACTATTTTGAAACTCTAGTGGCCAGTAGAACTCTGTGCAGCTCCAGGGAAGAGTGAGAGGAGGAGGCTAGTAAATTACAATAAAGGTCAGTAAATCATTCCCTCTGTGTGTCAGTTACCAGCACCCATCACTTACTCTCATGGCAGGATGCCTTGTGTCAAGCCCCTGGCTCAATCACTAGTGACAGAAAGGGACTTAAAAATCTTCTTCCCCAAGACCAGGGGTGGTCATGGCTGATCACTGATCATGGCTTTTGATTAGCAACTTTGGATCACTGAATGCCAACCTGCTCCAGACAAAGTCTATGGCAGAGGAAGTTACAGACTCTACACTTCCTCAGGGCTGCAGGAGACAAGTTAAAGTGCTGCCTCTGCTGGTCTACTGGTCAAGAAAGTTCAGCTTTGGGAAGCCAAAGAAGAAACTCCTGGTGCCCTTTCTGATTACATCCCATGGGCATTTTGTAGGCAGCCTGAGCCCATTTCCTGGGTCCCTGGCCCTGATTAGGCTGGGAAAGACTTAACTGAGAAGTTTCTTTCTGGTGTTTCTTCCCTACAAGAATTTGCCATACAGGCAAATGCAGGTAGAGACAATGAAAGGAATGTAAGAAACTATAGATTCAGACAGACTGGGTCAAAGTCTTCCCTGCTTTAATCACCTAAAAGAGGGAAGTCTATCTCCTGAGAAATAGAGGAGGCAGTCAAATTCTGATAAACAGAGAAATTAAGGAAAAACTAACAAGCACAAGCCCAGGAAAAGACACAGGCCCAGACATGACAGAGGGACCCTGCACTCTTCATTCACCTTGGGCAGATCCTGATTGGAAGGATTGGAGCTCAAGACAATCTCTGTCTTATCACCAGCTGGACATAAAATCAAGAAACAGACATCTCAGGGAATAAATCCCAGATTAACATTTTAAAATATTAAAAGGTAGAGTATGCAATAAAAGAGTAAAAGTTAAACAAAGAAATAGGAAATGTTTTCCCATCCAAGGAAAGAGGATACAAAGCCCCAAAACACCAAGGATAAAGGCCATAATATGGACATACCAAACAAAGACGTTGCATAAGTTGATCTTAAAAATGCACAAGGAGATGAAGGAAAATGCAAAGAATTAAAGGATATCAGGAAAACAATGAAAGAGCAGTATGAGAATCTTGATAAAGTGATGGCAATTTTCAAAAAAGAAATATACAGAACTACTGGAGTTGAAGGCCACAATAACTGAAATAAAAAATTTCTGGGAGGGTTTCAAAAGCACAATGGAGCTAACAGAAGAAACAATCAGTGAATCCAAAGACAAGGCAACATATATGAGTCAGGCTAAGGTGAAGAAAGAAAGAAGAATTATAAACAAATGTAACTCACTTAAGAGACCTGTGGGAAACCATCAAGCATACTAATATATGTTTTATAGGAATATCAAAAGGGAAGAAAGTGAGAAAGGGGAAGAAGGAATATTTAAAGAAATAGTGATAGAGAACTTCCTAAACTTAGTGAAAGGCATGAATAGGCAAATCCAAGAAAACCCAGAGAACACCAAACAGGATAAACATGAAGAAAAATACACATCATTTAGGTTGATCATGCTATGAAATGCAAAGGACAAGGAGAAAGTTCTTTTATCTCAAGCTGCAAGAGAAAAAAATTTGATATATAGAAGGGAGTCCCAATTAGATTGACTGTGATTTCTTATCAGCAACCTTGGAGGTGAGAAGGCAGTGGGTTAAAATACTTTTAAGTGCAGAAGGAAAACAACTGCCAGCCATGTATTTTTATATGGTGAGAATTTATTTCAACAATGAGGGAGAGATTAAGGCATTACCAGATGAAAAAAAGCTGAGAGAGTTAATCACCACTAGACCTGCATAACAAGCAATGCTAAAGGGAGTTTATTAGGACTAGATATAAAGAACACTTGACAGTGTTTCAAAGCAGCATAAAGAGATAAAGACCTCCAATAAAGGTAACCATTTGGATATTTATAAATGCCAGTATTACTGTAATATATTTTTTGGTATGTAACTCCATTTCTTATTTTGTATGCTAAAATATAAATGCAGAAGAAATGATGATAAATCTGTGGTTTGAGACATACAACATACCAAGATATAAATGCTAACAAGTACAAAAAAGGGTAGGAGGTTAGAGGGGTATACAAAATGTGTATGTGTGTGATATTAAAATCAAATTTGCATCAAACCAAATATGATTTTTTTATATAAGGTATTAAATTGTAACCACTAGGTAACCACAAAAAATATGAAAAATATATCAAGATAGGAAAGAGAAGACACTCAATATGGTACAACAAACAAAATCAAATAAATATGAAATTAGACATTAGCAGAGGAATTGAGGGGGGAAAAAGTATGTTTCACAAAGGCCAAATAGCAAATGGTAGAAAAAAGTCCTGCATTATCAATAGTGACCTTAAATATAAATGTATTAAGGTATCCAATCAAGGGTAGGGATTAGCAGAGTGGATTAAAAATGTATGACCTAAATATGCATCATGTACAACACAATCACCTTAAATTCAAAGACACAAAATGGCTGAAAATGAAAGGACTGAAAAAATATATCATGCTACAATATCCAAAAGAGAGCTGGGAAAGCTATGCTAGCATCAGATAAAATAGGCTTTAAGTCAAAAACACCTACAAGGGGTGAAGATGGTCATTATATTCTGATAAAGGCACAAATTCAGCAATGATATGTAACAATTATAAATATGTATGTGCCTAACATCAGAGCACTAAAGTATATAAAGCTAATCCTGACAGGTTTCAAAAGATAAAATGATGGTGCTGTATTAATAGTAGGAGACTAAAGTATGCCAATGTCATATATGAATAAAAAAGCAAATCAGGAGATCAATATGAACACAAGACTTGAATGGTAATCTAAACCAACTAGACCTAACAGACTTCATCCAACAACAGAATACACATTTCTTCCTGAGTGTACATGAATCATTTTTCATGATAGACCATATCGTAGGTCACAAAAAAACTCAATAAATTCAAAAATATGAAATCATACAATGTATCTTCTCTGATGACAATGGGATGAAGCTAGAAGTCAATTACTGAGAGAGAGATGGGAAATTCTCAAATATGTGGAAATTAGATAGCATACTCTTAAACAAACAATAGGCTAAAGGAAAATTAGGAAATATATTGAGACAAATTCAAAAGAAACCACAACATACAAAACTTATGGGATGCAGCAAAGGCAGCACTGAGAGGGAAACTTATAGCTCTAAAAGCTTCTGTTAAAAAAAAAAAGAAAAACTTCAAATCAGAGACTTAACTCAAAACTGGAAAACTAGAAAAAGAAGAGAAAACTGAGCACAAAATGAGCAGAAATCTGGAAATAATAAAAATGAGAACAGAGTTTAATAAAATAGAGAAAAAAATACAATCAACAAAACAGAAAGTTGGTTATTTGAAAAGGTCAATAAAATTGATAAACCCTTACCAAGACTGAAAAAGAAAAAGAGAGAGGGAAAAAATAACAAAAATCAGAAATGAAAAAGTGAAACATTACTTCCAAACCATGTGAAATAAAAAGGGCTATAAGAGGATACTATGAACAATTGTATGCCTAAAATAGATAACTTAGGTGAAATGGATTTTTTTTTTGAAATATACATTACATGTACTAACTTCAGAATAACAGAGATTAAATCAGTCATCAAAAACCTCCCAACAAAGGGAAGCCCTGGATCAGATAATTTCAGAGGATTATTTTGCAAACATTCCAAGAATTAACACTAGTCGTACTCAAACTCTTACAAAAAATTGAAGAGGGAACACTTCTTAATTTATTCAAAAAAGCCAATATCACCATCATACCAGAGCCACAAGAAAAGTAAATTACAGAGCAATATCTCTTATGAATATAGATGAAAAAATACTCAACAAAATACTAACAAGCTGAACACAACAGCATATTCAAATAACTATAACCCATGATCAAGTGTGATTTATTCCTGGTATGCAAGGGTGGTTCAACCTAAGAAAATCAATTAATGTAATACACCATATTAACAGAATGGGAGGGAACCACATAATTTTCTCAACTGATGCAGAAAAGCATTTGATAAAAGCTAACACCCTTTTTAAATAAATA
Organism: Choloepus didactylus; assembly: GCF_015220235.1. Lineage (NCBI taxonomy): Eukaryota > Metazoa > Chordata > Mammalia > Pilosa > Megalonychidae > Choloepus > Choloepus didactylus. The sequence goes on along the minus strand of NC_051309.1, from coordinate 73,208,515 downwards.
AAAAAAAAAAACACTTTGAACACTAGGAATAGAATGAAACTTCCTCAACATGAAAAAGGGCATATATGAAAAACTTAGTTAATATCCTACATAATGGTGAAAGACTGAAAATTTTCCCTGTAAGATCAGTAACAAAAAATGGATGCTGACTGTCACCTCTGTTATTCAACATTGCACTGGATGTTCTAGCCAAATAAATTAGGCAAGGAAACGATATAGAAGGCATCCAAATTGAAAAGGAAGAAGTAAAACTTACCCTAGCTGCATATAGCATGATCAGAAAATCATGAAAGAACACACTAAAGCTCCAAGAGCTAATAAATGAATTCAGCAAAGTGGTTGGCTACAAGATCAACACCCAAAAGTCAATAGTATTTCTATATATAAGTAATTAACAAATAGAAAAAGGAATCAAGAAAAAAGAATCCATTTGTTATAGCTACTCAAATAATCTAATATCTAGAAAAAAATCTCACCAAGTATATAAAGGACTTGTACACAGAAAATTACAAAACACTGCTAAAGGAAATTATAGAAGACCTAAATTAATGGAAGGATTTTACATGTTCTTGGATCAAAACACTAAATTTTGTTAACATGTGAATCCTACCCTAAGCTATTTATAGAATCAAGACAACCCCAACCAAAATTCCAACACCTTTGCAGAAATGGAGAAGCCAATCATTGTATTAATATAGAAGGTTAAGCGGCCCCCAAATAGCCAAAGCCAACTTGCAAAGAAAAATGAATTGGACTCAGACTTCCCAAACTTAAAAATTATTTATTGCAAAACAACAGTAATCAAATAAGCAATGTACTGGCACAGGGACTGACACACAGGCCAATGAAATATATTTGAGGGTTCAAAAATCAACCTTCACATTTATGGCCAACTAATTTTTGACAAGGAGGCAAAAACCATTCAATTGCTAGAGACTATTCTTTATTCTTCAACAAATGGTGCTGGAAAAACAGATCTCCATTTGTAAAGGAAAGGAGGAGGACGCTAACCTCACACCTTATGCAAAAATCAACTTACAGGGACTCGGGCAAGATGGCAGCATAGAGAGGAGTGGAAGCTAAGTAGTCCCCCTGGAACAACTATAAAAAACCAGAAACAACTAGTAAATAATCCAGAATAACTGCGGGGGGACAAACGAGACCATCCACTCATCATACACCAACCTGAATTGGGAGGAATGCCCGAGAACACAGCATAAAATCTGTAAGTAAAACCTGTGGAACCAAGTCATGAAACCCCCTCCCCCATAGCCCAAGCTGCAAAGCCTCATGGTGCCAGAGAGAAGCTCTCTCCCAGCAAGCGAATACAGCTCAGCTGAGCTCCAACTGGGGTTTTAAGTAGTGAGTGTGAACTGCTCACTACAGGTACACATCCCCAAAAAACAGACAGAGGCTTTGGGTGACAACTGACCTGGGAGAGCCAGAGGGTCACCTTGGTCTGGGTCTGAAGGGGACTATCTGTTTCTTTTTTGGCTCAGTGGAGAAAGCCCCAGTCATTTTCAGTTTCCAGGGCTGTGACTCTGGGAAGGGTGGAGACAGCACAAGCAGAGAGCGAGACCATTGAAATGATAATGTCCTCCACCTGAGGGGTCTGTCTTCTCTAGGAGGAAAGGAGTGGGGCCCTTTCCATTCAGAACCAGACCCCAGAGCCTGGGGGAACACGGCCACACCTCCTCACACCAGTCAAGAATTATAGGCTAACAGGCATCACCTGCTGGGCAGAAAAGCATAGTGACCCAAGGCATCAAAGGGTGGAGCAATTTTCTAAGACACACCCACAGGGAAACCAGATACTGAATATTTCTTCCCTCTGGGACCTGAGCCTGTTCTGGTCTGGGAAAACCTGATTTGGATAACCAAGGAAACCATGCCTAGACAACAGAAAATTACAACCTACACTAAGAAAAACAAAGTTAAGGCCCAGTCAAAGGAACAAACATACACTTCAACTGAGATAAGGAATTTAAACAACTAATGCTAAATCAATTCAAAAAGTTTAGAGAAGATATTGCAAAAGAGATAGAGGCTGTAAAGGAAGCACTGGCCATGTATACGGCAGAAATCAAAAGTTCAAAAAAACCTACTAGTAGAATCTATGGAAGTGAAAGGCACGATACAAGAGATGAAAGACACAATGGAAACATACAAGAGCAGATCTCAAGAGGCAGAAGAAAACACTCAGGAACTGGAGAACAAAACACCTGAAAGCCTACACACAAAGGAGCAGATGGAGAAAAGAATGAAAATATATGTGCAACGTCTCTGGGAACTCAAGGATGAAACAAAGTACAATAATGTACGTATCATTGGTGTCCCAGAAGGAGAAGAGAAGGGAAAGGGGGCAGAAGCAATAATAGAGGAAATAATTAATGAAAATTTCCTATCTCTTATGAAAGACATAAAATTACAGATCCAAGAAGCACAGCGTACTCCAAACAGAAGAGATATGAATAGGCCTACGCCAAGACACTTAATAATCAGATTATCAAATGTCAAAGACAAAGAGAGAATCCTGAAAGCAGCAAGAGAAAAGCAATCCATTACATACAAAGGAAGCTTAATAAGACTATGTGAGGATCTCTCAGCAGAAACCATGGAGGCAAGAAGGAAGTGGTGTGATATATTTAAAACACTGAAAGAGAAAAACCGCCAACCAAGAATCCTGTATCCAGCAAAGCTGTCCTTCCAATATGAGGGAGAGCTCAAAATATTTTCTGACAAACAGACAATGAGAGACTTTGTGAACAAGACACCTGTCCTACAGGAAATACTAAAGGGAGCACTACAGGGTGATAGAAGACAGGAGTGCATGGTTTGGAACACAATTTTGGGAGATGGTAGCACAACAATATAAGTACACTGAACAAAGGTAACTATGAATACGGTTGAGAGAGGAAGGTGGGGATCATGTGAGACACCACAAGAAAGGAGGAAAGATAATGACTGGGACTATGTAACTTGCTGAAATCTAGAGTATTCAACAATTGCGATAAAATGTACAAATATGTTCTTTTACGAGGGAGAACAAGCAAATGTCAACCTTGCAAGGTGTTAAAAATGGGGAGGCATTAGGGAAGGGATGCAATCAGCATAAACTAGAGACTGTAACTAATAGAATCATTGTATTATGCTTCCTTTAATGTAACAAAGGTGATATACCAAGGTGAATGCAGATAAGAGTGGGGGATAGGGGAGGCATGTTAGACACTTGACATTGGTGGTATTGTCTGATTCTTTATTCTACTTTGATTTAAGGTTATTTTTCCTTCTGCTGCTTCCTAGCTGTCATTTTTTTTTCCTCTTTCTTTTGCCTCTCTACCTTTTTTGACTCTCCCTCCTGCCTTGTGGAAGAAATGTAGATGCCCTTATATAGATAGTGGTGAAGGTGGTGAACACACAAATGTATGACCATGCAGAAAATTATTGATTACTTACTTGGGATGGAATGTATGGTGAGTGAACAAAACCATATTAAAAAAAATGGGTTGATGACAAAACCTCGAGGGCAATATACTGAGTGAAATAAGCCAGACACATTAGGACAATTATTGCAAGGTCTCACTGATAGGAACTAATTATAATATTAAACTCATAGACATTAAATATAAGGTACTAACAGCACCAAGTGGTGTGTGAATGAGGTGGAAGGGGGAAGCTCAGAGTCATATATGTCACCAGAAGGAAAGTTGGAGGTCAAAAGATGGGAATGTATAAAACTGAATCCTATGGTGGGCAATGTCCATGATTAACTGTACAAATACTAAAAATCTCTTCCATGAACCAGAACAAATGTATGACAATACAACTAGAAGTTAATAATAGACAGGCATATAGGGAAGAAACATATACCTACTGCAAACCATATACTACAGCTAGTAGTATTTCAAATTCTTTCATAAAAAGTAACAAATGTACTATACCAACACTAAGAGTAAACAATTGAAGGGAGTTGGTTAGGGATATGGGAGGATTCGAGTTTCCTTTCAGTTTTTTTTTTCTTTTTTTTCATCTTTCACTTTATTTCTTGTCTGGATTAATGAAAAGTTTCTAAAAATTGAAGAAAAATTAAGTGTGGTGATGGATGCACAGCTGTATGAGGGTACCAGGGGCAACTGATTGTACACCTTGGATCTTTGGATAATTGTAGGTATCTGAACAATCCCAATAAACATTAAAAAAAAAAAAGTACACCCCCCCCAAAAAAAAATCAACTTACAATTGATCAAAGACATAATCTAAGAGCCAGAACTATCAAAATCTTAGATGAAAATCTAGGGAAGCATCTTCAGGGTCTTGTATTAGACAGTTTCTTAGACTTTACACCCAAAGCACAAACAACAAAAGAAAAATAGATGAATGAGACCTCATCAAAATTAAAGACTTTGTGCCTCAAAGGACTTTATCATGAAAGTAAAATGGCAACCTACACAATGGGAGAAAATATTTGGAAACCACAAATCAATGAAGGTTTAATATCCAAAATACATTTAAAAATCCTTCTATTTAGCAACAAAAAGTCAAAGAATACAATTTAAAATTTGGCTCAAGACTTCAAGAGACAAGTCTTCCAAGAAGATACACAAATAGTCAAAAACTCATGAAAATATTCTCAACATCATTAGTTACCAGAGAAATGCAAATCAAAACCACAATGAGATATAATTTCACATCCGGTAGAATGGCTGCTCTAAAAAAATGGAAAATTACAGGTATTGGATAGGATACAGAGAAATAAGAACACTCATTCATTGCTGAAAGGAATGTAAACTGTGAAAGACAGTTTGGCAGTTTCTCAGAGAGTTAATTTTAGAATTACCGTATGTCCCAGCCATTCCACTACTGTGTACATACCCAAGAGGATTGAATGCAGGGACTACAACAGGTATTTGCACAGCAATGTTCATAGTGGAATTATTCACAATTGCTAAAAGATGAAGGCACCTTCATTGGATGTTAATCCAATGAAGAGATATTGTTTGACAGATATGAGCAGTAAATAAGCCCGGTTTAGTGACTTTTCAGATAGGATGTGGTTGTATTATTTTACATTTATTGGTGAAAGTATAATGCTTGTTTTGTATGTGAAATAAACTTCTTGCCTGGCAACAGTAATAAACTGAAATATGATATACATTAACAATGAGATTTTATTTAATACATTCTTCACTTTGCCTGAACTTTCCTTAACAACTCTTGAGAATTTTTGAGAATCACTGATTATCACTCTTGATTTTAAACAATTTCTCTTGTAATGGGAGACTTCTCCTTCTTAGTTCTTTCATAAATTTTTATGGAATTTCAGAAAATCTGATGTGGACTGTTTCATCATGGCTGGTCATAACTGAAGAGTTTCTTGGATGAATTATATTTCTTGAGAGAGTATTATCAGAGTACTCAAAAATTAAGTAGAGAACACTAAAATAATTTGCATCTGTAAGGATTAAAAGACAGTAGATTTTTCACTTCAAAGAATTACTCATTCTATCTATATGAATAAATATAACAAATGTACAACACTAATACAAGGTACTAATATTAGGGTGGTACATGGTAGATGAAAGAATATGCCTAATTTAAACTACAGACTATAGGCAATAGTATTATTTTAATATTTTAGTAAAATATTAAAATAATACTACTAAAGGGTGTTTTCCTTTGTAATTTTTATGCACCCAGCTGTCATCTCAATTCATCAACTCAGGCAGGTTTTTACTTCAGCACCTTTGAGAATTACCTAGGGATATGAACTAACAAAGAAAGGATCATGTTAGACACTCAAAATATTACCTAATTTAACTCAATGACTTTTAAATGATAAATTGTTCCACAGAATTAATATCAAAGGAATCCGCTTCAAAAATTCTTGGCTTTAGACATGATTTTGAATTTACAACACATTGATGTCATAGTAAATAATATGCACTCACTAAGTACTACCTGGGTGCCAGCAATCTTTTAGGCAGAATTGATTTAAGTTAAATATGACAAGGATCCTGCCCACAAGTCTGTGTTCAGAGATCAATGGAAGAGAAATAATTGTAAATTTGCCACTATGAATTCTTTGGTTTATGAGGGTAATGAACAAAGCCCTCTTGAAGACAAAAGTTGAGGGTAAGAGGAAACAGAAATGTTATCTCTAGGGAAAAATAGGGAAGTCATTTTTCACTAAGCAAGAGTGTGTACTGACAGTAACAGTTGTCCTTGTGCTGCTGGGATTCTCTTATAATAAAGATTTGCAATGTCATTCCTTTGATGAAAAGAAGTGGATAGCTCTCCATTTCATCAGTTTTACAGTCTTACTGGCATAAAGCCACTTAGTGACCATGGCTTTTCACATTAGTCTCCCATTATTTGTTAAAAATGTTTTTTTCATATATTTTTGCTTCTGGTATCCACATTTTGATCTTCTTCTACCCATTCCTTCATTTTTAACCAGACTGACCTAAAATTTCATTTTGTCTATAAAATCTACCCAAGTTTATCACTAGCATCAATGAGGTCTAAGACCTTTATTTTACAGTACATAAACAGTGCTGGGTTACACCATAGAACAAACAGAAACAATTTAAGGCAAAATAGTAAAAATTCCTGTTTCTAAGTGCCTTTGGACCACAGGCATCAGATTTTGCATTCAACAGTGTGTTTTTACACTGCCCTTTGCCTCATGTCCTCTTTGGGGGCATCTCTCTACTTTTTGAAATAATTATTAGCATTGTTTTTAATTATTGAAGCTGTTGGTTTACAGAAAAGTCATATAAATTATACAGCATTCTTATATACCCACCTTTTGTTGAGAGTTTGCATTAGTGTGGCACCTTTGTTACAAATGGTGAAAGAATATTAAAATAATACTATTACCTATAGTCCTGAGTTTAAATTGAGTATATTTTTTCATCTACCATATACCATCCTAATATTAGTACCTTGTATTAGTGTTGTACATTTGTTATTATTCATGAAAAAGCTTTCTTATACTGTACCATTAATCCACGCCCATTGTCCATAACAGAGTTCACTGTTATAAACAGTTCCATGTTTTATCTTCTAATGTTCATTCTAAGTAACATACATGACACAAAATTTCCCCCTTCAACCACATTCACATACATAATTCAGTGCTATGACATTCACAATAATGTGCTGCCATCATGACCATCAATGTCCAAAACTTTATAATCGACCGAAATAGAATTTCTGTACAAACTAAGCATTAGCTCCTCATTCTTTACCCCAGATCTCTTCCCTGGTAACCTATGGTCTAGATTCCGAATCTATGAGTTTGCCTATTATGATTAGTTCATATCAGTGAAGTAGTTCAATATTTGTTCTTTTGTGTCTGGCTTATTTCATCCAGGATAATGTCTTCCAGGTTCATCCATGTTGTTTCATGCATCAGGACTTCATTTCTTCTTACAGCTGAGTAATATTCTAACATTCATATATAGCACATTTTGCTTAACAGTTGATAAGCACATTTTGTTTATCAGTTGATGGACTCATCAGTTGATTCCATCTTTTAGCAATTGTGAATATTGCTGCTATGAATATTGGTGTGCAAACATCTGTTCGAGTTCCTTCTTTCAATTCTTTTGGTTATGTAACTCATAGTGGGATTGCCGGGTCATATGGTAATTCTCTATTTAGCTCCCTGAGGAATGTCAAACTGTCTTTCTCAGTGGCTGTACCATTTTGCATTTCTACCAGCAGTGAATGAGTGTCCCTATATGTCCACATCCTCTCCTACACTGGTAACATTTTGTCTTATTTTTTAATAGTAGCCACTCTAGTGGGTGTGAAATGATATCTCATTGTGGTTTTGATATTCATTTCTCTAATAACCAGTGATGTTGACATGTTTTAATGTGCTTTTTAGCTGTTTGTGTATCCTCTTTGAAGAGATGTGTATTCACATCTTTTGCTCAATTTTTTATTGGGTCATTTGTCTTTTTATTGTTGAGCTGTAGGATTAATTTATATATTCTGGATATTAACCTCTTATTGAATATATTGTGTCCAAATATTTTCTACTGCTGAATAGGTTTTATTTTCAGTTTTGTGACAAAGTCCTTTGGTGCACAAAAGTTTTTAATATTCAAGAGTCCCTTTTATTTATTTTTCCTTTGTTGTTTCTGCATTTGGTCTAAGGTCTAAGAACCATTGCTTAATAATAGGCCCTGAAGATGCTTCCCTATGTTTTCTTCCAGGAGTTTTATGTTCCTGGTTCTTATATCTAGTTTTTGATCCATGATCAGTTAATCTTTGCATATCATGTCTGATAGAAATCCACCTTCATTCTTTTGCATATGGATATCCAGCTCTCCCAGCAACATTTGTTGAAGAGACTATTCTTTCCCAAATGAAGGGACTTCACAGTCTTGTTGAAAATAAATTGGCCATAAGTGTGAGGATATATTTCTGTTCTCTCAATTCAATTCCTTTTGTTGATATGTCTATTTTTGTACCTATACCATGCTGTTTTGACTACCATAGCTTTCTAATATTATTTAAAGTCAGGAAGTATGAGTCATCAAACTTCTTTCTTCTTCTCAAGTTGTTTTTGGCTATTTGGGGCCCCCTTACCTTCCTAATAAATTTTCCGATTGGCTTTTCCACTTATGCAAAGTAAGCTGTTGGAATTTTAACTGGGATTGAATTGAATCTCTAAACTTTGGATAGAATTAATATTTTAATAATAATTAGTGTTACACCCCATGAACACACAGTGTCCTTCAATAGATTTAGTTCTTCTTTGATTTCTTTTAGCAATGTTTTGTAGTTTTCTCTGTACAAGTGTTTTACATCCTTGGCTAAACTTATTCCTAGATACCTGATTCTTTTATTTGCTATTGTAAATAGAACATTTTTCTTGATTTCCTCTTAAGAATACTCATTACCAGAGTAGAGAAACACTACTGATTTTTAAAAATCTTTCAGCAGTTTTATTGTGATATATTCACACACCATACAGTCCATCCAAAGTTTACAATAAATGGCTCACAGTGTAATTACAGAATTGTGTATTCATCAACACTATCAATTTTAGAACATTTTTGTTACCTCACAAAGTAAACCCCGCACCCCTTATAAGCCTTTATTATTCACACATGGCATTGGGGTGGTACATTTGTTACAATGGAAAGAATATTAAATAATGCTGTTAACTGTAGTCCATAGTTTGCATTAGGTGTATTGTTTACCTTTTTCTACCCTGTTATTAACACCTTATAATAATGATATACATTTCTTCTAGTTAATGACAAAATATACTTATATGTGCACTAGTGACCACAGTGATCATCCACAACAGGATTCATTTGTTAAACAGTGCCATGTTTTATCCTCTAGCTTTCCTTCTAGTGACATACATGACCCTAAACTTCCCTTTTTAACCACAAGCACATGATTGCCCATTAATTATACTTGCAAAAAATGTGCTACCATCATCTCTATTCATTTCCAAATTTTACAATCAACCTAATTAAAAATTCTACACAAATGAAGCATCAGCTCCTGATCATCACGCTCATTCTATCTCCTTGTAACCTATGTTCTAGATTTTAACTTCATGGGTTTCTTATTACAATTAGTTCACATTAATGAGTTCATACAATATCTGTCCTTTTGTTTCTTGCTTATTTCATTCAACATAATGTCCTCATAGTTAATCTCTGTTGCCGCATGCATCAGGACTTCATTCCTTCTTACAGCTGAATAATATACCTCTTATGTATATACCACATTTTGTTTATCCACTCATCAGCTGATGGACATGGATTGTTACCATTTTTTGGCAAATATAAATAGTGCCACTATTAACATCAGTGTTCAAATGTCCCTGCTTTCAGTTCTTCTTGGTTTATGCCTGGTAGCACGATTGCTGGATCACATGGCAATTCTCTATTTAGTTTCCTACAGAATGACCAAACTGTTTTCCACAGTACATGCACCACTTTACATTCCTACCAGCAATGGATGAGGGTTCATTTATCACATTACTCAAGTTCTCTGTTTCCTTATTAATCGTCCAACTAGATGGTCTATCTATTGGTGGAAGTGTTGTTTTGAAGTCTCCGATTTTACTGTAGAAGTGTCTATTTTACCCTTTCTTTTTTCCAGTGTTTGCCTCATGTATTTTGGGGGACTGAAGATAGGTACATAACTGCTTATTATTGTTATTTCTTCTTGATAGATTGCCCATTTATTAATATATACTTCCCTTTTTGTCTCATAGCAGTTTTTTGCTTAAAATCTATTTTGTTTTATATTACTATAGCTACCCTAGCTATTTTGGATTACTTTTTGCATGGATTATTTTTTCCATCCTTTCACTTTCAATTTATTTATATTTTGGGGCCTATAGTGATTCTCTTATAAACAACAAGAAATTGGATCATGATTTCTTATCTATTCTCCCAATCTGTGTCTTTTGATTGGGGAGTTCAATCCATTAATATTCCGTGTTGTTACTGTAAAGGAAGTACATACTTCAGCCATTTTCTTTGATGTTTTGAAAGAGTTTAAGTAAGATTGGTGTCAGTTCTTTTTGGAAAGTTTGTTAGAATTCCCCTGTGAAGCCATCTGGCCCTGGGCATTTATTTGTGGGAAGCTTTTTGATGACTGATTGTATCTCTTTGCTTGTGATTGGTTAGTTGAATTCTTCTGTTTCTTCTCTGGTCAGTCTAGTTTGTTCATATGTTTCCAGGAAATTGTCTATTTCCTCTATGTTATCCAGTTTGTTGGCATACAGTTGTTCATAGTATCCTCTTATAATTTTTTAAATTTCTTCAGGATCTGCAGCAATGTCACCTTTCTCATTCATCATTTTGTTTATATGGGTCTTCTCTCTTTTTTATTTCATCAGTCTAGCTAGGGGCTTTTCAATCTTGTTGGTCTTCTCAAAGAACAAACTTTTGGTGTTATTAAACCTCTTCATTGTTTTTTTGCTCTCTGTGTCATTTATTTTGACTTTAATCCTTGTTATTTCTTTTCTTCTACTTGGTTTAGGATTGGTTTGCTGTTCATTTTCTAACTTCTTCTACTGCTTCATTAGTTCTTTGATTTTAGCTCATTCTTCCCTTTTAATATATGCATTTAGTGCTATAAATTTCCCCCTCAGTACTGCTTTTGCTGCATCCCATAGGTTTTGGTATGTTGTGTTCTCATTTTCATTCATCTCTATATATTTAGCAATTACTCTTGCTATTTCTTCTTTAACCAATGATTGTTTAGGAGCATGTTGTTTAACCTCCAGATATTTGTGAATTTTCTAAGTCTCTGATGGTTATTGACTTCTAATTGTATTTCACTGTGGTCAGAGAATGTGCTTTGAATAATTTGAATTTTTTTTAAATTTGTTGAGGCTTGTTTTATGTCCCAGCATATGATCTATTCTGGAAAAAGTTCCATGAGCACTAGAGAAGAATGTGTATCCTGGTGATTTGGGATGTAATGTTCTATATATGTCTTTTAAATCCAATTCATTTATCAGATTGTTTAGGTTTTCAATTTCCTTATTGGTCTTCTGTCTGATTGATCTATCTATAGGAGACAGTGATGTGTTGAAGTCTCCCACAATTATTGTGGAAACATCAACTGCTTCCTTTAGTTTTGCCAGTGTCTCTGGCACCTTGATTGGGTGCATAAACATTTATGATTGTTATTTACGTTGTCTTTTTAATATCCTTTATCTCTTCATGCATATGTCCCTTCATCTCTTTGAATTGATTAAAGAATTTGTTTGAACTTTGATTAATTGTTCCAACCTCTGAGCCTCCTCCAAAGTTTTTATTTGTTCCCTTGAGCCATATCTCCCTATTTCTTAGGATGACTTGTAATTTTTTGATGATGCCTAGACATCTGAGTATCTTGATGAATAAACTCTGAAGGTACATTTCTCCCTCTTGTTTAGGGTTTTACTGTTTATTGGCTTTGTGTTAAGGTTCTTTGATGGTTGGTCTAACTCATTATAGACATTTGGAGGACCTTGTGTTTAATTGTTCAGATTCTCCCAGCTCTTTTTCATCTGATTCTTACCCTGGATATGTCATACAGTTTTTTAAGATTGCACTTTTTGTGCAATTTCTCCAGTGGGTTTCCTTTCTTCTGATTTTTGTGTGATAATCTTACTCCGTTCTGCATATTTTAGTGCAGAATTTTCTCCCAGTTCATATGATTTGTTTAAATTCTCTCCCCCAAAAGAAAAGTGTCCCATTTTCTTTATACTTCTCAGTTCCTCAACCCATTGTATCTTTCAGTAGGTTAACTTAATCCCACTTTGTCTTTCTGTAAGGCTCTACTGCCTCCAGTTTATTTCCTGCTAATGTGTCTCACCTCAGGAAGCCAGATTTCAGTCAATCCAGAAAGGTGGCTCAATTCAGAAAACTTGTATTGTCTTTAGGTGGTATAGCCAACAGAAACAGGAAAGTGTGAGAGCACAAGATGTCTTGTTGGTCTTCTTTCTCTGTCTCTCTCTCTCTGTCTCTCTCTCTGTCTCTGTCTCTGTCTCTGTCTCTGTCTCTCTCTCTCTCTCTCTCTCTCTCTCTCTCTCTCTCTTTCTCTCTTTCTCTCTCTTTCTTTTTGGGGGCCCTTTTGTATGAAGCTCTTCTCAGTAGCTTGTGTTTTGCTGTGGGTCTCTGTGGACTTAGTTCCCTGGCTTGGATGTGCATGGAGTTTTAACACACTGCTGTGAATCACTCTACAATGTCTGTCCATGGTGGGAATCATGTTCCTCTGTGTTCCCTCTGTGACTCCCAATCTTAGAAGGATAAGTGATGGGAAAGGGAATGGGTAGCAACTGGAGGTCTGGGATGGAGTTTTCCTACCTGATATTTTTCTGTTTCTTTGGTTCAGCATTTGTGGAGTCCTTTTACAGTCTCAATCTCCTCCATAGTTCTAAGCAAGTGGGATTTGTCTTTTTATTCATGACATCTCTGGGGAGGCGTTTTCAAGGAATGCCTTACATCACCCTGTTGATGACATCACCTAACCTCTCCCCTTTTATATGGGTTCCATTTTACAAAAAATATCTTCTCACTCTATCATCTGGCTTACACAATTGAGATCTCTGCTACCATTACTCCATAGAAAATTCTGGGATGAATTTTGAATACCTAAGAAGTCATTAAGCTGCTCCGTTAAACAAAGAATCCATCCTTTAGTGGCATAAAAAAAACATAAAAACTTGAAAATTTTCAGGGCTTTCTGTTTCCTTCTCTATGATATATCTTCATTTCCATTGAAGGTGCTTTAGTATAAATAATATCATACCTATTAGTAGAGACATTCTGGTTTCATTGACTTTAAGTTACATTCATCTCCTTGATATATTATCTATTTTTACTCCCCAAAGTATATTTCTCTTTATAGCTTTGATAAAGTAATAAGTAGGGATTCCAAACAAGTTTTATGAGATTAAGTAAAAGTTTCTCAGGCAATTCCTTATAGAATATCATATTTTTGTCCAAGAAGTCCCTTCTTCTCATGGCTGCACAGTTGTCACAGTGCTGTGGAGTGGCTTCTAGAATATAGCCAGCTGGTAAAGTGTCACAAAATCTATGTAATCTCTGCATTGGAAACATCAATCATCTTTTCTGTTTGCTGATTTATTTTCCAGAATTGAACTGCTCTTTTAAGACCCTGTGGATGTTAATTTATTGATGAATCCAATGTTGAATTATAATTGTTCATGTAGTATTTTTCAAGCAAAGGAAGCATTATTAAAAATAAAAGCAAAAAGAAACTTTTGAGAATTGTTTTTGCTGTATTGTTTGGCTTTCCAATACATATTACATTAACAAAAGAGTAGCAATTCTAAAGAAACAATATATTCTGCATTTACTATTTTACTAGAACAGCTCTCCATTTTCTCTTTATTCAGAAAATTATGGATGCTACCCTAGTTTCAAGCTGTAGTTTTCTAAGGCAAAGGAGTGAATGAATTTAACATTTTATAAAGAAATAGAGGGAAAGGATAGGCTTTTCTATATATAAATATTGTGGGCTAAATTTATCCTTAGGATATATGGCAAAATTTTAAGTCTATCATCTTTAGCAGCTTTTCTTTTGCTGCAAGTTCTTTCATTGACTTTCATTCCTGTATAGCCTCATGTTCTCCACTAGGCAGATCTGACTGAACATGCATAGTTTCATTTTGATGTCATAAGAAAATTAACAAATACACATGGTTAAAAAATCCAAATGCAGCAAAAGTGTACATAATTGTGCCAGTTTGAATGCATTATGTCCCCCAAAATGCCATTATGTTTGATGTAATCTTGTGTTGGCAGATATATCAGTGTTGATTAGATTGTAATTCTTTGAGTGTTCCCATGGAGTGGAGATATGACCCACCCAACTGTGGGTGATGACTGTGATTGGATGTGCTTCCATGGAGGTGTTACCCTACCCATTCAGGTTGGGTCCAAATTAAATCACTGGAACCATATAAATGAGCTGACAAACAGAAGAAACTCAGTGCAGCTGAGAGTGACATTTTGAAGAGGAGCTAAAGCCAGGATGGACACTTTGAAGAATGCACAGAAGCTGAGAGAGTAGCTGCAGATGAGAGACAGTTTGAAGACAGCCATTGAAAACAGATTCTTACTCTGGAGAAGCTAAGAGAGGACAAACACCCCAAGAGCAACTAAGAGTGCATTTTTGAGGAACAGCAGCCTAGAGAGGAATGTCCTGGGAGAAAGAGATTCTGAAACCAGAACTTTGGAGCAGATGCCAGCCATGGCCTTCCCGGCTAACACAGATTTTCCAGACACCATTGACCATCCTCCAGTGAAGGTACCCTTTGTTGATGGACACTTTATGGCTTTAAGACTGTAAATTTGTAACCAAATAAACCCCCTTTTATAAAAGCCAGTTGATTTCTGATGTTTTGCATGCTGGCAGCAAGGCTTTTCTATATATAAATATTGTGGGTTAAATTTATCCTTAGGATATATGGCAAATTTTTAACGCTTTCATATTTTAGCAGCTTTTCTTTTGCTGCAAGTTCTTTCATTGACTTTTATTCCTGTATAGCCTCATGTTCTCCACTAGGCAGATCTGACTGAACGTGCATAGTTTCATTTTGATGTCATAAGAAAATTAACAAATATACATGGTTAACAAATCCAAATGCAGCAACGTGTATATAATAAAATCAATTTATCTCCATTTTCCTCTAAATTGGCACTATTGACTTTTCTTTTCTTCATATAAAGATATTTCTATGCATTATAAAACATTGTTATTGTTCACCTTTTGATTTTCCTTTTTACCAAATGGGAGCAATTGCTAAATATTCATTTTTAAACTCCGCCCCTTTTTTTTCCTAATATGGATTTAATGATCATTGGAGTCAATTTCTTTTCTTTTTAACTTATTTCCTCCCTTTCTTCTGATAAGAATGGACATCTTTATGAATTTGTTCTTCCTTTTCATGAATATGGTATCTCTGTCTTTTAAATTTTTTATAATGATTTTCAATAAGATTTTTATAATTCTAACCATAAAAGCCTACATACACATTAATAAAGTTATTGAAATATCTTAAGATGAAGTATATATTTTTATTAAATTTTCTGATTTCTGCCAGTGTATAGAAATTGAAACTGCTATTTCATGCTGTTTTTGTATCAAACTTACAAAACTGACTTACAAAAATGTATTATTTACCTATTTATTTTGGGGTATGCTACATGGAAGTCACATTACTTACAAAAAAGTTTAGATTACTAGATCTCCTGTGTTCCTATTCTCTCTTTAATTTTCTTTTTAAACTTCAGTGAATTAAGACATTATTGAAATAAAGTTGCCATTCACATGTATCATTGACTTGTACTCATCGTAAGGGAATGCTTCTAATAAGTAAATATAAATGTTGCATCCCATTAGGGTTTTTTGTAGTTGTCTTTCGTCAGACCAAGAGATTCTTTCCAATTCCCAGTCTACTAACAGTTTTTGAAATTATGAAAAAAATGAGTTTTTGATTACTTACTCTAATTATGTTTTTTTTCTTTCTTTGACTGTTAATAAGATGATTTATACTTTTGATTTTATAAATTTTAAATTACCATTTCATTTGTAGAAGGAACCCAACATCTCCATGATACTTCTTTTAATACATTAACAAAGTCAGTTAGCTAAACTTTTTTTGAGGATTAGAGCATCTATTTTATGAAGATTGACTTGATTTTGTTTTTCTATTTTACTAACACCCTTTTTTTCTTATTCCTTTTAATTCCTATTTTTTAGTTTTACTGTGTTCTTTTACTGATTGCTTAAGTGTATTATTTCATTTAATAATTATTAAATACTACAAATTTATTTCAAATTCCACAGTTTTATTTTTAATAGTTGTATATCAATCAGGTCTAATATTTTCTAATTTCTTCTTTGGCAAGAGAGTGCAGAAATGTGTGTTTCAATTCAATTTTGAAGTATAAGTACTACTTTTCATGACAAGAATGCTTTGTAACACACTGCCACAGCTGAGTGGCTTCATAGAATTGTTGTTTATTATTTTTCACAAGCCTGCACATTGGCAGAGTAGTTCTAGTCTCTAATGGGTTACCTATTGGACTGTGATTGAATGTGGATCTAGTACAGTTATCTCTCCTCTTGCCTGAGACATCTACAAGTTTGGGGGTTTACCTGGCTTCTCAGTGTATCTCTTACATCTCTTTAGCAGGCTATTTCTTAGCATGTTCTCATAGCAAGGCAGAGGTCAAAGATAAAAAAAAGGAGAAACACTCAAACACTGTTTCATAATTTGGACATGGATGCAGAGAAGGATGAAAATGTGAGGCCATTAATGCACTCAACCTACCACATGGAATTTTTCTATTAATTTCCAATTTAATTAGATTGTGATCAGAAACATGGTCATATAAAAACAATTCTGAATTTTTGTGGCTAGTATACATAAGTTTTTAAAGTATTTTTGATAAAATCAATGTATATTTTGATAGATTTTTATTTTTTTTTCTTAAATGTTATTGTTTGCTTTAAAGAGATACAAATTGTGGTATTAGCTGCACCCTCATGTGGAACTATAGTTGCATCCTACTTCTCTTAGCAAGTATATATGTGTACATTTTCCCATCATATTATTTCTCATTTTTATGTCTTAAATTGCTAGACGTTATTTTTTTTACCAGAGTATAACTATTTTTACAATCTAAGGTTACCTGTGATTGT
The DNA here is from genome assembly GCF_015220235.1 of Choloepus didactylus. Classification (NCBI taxonomy): domain Eukaryota; kingdom Metazoa; phylum Chordata; class Mammalia; order Pilosa; family Megalonychidae; genus Choloepus; species Choloepus didactylus. The sequence goes on along the minus strand of NC_051309.1, from coordinate 73,191,304 downwards.
ACCAGAGAATTTTTATCCATTGGAATTTACTTTGAAATAACTGTACTTAATTTCCAACATTTGTTCCTGGACTTTCTATTTTTTAATTATTTCTACCCTCCTTATTCTGTGATTTTTATTTGATGGAGTGATATTTTTGTTTCATTTTCTTTTTTCCATATTTTCCCTATACTGGTATGGAATTTAAATGTGGCATCAATATTTGGATGTGCTTTTTTGGTCAGTTTGTACCTGAACTTGTGATAATTTAATGTGAGTTTGATGTCATTAACCTGGGAATTTTTATCTATTTACATATATTGGGCTATCTAATGTATTTTACTTTTACAATTATTTTATCTGTTTTATTTCTCTTTAAATTTTTCATGTTCTTTGCTTCTTTATTATGTTCTATAGGAATATTTGAATGTTTATGTATTTTTAAGTGTTTTCATTCTACTTGTTAAAGATGTGTGTCTAGTTTTAGTGACTGCTCATTGTTTATTTAGAAATCCCTGGAGTTAATCGACATCTTTACTATATTGCTTAATAATATGAAAAGTGTAGAATGTATTGGGTACATATCCTATTCTTAAGCTTATGGGCTTCTTAAGTTTGAATTGGCCAGTTTATTGTTTTAAACATTTATGTTCTCCATTTAAACCAATTCATTTCATGATCTTATCCAATTAAACAGTTTTAATTATAAATTGTAAGTTGAAGACTTCAAAATTTGCATTCCTTTGTGGCATGTTCTCCCCTGCCCAGCAGCCTTATAAGTCCAACTGCCTACTCCACATCTCCATTTGGATGTCAACTTGTTTTTCATAATTTTCTTATTTAAACCTGAGCTCCAGCTGTAACCCCAAACTAAACATGTTTTTCCTGATATCTTCACCATTTGATTTCATGGTAACTCATTTCTTCCCAGATACTCATATGAAAAATACGCATAACAAAATGCACCTGAATCTTTTTCTCCTACTCCGCAATTTGCCAGAAATTCATATCAGCTATACTCTCAAAATATATACAGAATTTCATTCTTCTAAGCACATCCATTGGCATAATGCTGGCTAGAGCTACTATCATTTCTCACCAATATTAACAGACTTAACTTTGCAATATAAGCTGCAGCAGAAAAGAGATAACAGATACCATGCTCCAAGCTGCACAGAAACGTATTTCTCTTGATGTAACAATTCAAAAGAAGACAGAAAGTTCTGCTTATAAAGTCATGCAGGTATCCAGGAACTGAATATGTGATTATTCTGGCATCTCTTAGAGTGTATTTTTTGTCCATAAGGTTAGGAAAAGACATTTGTCTTCTGGACAAAGAGAAGGTTAAAGAGAAGCAGAGAACAAGAAATATCCTTTTTTTCTAAAAAAGAAGCAATCCAAAATTTGTACATAGCACTTTTTAACATGGTTTCAGCAAGAACATAATGACTTAGGGAGATGAAAAGAGTTTTCTGTAGATATCTAAAAAGGAATATGAATTATCCTATAAGGTATAAAAACTGTCACCCACTGAAGTTTCCCCTCCAGTTTGTCTCACCTACAGTAAAGAACTTGGTCATGCATTGAAGCTGCCCTCAAAAATTTCTTGCAATTAAAAGCCATCTCAATTCTGGGAAGATGGCAGCATAGAAAGAGGTGGAAGACCTAGTCTCCCCCAGAACAATTCATAAATGAACAAAAAAACAGTAAATAACCTGAAACGGTAGTGGGGAGACAAATGTGACTGTACACTCAACATCCACCAACATGAATTGGGAGGAATGCCCGAGATCACAGCATAAAATCTGTAAGTAAACTTGCAGACCCACACTGATTGCTGAGACCTTAGAGCCAGGAGCCCCTCCCTCACGGAAGCCACACCGTGCACTTTCTCAGCCCAGCCCCAAGTGAGGTTTTAGTGATAACAGCTCGATACAGACAGTGAATCCTCAACAAGCAGACAGAGGCTTTTGGTGACGGCTGACCTTGGGAGAATCAGGGGAAATATTATGTCTCTCACTTTCTCTCTGTGGAGAAAACCTCGGCTGCTCTCAGCCAACAAGGAGTTGCAGTGGAGATGGCCTCACACAATCTGCATTCTGAGGTGAGCTGAGAGCCCCACGGCACAGCCAAGTGGCCCAGGGCTTCCCTAGAGGAACGGCGCACACTGATGATGTAGCATGGCATTTTCTCTTGGCTGAGGGAGGATTGCGGCTGGGAGGGGGGATCCACTGAGAGAACCCAGAGGCGCTATGCCAAGTCTGGTGGTTTATGGGACACCAAGAGAGAGCTGCCCCTCCTCCCTGACCACCCGTGCACGCGCCCCACATTCAGGGTGGGTGACTCCAGCGGCACGCCCAGGCTGAGCTCCCCAACTGAACATACAAGAATCATTTCCCCACACTACTGACTGGAGGGATATAGGTGGCTCACAGACGCCATCTGCTGGTTACCTAGAGAAAGTGCATGTCACCAAGCTGTGTCTCTGAAAAATTAGATCGATATCCTTTAAGAACCCTATCAAGCAAAACAAATGCCAACAGGCCAAAAACAACAGAAAATCTTAATGCATATGATAAAACCAGATAATATGGAGAATCCAGCTCCAAACACACAAATCAACATCTCGGAAGAAACGTTATTCCTTGCAAAATTAATTAAAGAGTTACAATCAAAGAATGAAAACATGGCAAAGGATTTAAAGGACATCAAGAGGACCATGGCCCAGGATATAAGCACCATAAAAAAAGACCCTAGAAGAGCATAAAGAAGACATTGCAAGAGTAAATAAAAAAATAGAAAATCTTATGGAAATAAAAGAAACTGTTGGCCAAATCTAAAAGACTCTGGATACTCACAATTCAAGACTAGAGGAAACTGAACAACATCTCAGTGTCCTAGAAATTCACAGAACAGAAAATGAAAGAACAAAAGAAAGAATGGAGAAAAAAATTGAAAAAATTGCAATGGATCTCAGGGATATGATAGATAAAATAGAATGTCCAGACTTAAGACTCATTGGTGTCCCAGAAGGGGAAGAGAAGGGTAAAGGTCTAGAAAGAGTATTCAAATAAATTGTTGGGGAAAACTTCCCCAACCTTCTACACAATATAAACACACAAAGCATTAATGCCCAGCAAACTCCAAGTAGAATAAATCCAAATAAACCCACCCCAAGACATATTCTGATCAGACTGTCAAATACTGAAGAGAAGGAGCAAGTTCTGAAAGCAGCAAGAGAAAGGCAATTCACCACATACAAAGGAAACAATATAAGACTAAGTAGTGACTACTCAGTGGCCACTATGGAGGTGAGAAGGCAGTGGCATGACATATTTAAAATTCTGAGAGAGAAAAATTTCCAGCCAAGAATACTTTATCCAGCAAAACTCTCCTTCAAATTTGAGGGAGAGCTTAAATTTTTCACAGACAAATAAATGCTGAGAGTCTTTGCCAATAAAAGAACTGCCCTACTTCAGATTCTAAAGGGAGCCCTACCAACAGAGAGACAAAGAAAGGAGAAAGAGATACAGAGAATTTTAACAGACATATATAGAACCTTACATCCCAAATCACCAGGACACTCATTTTTCTCTAGTGATCACAGATCTTTCCCCAGAAGGGACCATAAGCTGAGACATAAAACAAGCCTCAAGAAATTTGAAAAAAAAAAAATTGAATATACTCAAAGAACATTCTCCAAACACAGTGGGATACAAATAGAAGTCAGTAATTTTTGAACTATAACTCCACTATTTACTTCCTACATGACAAAAAATACACAAACTCTAAGGACAAATCAGTGGTTTTTGAACTCAATGTAAAATATGTAATTTTAGACAACTATATAAAGGTGGGGGAATGAAGGAGTATAGGAAGATAGTTTATGTGCCCTATTGAAGTGAAGGTGGTATCAAAGAAAAACAAGACTGATCGGGATTTAAGAGGTTAATTTTAAGCCCCACAGTAAACACAAAGAAATTATCAGAGAATATAACCATAGAGATGAAAAGTAGAGTCTGGATTAAGAGAAATGTGGGAAGGGGCAATGGGAAGTGAAGAAAGGAGTGTAGGGTTGCTGTTTGAGGTGAAGGGAAATTTTTAGTAATGGATGGTGGGAAAGAGCATAACATCATTCTAAATGTGATTAATCCCACTAATGGAAGGCTAGGAAAGGGGCAGAATGGGAAGATTTAGGCTGTATATATGTTTCCACAATTGAAAACAGAAAAAAAAAAAGACAGTCTAACTAGACGACAATTGAATGCTAAGGATAAACTTGGATGGGATTGGAGGGTGGAGAACAGATGGCTGGAAGGGACACAGTTTAGACATAAGGAAAAGGAAATATACAATGTAAGCATTGTATCATTGAATCTCTTATACTTCTTAGCTGGGCTTAATGGAATTACATAAAAGAATGTTCTTATTCATGGGGAGTACATACATGAATTATAGCGGATGTTCAAGGATGTGTACAGCTAACTCATATACTCAGAAGACAGAGAAATATATGATGAATGATAGATAGGGAGGGAAAGAAATAGCAATGTGACAGCATGTTAAAGTTGGTGAATTGAGCTATCGGGGGAGGGGGGTCAGGGTATGATGGAATTCTGTGTATGGGGCTAGTATTGTTTTTGCAAGTATTCATGTAACTTCAAATTTATTTCAAAATAGAATAAAATATTAAAAAAATAAAAAAAATAAAAAAGCCATCTCATGTGATTCACTGCATAACTTCAAAGTAATGAATTCATTCAATAATAATATTGAATTGATAGCTCAAATTATATCTATATAATTATTTTTTATAATTAAATTTTATGCAAATAATATAGGGAAAGGTTTAATGACCAATTTTAGTTTGGCATTCTTGTTTCATAGAATTGTATTCCAAACATTCTTATGAATTTATCAACTTTTATATGCTCTCTGCAATTTCCTTCTCTCTTATTTTGATCATCATCAAAATTGTCACTGTGAATGGCTGCTTTAATACAGAAATCTGGATAATGCTTTAAGGTTGGTATTTCATAAAATGAAATCTAAATTTCATGCACACCAAAATCACAAGAAGATTGACAATCACAAAATGATGTCAGATACATAGATCAAAATATCTTGAGGATATAAATACATTTTCTCTGAGGTTGTGAAATTGGTTCTTATCCAATCTCTAACAATCTCATTCTTAGTGTCCTTGGGCAACATTTTGTCTTACCAAAATAAGTTATTGTATTATATAACACTAAAATGTGATGACTCTAAAATGTTGCTATCCTTCTGGCATTTATATGACCACCAAAAGAGATTTTCTTTTCTTTATGTCAGTTGCAAAATATGTTTTCTGCATATTGAAATGATTTAACTGGTAATTTGTAAATGTAGTTATTTTGCACATAATTCCTAAGAATAATATCTCAAATGTGCTCCCCTTTAAAAAAAACATCATTTGAGGGGACTTCCAGAAGATGGCAGCTAGGAGAGACAGGACAAAAAAACACCTCCATGAAAAATACTAGATAAAAGCCAGAAAGTGACCCAGAACACCAGTTCCAATGATGCACCAGATGGGCAATGTCTGCTAAATCCACAGGGAATTTGTACTTGGGGAAACTGGTAGTCTGTGTCCTGAAAAAGTGAGTAAGCCTGCTGAATATCTGGCAGCCATCCTGCAGTGTGGGGAAACCATGGGTTGGCATTTGGATGCAGACTAGTTCTTTTTTAAAAAACCCAAAAGTGGCTGCAGATACAGCAGTGAGAACTGCACAGTGAAGCATGGCAGGAAGAGGCTGTGCAAATGCCTCAATATCTGGCATGGATGATAGCCTTTTGCACACCTGCTGATAATTGTCTCAGAGTGGGGAAAGCAGAGGTGAGCCACAAGGGGAAAATAACCATGCCCCTACAGCCATCTTCCTGGTGGGCTGGGAAAACTCCTGCCTGGCACTGGCGCCACAGCCAAGAGCTGTGCCAAAAATCCCAGTGTGACAGGAAGTGTTTCCAGCAACATGTGCACATGCCACAATATCAGGAATGGACAATAGCCTTTCACACACCCACAGCTAATTGTAACAGAGCTGGAAAGGCACAGGTTTGCAAAAAGGGGGAAATTTACATGCCCCATTCAGCCATCCTTACAGCAGGCTGGGAGCACCCTTACACAGCCTGGCAGTCCAGAACTTCCTTGAGGGATGGCATGCACTTATGACACAGCACAGCCTTCCCTCAGCAGAGGCCCTAGAAGGGGCTTGGAAGAGTGACCCACTCAGAAATCCCAGGGACCACACACCAATACCAAGGACTTCTGGGTCAGTGGCAGAGAAAATCTGTGGTGAGACTGAACTGAAGGTTTAGGCTCTTGCAACAGCCTTAAATTTCCAGAAACACCTGGGAGGTTTGATTACTGTAGCTGCCCCCCCTCCCTAACTGCTCAGACACACCCCCCACATTTAGGGCAGACAGTACCAGCAACACATGGAAATAAAGGAAACTGTTGACCAAATTAAAAAGATTCTGCGTACTCATAGTACAAGACTAGAGGAAGCTGAATCAACAGTCTGGAGGAGGACAGCAAGGAAAATGAAAGAATAAAAGAAAGAATGGGGAAAAAATAAAAAAAAAATCAAAGCGGACCTCAGGGATATGATAGATAAGATAAAACATCCAAATATAAGACTCATTGATGTCCCAGAAGGGGAATAGAAGGGTAAAAGGTCTAGAAAGAGTATTCAAAGCAATTGTTGGGGAAAACTTCCCAAACCTTCTACACAACATAAATACAAAAAGCATAAATGCTCAGTGAACTCTGAATAGAATAAATCAACTCCAAGACATATTCTGACCAGACTGTCAAATACTGAAGAGAAGGAGCAAGTTCTGAAAGCAGCAAGAGAAAAGCAATTCACCATATGCAAAGGAAACAGCATAAGACTAAGTAGCGTCTGCTCAGTGGCCACCATGGAGATGAGAAGGCAGTGGCATGACATATTTAAATTCTAAGAGAGAAAAATTTCCAATCAAGAATACTTTATCCAGCAAAGCTCTCCTTCAATTTTGAGGGAGAGCTTAAATTTTTCACAGACAAACAAATGCTGAGAGATTCTGCTAATAAAAGACCTGCTCTACTTTAGATACTAAAGGGAGCCCTACCAACAGAGAAACAAAGAAAGGAGAGAGAGATATGGAGAAAGGTTCGGTACTAAAAAGATTCTATACTGGTTCATTAAAGGACAATAAGAGAGAGAGGGAAAAAATATATCTGACAAACATAAACCAAAGGATAGGATGGTTGATTCAAGAAATGCCTTTACAGTAATAACATTGAATGTAAATGGATTAAACTCCCCAAATAAAAGATATAGATTAGCAGAATGAATAAAAAAATATGAACCATCAATATGTTGCATACAAGAGACTCATCTTAGACACAGCGACACAAAGAAATTGAAAGTGAAAGGATGGAAAATATATTTCATGCAAGCTACAGTCAAAAGAAAGCAGGAGTAGCAATAGTAATCTCAGATAAAATAGACTTTAAATGCAGGGATGTTTTGAGAGACAAAGAAGGCCACTACATACTAATAAAAGGGGCAATTCAACAAGAAGAAATAACAATCATAAATGTTTATGCACCCAATCATGGTGCCACAAAATACATGAGACAAACACTGGCAAAACTAGAGAAAGCAATGGATGTTTTGACAATAATTGTGTGAGACTTCAACACATCACTCTCTCCTATAGAGAGAACAACCAGACAGAAGAGCAATCAGGAAATTGAAAACTTAAACAATCTGATAAATGAATTTCATTTAACAGACATATATAGAACATTACATCCCAAATCACCAGGATACACATTCTTCTCTAGTGATCACGGAACTTTCTCCAGAATTGACCATATGCTGGGACATAAAACAAGCCTCAATAAATTTTTAAAAATTGAAATTATTCAAAGCACAGTCTCTGACCACAATGGAATAAAATTAGAAGTCAATAACCATCAGAGACTGAGAAAATTCACAAACACATGGAGGGTAAAAAACACACTCCTAAAATAAATTGTTTACAATGTAGAATGTAGGGGAACTAGTGATAGAGAGCAATTAATGAAGGGGGAATGATAACCTAATAAGAACAGTTAAGCTATTGTAGGTAAATTTAACTTTCTGGGAATGCCCATGAATGGCTATTTGTTAATTACTGATAGGTATAGTAGGAACAAGTTCACAGAAATGTTGCTATATTAGGTTATTCTCTTGGGGTAGATTTGGAACTTGTTGGAAGTAAAGTAGTTATTTTAGGTTAAATGTCTTTTTCTTACTTCTTTGTTATGGCTTGTTTGAAATTTTTTTGTTGTATATCTTTAAAAAAATTTTTTCATATAGTTAATTTAAAAAAAATAATTTAAAAAAATGAAAAATATGCAGAATCCCTTTGTGGAGCTGTTGGAGAATGCAGGGGTGCTGGGCTTCCCCACATTGATGGTTGCTGATGTGCTCACAGACATAGGGAACTGGTGGTTTGATGGGCTGAGCCCTCTACCACAGGACTTGCCCTTGGGAAGACTGTTGCTGCAAAGGAGAGGCTAGGCCTGCCTACAATTGTGCCTAAGAGCCTCCTCCCAAATGCCTCTTTGTTGCTCAGATGTGGCCCTCTCTCTCTAGCTAAGCCATCTTGGCAGGTGACATCACTGCCCTTCACCTGAATGGGTTCTGAAACCCAGGGGAGTGAATCTCCCTGGCAACATGGAATGTGACTCCTGGGGAGGAATGTAGACCCAGCATCGTGGGATGGAGAACATCTTCTTGACCAAAAGGGGGATGTGAAAGGAAATGAAATAGGCTTCAGTGGCAGAGAGATTCTGAAAGGAGTTGAGAGGTCACTCTGGTGGGGACTCTTATGCACAATATAGATAACGCTTTTTAGGTTCTAATGAGTTGGAATAGCTAGCAGTAAATACCTTAAACTATCAAACTACAACCCAGAACTCATGAATCATGAAGATGATTGTATAAATAGGAAGGTTATGAGGGGTGACAGTGTGATTGGGAAAACCATATGGACCACACTCCCTTTGTCCAGTGTATGGATGGATAAGTAGAAAAATGGGGGCAAAAAATAAATAAATAAAAAGTCCTCAGTGTTCTTTTTTATTTTAATTGTTCTTTTTCACTTTAATTTCATTCTTCTTATTTTTGTGTGTATGGTAAAGAAAATGTTCAAAAATTAATTTTGGTGATGAATGCACAACTATGCAATGGTACTGTGAACCATTGAATGTACACCTTGGATGACTGCATGGTAAGCGTTTTATCTCAATAAAAATGAATTTAAAAAATGTCATTTGAAAACAAAACTAAAGTAAGCATGTGACAATTGTATGTTCATGTATACCTCAAATTCCAAATGAGGGTCAACATAGGTGTGAATTACATGAGGACTTGTTACTAAGAAAATAGTGGCCATTCAACAAAAATGATGGAATTGACTAAGGAGGATAAAGTAGGGACTGCTAGTGGTTGGAATTTCAAATATATGAGGCAAGTATATTCCTGACTGGGGACTAAAAGTTACTGAGAGGCTATTTGGTACAGATATGTTGGGACTGATCTATAACCTGTAATTTAACCAAAGAGAAAAAAAATGAGTAATAAATTCATCAGTATCTTCGATTGTGGTTAAATTTTGATTGAACTTACTGTGGTAACAGTACACTTACATATAGCAATTCTTTTTCTACCCAAAATTCCTTTCTTCCTCCCTCTCTCCTGTCCTTTCTTTTCTCTCAATCTCTTTCTCTTTCACTTCCTTCCAACCATCTTCCTCCTTCTTTCCTACTTCCTGCCTTTCTTCCATACTTCCTTCCTTTATTCCTCAAATTTTTCTTTTTTCTCTTTTTCATCATTTCCCTCTGCCTTTCTGTTTTTCCTATTTACATTCCTGCTTTCATTGTTTCCTTATTAGAGCTCTAATGCACTCTTGTTTTTGACATCCAGAACTCATGAATTTCTAGAGGATACAAATTGTTTTTCCTTTCATAGCATATCAGAAAATTAGTGATAAAATTGTTCCTATTTATCTTTTATGGTAATTCTCCTACCCACAATTCTTCATTTACTCCAGGAAGACCCACTACATTATGTGAGACTCTGGGGAAAGCTGAAATTTGGCTAATTTGAATATATTGGGATTTTGAATATCCTCGTCCATACTTACCTAATTTTGTGTTTGTTGAAGGATTGCATTGCAAGCCTGCCAAGCCTTTACCTAAGGTAAGTCTATTAGATTGGAGGATTTTATATACTTTAGGAAACCATACCTGATACTTATTTTCTTTTAAAGTGCACCACTTCAATAAAAGATGCATGGCTAGGTAACTTTAGATTGCCATTCCAATTGTATTTTCCAGGTCACAGGTGTTTTTATAAGCAATACTGAGTATGTTGCTCTTTACATTGAAATGTTAACAGAAGAATGACATGAACATTGTTAAAAATATCCTTGTGGCTACCATCCAGGCAATGGATGGGAGGGCCAGGAAACTAGAGCTACAGAAAAAAACTGGGAGACTACCAAGAATGACAGAGTTCTGAACAAGGCTATTTACCATGGTAGAAAAAAGATAAAGTTGCTTTCACAAGAACTTAGGTTAGATCCAAAGAATGGTGGATAATAGGATGTAAGTGTTCAGGGTGGTTATAGATTCTGTGAGAACTCCTTAATTTCCATTGTGAAGGTTGTTTGGACACTGATGAATTTTACTGAGATAGGAAACACTTGGTGGAAAAACTTCTTTGAGCTGAGGATTATGATTTCAGTTTGGACCTAATCACTGTGAGGCGACAATGCAATTTTCAGGGGAAGTCTCTGGTCACTAATTGGATTGTATAGGGTCTCAATCTCAGCAGAGAGCTATAGAAATAGATTTTTCAGCATAAAGTACAATTCATAGAAATGAGAGACTCAAATGTAGGATTGGCTTGTGCTATCAGTGTGATTTTTTGTAGTGAAAAAGAAAATTTTATGCTATACATCAAAGTATGAATGTAAAGTGCCAGGTATGTTGGACAGTAGTAGTATTGAAAATCAAAGAGAGTAATAGATAAGTCTGATAAGAACACTGAACAATAGGTAGTAAGAATACAGACCTTATTTACTTGGGCTGTGGGAAAATGAGCAAAATCTCTTTAGGAATATATCAGGGTAAATGTTCCCAGGAGAGGTCTTTATTTCTTTTTATGATCTGATGAATAGTGATGTATGAAATTTCATTTGAGGATTCTGAGCATCCTTTCCTTACTGGTGAAATTACAGTTGTAAAACAAGCTCTACTGAAAGTTAGTATTACAGAAGATAAGGAACCACTATCCAACTTGAGATAAAGAGATGTGACATTATCATGGCTATCTAGATCATCTCTTATTACACACAGCTATGCTTGTCCTTCAACTTTGTTCTAGTTTGTTAATTCTGTCATTATACAAAATACCAGAAATGCATTGTTTTTTTAAATTTATTTTTATTGAGATATATTCATGTACCATACAGTCATCCATGGTGTACAATCCACTGTTCACAGTACCATCCTATAGCTGTGCATTCATCACCCCAATCTATTTTTGAATATTTTCCTTGTATCAAAAGTCATCAGAATAAGGATAAAAAATAAAAATAAAAAAGAACACCCAAATCATCCCCCCATCCCACCCTATTTTTCGTTTAGTTTTTGTCCCCATTTTTCTACTCATCCATCCATACACTGGATAAAGGGAGTGTGCTCCACATGGTTTTCACAATCACACTCTCACCCCTTGTAAGCTACATTGTTTTACAATCATCTTCAAGAGTCAAGGCTACTATGTTGGAGTTTGGTGGTTTCATATATTTACTTCTGGCTATTCCAATATTTTAAAACCTAAAAGTGTTATCTATATGGTATGTAAGATGTGCACCAGAGTGACCTCTCGACTCTATTTGAAATCTTTCAGCCACTGAAGCTTTATTTTGTTTCATTTTTCATCCCCCTTTTGGTCAAGAAGTTGTTCTCAATCCCATGAGGCCAGGTCTGGATCCATCCCCAGGAGTCATATCCTGCACTGCCAGGGAGATTTACACCCCTGGGACTCAGGTCCCATGTCGGGGGGAGAGCAGCAAGATCACCCAACAAGTGACTTATCTAGAGAGAGAGGGCCACATCTGAGCAACAAAGGGGCACTAAGGGGGAGGCTCAGGCATAATTATAAGTAGATTTAGCCTCTCCTTGCAGCAACAAGCTTCATAGGCACCATCCCCAAGGCAGAGGGCCCAACACATCAAGCCATCAGTCCCCAATGTTTGTAAGAACATCAGCAACAATCCAGGTGAGGAAGTCCAACATCTCTGCATTCTCCCCCAGCTCCTCAGGGGGGCCCCAAATATATAGTTTTATTCTCCACTCAAATTATTGTAGGATGTGTTGCTATTTCATTCTAATCTATAAAGACTTACCATAGCTCACTTCCTATTCAAAGTTCCATGTAATTGTGGTATTTGAACAAACTGTAGAAGTTATATTGTTTAGAAAATATAGATCCTACACTAAATAAACATCTCTTCCCTTGATCTCACATGGAAGTTAAAGTTTTAATACACTGTCAGTTTCAACCTTTACTCTTTGGCCAAATTCGCTCTAATCTTAACCAGATCTGCTTCATTCATAACTCTAATTGAAGTCTGGGCACCATTTCAGCCTTTTTTTTTTTTTTTTTAACAGTTGCTGTATGCATTAATACTGGTATTCATATCTTCTGAGCTCTAGCTTTGAGTTTCAGGTGTCATACAGATACCCAATGTTCCAGAGACCAATCAGGTTATACACTAAGGGATAAATATCTCAGAGTTTGGAGATAGCCATCATAGTTCAGGAATAGATTTGACTGCTGTAAGAGCTTATGATCTAAGGACCATTACAATAATCATTTCCCTGTTAGGCTGTGCTCTAAGATTCAATTCTGAGTTTACATATTGTAGTTAGTCCATATTGGTGAGGCATTATACTGTTTGTTTTGTTTCTGCTTACTTCATTCAACATGCTGTCTACAGGAACCATTCACCTTGTTGCATGTCTTAGAACTTCACTCCTTCTTGTAGTTGCTCAGTATTCCATTGTATGCAGACACAACTGTTCACCATCCCATTCCTCAGTCAGTTTACCCTTAGGCCACCTCCACCCACTGCAAATCATGCATACTGCCTCCATTAACACCAATGTGCAAATGTCCACTTATGTCTCTGCTCTCCGATCTTCCAAATACATAACCCATAAGGAGGATATGGCCCTTCACACTCAGCTTTTTGTGAAGCCATCACAGTGTCCTCCAGGAAGGCTACATCATTCTGCCTCCTAGTCAACAGTAAATAGGTATATCCCTCTTTCCATGTTTTCTCCAGCACTTTTACCCCTAATTATATTTTGTCCTACAATTTTTTAGAGATATGCTCACACAACATACAACCATCCACAGTGTATAATCGGTTGTTCACAGCATCATCACATAGTTGTACATTTATCACCACAGTCAGTACTTGAACATCTTGATTATTTGAAAAAGATTATTTTTGGTGAACAATAAGAAAGATAATAAAAATATAAATATAAATGTCATATAATATAATATAATAGTAAGGACAGAAAACAACACCACTACCAAGAATCCCATATCCCTCCCTTATATCCCTCTCTCATACACATTTAGCTTTGGTATATTGCCTTTATTACATTTAATGGAAGCATATTGCAATGTTACTGTTGACCATAAGACTCCAGTTTGCTTTGATTATGTTTTTTCCCATAAACCGCCCTTTATTCAACACTCTGCATGGCTGACATTCATTTGTTCTCCCACATGTGAGAATACTTTTCATTTTTACATTTAGCAACAGTCATTGGCCATTCCAGTTTTTGCCAAGCTATAGAGTCCCAGTCTTCATCATCTATCTTTACCTCTGGTGTCATACATTCCCCTATCCCACCTCTTTCAGCTTTACTCACAGATATCTTTGTTCTGTGTACTTACAATATTGTGCTACCATCACACAGCATTATGCTATCTATTTCTGAATCTATACAATCAATCCTACTGAACATTTCTGTAGTCCTTCAACATCAAATGCCTGATATCTACCCTCCTTCTATCTCCTGGTAGCCTAACTCTCAAGATTTGCTCATTAGTGTTATTTCATGTTAGTGAAACCATACAGTGTATGTCCTTCTGTTTCTGGTGAACTTCACTCAACATAATGTCTTCAAGGTTCATCCACATTATTATATGTTCCATGTCTCTGTGCTGTCTTACAGCTGCATAATATTCCATCATGTGCATGTACAACAGTTTGCTTATTCACTCATCTGGTGATGGACATTTGGGCTGCTTCCATCTCTTGGCAATCATGAATAATGCTGCAAAAAAAATTGGTTTACAAATGTCTATTTATGTCTTAACTTTCTGTTCCTTTGAGTATATCTAGAAATGGAATAGCTGTATCATATGGCAGATCTATACTTAGCTTCCTGAGGAACCTCCACATGGTCTTCCAGAGTGGTTGCACCATTCTACATCCCACCAGCAATGAATAAGTGTGCCTCTTTCTCCACATCCTCTCCAGCACTTCTAATTTTCTGTTTTTTATATAATGGCCATTCTGGTAGTTGTGAGATGATATCTCATTGTGGGTTTGATTTGCATTTCCCTAATAGCCAATGAAGTTGAGCATTTTTTCATATGTTTTTGAGCCATTTGTATTTCCTCTTTGGAAAAGTGTCTGTCCATGCCTTTTGCTCATTTTTTAATTGGGTTGTTTGTCTTTTTGTTGTTGAGTTGTAGGATTGCTTTACATATTCAGGATATTAAACCCTTATCAGATATGTGGTTTCCAAATATTATCTCCCATTATGAAGGCTGCCTTTTTACTTTTCTAACAAAGCCCTTTGATGTACAAAATGTTTGATTTTGAGAAGATCCCATTTGTCTATTTGTTCTTTGGTTGCTCATTCTTTGGGTGTAAGGTCTAGGAAACCACCTCCTATCACAAGATCTTTAAGATATTGCCATACATTTTCTTCTAAGGGTCTTATGGTCTCAGTGCTTATGTTTAGGTCTTTGATCCAATTGGAGTTAATTTTTATATAAGTTGTGACAGGAGTCCTCTTCCATTCTTTTGAAAATGGATATCCAGTTCTCCAAATACCATTTATTGAAGAGGCTGCTCTGCCCCAGTTACTTTGGCTTGATGGCATTATCAAAGATCAATTGTCTGTAGAAGTGAGAATGTATTTCTGAACACTCAATTTGATTCCATTTGTCAGTAGCTCTTTCCTTATGCCAGTACCATTCTGTTTTGAGCACTGTAGCCTTGTAATATGCTTCAAAGTCAGGTAGTGTGAGACCTCCCAGTTCATTTCTCTTTCTCAAGATATTTTTGGCTATTTGGGGCACATTGTCCTTCCAAATAAATTTGGTTATTGGTTTTTCTATTTCTGCAAAGTAAGTTGTTGTGATTTTAATTGGTATTGCATTGAATCTATAAATCAGTTTAGATAGAGTTAATATCTTATTTATATTTAGTTATCCTATCCATGTCCATGGTATGTTCTTCAATTTTTTTAGGTCCTGTTCAATTTCTTTTAGCAGTTTCTTGTAGTTTTATTTGTTTAGGTCTTTTGTGGACTTCCTTAAGTTTATTCCTAAATACTTGATTCTTTGGTGGCTATTGTAAATAGATTTTTTTTTATTTCTTCCTCTTGCACATGATTTGTGTATAAGAACACTACAGATTTTTGCATGTTGATCTTGTAGCCTGACACTTTGATGTATTCATTGATTTGCTCTAATTGCTTTGTTGTAGATTTTTCTGGATTGTCTACATATAGAATCATGTGATCTGCAAACAGTGAAAGTTTTACTTATTCCTCTCCAATTTGGATGTCTTTTCTTTTTCTTGCCTGATTGCTCTAACTAGAATTTCTAGCACAATGTTGAGTAACAGTGGTGGCAGTGGACATCCCTGTCTTGTTCCTGATCTTAGCGGGAAAGCTTTCAGTCCTTCCCCATTGAGTACGATATTAGCTGTGGGTTTTTCATATCCTGCCTTTATCATATTGAAAATATTCCCTTCTATTCCTATCCTTTGAAGTGTTTTCAACAAGAAAGTGTGCTGAATTGTGTCAAATGCCTTTTCTGCATCAATCGAGATGATCAAGTGGTTCATTTGCTTTGATTTATTGATGTGCTGTATTACATTAATTGATTTTCTTATGTTGAACCAGGCTTTCATACCTGGGATAAACCCCACTTGGTCGTGGTGTATAACTCTTTTAATGTGCTGCTGGAATCAATTTGCAAATATTTTGTTAAGGAATTTTGCATCTGTATTTATTAAAGAGACTGGTCTATAATTTTCTTTTTTTGTAGTATCTTTGTCTGATTTTGGTATTAGGATGATGTTGGCTTCATAGAATGAATTGGGTGTCTTTCCCTCCTCTTCATTTTTTTTGAAAAGTTTGAGCAGGATTGGTATTAATTCTTTTTTGAATGCTAGGTAGAATTGTCATGTGAAGCTATCTGGTCCTGGGCTTTCCTTTTTTGGGAGCTTTTTGATGACTCAGTCTCTTTGCTTGTGATTGGTTTGTTGAGGTCCTAGATTTCTTTATGGTCAATGCTGGTTGTTTGTGCTTTTCTAGGAAGTTGTATATTTCATGTAATGTGTCCTGTTTATTAGCATATAGTTGTTCATACTATCTTCATTATCTCCTTTATTTCTGCAGGGTCAGTAGTTATGTTTCCTTTTCTGATTGCATTTATTTGCATCTGATTTTTGTTGTTGTTGTTGTTGCTGTTGTTAGCCTAGCTGGGGGTCCAACAATTTTGTTGATTTTCTCAAAGAAACAGCCTCTGGTTTTGTTGATTTGCTATATTGTTTTCCTGTTCTCAGTTTCATTTATTTCTGCTCTGATCTTTATCATTTCTTTCCTTCTGTTTGCTTTGGAGTTTATTTATGTTCTTTCTCTATTTCCTCCAGCTGGAGAGTTAATTCCTCTATTTTTGTGCTCTCTTTAAATATAGGCATTTAAGGGATAAATTTTCCTCTCAGCACCACCTTTGCTGCCTCCCATAAGGTTTTATATGTTGTGTTTTCATTGTATTTGCCTTGATGTATTTACTAGTTTCTCTTGTAATTCTTTACCCACTGGTTTTCTAAGAATGCCTTATTTAGTCTCCATATATTTGTGAATTTTGCAATCTTCTGCCTGTTATTTAATTCCAACTTCATTCCATTATGATCTAAGATAGTGCTTTTTATAATATCATTATTATTGAATTTGTTGAAGCTTGCTTTGTGACCCAGCATATGGTCTATACTACAGAATGTTCCATGAGCACTCAAGAAAAATCTGTATCCTGCTTTGGGGTGTAGTATTCTATAAATGTTTGTCACTTCTAGTTCATTTATCATACAATTCAACATCTCCATTTCCTTGTTGATCCTCTGTCTAGATATTCTATCCATTGAAGACTGGTGTACTGAAGTCTCCAACTATTATTGTGGAGTTATCTACTTCTCCTTTTAGTGTTCTCAGTGTCTGTGTCATGAGTTTTGGGGCACTCTGGCTTGGTGAATAAATATTTGTGATTGTTATGTTTTCTTGATGAATTGACTCTTTAATTAATATATAGTGTTCTTCTTTGTCTCTTTTAATTGTTTTACATTGGAAGTCTATTTTGTCTGACATTAATATAGCTAATCCTGCTTTTTCTGGTTGCTGTTTACATGAAATATCTTGTTCCAACTTTTCACTATCAGTCTATTTTTGTCCTTGTGTGTAAGGTGAGTTCTTGTAGACAGTATATAGGTGGGTCTTGTTTTTTAATCCATTCTGCCAGTCTGCGTCTTTTTATTGCAGTGTTTAATCCATTAACATTTAGTGTTATTATTGTAAGGGCAATACTTTCTCCTATCATTTTGTCTTTTGGATTTTATATATCATGTCTTATTTTTTCCTCTCTCTCTTTTTATCCTTCCTGATAATCTTCATTTCTACACTCTTTGACAGACCTCTTTCTCCTGTCTTTTCCTATCAGCCTGTAGCACTCCCTTTAGCATTTCCTGTAGTGCCAGTCCCATATTCAAGAACTCTCTTAGTGTCTGTTTGTCTGAAAATATTTTAATCTCTCCCTCATTGTTGAAGGACAGTTTTGCCAGATATAAAATTCTTGGTTGGCTATTGTTCTCTTTCAGTGTGTTAAAAATATTGTACTTCTGTCTTCTCACCTCCATGGTTACTGCAGAGAAATTACATTTTCTTATCAAGCTTCCCTTGTATGTGATGGATTGATTTTCTCTTGCTGCTTTCAGAATTCTCTCTTTGTCTTTTACACTGGACAATCTGATCAGTAAGTGTTTGGAGTAGGTCTATTTGGGTGTATTCTCTTTGGGGTGTGCTGTACTTCTTGAATCTCTAATTTTCTGTATTTCATATGAGTTGAGAAATTTTCAGTGATTCTTGTAGTATTCTTTCTGCCCCTTTATCCCTCCCTTTTCCCTCTGGGACACCCATAACACATATATTTATTCATTTCATGTCATCACTCACTGCCCTAAGACCCTGCTCATATTTTTCCATTCTTTTCATCATCTGTTCTTTCATGTGTGTGAATTCAGAGGTCTGGTCTTCCAATTCACTGATCTTTTCTTCTGCCTGTTCAAATCTGTGGCTCTATCCTCCATTGTCTTTTTCATCTTCTCCAGGATGCCCTTCATTCCCATAAGTTCTGCCATTTGCTTTTGGAAGTTCATAAATTCTTCCATATGGTCATCTAGTGTCCTTATATCCTTCATCTCTTTTGCTATGTCTTCCCTCAGTTCCTTGATTTGATTTTTGAATTGATTTAGATTTGTTTGAATATCTCCAATTAGTTCTTCCTTCAGCTCATTGAATTGATTTAGCAAAATTGCATCATGTCCTGTATCTCAGGTGAACTCTTAGTTTGTTCTTTTGACTAATCTGTATTTTCATGTTTACTAGTATGGCTCATTATCTTAAGCTGTCTAGGCAACTGACTTTCTTGATTAGTTTATTCTGGAGCAAGTTTTCACTTTTACCTAGGATTTTCTTGTTGGTTGGCTTTGTTCTCTAACCCTTGGTGTTTAGTTCAGCTTATCCTAGACCTTGAATTTAGAGCCTGTTTAGCTGATCAATGTTTTTCATCTCTTGTTTTTCTGTTTCTTGCCCTGCCTCTATGTAGCCTTTTTGTGTGGTGATCTCCTCAAACATGGTCAGCCCCAGTCAGGTTTTCCTAGTCCAGAAAGGCCCAGGTCTCAGAAGGAGGGTATGGAGTTTCCTTGAGAATGAGTCTCTCCTGTGAGGCCTTTAGACACTGTGCTTCTCCTATGCTGTCCAACAGGTGGCACTTGCCAGCCCACAGTTTTCCCACCAGTGTAAGGAGGCATGGAGCCTTTAGTTCTCCAGGTGACCCTGACATCATCAGAGGCATGGCTGAATGAAGCTAGTTTCTGAATTCCAACCCCTGGAATCTGAGTTCTGAAAGTGCTTGGAAATTATGGTGTTTAGTGAATTTTATCCACCACTGGACTTACTGCTTTGTCTCTCAGAGCTATCTTAGCTCTGCTCTTGCCTGGGCCCAAATTGCAAGTCTTTGAGGCTTTCTGTGTTGGGCTTCTTAGAGTAATTGTTTTAGAAAAAGAGAAAAAATTAAATAAAAAAAGAAGGGCACAGTATGGACTATTTGCAGTCTTTGCAGATATAATGGACTATTGAAATGCTAAAAGACCAGGAGTTGAGGGTGATTAAGGAACAATCAGAAATCAGAGAAGCTGGCTTTTCAGACATACACTCTCCCTCCCTGGATTTATGTATGTGTCTGATTCTGTTTGAGCTCTGATCTCCTCCTTCTCCATATTATGTTCACCTGATTCCAAAAGTCTCTGTTTTTGTTTTGTTTTCTATTTTTTTTGCTGTTTTGCTATCCCTATATCCTCTCCCCTCAGCTGACTGCTCCCAGATTTTCTGATGTCTTCTCTCAGTTTATCGATGTTTGCAGCTTTTGTTCTCCCTCTGGGTTTCCAGAACTGATGGTCCCTGTTCCCTCAGGATTGTGTCTGGTAGGGTGGGGCATGGGCCCCCTGGCCAGGAGAACTTACAGATTTTGCTGATCTCTGCTGTTCCACACATTTCTGAATGTTGTATGAAGTTTGCCCAATCTCAAATTCCTCTGCAGTGTCTGGTCATTGCACTTCCTGGCTCTCTAACAACTTCCCTGGAAGAGTAACTACAACCTAAACCTCACTACTCCACCATTTTGCCCCACACTCTGGATTGTCTTTTATAAAGGGGATTTATCTGGTTACAAATTTACCATTCTTTGGCCATAAAAGTGTCCAAACTAAGACATCAACAAGAGGATACCTTCACTGAAGAATGATAAAGGGTGTCTGGAACACCTCTGTCTGCTGGGAAGGCAGGTTGCTGGCATCTGCTGGTCCCTTGATTCCTGGTTGTGTTTCAGCTTCTCTCTCAGCTCCTGTGCATTCTTGCTTCTTTCTTCCAAGGCATTTCTCTCTAAGTGTCTGGGAGTCTTCTCTTATTTTCTCCTGGGCAAACTCTGGGCTAACATCTCTCAGCTTAGCATCTACTTTTGTCCTTCTATCTACATCTCCAAGTATGGGCAGGATCCATATCACCATGGAAATATTTTTTTCACCTTTTAAATTAAATTTTATTGAGATATATTCACAAACCATACAGTCTTGCACAGTGTATAATCAGTTGTTCACAGTATCATCATCACATAGTTTTGCATTCATCACCACAATCAATTTTTGAACATTTTCATTACCACACACAAAAAATAATAAGAATAAAAATTAAAGTAAAAAAGAATACCTAAAACATCTTATACCCCCCACTCTTCCCTATTATTCATTTTCTTTTCATCCTCATACACTGGATAAAGGGAGTGGGAGCCACAAGGTTTTCATAATCCCACAGTCACACACTGTAAGCTACAGTTATACACTCATCTTTAAGAATAAAGGGTACTGTTGCAGTTCAAGTAATGCATTTATTTTCTTTTTAATTTTTATTGGGATTGCTCGGATACCATACAATTATCCAAAGATCCAAAGTGTACAATCACTTGCCCCGGGTGCCCTCATACAGCTGTGCATCCATCACCACACTTAATTTTTGTTCAATTTTTAGAAACTTTTCATTACTCCAGACAAGAAATAAAGTGAAAGATGAAAAAATAAAAAAAAGAAAAGGAAACTCAAATCATCCCCTATCCCTAACCAACCCCCCTCAATTGTTGACTCATAGTGTTGGTATAGTACATTTCATACTGTTTATGAAAAAATGTTGAAATATTACTAACTGTAGTATATAGTTTGCAATAGGTATATATTTCTTCCCTATATGCCCCTCTATTATTAACTTCTAATTGTATTGTCAAACATTTGTTCTGGTTCATGGAAGTGATTCCTAGTATTTGTACAGTTGATCATGGACATTGTCCACCATAGGATTCAATTTTATACATTCCCATCTTTTGACCTCCAACTTTCCTTCTGGTGACATATATGACTCTGAGCTTCCCCTTTCCACCTTACTCACACACCATTTGGCACTGTTAGTTATTCCCACATCTTGCTACCGACATGTCTGTTCATTTCCAAACATTTAAGTTCATCCTAGATGAACATCTGCTCATACTAAGCAACTGCTCCCCATTCTTAAGCCTTCTCCTATATCTTGGTACCTTATATTTCATGTCTATGAGTTTACATATAATTAGTTCCTGTCAGTGAGACCCTGCAATAATTGTGCTTAGATGTCTGGCTTATTTCACTCAGTATATTGCCCTCGAGGTTTTGTCATCAACCCATTTTTTTTTCTTAATATGGTTTTGTTCACTCACCATACATTCCATACTAAGTAAATAATTGATGTTTCTCTGTATGGTTATATATTTATGTGTTCACCACCTTCACCACTATCTATATAAGAGAATCTGCATTTCTTCCACAAGGCAGGAGGGAGAGTCAAAGAAGGTAGAGGGCAAAAGAGAGAGGAAAAAAAATGACAGCTAGGAATCAGCAAAAGGAAAAATATCCTTAAATCAAAGTCAAATAAAGAATCAGACAATACCACCAATGTCAAGTGTCTAACATGCATCCCCTATCCCCCCTGTTGTCTGCATTTACCTTGGTATATCACCTTTGCTACATTAAAGGAAGCATAATACAATGACTCTGTTAGTTACAGTCTCTGTTTATGCTGATTGCATCCCTCCCCCAATGCCTGCCCATTTTTAACACCTTGCAAGGTTGACATTTGCTTGTTCTCCCTCATAAAAGACCATATTTGTACATTTTATCACAATTGTTGAACACTCTAGATTTCACCAAGTTACACAGTCACAGTCTTTATCTTTCCTCCTTTCTTCTGATGTCTCACATGCTCCCCGCCTTCCTCTCTCAACTGTGTTCATAGCTATCTTTGTTCAGTGTACTTACATTTTTGTGCTACCATCTCCCAAAATTGTGTTCCAAACCACACACTCCTGTCTTCTATCACCCTGTAGTGCTCCCTTTAGTATTTCCTGTAGGGTGGGTGTCTTGTTCACAAAGTCTCTCATTGTCTGTTTGTCAGAAGATATTTTGAGCTCTCCCTCATATTTGAAGGACAGCTTTGCTGGATACAGGATTCTTGGTTGGTGGTTTTTCTCTTTCAGTATCTTAAATATATCACATCACTTCCTTCTTGCCTCCATGGTTTCTGCTGAGAGATCCGCACATAGTCCTATTTAAGCTTCCTTAGTATGTGATGGATTGCTTTTCTCTTGCTGCTTTCAGGATTCTCTCTTTGTCTTTGACATTTGATAATCTGATTATTAAGTGTCTTGGCATAGGCCTATTCAGATCTCTTCTGCTTGGAGTATGCTGTGCTTCTTGGATCTGTAATTTTATGACTTTCATAAGAGATGGGAAATTTTCATAAATTATTTCCTCTATTATTGCTTCTGCCCCTTTTCCCTTCTCTTCTCCTTCTGGGACACCAACAATATGCACATTATTGTACTTTGTTTCATCCTTGAGTTCCCGGAGACATTGCTCATATTTTTTCATTCTTTTTTCCATCTTCTTTGCATGTAGGCTTTCAGGTGTTTTGTTCTCCAGTTCCTGAGTGTTTTCTTCTGCCTCTTGAGATCTGCTGTAGTATGTTTCCATTGTGTATTTCATCTCTTGTGTTGTGCCTTTCATTTCCATAGATTCTACTAGGTGTTTTTTTGAACTTTTGATTTCTGCCTTATGTATGCCCATTGCTTTCTTTACAGCCTCTATCTCTTTTGCAATATCTTCTCTAAACTTTTTGAATTGATTCAGCATTGGTTGTTTTAATTTCTGTATCTTGGTTGAAGTGTATGTTTGTTCCTTTCACTGGGCCATAACTTTGTTTTTCTTAGTGTAGGTTGTAATTTTCTGTTGTGTAGGCATGGTTTCCTTGGTTATCCAAATCAGGTTTTCCCAGACCAGAACAGGCTCAGGTCCCAGAGGGAAGAAATATTCAGTATCTGGTTTCCCTGAGGGTGTGTCTTAGAAAATTGCTCCACTCTGTGATGCCTCAGGTCACTGTGCTTTTCTGCCCAGCAGGTGATGCCTGTTAGCCTTTAATTCTTGACTGGTGTGAGGAAGTATGGCCATCTTCCCCCAGGCTCTGGGCTCTGGTTCTGAATGGAAAGGGCCCCACCCCTTTCCTCTTAGAGAAGACAGACCCCCTAGGGGGGTCATTAGCATTTCAATGGTCTCGCTCTCTGCTTGTGCTGTCTCCACCCTCTCTGAGTCACAGCCCTGGAAACTGAAAATGACTGGGGCTTTCTCCATTGAGCCAAAAAAGAAACAGTCCCCTTCAGACCTAGTCCAAGGTGACCCTCCAGTTCTCCAACATCAGTTGTCACCCAAAGCCTCTGTCTGTTTTTTGGAGATTTGTACCTGTAGGGAGCAGTTCACACTCGCTGCTTAAAACCCCAGTTGGAGCTCAGTTGAGCTTTATTCGCTTGCTGGAAGAGCTTCTCTCTGGCACCATGAGGCTTTGCAGCTTGGGCTATGGGGGAGGGGGTCTCATGACTTGGATCCACAGGTTTTACTTACAGATTTTATGCTGTGATCTTGGGCATTCCTCCCAATTCAGGTTGGTGTATGATGAGTGAACAGTCTCATTTGTCCCCCCACAGGTATTCTGGATTATTTACTAGTTGTTTCTGTTTTCTTTTAGTAGTTCCAGGGGGACTACTTAGCTTCCACTCCTCTCTATGTCACCACCCAAGCTTCACAAGAGTTCTCACCCACAGTTGATTGAGTCACATCTCGATGGAAACACTCAACCAAAACATTAATGTCTGTAATCACAAGATTTCATTAAAGAATATGCCTTTTTCTGGGGGAAATAATATATACAAACCGGCACACACCACCACAGCATCCTACTTCCATCTGCTGCCAACACATACAAACATAACATATGAATCTCATGATTTCAAAAAAACTTATCTGATAATTGATGCAAGAGGGGGAAAATTAATCCCTTTCAAATCCAATTTGCCTATTGGTATAGAAGTTTGGGGCATCTGAATATCAGTCATGAATTATCACTTTTCTGAATGATTTATGTCAGTCAATGAATACATAAAATAAAAATAACACTGTGAGTACAAAAAATAAAAATAACACTGGGATATACTGAAATAAATATTCAAAATTCAACTGGCACATGTGGATGTTTTATATACATTTGTACACAACACATAAACCCAGACACACATCAGATGCACTGACATTTGTTTGGAATAGATGAATCAAAATAGTAAACACCAATTTATGGGCCTTCAGAGATGTTCCCCTAATGTTAAGCAAGCTGAGAAATGGCACTGTACTTTCACCTCATATATTACCTCTCCCCCAGTAACTGTAACAACTGCACATTGAGAAACATGATAACTCCAGAGAGGCTACAAACAGTTGCACAGGGAATATGTCATATATAGAGGATGGCATTCACATCTTTTATGATGTGAATGACTCTAAACTGAGAGGCTAAAGTGCTAGACTTGCAAATGCAAGGGGTGACACAGGGAATAACATGTCAGTTATGGGATAAGGCTCAAATTAAAGCATGAAGCCAGTATTCTACTCAGGTGGGAGTTTTATATATCAGGAGGACAAAGAAGCATTGTCTCACAATATTTTTTTGTGGTATAGCAGCATTAACTTTATTATTCTCTTTTAAATGTGTTATTATATATTTCATTTCTAATAAATTTCTCCTCAGCCCACTTAATCAGGAAAAGTGTAACTTGACAAAAATAGTCCTGAAACTCTGTGTGAAAGGTAAAATGACAAATTTGTTAATAGTTTATTGGATGAAAAATAGATTGCTAATAATTCCAGAAGCCCATTTCAGGACCCTTCCTTGGGCTTGCTTCCAAGTAATATTTTTACACATTTTCAAACAACTTGGTTTGGAAAATTTAAACCTGGGGATTAACATGTCTATTAACCAGGAAAAGAGCTACCCCTTTATAGCCTGTTGCTTTTGTATAATCATTTCATTTAATACCTTTACTAGTAATCACTGATTATATATTTATGTCATAAGTATCAGGATATATTTCTTCCTGAAGAAATTAGATGCCTCTACTTTTAACAGAGCCTTTCTCACAATGGTTTTTACTTGTTGCTTGAATCTCCAAGTTAAGAAATGCAGGTTACCTTTATTTTCTTTCCTTTGATGCTGTGCCTTTGTAATAGAGACATTTTTTTTTCCTGCAGGAAATGGAAGAATTTGTCCAGAGCTCAGGTAAAGATGGTATTGTGGTGTTTTCTGTTGGGTCAATGGTCAAAAACCTCACAGAAGAAAAAGCCAATCTCATTGCCTTTGCCCTTGTCCAGATTCCACAGAAGGTTAGTTCAGCCACTTATCTTGTGGACATTGCTTTAGTTTCCTAAAAAGGACCACTTTTCTTTCAATTTCCAATAGCATATTCATCCTTTCCTTCTAAGGCCTCATCAAAGTAGCTTTTGCATCCAAATTTCCACCAAAAGTCTCTGAAGCATTCTAGGATTTTTGTAACAAACACATCATTGTTCTAGTCTTTACCCATTACCCAATTCCAAAGGTGTTTCCACATTTTAGGTATTTGTAACAGCTGCAGCCCACTTGCTGATATCAAGTATTCTTTTGTGAAAACAAATATCATGCAATGACTTGGCTTAACAATGGGAATTTATCAGATCATGATTTTAAGTCTAGAAATCCAAATAAAGATATTATCAAGTGATGCTTTTCTCTCACATTACAGGCATTCTGGGGCTAGCTGTTGGTGATTCTTGATCTTTGGCCTTTCCATCATATGGGAATGCATATGGTAGCCTCTCCTGGTTTCTCTGGGTTCCATTGCCTTTCAACTTCTTGTGGTTTTCCCTCTTTCTGTCTGAATTTCATTCTGCTAATAAAGGACTTTAGTGATATGATTAAGATCCATCCTGCTTAGATTGGCTACACCATTGTTCTAGTTTGCTAATGCTGCAGAATGCAAAACACCAGAGATGGATTGGCTTTTATAAAAAGGGGGTTTATTTGGCTACACAGTTATAGTCTTAAGGCTATAAAGTATCCAAGGTAACACATCAGTAATCAGGTACCTTCACTGGAGGATGGCCAATGGCATCTGGAAAACCTCTGTTAGCTGGGAAGGCACGTGGATGGCATCTGCTCCAAAGTTCTGGTTTCAAAATGGCTTTCTCCCAGGACGTTCCTCTCTAGCAAGCTTGCTCTTCTTCGAAATGTCACTCACAGCTGCACTGAGTTCCTTCTCTTTGAGTCAGCTCATTTATATGGCTCCACTGATCAAGGCCCACCCTGAATGGGTGGGGCCATGCCTCCATGGGAACATCTCATCAGAGTCATCACCCACAGCTGGGTGGGGCACATTCCAAACAACTCTAATCAGCACCAAAACGTCTGCCCCACAAGACTACATCAAAGATAATGGCATTTGGGGACACAATACATTCAAACTGGCACAGCCATAAATGAAATGTCCTTATCAAAAGATCCTATTTATATTGGGTTCACTCCCACTCAAGGGGTTAAGAACATGTGTCTCAGAAGTGCACAACTCCAAGTCACCACAGGCTGCTATAACGATTGCAAAGAGATTGTGGTCACGAGTGCTCCTCTGAGATGAATGTGGGTACGCATAATAGAGTTTTCATAACTAGGGAGTATTAATTAAAAATTCATTAAATAATAATATGGTATATTTAGGGAAATTTGGTCATTTGTTTACTCAGTCTCAAAATTACTGGAATATATATTTTTGTAGTCATGTACTTTAAAGCAATAGACATGAAAGCATTAGGCCCCCACTAACATTTCAGTAATTGAAAATAAGGCCTGGGCTGACTACTCACAAAATTTCTGAGATATTTTAGCTCCAAGTTCTGGGAAAAGGAGAGCTGAAATGACTAAAAGTGGAGAGGAATATTTTAATGAATATACTCCACTTCTCTAGGCATTCTTAAGACTTTACCTAAGTACAGTAGGGTAAAAAGTAGCAGTCTAGAATCATTTAATCTTTCTGCATAGAGTTTTCTACAGTCAAAGATCATGTAAAATATTAATCTTATCATAAAACAATATGCCTTTTATTTCTTTTGATATTCATTTAATAATAATTGTTGCTACTACATCTCTAAATTTCAACACTTTGAATACCACTACTCCTGGAATATCCAAGGGCTCTTTTTATTTCTATATTTTATTAAACTACATGAAATTCTATGAGAACAAATATGCTAATTGAGTATGTTCAAGCTTTGAATTTGTGTTTAAATATCTTCAGTTTAAATATCTTTCTTTAGTACTTAACTTGAAATTAGTCTAACAGAATTTCCAAAGAGTAAAAGCATGCAACAAAAGGTTCATATCCTAATAAGAAACTTCAGTGACCAATGGAATGAAAGCAAATCCCTGCTTTCATTCCTGCTTAATTTATTTTAAAGACTATGAAGGAAGGGAAGCAGGAAAGAAAGGAAGGAAGCTGGGGGTGTGAGGGACAAGGAAGGAAGGAATGAAAGAAGGAAGAAAGGAACAGTGAGATTAAAGTAGATTGAAAGAAAGGAAACCATTCATCCAAATGAGACCAAGAAAATAAAAAACAAATTATATTTTTTAGAAACATTAAATTTGAAATGTGAGCATGGGGCAGTTGCAGTGACATAAATTTACACTGAAATTATATTGTCTTCAATATATTTTAATGCCAACACTGATTAAAATGTTCTTTTTCTTTTCTAACATGGGTCCTATAATTCCATTACCCAAAACTCTTAAATTATAATTGTCAAAATGATTTTGTAAAAAAATCACTAAAATTGAAACATCAGATTGTGTATGACCCAGTGACTTAAATTTACAAATTGTTTTCTGCAATAATTTATCTCTGTGCTTCAATTAAACCGGTACTAATTCATTTTATCATTCTTCACTTATAATCTTACTACCCAAATATTTTAAATCATTACTTTAAAACAATAGCTGTAGTATATAAAAATACTATATCTAATAAAACATTAGTAATCCATTAAATAATAAGTTGTGTTCAAACAATCCTATTAATTCTTTCACTGTTTGCAAAGATACCATTTTATAACCCCTTCTCATATATCACCTTATGTAGGATAAGAACTGTGATTATGTGATTTTTAAATGGATCTGAAGACTTAAATGCTATCATTTGGGGTTTTACTTGCAAAATAAATTCATTACCTCCCACAAGTTTTATGGAGATACAAAGGAAAGAAACCAGCCTCATTAGGAGCCAATACTCGGCTCTATGATTGGATGCCCCAGAATGATCTTCTTGGTAAGGTTATGAGAAGGAAAAGCTATAGAATTGTGTGGGGAACAAATTGAGTAACTGTTTAACAGCAAAGAAATTATAGACAAATTTTCACACATATTTCCTGTTTTCAAATGCACTATTAAAATAATTGCCCATTAATTTTATAGATTCATGCTTCCTCTGGTTGACTTAAGTGTGTGTTCAGTTCAGACACATTACACTTCAAGCTTTAGGCTCAGTTCAGATAGCATCACTCCAGTAAAACCTTCCTGACAATGCAGAGGTGCTAAGTCATTCTTATCCAGGCTGCAATTTTCTGTGTTAGAAGTGTGACATGTGCTTAGCTTTTATAGAAAATGCTTCCTTGAGTGATTAATCCCATTGTTGTATTTTTTTCCCCTGCTGTCTCTGAAATAATGTAAAAATATTATAATGAAACTCTCTCCAACTTCGCACTTCCCCACCCCCAAACTAGGTCATCCTAAAACTAAAGTTTTCATCACTCATGGTAGAACAAATGAGATCTATAAAGCTATTTATCATGGGGGCCCTATGGTGGGAATTCCCCTCTTTGCTGATCAGCCTAATAACATCCTGCACATGAAGGCCAAAGGAGCAGCTGTGGACTTGAACTTGAACACAATGACAAGTGCAGATTTGATCAGAGCTTTGGAAAGAGTCATTAAGGAACCCTCATAAGTACAGTTGCTCTTTAAAGGGTCACCACTGATGTGTTAAACATCATATTAGAAAATGTTAACATTGAGGACATTCTGAAGCACCCCCTCCCCACTCCATCCCTTGCCGTGCCCACACTGGGCTCTGGAAATTCTGGAAATGCAGCCATGAGCACACTCCAGGCCAGGCTACCCTGTCAGGACCGTTGTCTGCTTTCAAAGTAAACAGTAATTTCTAAGATGTACATGCAGAGGCCTGAGATGGGATAGGACCAACCAAGCCCCACACTGTCCTGGCCACTAGGGACCTCAAGCAATGGGGATCAGGCACAACAGGACCCCTGCCTCAGGCTCAAATTCTCTGGACACCTCTGGTCCAGCACACCCCTTCTCATAGGGCACCCCTTCTCATAGCCCAACACTGCAGATCTGGGCACAGCCACAAAACACTCTTTAATGTAGGCTTATTCAGAAGCCTGATGCATCAAAGTATCTATAATTCATAGAAACAGATGGTTGCTCTATAGGTGGAGTGTTGGATGCTCAGGTCCCCATCCCCCAATTGGGCTATGGCCAGCTCCTGAAGGAGGTTGCAGGCCTCTCAGTTCTCACCTTTCTGACTCACAGAGGGATCCTGTGCCAAACCCTGGGGCTGAGCTGACAGCTGCAGGCAGGGAGCTATTGGCTTACTGGCTCCTCACCTGCAGGCCCCAGGCTTGTCCTGGGCCCCAAGTTATACACCCCTTGAAGCTTGAAGTCCTGGTGTGTAAGTAAAGCCTCTCTTAACAGGAAGGAACAAAAAAAGATAATATTTTCAGTCTGTTCTTAAAGAAAAATTTAACTTTTGTGAATGTTTTATTTTCAAATAACCACCATAATATGACGAATATAAAAATCACTTTTATGTTTAATCCTGAAACTAGTTTCTTTACTGAATTTAAACAAAAATATGATGACCTCAAATATTCCATCAAAATATTTTTCTAAATAAATATGTTATTGCTTGTATAAGCTCTCAGGTTTTTTAAATTTTTCCAGAGAGATGTTTATTTTGTAACCTTATATGTACAATTTACACATTATAAAGCATTCATTAAGGACAGAAAAGGAAGAGATAATTTTCCTGACATTAGCAATTCTAAAATGATCATTGTTAACACAAAGTGTAAACTATTCATCCCTATATACATAACATGGGAGGAGAGATAAATATTGGTTTCGTACTCTATGTGGACTTTCAAAATGAGATTTTATATATAATATCATTTGATTTAACTGAAAAATAAATTGAAATGAAACTAAAAGCTTTATTGAATTTTAGATAGATCTCTTTATTCTTAGTTTTTCCTCTTAAAGAATTCTCTAAGAGAATTAATATAGCATATGTATAAAACATTTTGGGTCATTATTTTTACCTATGTATTTTAAATTTTGTCATTATCATTTAAATCACTACTATGGAAGTAATATTATTCACAATTTGTATTACTTATATGACAGTTTTTAAGGATGTTCCATTTTGCTAATGCTGCCATTATGCAAAATACCAGATATGAATTGGCTTTTATAAAGGGGGTTTATTTGGTTACAAATTTACAGTCTGAAGGCCATGAAAATGTCCAAATGAAGGCATCAACATAAGTATACTTTCACTGAAGGAAGGCCAGTGGCATCTGGAAGACCTCTGTTAGCTGGGAAGGCACATAGAAGGTGTCTGCTGATCCCAGGTTGTGTTCCAGCTTCACTCTCAGCTTCTGTTCATTCTTCAAAGTGTCTCTCTTGGCTATCGCACTTCCTTCTGTCTGTGAACTCTTTTATAGGACTCCAACAATTCAATTAAGAGACCCACCCTAAATGGGTGGGGTAATACCTCCATGGAAATTATCCAATCAAAGGTCTTGCCCACAGTTGATTGAGTCATATCTCCATGGAAACACTCAATCAAAGGATTCCAACCTAATCAAAACTAATATGTCTGCCCCTACAAGACTGCATCAAAGAACATGCCATTTTGTGGGACATAATACATCCAAACTGGCACATTCCACCCCCAGGATCCCAAAAAAGACATGATCTTTCCATACACAGAAGTACATTCATCCCATCACAATATCACAGAAATGTAAATCATTTCAGTTACGATAGGTAAGGGCAAGATCTTATCAAAATCAGTTACAGTTGTGGTCTTTCCTAATGCAAAATTCCCCTTTAGCTGTGGACATGTGAAACCTAGAACAAGTTACCTGCTTCCAATATAAAAAGGAGGGACAGTCATAGGATAAATGTTCCCATTGCCATGGGAGAAAGTGAAAGAAAAACAAGGTTCACAGGATCAAAACAGTTCCTGAAACCCACAAGGCATACTTCACTAGACTTTAAAGTCTGAGAGTCATTTTTAGAATGATGTTGTATCCTTGGGGCTTGAGAGAATGGGAGCCCAACATTTTCAGAAGGCTTTTATGGCAGCCCTTTTCTTTACAAATGCTGGGGTGAGTGCTCCAACATATCCACACATTGAGGCGTCCACCTTCTTCTCAGCCCCACCCTCCTCAAGCTTCTGGGTGCCACCTGGACTCTGTCACTCTGAGGCAAAGGCTCTCCTCTCTCCAAACAGTGCAGTGATGGCCAGGCTCTCCTCAATCCCTGGAAAATGTGTGCCACCCTTGCTGAGCCCTGGAGTGGCAGCACTCTTCCTGAGCATCCAGGCAGAAGGCCTACCAACTGCCTCTTCATAATCAAGATGATTATGTGGTATTCCCCTTTCAATTTGTTGATGTCATGAATTACATTAATTGATTTTCCTGTGTTGAACTATCCTTCATACCTGAGATAAAACCCACTTTGACATGATATATAATTATTTTAATGTGTTGTTGGATTCAATTTATAATAATTTGTGGAGGATTTTTGCATCTACATTCATTAGAGAGATTGGTCTGTAGTTTTATTTTCTTGTAGTATCTTTCTCGGGTTTATATATTAGGGTGATTTCAGCTACATAGAATTAATTGTGGATTCTTCCCTCTTCTTCAGCTTCTTTTGGAAGAGTTTGAACAGGATTGGTGATAATTCTGCTTAGAATTCTTCATAAAATATACCTGTGAAGCCATTTTGTCCTGAGCTTTTCTCTGTTGGGAGATTCTTGAAGACTGATTCAATTGCTTTATTTGTGATGGTTTGTTGTGGTCTTCCATATGTTCTCAAGTTAATGTTGGTTATTTGTGTGCTCTAGGACATTGTCCATTTCATCTTAGTTGTCTATTTTGATAGAATACAGTTATTGATAGCATCCAATTAAGATCTTTTATATTTCTTCGGCATCCATAGTAATGTCCCATTTTCATATCTGATTTTATTTGCATCTTCCATATTTTTGTCTTGGTCAGTCTAGCTAAGGCTTTGTCAATTTTATTGATCTCAAAGAATCAACTTTTAGTTTTATTGGTTCTCTATTGTTTCTTTTTTTAAAATTCATTTTATTGAGATATATTCACATACCATGCAGTCATACAAAACAAAGCGTACATTCGATTGTTCACAGTACCACTACCTAGTTGTGCATTCATCACCAAAATCAATCCCTGACACCTTCATTAACACACACACACAAATAACAAGAATAATAATTAAAGTGAAAAAGAACAATTAAAGTAAAAAAGAGCACTGGGTGCCTTTGTTTGTTTGTTTCTTCCCCATTTTTCTACTCATTCATCCATAAAGTAGACAAAGGGAGTGTGGTCCATATGGCTTTCCCAATCACATTGTCACCCCTCATAAGCTACATTTTTATACAATCATCTTAAAGATTCATGGTTTCTGGGTTGTAGTATGATAGCTTCAATTATTTACTGTGAGCTGCTACAATTCACTAGAACCTAAAAAGTGTTGTCTATATTGTGTGTAAGAGTGCCCACCAGAGTGACCACTCAGCTCCTTTTGGAATCTCTCTGCCACTGTATCTTATTTCATTTCTTTTCACATCCCCCTTTTGGTCAAGAAGATTTTCTCCATTCCATGATGCTCGGTCTACATTCCTCCCCAGGAGTCATATTCCACATTGCCAGGGAGATTCACTCCCCTGGGTATCTGATCCCACATAGGGAGGAAGGCAGTGATTTCAACTGCCAAAATGGCTTAGCTAAAGAGAGAGGGCCATGTCTGAGCAACAAAGAGGTATTTAGGAGGAGACTCTTAGGCACAATTATAGGGAGGCCTAGCCTATCCTTTGCAGCAACAGTCTTCCCAAGGGCAAGTCCTGTGGTAGAGGGTTCAACCCATCAAACCACCAGTCCCCTATGTCTGTGAGCACATCACCAACCACTGAAGTGGGGCAGGCCAATACCCCTGAATTCTCCACCATCTCCTCAAGAGGGCTCTGCATATTTTTTAATTTTTTTTTTCTTAACTCTTTTTTTAAATCAACTATATAAAAAATAAAAAATAAATAAAAAATATACAATAGAAAAAACTTTTCAACCACCCCATAGCAAGGGAGTAAGAAAAAGACAACTAACATAAGATAACTACTTTACTTCCAACACGTTCCTACTCTACCCCAAGAAAGTAACCTAATATAGCAACATTTCTGTGAACTTGTTCCTACTATACCCATCAGAAATTAACAGACCATACTCATTCCTGGGTATTCCTAGAATGTTAAATTTACCCACAATAGCTTATCTGTTCTTCTTGGATTAACATTCCCCCTTCCTTAATTGCTCTCTATCATTAGTTCCCCTACATTCTACATTTTAAACCATTTGTTTTACATTTTCCAATGTTCACATTAGTGGTAGCATATAATATTTCTCTTTTTGTGCCTGGCTTATTTCACTCAGCATTATGTCTCCAAGATTAATCCATGTTGTCATATGTTTCATGACATCATTCCTTCTTACTGATGCATAGTGTTCCATCATGTGTATATACCACATTTTATTTATTCACTCATGTTGAAGGACATTTGGGTTGTTTCCATCTCTTGGCAATTGTGAACAATGCTGCTATGAACATTGGTGTGCAGATATCTGTTCGTGTCACTGCTTTCAGATATTCTGGGTATATCCCAAGAAGTGCAATCACTGGATCAAAGGGTAACTCTATATCTAGTTTTCTAAGGAACTGCCAGACTGACATCCAGAGTGGCTGAACCATTATACAGTCCCACCAACAATGAATAAGGGTTCCAATTTCTCCACATCCTCTCCAGCATTTGTAGTTTCCTGTTTGTTTAATGGCAGCCATTCTAATTGGTATGAGATGGTATCTCATTGTGGTCTTAATTTGCATTTCTCTAACAGCTATTGAAGCTGAACATTTTTTCCTGTATTTCTTGGCCATTTGTATTTCCTCTTCAGAGAACTGTCTTTTCATAACTTTTCCCCATTTTATACTTGGGCTGTCTGTACTTTTGTCACTGAGTTGTAGGATTTCTTTATATATGCAAGATATCAGTCTTTTGTCAGATACATGGTTTCCAAAATATTTTTCCCATTGAGTTGGCTGCCTCTTTACCTTTTTGACAAATTCCTTTGAGGTGCAGAAACTTCTAAGCTTGAGGAGTTCCCATTTATCTATTTTTTCTTTTCTTGCTTGTGTGTTGGGTGTAAGGTCTAGGAAGTGGCTGCCTAATACAAGGTCTTGAAGATGTTTCCCTAGATTATCCTCTAGGAGTTTTATGGTACTATCTTTTATATTGAGATCTTTGATCCACTTTGAGTTAATCTTGTGTAGGGCATGAAGTAGGGGTCCTCTATCATTCTTTTGGATATTGATATTCAACCATCCCAGCCCCATTTGTTGAAAAGACTGTTATGTCTCAGTTCAGTGGCTTTGTGGGACTTATCAAAGATCAGTCAGCCATGGATCTGGGGGTCTCTCTCCAAATTCTCAATCTGATTCCATTGATCAATATGTCTTTCTTTGTGCCAGTACCATGCTGTTTTGACAACTGTGGCTTTATAATCTTCAAAGTCAGTGATTGTAAGTCCTCTCGTTTCATTTTTCTTTTTTAGATTGTCTTTAGCAATACAAGGCATCTTCTGTTTCCAAATAAATTTAATTACTAGCATTTCCAAGTCAACAAGGTATGTTGTTGGAATTTTCATTGGGATTGCATTGAATCTATAGATGAGTTTGGCTAGAATTGACATCTCAATGACATTTAGCCTTCCTATCCATTGAAAAAATCATACACCATTACCAAGTGGGGTTCATTCCAGGCATGCAGGGATGGTTCAACATAAGAAAATCAATCAATGTATTACAACACATTAGCAAATCAAAAGAGAAAAATCAAATGGTCATCTCAATGGATGCTGAAAAAGCATTTGACAAAATCCAACATCCCTTTTTGATAAAATCACTTCAAAATGTAGGAATTGAAGGAAACTTCCTCAATATGATAAAGAGCATATACAAAAATCCCATAGCCAGCATAGTATTCAATGGTGAGAGACTGAAAGCCTTCCCTCTAAGATCAAGAACAAGACCAGGATGACTGCTATCACCACTGTTATTAAACATAGTGCTGGAAGTGCTAGTCAGGGCAATCTGGCAAGACAAAGAAATAAAAGGCCTCCAAATTGGAAAGGAAGAAGTAAAACTGTCATTGTTTGCAGAAGATATGATCTCACATCTGGAAAACCCTGAGAAATCAATGATACAGCTACTAGAGCTAATAAAGAAATTTAGCAAAGTAGCTGGATACAAGATTAATGCACATAAGTCAGTAATGTTCCCATACACTAGAAATCACCTAACTGAAGAGACACTCAAGTAAAATATTCCATTTTTAATAGCAAGAAAAAATAAAGTACCTAGGAATAAACTTAACCATAGAAGTAAAAGACCTATACAAAGAAAACTACATAACTCTTCTAAAGGAAATAGTAGGGGACCTTAAAAGATGGAAAAGTATTCCATGTTTATTGTTCCTTGAAATCTCTCTGCATTTATTTCTGCTCTAATCTTTGTTGTTTCTTTCCTTCTGCTTGCTTTTGGATTAGTTTGCTGTTCTTTCCCTAGTTTCTCTTGGTGTTCAGTTATATCTTTCATTTTAGTTCTCACTTTCTTTTTAATGTCGGTGTTTAGGGCTATAAATTTCCCTCTCAGCACTGACCTTGCTGCATCCCTGAAATTTTGAAATGTTGTGTTCTTCTTTTCATTCTTCTTGAGATATTTACTGATTTCTCTTGCTATTGCTACTTTGGCCTTTTATTGTTAAAAGTGTTTTGTTTAACCTATATTTGTGAATTTTCCATTTTTTGCATTTTATTTGTTTCCTGCTTCATTCCATTATGATCATAGAGAGCACTTTGTGTTATTTTAAACTTTTTTTTATATTTATTAAGAGTAGTTTTGTGCCCCAGCATGTGTTCTATCCTGGGAGAATATTCCATTAGAACTTGAGAAGAATGTATATTCTGCTTTTTGGGTTGCAATATTCTACACATGTCTTTTAGGTCTGATTAATTCATCATATTATATAGGTTCTCTGTGTCCTAACTGAATCTCTGTTTATATGTTCTATCTATTGAAAAGAGTGATGTGTTGAAGTCTCTACTACTATTATAGAGATGCCTAATTCTCCCATCAATTTGTCAGTGTTTTTCCTCTTATACTTTGGACATCTGATTTGGTGCATATATACTTATGATTCTTATTTCTTCTTGGAGAATTGCCCATTTTAATAATATACTGTGTCCTTCTTAGTCTCTTATATTTTTTTTTTCATTTAAAGTCTATTTTGTCTGACATTAGTATCACTACCTCAATTTTTTGTTTTTTGTTTTTGTTTTCATTTTTGTTTTTTTGTTTACTACTTGCATGGAATACCTTTTTCACCCTTTCACTTTCAACCTATTTGTAGCTTTGGGTCTAAAATGAGTCTCTTGTAAACAGCATATAAATGGGTCATATATTTTTTATCCATGCTGCCAATCTGTGCCTTTTGATTGCAGAGTTTAATCCATTAACATTTAATGTTATTACTTAATACCAGTATTTTCATCAACCATTTATCCTTTGGCTCTTATTTTTCAGATATAGTTTTTACCCTCTTACTATCTTTTAGTTACCACCACTAATAATCTTCATTTGTATAGTCACCATCAAGCCTCTCTCTCCTGTCTTTTCATGTAGTAGAACTCCCTATAGTATTGTAGGGCAGGACACTTTGATGAACTCTCTTAGCTTCTGAATATTTTAAACTCTCCCTAACCATTTTTGAACTAAGCTTTTCTGGATAAAGAATTCTTGGCTAGCAATTTTTCTCTTTCATTTTCTTAAATATATCATACCACTGCCTTCTCAACTCAATGGTATGTAATAAGAAATCAGCACAAGTCTTATGTGACTTCACTTGCATGTGGTGAATTGCTTTTCTCTGCTGCTTTCAGGATTCTCATATTCTCTTTGGTGTTTGACAGTCTTATTACCATGTGTCTTGGAGTGAGTCTATTTGGATTTATTCTGTTTGGAGTACATTGAGTTTCTCAAATTTGTATTTTTGTGTCTTTTAATGGTTTGTGAAATTTTCAGCCATTATTTTCTCAAATATTCTTCTTGGGCTTTTGCCCTTCTCTTCTCCTTCTGGGACACCTGTGAGCATATTCTTGTGCACTTTATATTGTCAAACATTTCCCTAGGACCCTACTCAAATTTTTCCATTTTCTTCTCCATTTGTTCTTTTGTCTATTCAAATTCAGATGCTCTGTCTTCTAGCTCACTGATCCTTTCTTCTGCCTCTTCATATCAGCTGTTGTGTCTCTAGTATATACTTCACTTCATTAACACAGTGCATTACCATAAGATCTGTTATTTCTCTAGGTATTCTTTCAAATTCTTTGTGTTCTCCTTGTGTCTTAATATTTTGCTGTATGTTTGAAATTGTGTAGGAGATTTATTTGAACATCTTTGATTAGTTGTTCCAAATCCTGTATGTCCTCTGACTTTTTAATTTGATCATCTGACTTGGCCATATCTTCTTATTTTTAATAAGTCTTGTAATATTTTTGCTGGTATCTGGGCATCTGATAATCTTGACAAGATTATTTTGAAAGTCAATTTCCCTCTTTTGTCTAAGATTTTATTGTTGATTTGGTTGGTATTAAAGGTCTTCTTTGGAAATTGTTGCATCAGTGTTTACCAGCCAAAACAGGGCTGAGGTCCCATGCAGGGAGTGCAGTCCAATTCCAAAGAGCCCTGGGAGAGGGTCAGGAAAGCAGTTCTCATTATTGCACCTTCCCAGTCTTCCCAGCAGATGGAGCTCATCAGCAACCTATTCCCCACATCCCTACAAAGGTGTATTATTTTTTAGCCCTCTATACCCTCTGCTTCTTAAGTGTGTGGAAATAATAGCACCAAGGTTTGTTGGGCACCTGCCCAGAAATGTCAAAGTCTTCAGGACCACAGGATCCTTTTCCATTGGCCAACAGTTTGTTCATAATTGTCCATATCCTTCTCTGTTCCCAGGTAGTGGGGCTTCCCTGATTCTCACATTCCACAGCTACCAGCTAGGTGAGAACTGGGTTAACCAGAAGTTGTCAGACTCAAGTATTGGGAGGTGCATCAAGAACCATGGAAGAGTTGAGACACTAACCAAAGTTTCTTTCTGTGTGGAAACAATGTTTCCAGGAGCATCCTGGTCTCTTGCTTGGAAAGAACCAGGGCTGTGGAACCAGAGGATCAATTTCCCAGGCCAACAGTTAGATCAGAGCTGTGCTGCATCCCTCACTGATCTTGAGGGGAGTGTTTCCCTGTCCCTGTTAGTCTGCAGCAGCCATCTGGGAGAGAACTGGGCAGAACCAAAGTTTCCAGGCTCAAGAATGGAGGATAGGCACTGAGAGCTGTGGCTGAGTTCAGTCATTCACTGCAGTTTCTCTGTCACAGTTTCTCCAATGCAGTTTCTCCCTTTCTTCATCCAGCTCTTCCATAAATGTTGCAATGGTCCTTCCCTGGTCTCCTACTCCTTCCCTGGTCTCATAACTACTACTTTGTACAGACTCTGCCTGTTCTTCAGGTGTTTTGTGGAGGAATAAGTTCTGTCTTTCCATATCTACCATCTTTTCAGAACTCCCCACTTTAGAATCTTGAGGACTGTCCAACCATGCTCTCTTCTTAAGCTTTTTTTTTTTTTCAGACTGGAAAAAAGTATCTTTATAATTTAGAAATTGTGATATGTCATTATGAATCATCTCATGTATTTTTCCCTAGGTTGTAGTGTATTGTGATAACACTTCAAATCCAGGATAATAAATAATTCAATTTTTCTCCTCATAATTTTCTTTTTTGTTTACTATTCATTAGAACAACTTTCTGTTCCAAATTTTATTCCCTACTATTATCTATTTCAGGGTTTCCTAAAGTTGAAGTATTTTCCTCTGTCCTCTATTATTTTCTCTGTACTATTCTAATCAATTTCTGTCTTCTTAATTCATGGTGATTCTGTTATGTATTTACTAAAAATTTTTAATTGGCCTTTTCTGTTTGAACACTGCAAACTCTTTCTAATTTCTTCATTAATTTAGGAAAGTGTTATTTTTTATTTCTATTTTTATTAAGATTTATACACGCACCATACAATCATCCAAAGGATACAATCAGTTGTTCACATTACCATCATATAGTTGTTAATTGATCACCCAATCTATTTTTTTAACATTTTACTTGTACCAGAAAAAGTGAAAATAAGAATAAAAAAAAAAAAAGAGCAGAAAAAGAACACTCAAATTGTCCACTGCCCACCCAATTTTTCCTTTAATTTTTGCCCACATTTTTCTACTCATCTGTCCATACACTGGATAAAGGTGAGTATAATCCACAAGGCTTTCAGAATACATTGTCACCCCTTGTAAGCTACATTGTTATATTATCATCTTCAAGCTTCAAGGCTACTGGGTTGTAGTTTCAGGTATTTACTACCAGTTACTCCAAATCATTAAAACCTAAAATGAGTTATGTATATTGTGCATAAGAGTGCCCACCAGAGTGACACCTTGACTCCATTTGGAACCTCTCAGCCACTGAAACTTTATTTCATTTCATTTCATATCCCTCTTTTGGTCAAG
This sequence comes from Choloepus didactylus, assembly GCF_015220235.1. Classification (NCBI taxonomy): domain Eukaryota; kingdom Metazoa; phylum Chordata; class Mammalia; order Pilosa; family Megalonychidae; genus Choloepus; species Choloepus didactylus. Next base: position 73,150,612 of record NC_051309.1, on the reverse strand, counting down.
AAAATGTTCTCCATCACTCAATGCTGGGTCCAGATTCTTCCCCAGGAGTCATATTCCATGTTATCAGGGAGATTTACACCCCTGGATGTCAGATCCCTTGTAGTGGGGAGGAGAGTGATTTCAATTGTCAAGTTGGCTTAGCTAGAGAGAGAGGGTCACATCTGAGCAAAAAAGAGGGATTCAGGGGAGACACTTAGGCACCATTATAAGCAGGCCTACCCTCTCCTTTGCAGTAATAGGCTTCTTAATGGGAAGTTCCATGATAGAGGGTTTGGCACATCAAGTCCTCAATGTCTGTGGAAACATCAGCAACCATCCAGGTGAGGAAGCCCAATACCTCTGTATTTCCCCCATCTCCTCAGGGGTGCAGTACATATTTTTTTTTTTATTTTTTAAGTTAATTTTATCAAAAAATTAAAAAAAAAAACAGACAACAAAATCACATTTCAAACAAAACCAAAACAAAGAATAAGAAAAAAACAAATAACATAACTACAGTACTTCCAAGATGTTCCTACTCTACCCCAAGAAAACATACAGCAAACGAATAAGAAAAACAGATAACCTAAATAACTACATTTCTGTGAACTTGTTCCTGCTATATCCATGAGAAATTAACAAACTTTAGTCATTCCTAAGCAATCCCAGAATGTTAAATTTACTCATGATAGGTTATATGTTCTTATTAGGTTATCATTACCCTTCACTGTTTGCTATCTATCACTAGGTCCTCTACCTTCTACATTATAAACCATTTATTTTACATTTTTCAGTGTTCACATTAGTGGTAACATATAATATTTCTGTTTTTGTGCCTGGCTTATTTTGCACAGCATTATGCCTTCCAGTTTCATCCATGTTGTCATATGTTTCACTTCATCATTCTTTCTTAATGCCCCATAGTATTCCATTGTGTATATATACCACATTTTGTTTATCCACTCATCTGTTGAAGGACATTTGAGTTGTTTCCATTTTCTGGCAACTGTGAATATTGCTGCTGTGAACATTGGTGTGCACATATCTCTTTCTGGGTATAAATGGAGAAGTGTGATTGCTGGATCAAAGGGTAACTCTATATCTAGTTTTCTAAGGAACTTCCAGAGAAGCTAAACCATTATAGAGTCTCAACAAGAATGAATAAGAGTTCTATTATCTCCACATCTTCTTCAGCATTTGTAGTTACCTGTTTGTTTAATGGGAGCCAGTCTAATTGGTGTGAGATAGAATCTCACTGTGGTCTTAGTTTGCATCTCCCTAATAGCTAGAGAGGCTGAGCATTTTTTTTTCCATGTGTTTTTTTGGACATTTGTATTTCCTCTTCAGAGAACTGTCTTTTCATATCTTCTGCCCATTTTAAAATTAGGTGGTCTGTGCTATTGTCATTGAGTTGTAGGATTTCTTTATACATGCAAGTTATCAGTCTTTTATCAGATACATGGTTTCCAAATGTTTTTCCCATTGAGTTGGCTGCCTCTTCACCTTTTTGACAAATTCCTTTGAGGTGCAGAAACTTCTAAGTTTGAGGGGTTCCCATTTATCTATTTTTTCTTTTCTTGCTTGTGCTTTTGGTGTAAAGTCTAGGAAGTGGCCGCCTAATACAAGGTCTTGAAGATGATTCCCTATGTTATCTTCTAGGAGTTTTATGGTCCTGTCTCATATGCTGAGGTTTTTAACCCACTTTGAGTTAATTTTTGTGTAGGGTGTGAGGTAGGGGTCTACTTTCATTCTTTTGGATATGGATATCCAAACCTCCCAGCCCCATTTGTTGAAAAGACTGTTATGTCTCAGTTCAGTGGCTTTGGGGGCCTTATCAAAGATCAGTCAACTGTAGATCTGGAGGTCTATCTCTGAACTTTCAATTCAATTCCATTGATCAATATGTCTTTCTTTGTGCCATAACCATGCTGTTTTGACTACTGTGGCTTTATAATAATATTCAAAGCAAGGGAGTGCAAGTCCACTCACTTCAATTTTCCTTTTTAGAATGTTTTTAGCAATGCAAGGCATCTTCCCTTTCCAAATAAATTTGATAACTAGCTTTTCCAGGTCTGTGAAGTAGGTTGTTGGAATTGTGATAGGGATTGCGTTGAATCTGTAGATGAGTTTGGGTAGAATTTTCATCTTATTGACATTTAGCCTTCCTATCCATGAACAAGGAATATTTTTCCATGTTTTTAGATCCCTTTCTATTTCTTTTAGTAAAGTTATATAATTTTCTTTGTATAGGTCTTTTACATCTTTGGTTAAGTTCATTCCTGGGTACTTTATTTTTTCTTGCTATTGAAAATTGAATCTTTTACTTGAGTGTCTCTTCAGTTAGGTGATTTCTAGTGTATAGGAACATTAGTGACTTATGTGCATTAATCTTGCATCCTGCTACTTTACCAAATTTGTTTTTTAGTTCTAATAGCTGTATAGTTGATTTCTCTGGATTTTCCAGATGTAAGATCATATCATCTGCAAATAATGACAGTTTTACATCTTCCTTTCCAATTTGGAGGCCTTTTACTTCTTTGTTCTGCTGGATTGCCGTGGCTAGCACCTCTAGCACAATGTTGAATAACAGTGGCAACTGAAGGCATCCTTGTCTTGTTCCTGATCTTAGAGGGAAGGCTTTCAGTCTGTCACCATTGAGTACTATGCTGGCTGTGGGTTTTTCATATATGCTCTTTATCATACTGAGGAAATTTCCTTCAATTCCTACCTACTGAAATGTTTTTATCAAGAAAGGATGTTCAATTTTGTTGAATGCTTTTTCAGCATCTATTGAGATGACCATTTGATTTTTTGCTTTTGATTTGTTCATGTGTTGTAATACATTGATTGATTTTCATATGTTGAATCATCCTTGCATGCCTGGAATGAACCCCAATTGGCAATGGTGCATTATTTTTTTTAATGTCCCTTTCCATTCTATTTGCAAGTATTTTGTTGAGAATTTTTGCATCTATATTTATTAGGGAGATTGGCCTGTAGTTTTCCTTTCTTGTAGCATCTTTACCTGGTTTTGGTATTAGAGTGATGTTAGCCTCATAAAATGTGTTAAGTAGTGTTCTAGTTTGCTAATGCTGTGGAATGCAAAACACCAGAGATGGGTTGGCTTTTATAAAAAGGGGGTTTATATGGCTATACAGTTACAGTCTTAAGGCCATAAAGTGTCCAAGGTAACACATCAGTAATCAGGTACCTTCACTGGAGGATGGCAAATGGCATCCGGAAAACCTCTGTTAGCTGGGAAGGCACGTGGCTGGCGTCTGCTCCAAAGTTCTGGTTTCAAAATGGCTTTCTCCCAGGACATTCCTCTCTAGCAAGTTTGCTCCTCTTCAAAATGTCACTCACAGCTGCACTCCATTTTCTACCCCCAAGTCAGCTCATTTATATAGCTGCACCAATCAAGGCCCACCCTGAATGGGCGGGGCCATGCCTCCATGGGAACATCTCATCTAAATCATCACCCACAGCTGAGTGGGGCACATTCTAAGCAAATCTAACCAGTACAAAACTTCTGCCCCACAAAACTACAAAGACAATGGCATTTGGGGGACACAATACATTCAAACTGGCACAAGTAGTGTTCCATTTTCTTCAGTGTTTTGAAAGAATTTAAGTAAGATTGGTGTCAGTTCTTTTTGGAAAGTTTGTTAGAATTCCCCTGTGATGCTGTCTGGCCCTGGGCATTTATTTATGGGAAAGCTTTTTGATGACTGATTGGATCTCTTTGCTTGTGAATGGTTGGTTGAGGTATTCTATTTCTTTGCTGGTCAGCCTGAGTTGTTCATGTGTTTCCAGGAAATTGTCCATTTCCTCTACATTATCTCATTTGTTGGTATACAGTTGTTCATAGTATTGTCCTATATATTTTTTAAAAATTTCTTCAGGATCCACAGTAATTTTGCCTCTCTCATTCATTATTTTATTTATTTGGGTTTTTTCTCTTTTTGATTTTGCACTCTATCTTGGGGCTTGTCAATCTTGTTGATCTTCTCAAAGAACCAACTTCTGGTGTTATTTATTCTCTCTATTGTTTGCATTTGTTCTCTACATCATTTATTTCTGCTTTAATCCTTGTTATTTCTTTTCTTCTACTTGGTTTAGGATTGGTTTGCTGTTCATTTTCTAGCTTCTTCAGTTGCTCCATTAGTTCTTTGATTTTAGCTCTTTCATCCTTTTTAATGTCTCCATTTAGAGCTATAAATTTCCCCACCACTACCACTTTTGCTGCATCCTATAGGTTTTTATATGTTGTGTTCTCATTTTCATTCATCTCTATATATTTTGAAATCTCTCTTGCTATTTCTTCTTTAATCCACAGATTGTTTGGGAGTGTGTTCTTTAACCTCCAGATATTTGTGAATTTTCTAAGTCTCTGATGGTTATTGACTTCTAACTTTATTCCATTGTGATCAGAGAATTTGAATAATTTCATTTTCTTTTAATTTATTGAAGCTTCTTTTATGGCCCAGCATATAATCTATTCTGGAGAAAGTTCCATGTGCACTAGAGAATGTGTATCCTGGTGATATGTGTATGTTAAATGTGTATGTTAATTCGGATTCATTTATCAGGTTGTTTAGGTTTTCAGTTCACTTATTGGTCTTCTGTCTGGTTTATCTATCTATAGGAGAGAGTATTGTATTGAAGTCTCCCACAATTATTGTGGAAACATCTATTCCTTCATTAAGTTTTGCCAATGTTTGTCTCATGTATTTGGGGAGCTTTATTGGGTGCATAAACATTTATGGCTGTTATTTCTTCTTGTTGAATTGTCCCTTTTATTATTATGCAGTGGTCTTTGTCTCTCATAACATCCTTGCATTTAAAGTCTATTTTATCTGAGATTAATATTGCTACTCCTGCTTTCTTGTGGCTGTAGCTTGCATGAAATATTTTTTCCATCCTTTCCATCCTTTCAATTTCTTTGTGTCCCTGTGTCTAAGATGAGTCTCTTGTATGCAAAATATTGATGATTCTTATTTTTTGACCCATTCTGCCAATTTATATCTTTTAATTGGGGAGTTTAATCCATTAACATTCAGTGTTATTACTGTGAAGGCATTTCTCAAATCAGCCAACTTATTGTTTGGTTTATGTTTGTCAGATATATTTTCCCCCCTCTCTCTTAATGTCCTTTAATCTAACTTTACTAAATATCTTTAGTTCTGAATCTACAGCCATAACTCTCTCTCCTTTTTTTCTTTCTCTGTCAGTAGGGCTCTCTTTAGTATCTTGAGTAGGGCAGTTCTCTTGTTAGCAAATTCTCTCAGCATTTGTTTGCGAAAAATTTAAGCCCCTCGTCAAATTTGAAGGAAACCTTTAATGGATAAAGGATTCTTGGTTGGCAATTTTTCTGTCTTAGAATTTAAATATGTCATGCCACTGTCTTCTCACCTCCATGGTGGCTGGTGTGTACTCCCTGCTTATTCTTATGCTGTTTCCTTTGTATTTGGTGAATTGCTTCTCTATTGCTGCTTTTGGAACTTGCTCCTTCCCATCAGCATTTGACAATCTCATCAGAATATGTCTTGGAATGTGTTTATTTGGATTTATTCTGTTTGTAGTTTGTTGGGCATCTGTGATTTCTGTATTTATGTTGTTTAGAAGGTTTAGGGATTTTTCCCCAGCGATTTCTTTGATTACTCTTCCTAGACCTTTACTCTTCTGATCCCCTTTTAGACCACCAATGATAATTATATTTGTGTGGGAAAAGAGCCTGAGCTTGGAATGCGTCCTTGACATACTCAAGGGTGTGGACATTGAAACACTAAGTCCTGCCTGGACGGAACTCTGTCCAGGGCAGCATCCACATTGTTGATACAAAAAACATGCAAGTCTCGAATGGCCCATCCCTGCCTTCCCTATCTTACTAGCTTCTTTATTTTGCCTTCTCTGCCCTGTTAGTATTCCCCCCATTTCTTGTGATAAAATAAAGCTAATAAATATAGTGTGGAGCAAGCAGAGGCACTCTCTGCCAACTAGGCTCTGAGTCCCCTGCTCCCTTAACTTTATATTTTGTGTCCATGTTTCATTCCTTCGCCACCCTGTCAGCAACAACTGGCACCCAATGTGGGGCTCGAAGAACCGGACCTGGTTCCTGACAAAAGAATCGCTCAAATAACTGAGGTATAATTGCACTGGAACTTGGGTGGAGGTAATGGCCATCTTTTGTATGCATTCCTTGTAGAATGACCCCGAGCATTATAGCAGGGTAATGGGTAATGTGGAAGGACATGATAAATATGTACCATATATTTCCCTCTTACAACAGCTGCTGTGGGCTGGTGGTGTTAAGGTAGGGAAATCACAAATTTTGGAATTGTTGCAAGTTATTGAAAAATACTGTTCCTGGTTCCCTACCCTTGGCTCTCTTGAATTGCATGACTGGGAATGGGTAGGTAAAGAATTAAAGCAGAAACATTTGCAGGGAGTATACCTACCCACTACTATCTGGTCTACCTTGACTTTAATTAAATCTGTTCTTGAGCCTTTAAAAACTGATGATGATGAGGAAGAGGAAGAACTTGATGGTGACTTAGGTCCTGATGTTCTTTTGAATGATGAAACTGCTCCAGCTAAAAATACAAAAGTCCTATATTCTGGCTCTCATCCTCCTACGGCTCCTTGCTGGGAGGAATGGCCCCCACCTCCTCCTCCATCTCTCCCCATGCCTGGCGGTGCCCTGTTAACTAAGCCAGCCCACCTTTCAGGCATTCAACAAGGTTTAGCGGAGGCTAAATGACATGGGGATCTGGAAGCTATGTGCTATCCTGTTGCTTTTCCCATTACAGTCATTGAGGCAGTGCCTCCCAACCAAGATGCAAACCATCCAAACAGATTATACAGTTTTTCTCATGAATCCATTCCTTTTGAGGTCATTAAGGAACTTAAAAATTCAATCCAAACCTATGAACTTCATTCCCCCTTCACTTTTGGCATCATTCAGGGTTTGGCTGAGGGCTCCTGGTTAATCCCTATTGATTGGACATTAACTCAAACAGTTCTCACTTCAGGGGAGTATTTGCAATTTAGAACTTGGTGGATGGAGCATGCTGAAATACAGGCTGCTGATAATCATCAGAATAACATAAACATAACTATTGAACAATTAATGGGGACTGGGGCTTATTTCACTATTGAAAACCAGTCTGTTTTTAATGATCAGGTTATTGAACAAATTCAGCATTGTTGTTTAAGAGCTTGGGATAGAATTGAAGCCAAAGGGAAAGCTGCACAATCCTTTCAAAAGTTTTCACAGGGGCAAAAAGAGTCTTATCCAGATTTTATTGCACGGCTTCATGAGGCCATAAAGCAACAAGTGAATAATCTAGAAGCCCCTAATACGATCTTGCAATTATTGGCCTATGAAAATGCTAACAAAGATTGTCAATGGGCCATAGCCCCTTTTAAAGGCAAAACTGACATTACTGGCTACATCCGTTTATGCCAAGACTTTGGGACTGAGAGTTACAAACCTGAAATGATGGCTCAGGCCATGGCTAATTTGCGAATTGGAGCTCAGTTTCCAGGAAAATGTTTTTCCTGTAGAAAAGTTGGCCATACCAGGAAAGAAAGTAACCACTCTAAAAATGAAACCTCACAAAAACAGCCTGGGATGTGTCCAAAATGTCAAAAAGGGCGGCATTGGGCTAACCAATGCCGGTCTGCTTTTCATAAGGATGGAACCTCCCTTTCGGGAAATGACAATTGGGGCAAGCTCCTAGACCCTCACCAAAAGGGAGCATTTCTGATCCAACATCAGGATCTGCATGCAGTCTTTCCACCATCTCCAAGCCTTCCTTCTTGGAAATTTCCCCAGCCACTGCAGGGAGTGCAGCAGTAGATCTTGCTGCTAATGCTGAGGTGTATCTTCTCCCTAGTAATTCTCCTGTTAATGTTCCCACTGGATATTATGGACCTTTACCTAAGGAGATGGTGGGTCTTTTGCTTGGATGCAGTTCTCTTAATCTTAAAGGTGTTCGCATACATACTGGAGTTATTGACTCCGATTACACTGGAGAAATTCAAGTGGTTATGTCCTCCACGATTCCGTGGACTGCTCATAAGAGTGAAAGGATTGCACAGCTTTTATTATTACCATACATCCCCATTGGTTGCTCCTCAAAATGGTGATGAGATAAAAGTTTTGGCAGTACTGGCAAAGCTGGAATCTTTCTTACAGAGGCTCTTCAGGAGACACGTCCTATGTGTAAACTTACTATTCATGGGCATAGTTTTAGCGGCCTTCTTGACCCTGGTGATGATGTTTCCATTATTAGTCAACAGCACTGGCCATGGCACTGGCCATTACAAAAGGCACCAATTACGGTAATTGGTTTAGGTTGTCCACAAGGATTAATGCAAAGTGTTAATATCCTGCCTTGCCTCGGCCCTGAAGGACAAAAGGCCACCTTGCAGCTGTATGTGGCCGCTTTGCCTCTTAACTTATGGGGCAGGGATCTACTTGAACAATGGGGCGCTACCGTGCATCTCCCTCCCCCAATGGGGTGTATAGCATTCAAAGTCAAAACATGATGGCAGACATGGGGTATGTCTCGGGTCATGGTTTGGGTATGCACTTGAAGGGAACCTCTACTCCCATTCACATCTCACTGAAAAACGATCGATTTGGATTAGGGTATAAACCTTTTTAGTGGTGGCCGCTGTTCATTTGCCTCCTCAACCCATTCTGTTAGTATGGTCTGCCACAAAACTGGTACGGGTGGAGCAGTGGCCACTTACTAAAGAAAAATTGGAGGCATTGCATGAACTTGTTCAGGAACAATTAACATTGCAACATATTGAGGAATCTTTTAGCCCTTGGAATTCTCCCATATTCCCCAATAGGAAAAAATCAGGGAAGTGGAGAATGTTAACTAACTTAAGGGCTGTTAATGCTGTTATTCAACCTATGGGACCTTTACAGCCCTGTCTTCCTAACCCTACTATGATTCCTGAAATTTGGGTGTTAGTAGTTATTGATATCAAAGATTGATTTTTTCTCAATCCCCTTAGCAGCCTCAGATAAAGAAAAATTTGCCTTTACTATATTATCACTTAATAACAAAACTCCTTCTAAATGGTATCAGTGGAAAGTTTTGCCTCAGGGCATGTTAAATAGCCCTACAATCTGCCAGTACTATGTAGACCGAGCCCTACAGCTGCTCTACTTGCAGTTTCCCAAGGCTTATGTCATTCATTATATGGATGATATCTTGTGCACTGCACCTCAAGAAGCTGAAGTAGAAGGCTTGTTCATTGCTATTCAAAATGCTTTACAAATTGCAGGTTTACACATTGCTCCAAGTACAATGTGTCCTGCCAGTGCAGTGTCTGGGTTCCACTATTGATCAGTTAACAATTCATCCCCAAAAGGTACAGCTTCAAAGAGATGCTGTTACCACTTTAAATGATCTGCAGAAGTTATTAGGAAATATTAATTAGCTTTGCCCTAAAGTGGGTATAGCAAACTATGAACTTACGAACTTGTTTTCTTTACTCTGTGGAGACTCTAAATTAACTAGCCCAAGGTCTTTAACTCCTGCTGTGGAAAAGGAATTACAATTAGTAGAAGCAAAAATTCAACAGGCCCAGGTGTCTGGTATCCATCCTCAGAAGCCATTGTCTTTACTTATTTTCTCCACTCCACACTCCCCTACAGGGTTGCTTTTGCAAAACAATAAGCTTGTGAAGTGGTTGTTCTTGCCCAATTCTTCTGTAAAATCTATTTCCCCTTATCTAGATCTTCTAGCAACTCTGGTTGCACAAGCCAGGAAGTGTGCAAAACAACTTAATGGTTTTGACCTTTGCTTAATTGTACACCCAGTAACTGCAAAGGAACTCTCTGTAATTTTGCAACAGCATTTATATTGGCAGATTGCCCTCACTGATTATGTAGGTCAGCTAGACAATCATTACCTGAAAAAAGACCTTTTTCAATTCATTCAATGCACTCAGTGGATTTTACCTAAAATTACTTCTTGTGATCCATTAGTTAATGCTCCTGTTGTTTTTACTGATGGGTCTTCTAAGGGTCACGCTGCTTACACTGGTCCGAAGTCTAAACTCTTCCAGTTGCCCAATTTTACTGCTCAACAAGCCGAACTAGCTGTGATAATAGCTGTACTGGCTGATTTCCCAGAGGCCATTAATATTTTGTCTGACTCTGCTTATGTAGTACATGTAGCTTCTACTATCAAAACTGCTCAAATCAAGCAGCAGCTTTCTCTGGCATTGCTCCAATTATTTCAGAAATTACAGATGACAATTCACCAGCATGCTGCCCCATTTTATATTACTCACATTCGTTCACACACTCAATTGCCTGGTCCTCTCTCGGTGGGCAATGAAGCGGCTAACAAATTACTCCTACCTGTTTTTACTGAAGCCCAGCATTTTCATTCATTGACACATCTTAATGTGCGTGGTCTTATGGGTCATTTTCCTCTTACCAGAGCACAAGCTAAGGACATTGTTTCCTCCTGCCCCAGTTGTCAGCTCATCACTGCCCCACCTCTTCAGAAGGCTGGAGTTAACCCTTGCTGTCTTGCTCCTAATGATCTCTGGCAAATGGATGTTACTCACATCCCATCTTTTGGCCATCTAGCAACTGTTCATGTTTGCATTGACACCTATTCTAGTTTTCTTTGGGCTACTGCTCAAACTGATGAAACTTTTCGTCCTGTTCGTGCACATTTATTTGTCTGTTTTGCTTCCATGGGGCTTCCCCGAGCTCTCAGAACTGACAACGGCCCCGCCTATTCCTCCACCAAATTTGCAGCTTCCACAACTGCCTGGCAGATTCATCACACCACCGGTATTCTGTATAACCCTCAGGGTCAAGCTATTGTTGAGCATGCTCACCATACTTTAAAATCCATGTTAACTAAACAAAAGGGGGGAGATGAAGGCTCTCCCCATGAGCACTTGTCCAAAGCCCTCTTTGCTCTTAATTTTCTTAATTTTTATGAAAAGCTGGGTGGAACTTCAGCAGAACATCATTTCCCAGCAGAAAAAAACAACAATGAAACATTATTTTCACAAAGTACCTCCTATATGGTGGAAAGATGTGTTGACTAATGAGTGGACAATGGGTACCTTGTTAACATGGGGATGAGGCCATGCTTGTGTTTCCCCAGGTGACAGACATGCACCAATTTGGGTTCTGGCTCAATGACTGAAGCCATACCATGAATCCAGAAAAGAAAAGAAAATGGCTGTGGGACGTTGAGCCGCCAGTGATGCAGATGCAGAGGCTGAATCTGAAGACAACAGTGCTCGGGCCAATACCCCGAACTAGAGAAACTCATCATCCCACTTGGGGATAAATAAAAAAAAATTGTGTCAGGATGTGGAAAAACAAGTCCAACAAGCTCAGTTGCCTATGACAGGTCCTAACCTGACTGCAGCAATGTTGGCTCTTATTGCTATTGCTTCCCCAGGTGCACAAGAAAAACCCTCTCAAACCTAAAGCAGGAAGAAGCTGCTTGGTCCATCTTGTCAGCATTGAAGAAATAAAAAGGGGGACATATGGGGAACCAAGTCTTCCATGTTGCTTAGACCATATCTGAGGTGGTGGCTTGGAATGCTAAGCCACATGCCTACATGGAATGCTGTGCAGGCACACCTCATAAAGATGTGTGTCTTAAGACCATGATGACAACATTTACTATAGTCCTGTACCTAGATTATTCCTTCAGATATGCGACAAGATATAAACATTGGCAATGCAAAAGAAAACAGCTTGCTCAGCTTTCTTCTTACAAAAACAAAAAGGGGGAAATGTGTGAAAATAGCCTGAGCTTGGACTGTGTCCTTGACATACCCAAGGGTGTGGACATTGAAACACTAAGTCGTGCCCAGACGGAACTCTGTCCAGGGCAGCATCTGCATTGTTGATACAAAAAGCATGCAAGTGTTGAATGGCCTATCCCTGACTTTCCTATCTTACTAGCTTCTTTATTTTGCCTTCTCCAGCCTGTTAGTAACTCCCCTATTTCTTGTGATAAAGTAAAGCTAATAAATATAGTGTGGAGCAAGCAGAGGCACTCTTTTCCAACCAGGATCTGAGTCCCCTGCTCCCTTAAGTTTATATTTTGTTTCCGTGTTTCATTCCTTCACTGTCCTGTCAGCAACATATTTGCACTTTTTATGTTGTCTATCATATTCATGAGATCCATTTCCATTTACTTTTATTTTTCCCCATTCTTTCTTTTGTTCTTTCACTTTCTGTTCTGTCCTCTTTGAGCTCACTGATTTGCTGTCAGCTTCCTCTAACCTAGTACTGTGAGAATCCAGAATCTTTTTAATTTGATCAAGTTTCTTTTATTTCCATAAGATCATCTATTTTTTTAACTTTTGTGAATTCTTCTTTATGCTCTTCTAGGATCTTCTTCACGTCCTTTATATCCTGTACCACGATCTCATTGTTTGTCATTAATTCTTTGATTAATTGCTCCAAGTATTGTGTCTCCTCTGATCTTTTGATTCAGGTGTTTGGTTTTTGGTTATACATATCTTCTGGTTTCTTCATATGCTTTAAAATTTTCTGTTGTTCTTGGCCTCTTGGTATTTGCTTATCTTGTTAGTATTCTTTTAGGATATGTAGGCTTATTTGAACAATTATCTCTAATTTGCCAGTGCTACAGCTTGGTGGAGTGCACTTCCTCTGACTAACCAGTAGGTGGCATCTATGAGCCACCTATTCCCCTCAAGCCAGTTCTCCCCAACTTTGTCTTAGTGGTGAGTGGGGGTCTGAATCTTGTGGGGGTCCAATTGGTGCCCCCAATTTCCATGTGTATTTGGTGCTGCCTGCTCTCAATATGGGGGGTTATGTCTTAGTGGTTAGGAAAGGAGGGCAGCTTTAATAATAAAATCTTCCATGTGTTCCTGGAGATTTAGAGCTATTATAGGAGTCCAAACTTTCAGCTCAATCTCCCCACAGTCTGTCTCTGCCATGGAACTACAAGTCCCTGTTATTTGTGTATGGTCCCTGGGACTTCCATGTGGGCCCCTTTTCCAAGTCTTGCCCTTCTAAGGCCTCTGCTGAGGGAAGGCTGTGCTACATCACAGGTGAGCTCAGTCTCCAAGGGAAGCTCTGGGCTGCTGCATCACTTAGGGTCATTCCCAACCCACTGAAAAGATGGCTGAATGGTGCATGATAATTTTCCCCTTTTTGCAGCTCTCCACCTTCCTAGCTCCAGGACAACTAGCTGTGGGTATGCAAAAGGCTATCACACATCCCAGATACTGAGATGTGTGTGCAGGTTGTGGAAAGCAGCTCCTGCCATGATTGTCTGTGTGGTATAGTTCTGGGCTGCATTGCCCTGCAGGGGTATTCCCAGCCCACTGAAAAGATGGCTGAATGGGGCATGGTAATTTCCCCCTTTTCACAGACCTCCACCTTCCTAGCTCTGGGACAATTAGCTGTGAGTGTGTGAAAAGCTATCGCCCACACCAGATACTGAGGCATGTTTTTGGATTGTAGGAAGCCTTCCACATTGTGCTGTATGTGTGGTCCTTGCTGTCAGATCTGCAGCTGCTTTTGAGTTTTTAAACTAATCCATCTCCAAACACCATCCCTCAGTTTCTCCTGACTGCATCATGGCTGCCAGTTCTCCAGCAGACTCACTCACTTGTTTCAGAATGCAGACACTCAGTTTCACCAAGTGCATGGACCCTGTGGATTTAGCAGACCTTATCCAGCTGGTGCATCCCTGGAACTGGTATTCTGGAGCACTTTCTGTTTTTTATCTAGTGTTTTTTCACAGAAACTTTTTTTGCTCTGTCTCTCCTAATCCACCATCTTAAAAAATCCTCAGTAAAGAGTTATTTTACCAGTTTATTTTTATAATTTTCAAAATATACTTTATCACCTATTGTTTTATTATCTGACTTTTGGTCTCTTTTTCTTTTACTTCACATTCTTATTACACTTTAAATCCTCTCTTCTTTGAGTTTTGTAAAATTTCTCCCTGCATTCTTCACATTTCATGTCAATTTGTACATGGTTTCCAAGTTTTCAGGTCATATTTTCCATCTTGGTTTAAAAGCTTTTGCTCTGATATTGTAAATTTGCATTATATTTTAACTTGCCTTCGTATTATCTTAGACTCAATTATGTTTTTCTTCATAGCCAAAATTTGAAGGGTGGATATAATACTTCATTCACTTTTCTGAAACCTGAAATTCAGGGAGTAAGGAGAAGATGAACTTGGAATTTGTGAAGCTTTTTAAATGAATGTTGGTTGCTTAAAACCATCTGTTAATACCCTTCTATCAGTGTTTATTAGATCAAGAAGGCAAGGAATTCATTTCTAATAGGCAAGATAACACCTGCCTTGGATTAATCATAAAGAGTTAGCCCTAGTTGTTCCTTTTCCATCCCATCCACTTTTTAATCAATGAACTCATATTAATAGATGCATATATAAGGCATAATTTTCAGGAAATTATAGACATCTAATTCAAGAGTGAAGAAGGGGTAACAAGTTTTACTATAGTTTTCAGATGTTCATGAATGCTGTAATTGATTTTTAACATATTAGACTATTACCATTCCTTCAGTTGATAGGTGTTTTTATTGACAGCTGTTTTTTGTGTCATTTTTTTCATTACACCTCATTATAATGAATGCTTCTTGAAATGTTTTTAATCTGAAAAATTTTGAAGCAAGCAGTTCAGATTCACTTGTGCTGATAACTTTTTCCAAGAAAATACCTTAACGTTAACCCTAAACTAAATCCTATCCCTCAAATTACATGGGAACACAAGACTATGGGGTAGTATATATATATATACACATTTGTATTTAAGTCCCATTCTTTTATTCCATAAAGAAAAGGAACACAAAAGATTATACATAAACATTAGTATCAATTATTAGACTATTGTAAGATATATATATATATATATATATATATATATATATACATACACAACACATTAGTAACAATTATTAGAATATTATATCAGTTTAACGCAATGTGTATTAATACATAAAATATTAAAACAATCTATTTTAATATGATCATGATCCTTGCTTAATTTACCACATTACCAGAAAGGCATACTCTGTTGTTACTTGGTTTCACATACACAATTTTATCAATCAAGTATATGTATATTGTGAATCTCTATTTTAAATAGAAAAACTTTGAAAAATATCTAATTTCAAGAGATAGGCTTTCATCACCACTGTAGTTTATCAGAAATATATTACACTTAATTATATAGAATACCATTTTGACCTTATCTATGGTTCAATCCAACTGTGAGGGAGTATGACAATTCTTTCTCATTACACACTAAAAAGAAACACAAAAGTAATTAGTCCTTGATGCTAGAGTGTCATGTTCACTAGTGAATGAGGATTATATTCCCTCCTCCCCAGGTCCAAGAATGTCCTACTTTGATTTGGATACCTTTTCATGAACAACACGTCTTCATGTCATTAAGCCAGAACTTTTACTTCTAGCCCAAACAAAGGAAAACTTCCTATTTCTGTGTCAGTCACCACAAAACTTCAAGAGAAAACATGTCTTGCCTTTCAAATTCAGAAACTTCTGTCCTGTGCTGTTGGGAAACAATTAGAGATATTGAATGTATGACTATTTCTGCTGTGATTCCAGTTTTATTAGAGACCCTTTAAGAAGGTGTTTTTATTGACATTCAGTTAGTCTTAAATTAGTCTTGTGTGCATCCTAGCCTGGTACCAATAAAAGAGACACTATCCTTTCATCACAAACACACAAATGAATGCAATTCAAGAAGTATCACAGTATAACGACTTGGAAACTAAGAAACTGACTCAGTAACATTGACCACCAGTTTCCTGTGTCAGCCCTCTTCTACTAGACAGAGATTAGAGGGTGTGCTTATGAACTTTTTAATGGATCTTGTCCCACCATCTGGGACATTCACTGTCTGGAACTTGGCATAGGCCTGGAAACTGTAGCTCATACATGTCACAATTTTTTCCTGGAAAAACTGTGATTGTGCATAACTGTTTATTTCACTTTTTCCTCTGTTCTCAAGTGCACATACCTGCTAAGAATATATTTCTACCTCACCTTCCCCTTTATACCTTTTTAAAAGTTATATAACCAGCAAAGTACATCTCAGAGTAAGAAAGAAATCTTTTCCTCAACATTTCTATGACCCTTGCCTTGTATAACTTTTATAATATGCATCACATATGTATCTGCAGGAAAAAAAAAAAACTAATTTCTCTGTATGTATATACCTTCTAGTTATAAAGAGAATTCTACGAGGTTATCAAGGATCCACCATGATCAGCCCGTGAAGCCCCTGGACCAAGCGGTCTTCTGGATCAAGTTTGTTATGCACCACAAAGGAGCCAAACACCTCAGGCCAGCCGCCCATGACCTCACCTGGTTCCAGTACCACTCTCTGGATGTCATTGGGTTCCTGCTGGTCTGTGTGGCAACTGCTGTATTCTTGGTCATAAAAAGTATTTTGTTTTTTTGTCAAAAATGTAGTAAAGCAGGAAAGAAGAGAAAGAGGGAATAAATACTTTCATGTTTGTCAAATGCCTAAGTGGAAAAATCTTGTTTATTCTAGTCATAGCAAGCTTAGTGAGAACATTTCACCTCCTTCTTTTCTGATTTCCCATTCCACTTCCTTAGCCTAACAGTAGGGCTGAGAGTTCCACAAGTTCAATTAGTGAGCATGTCCCAATCATCCTTTGTCTTTCCAGGAGTCTTTACCTTCTTCCTCCCACTTTCTTGACCCAGGGGCCCTAATAATTCTAATATGTTTTATTCATAAAATCAATATCTTCATTTTTTAGCATTAAGTGATATACTGACTAGCAATATGCTGACTCCTGGACTCCTGGGGAGCATACAACAGGTGAGCTGTATTCAATGGAGGCAGGGATCTCAGAAGAGTAAAATTCACAAGTTCTTTTACACTGAACAAATTAGGACACATTATAGAATCTTAGTTTGTTATGAGAAAATTAATGATTTTTTTCAATAAAAACAAACCTTTCCCTTGCAAAATGTTAGTGGGATTAGAACGTAAATTGATAATAACTGTGATAGGGCATCACATTAGGAAAGATTCATGATATAGCTATAAAGCTTATCTAGAATATCATGGCTTAAATTTCTGCCTTTAGCAACAAATACTCTCTTGTGCTCTCTGTGCAATGAGCAGCTGACATTGCTTTCAAACAATAAAAAGAACCAGTGAGTCATTACTTTTTCTTAAGAACAGAATTTCATCAACTTTTTTTAGTATGTTTTATTATTAAGATTTATTCACATACTATACAATCATCCAAAGTTGCTGATGTGCTCACAAACATTGAGGACTGGTGGTTAAATGTGCTGAACACTCTATCACAGGACTTGTACTTGCAAAGTCTATTGCCATGAAGGAGAGAATAGGCCTGCTTATAATTGCACCTAAGAGTCTCCCCCTGAATGCCTCTTTGTTGCTCAGATGTGGCCCTCTCTCTCTAGCTAAGCCAATTAGGCAGGTGAACTCACTGCCCTCTCCCCTATATGGGACCTGACTACCAGGACTGTAAATCTCCCAGGCAATGTGGAATATGACTCCTAGGGAGGAGTCTAGACCCAGCATCATGGGATAGAGAACATCCTCTTGACCAAAAGGGGGATGTGAAATGAACTGAAATAAAGCTTCAGTAGCTGAGAGATTCCAAAAGGAGCCAAGAGATTACTCTGGTGGAAATTCTTATGCACAATATGGATAATTCTTTTTGGGTTTTAATGAATTGGAATAGCTAGCAGTAAATACCTGAAACTATCAAACTACAACCCAGTAGCCTTAAATCATCAACTTTTTAAAGTTGAACATATCATTTTGGGATAAAAAGTATAAAAACTTATAGAAGTATTTTACTAATTTTATGACACATTGAATCAACTATTCAACTGAAAAACTCAGAATTAATTGACATTAAATTTAAAAATAACTAATATTCATAATCTCTTATCACCATATATAATCAAAGATGTAATTTGTTGTGAGAGAAAGGAAGAAATATTTACTGTGAAAATAAGATTATCATATTTTTTCCAGGCCCTAACTTCTAAAAAGGTAAACTCTTCAACATATTCTCATTGTGTTACGGATATAAGATATTAGATGCCCTGTTTGATCAAGAATATGGCTTATTAAATATTATAAATGTAATTCTCTAAGCTAAGGCAAACATTTATATTTTAGTCTATTTTTGTTAATTACCATATCTTTTAAAGTCTGTGGTCTTTACCCTCTTGTAATCCAAATGACATACCTACTTAAAGATTTAACTTATTTTATAGAGTTTTAAGGTGATAAGTGGCCTCTAAATGGCTTATTGAAAATTCTGAAAT
Organism: Choloepus didactylus; assembly: GCF_015220235.1. Taxonomy (NCBI): domain Eukaryota; kingdom Metazoa; phylum Chordata; class Mammalia; order Pilosa; family Megalonychidae; genus Choloepus; species Choloepus didactylus. The sequence continues at coordinate 73,132,247 of NC_051309.1, read as the reverse complement.
TCTTGTACATTTTCAACTGATATGTTTGGAACATACTACGAGTTTAAAAATAACTATAATGGGAAATGTATTCCTTCTTGATTGTGTATGTGACTAAAAATGAAAATAAATTTTGCAACATTTTCTGAAGGCTGAAAATATATTTATTAAATTAAAAAAAATGTGTGATCCATATTGGTATTGGTGTTGAATTAATTTTATTGTATTTTGAATTAATTGCATGGCATTTTGTGAAGAGATGTTTATCTTTGCTTTAATATCAGTATGTTCACTGCAATTAGAAGGCAGCAATAAACTAAGATGCACTGAGAAATGGGCTGGCCATCCCTTGCCCTGAGATACCATCAGGCATCTTCTTTGGTTTCAGACACTGGCCGCCTAGTGCACACAGATAACTGCCACACAATATATACACTTTTTCTTTCCCATCAATGCACATTGTATTTTGAAATCAACTGGAATGAGGATCATCCTGGCCTTGTGGTACATTCTGTTCATGCTACCCATTAACACTGTATCAGAGAAGGTTGTTAAGAGTTCTTCTTTCTATGTATTAAGTTTTGGATTTCTACTTGAACTCTAGACAGAAATATCATGCTTAGAACTCAGAGGGCTATACTGTTCTGTAAATATAAGATTGGATGCTAACAACATAGAACTCAGTATGTTATTCAGTAGTACTGAGAGAGATCACATGCCTAGGGAAAAGAGGAAAGATCAGTATTGTGATGATGACTAAAACTTCCTCATTTCCACATTTTGTGAAGCTGGCAGAAATATTACAGAGAGAGAGAAAAATCAATCTACCTTCTGGAGTTAATATATTTTCCTGTGAGGGGAAACAGATGAATTCTCCAAATGGAGGTGACCAATACAATCATTCTGCTGTTTTGTGACTGCTAGACCCTTAGAGAATGCTGTCATAATGGGTATCTGCTGTTAAGAATTGAGCATATGACAGCTGCAATAGCCAGATTAGTCTTAGTGAAGATAAGTCCATCATGAGAACTTAAGCGTAGCCTGTCCAAGCCACCATTGTTCCCATGTACATGATTCTTTGATCAAGTTCTGGTGGGTCTGGAGAAAGAGACTGAAATCTCCAGGAAAGCTCATCCAATTCTCCTGATCACTAACACACTTCTCTGCAGTGAATGCCTTCTGGTGGTCTCCCCACTGAATATGAATATGCTCATTCTCAGTGTCTATTTCTAGAGGTGGCTCCACATAATTCTAGTGCAGATCTGGTCACTAATCTACAAATCAGATTCTTCCCATGTTTTAACCAACCAGTCAATCCTTTAACAGTGCCCATGAATCCGTATATCTGCATCTCAAGCCATTTGTCAAAAGAAAGTAGATATCCAGATGTGCTATTTAATGACTTGCACTTTCAGAAGACTTTGCTTCCCCCCATATTTCATAGCCATCTCCAAGTGGATCTATATCATAGACCACCTCCTGCTGCTGCTGAAATATGTAGACTCATATCAACAATTGTACTGAGTATTTTTTCTCTCCTTTCACCTGGAGTTTCCCATGACAGTGTAGTTAGGGTTTGAGGGAGATTGACTGAAAGAGATTTATAGGTTCCATGAGACAATTATTTTGTGTCTGGACATGCTCTTACCTGATCTCATACATAGCAGCTACATTTAATGGTATAATATTATTCAGTAATATTTTTATTGTTATCACAATATACTGGACATCTCAAGTACCATAGTTATGCAGGGCCCATGGTCAGGCATTCAATCTCTACAAGAGCTCAAAAGAAGCTAGGAGCTGACTTTCAAATGCAGATTTGTCAGAAACACTAGGCATGTATTTTATTCAAGATTTAAGATTCAAGATTCCTCTATTGGAGTTTATCAAAGGCTTATTCAACATTGTATCCGACACAGACATAGCACAGTCACAACTGCCTAATTTTAAGATTAATTTCACAGTATACCTCTATACCAGCTAGACACATATATATCATATATGTGAAAATATGACATATAAGATATATGTATATATCTATTCTATATAATATCAAAAGATGGAACAATATAAAGTAGGTTGTCCTTATATTTCACCCAAAGTATAATGAGATTAATTAGTCAAAAGCACAGTTACTTGTAGTTTAATACACTCTGACTAAAACTCTGCCATGTGGATGGTTTGGGGTAACTTTTCTGATGAGGTCTATGTTAACTAAAGAAACCCTTGAGACCTCTATTATATTCTAGTTTCCTGTTATTCCTACTGAAACTGCAAATCCCACTTCCAAATAATCAACTCCCAAATTCATCTGTAACCTACAAAGGAAGTCAACGTAGAGATTGTCAAGAATGCTGATGTTCCTCTCACTGATGTATTTCACATAGTCAAAGGTAGGGAGAAATGGTATCTGAGCAGACTATACAAAATAAATCCACTCTAACATACAGATCTCCCTCAGCCTGTAGACTCTTTTCTATATAGTGTAACAATAGGTTCTGACATCTCAGTTTAACAATAAGAACAATTGAGTCTGGTCTTCATTATCCAACATAGCTGGCTGATAATGACAGTTAGTGCTTAGCCCAAAATATTAACTTTGAAATCCTGGAATTTATTCTCTAAACCTGGCCTGATTCAAACATATAGGTTTTTTGTTTGGGTCTAACACCATGAAAAATAGGTCTCTAAATCATTCTATCAAATTTGCAAAATTTTGCCCTTCTTTTCTGTATAAGCTAATTTCTCTCCAAGCAAGTTTTATGATTCTCATACTCAGCTATATGGCTATTCTTGAAGTCATTAAAAAGTGTTTGAACAAGAAAAAATTCATTTCTTCAGATAGGGGAGGAGTATATATTGCTCTTTACAAGGGAAGCTCAAGGAGTTTCAAAAGTATAAACTTCTCAACTCTCTATGAAACCCAAATGACCTTTTCTAAATCTCATGGCTCTTTTCATTTCTAATAGATGCCATATTATAAACTAATGAAAATTTGTGATTTTGTGCACTTAGGCATTTTAATTCACCAGCACAGTTAGACTTGGAGACAGACCCAGTCATGATTTCCCTTCAGCTGTATGACATAAGAGATATTTTACAGCTTCCATAGATGATTTTGTTGCTCCACACATGAGTTTTGAGACAATGGCTCTAAGATAATTTTCATTTTTATTTTTGTGCTTTCCAACTTAACAGCAGGCATCTCCCCCTGACTTCTACTGGAGCCATTATAATCAAGTATCTAATTTAAGTTCCCCAAATTAATCCACTATCAGAATTTTGTAATGCTTTGCAATCAATGATAATTTCAGGAATCATGGCACCAAATAGATGATCAGTTTCATAATTTCCTCTGCAAGGAAAGAATCCATATATAAGTGAAATATAAGTTATCTTAGACTCTAAATGAAATAGTCTCTTGCCTTGTCCCATGCTAAGTACCAAAACAGAATCATCAGGCCCCCTGCAAATAGCAAAATCACTCCAAATGTTTCAAATAAATATATTTTAATGAAGGGAATACTTACAGAGGTCTTAACAGTGTTAAGGAAACAGAAAGAAATGGTACAACACCCAGAGATGAGCATTTTTTTCCTTCTGTTCCTATCCTACAAAGTGTTTTCAGCAAGAAATGATGCTGAATTTTGTAAAATGCCTTTTCTGCATCAATCAAGATGGTCAGTAGCTTTTCTTCTTTAATTTGTTGATGTGGTGTGTTATGTTAATTGATTTTCTTATGTTGAACCACACTTGCATAAATGGAATGAAGTCCACTTAGTCATGGTGTATCATTCCTTTAATATACTTTTGGATTTGGTTTGCAAGATATTGTTGAAGATGTTTGCATCTATAGTCATTAAAGGGATTGGGCTGTAATTTTCTTTTCTCTCATTATCTTTGCCTGGCTTTGTTATTTGAGTGATGTTGGCTTCATAGACTATAAGGGAGCTTTCCCTCCTCTTCAGTTTGTTTGAAGATTTCAAGCACGATTGGTACTAATTCTTTCTTGAGTGCTTGGTAGAATTCACATGTGAAGCCATCTCGTCCTGGACTTTTCTTTTTTGGGAGTTTTTCAATGACTGATGCAATCTCTTTACTTGTGATTTTTTTGTTGAGGTCTATATCTCTTCTAAAGTCAATGTTGGTGTTCATGCTTTTCTAGGAAGTTGTCCATTTTGTCTAAGTTTTCTAGTTAGAAATATAACTATGAATACATTAGAATATAGTTATAGTATCTTCTCATTCTTTCCTTTATTTCTGTGGGGTCAGTAGTTATGCTCCCCCATCTTGTTTCTAATTTTATTTATTTGCATCCTCTCTCTTTTCTTCTTTGTTGGACTAGTTAAGGGGCCATTGATTTTATTGCATTTCTCAAAGAGCTAACTTCTGGTTTTGTTGATTCCACTGTTTTCATGTTCTCAATTTCATGTATTTCTGCTCTAATTTTTGTTAATTCTTCCTTTTTGTTTGTTTGTATTGCATTTCATGTTATTTCTCTAGTTCTTCCAGGTGAAGCATTTAATTTCTCAATTTTTGCTTTTTCTTCTTTCTTAATATAGGCATTTAGGTCAACAAATTTCCCTCTCATCACTGCTTTTGCTGCTTCCAATAAGTTTGATTTGTTGTGTTCTCAATTTCATTTTCCTTGAGATATTTATTGATTTCTCTTGTAATTTCTTCCTTGAACTGCTGGTTGTTTAAAAGTGTGTTATTTAGCCTGCATATTGTTGTAAATTTTCCAAACTTCTGCCTTTTATTGATTTCCAACTTCACTCCATTATGATCTGAGAAACTGTTTGTATAATTTCAATCTTTTTAAATTTACTGAGACTTACTTTGTGACCCAACCTGTGGTCTATGATGGAGAATGATCCATGAACTTTTTGAGAAAAATATATATGTTGCTGTTGTTGGGTGCAGTGTTCTGTAAATGTGTTAAGTCTAGTTCATTTGTCATATTATTCAAAATCTCACTGTGTAGGTGTTCTATCCATTAATGAGAATTGTGTACTAAAGTCAACTATTATTGTTGAAGTGTCTACTTGTCTCTTCAGTGTTGCCAGTGTTTGTCTCATGTATTTTTGGAATCTGGCTTGGTGCATGTATATTTATGAATGTTATGTCTTTTTGATGGATTGTCCCCTTATTACTACATAGTGTCCTTCTTTGTCTCTTTCAGATGTTTTAAATCTGAATTCTAATTTGTCTCATATTAGTATAGCTTCCCACACTCTTTTCTGATTGTTTACATGAAACATCTTTTCCAACCTTTCAATTTCAATCTGTTTTAGTCCTTGTGTCTTAAGCGGGTCTATTTCCAGCAGTATATTATGGATCATTTTATTTTGTCTTTTCTTCTGATTTTCTTTGATTGGGATTTTAATTCATTGACTCAATGTGATTAGTGTAAAGGCAGTACTTTCTTCAACCATATTTTTAATTTCATATTTCATATTTTATTTTTTCTTTCTTTTTGCCCTTTTAGTGACCTTACTGCTAATCTTCAGTTCTACACTACTCTCTAAAACTGTCTCTCTAGTATTTTCCTATCTGCCTGTAGTATTCCCCTTATTATCTCTTGAATAGCAGGTCTCTTGTTCACAAAATCTGTCAGTGTCTGGTTTTCTGTAAATATTTTAAACTTGCCCTCAGTTTTGAAGGAAAGTTTTGCTGGATATAGGATTTTTAGTTAACAGTAGTTCTCTTTCAGTATCTTAAATATATCATACCATTGCCTTCTTGCCTCCATGGTTTCTGCTGAGAGATCTGCACTTTGTCTTATGGAACTTCCCTTGTGTGTGACGGATTGCTTTTCTCTTGCTGCTTTCAGAATTCTCTCTTTATCTTTGACATTTGACAATCTGATTAGCAAGTGTCTTGGAGTAGGTCTATCTAGATCTATTCTTTTGGAGGTATGCTGTACTTCTTGGACCTGTAATTTTATGTCTTTCCTAAGAGTCAGACAATTTTCATTGATTATTTCCTCCATTATTCTTTCTGCCCCTTTTCCCTTCTGTTCTCCTTCTGGGACACTCATGACAAATATATTCATGCATTTAATGTTGTCAATCATTTCCCTAAGACCCTGCTCATATTTTTTTTCATTTTTTCCCTATCTGTTTTTCTTCATTTATTTTTATTAAAGAAGTGTGTTTACAAAACAACCATGCTTAAAATAGAGGATTTCCATACACTACCCCATGAACAACAACTTGCTTTGATGTTGGACTTTTTTTTTTTTTTTAACAATTAAACCTATCTGTTTTGTGTGTAAGGTTTTGAATATCCTGACATGGAATGAAAGGCAAAACAGAAGAAGTGAAAAACAAAATGGAAACATACAACAGCAGATTTGAAAAGAGAGTTGAGAAAGTATTAGTGAACTATTATATGTTTCCATTTTGTTTTTCATGTCTTCTGTTTTACCTTTCATTCCCTTAAGTTCTGTCATTTATTTTTCAAGTTTTCAAATTCTTCTGTATGGATATCCTGTGTCTTCTTTATATCCTTCATCTCTTTTTCCATATTTTCTTCCAGTTCACTGATTTGATTTAGAAGACCTGTTTGAATACCTTTAATTAGTTATTTCAACTCCTGTATCTCAGCTGAGATGTTAGTTTGTTCCTTTGACTGGGTCATATCTTCATGCTTCCTTGTATGAATCTTAATTTTTTGCTGGAATCTAAGCATCTGATTTTCTTAATTAGTTTATTCTGAAGATCATTTTCTGTTTTCCTAGGGTTATCTTGTTGAACAGTTTTGTTCCATATCTGATCATCTGTATTTCTTGGCAGTTGTCAGGTTTGGTGGGTCCTCAGTATCCCCTCAAAACCAATGCCTTCAGCAACCTTCCTCAGGAGGGGTAGGCACTGGGCACCACAGAAATATTTCTCTGTGTGGTGAAACAAGTCTGCTTACCCACAGAGGTGCTCTGTTTTTCACAGGACAGCAAGACCTTGGTCTGTTTTAGGGCACTAATTTGACTGTTGGGCTATTTGGATTTCTCAGCCAAAACAGGGCCTGGATTCCATGGAATGTAACCAGCTCCAGTGGTCCTAAGATATGGTGTGGAGAGTCTTTTAAAAGCCCTTCATTTCCCTTGACCTTTCTTGTCTGTCCAGCTGTTGGCACTGTTCTGCGACTTCATTGTCCTCAGAAGCTCTTTTGTCTCTTAGCACAGGCTGAATCTGAACTATTGTGATGGAAACTGTGGAGTTTCTGTGCCCTTGCTTTGCAGGTCAAAATCTGGTGTGATGTGTGGCTGTGTCTCAGCACTGGGAGAGGTGGCCGAGGAACAACTGGGCCAGGTGTGGGCAGGAGCTGCAGTGGCAGCAGTGGATGGGGGCAGTGAGCACAGTGGGCAGTTGCCCCCTCCCAGCAGTGGTGGAGGTGATGGGGGTCCCTGGGGGCCATGCCACACTGCACAGTGCAGTGGCCATGGAGTGAGCTTATGGCCTGGCAGGAACTGCAGGAGGTGCTACTGAGAAGACATGGGCCAGTGTGTATGATCATGGAATCTCCTTGCTAACATCACCACCTGCTCTCCTTGATAAGTGAGAGATTGAGTCAGGGGAAAAGGAAAAGAGATCAACATGAAGCTAAAGCAGTGAATCATGATGTCAGCAATTATCCTTGTCATCTTTATCTTCACCAAAGTTTTTCTGATTGTTAATTTAGATACATCAGCTGCCAACCAAAAGGACCAGAGAAATTTTCATTGAATGAAAGCTGGGATCTGTGTGGCTGAATCTGGACTGTGCCTTGTGGGCTTCCTGGGAGATTGCAGCCCAATAGGTGGTTCCCCAGGAAGTGTACCCTGAAGAGACACCAGAAATGGGGGCAATCATGCATGCCATGATACATGACCATGAAGAAAATCATTAAAGCTGATGTGGGTTATAAAGGGACACAACTGAAAGCCTTACTGATACTCAACAGAGGTCAGAAAACTGTCTTCAAACCTAAGCAGTATAGCTGAGACTATGTGGTAGAAGGGGAACCATATGCCAGTTATGAGAGACATAATGCAGAGGTAGCAGCCTTTCATTTGGACAGGATTCTGGGCTTCTGCTGAGACACCTTGGTGATTGGCAGATTTGTTAAACTGTGGACAGAGATCAAGCCTGTTGTTAGGGAGCAGCTGTTGAGCACCTACTTAACTGTAGGAAACAATATTTGCTTCTATGGAAAGTGTTATTACTGCCAAGAAACAGAGCCAGCTTGTGCTGATGGAGGCATAGTGGATAGATCTGTCACACTCTGGCTTCCAGATGTGTGGCCTCTGCAGAAACACTGATGCCCATGGGGCAGAACTTGCAGAGAGGGCAAATTGTCCAGGTGGGAGTATGATGAGAGCTTCTGCAAGGCTGTGAAGAAAATGTCTCTTTATGACCCTAGCCTAGGCCTCCTGGATATCATCAACACAGTTTAGTTTGATTATCTGATTAGTAATGTGGACCACCATCACTACAAGAACTTTCAAGGTAATGAAGGTGCTAGTATGCTTATTTTCCTTGATAATGCCAAAAGCTTTGGGAACCCTTACTGGACAAGAGAAACATTCTTGCCCCTCTCTGTCAGTTCTATATCATTCAGGTTACTACTTGCAAAAGAGTAAACTATCTAAAGAACAGTGTGCTGAAGTCTGCCTTAAAATCTGCCATGGCCCATGACCCCATCACCCCAGTGATCTCTGGGCTTCATCTGGACCCCATGGACCCACAGCTCCTGAGCATCCCAGTCAGCATGGAGCAGTGCACTCACCAGTTTGGGGTGGACTCTGTGCTGGAGGAAGACAGGATGCCTCTCTGCCACTTGTAATTTTCAACACAGAATATGTGAAACTTGTTTTTAGAAAGATTGAAAAACAGCACAATCAATTCTAAGTGGTAACAGATGGTTTGAAATGGCCAGCTGCAAGTTCTGGTGATAGGGGACAGGGTGGCCTTAGATGTCTTTGGTGTTTTCTACAGCAGAAACTAAAGCAAAGTCTACAAGCATAAGATGACAAAGCTGTTCCTGCTGAATCACCTTTGGACTTCCTTGGCATCATCTTTACATTCTAGAAATGGGCATCATGGTTAGTCTTAATTTCTCATGCCAAAGGACAAGCAGAGAAGTGGCATTGGATAGGTTAATGCTGGCATTCTTCCTGGAGTGTTTAGAGTTAAACCTTACAGTCCTTTCTCCACATGTGTGGATTTCCTGAAAACACTTTACAATCTCTTGTGTCATTTTTCACCAGGGCTAGTCAAATTGGAATGCTTACTGCCTTGTAAGGAGTGGTATCAAATAAAACCTTGCATTCTATTTTGCAAAAATAGCACTCTGTGTTGAAGGGGACATGGTTTTAGGAAAGCATTGGAGAGGAGGGCAAAAGCAGAGAAAGCATTTGGGCTTTTAAGCAATTGGCTAGTCATGCTTTGATGAGTCTTAGAGAAGGAAAGAAAAGAAAGGGATCACTTGATCTACAGAACCAGGGAGATGGTTGAATCATATACTGAGATCATTAGTGAAAACAGATTCCCCTGAATTTAGGTTCTTCAGGTGTGTAAAAATCAAAGATGGCTTTGTACCTAAGTAAAATCTGCATTCTCACAGTTGTGTCCAAATTTCCCAAATAATTGTTTCAAAAGAAAATATTGTACATCCCAAGCATGATTCTCTTATGGAGGTTTTTTTTCTTTTTGCCCAAAGCAAGTAAATCCTTTCTTAACTAGCAAAGGAAACTGAAATAATACCTTGAGCAAGAGTCAGGCTGCCTTTGTCCTCGGTCATTCATTTCTCTTCTGAACTGAATTTCTAGTTCTGCTTTTAAGGCATTTGGACAGTGAAGCTGCTTCTCCAAAGACATTGACAACCCTGTCTGGTCCTTTCTTCTGAGAAAAGCCAGTTCACTCCTACAGATATAGTGCACATCCTGTTGGTGGCTGTACTTAGCTTGTGATTTGTGCCATGCAAAGGACTGGAAACAAAGATTTTAATCCTTCTGGGCCTTGAAATTAAGGAGGTTACCATGAGGAACCTTAAGATTTTGATTTATATCTAACCCTGATTTCATTATTCAGTCTCTGATGGAGTTCTGAACGCATGATATAGTCCTGTCCTTCCACCTCTTAGTACATTCACATTTTAGGCTGCTAAACCACAAGTTCATTTTGTGTTCTGGCAAAGTGATTTGATATGTAAGCAGTTACAATGAAATACAGGCCAGAAGGCAACATGCCTGGTGCACCCACTCACCTATGCTCAGAGTCATGTTTTTCTCTCCTGCATCTTGTCTGGGTGCTGTTTGAGTTTTGTACTTCTATGCAGCAGAGACTAATGTCTAAACAGTGTGGTTGAATAAATTTTATATCAGCCATTGCAGATCAGTTTTAGGCAACCCCACACACACACAAATAAAAACAGCTTTAGTAATTTGCCCTAATTTTCTCCTATTAAAAGAAAACTAAGTCACCTGTAACTACCTTAAAATAGCATGAAATTGGGGGTACTTCGGTACTTTGCATATTTGTTTTAAGATGGGCTTGGGCTGAGTTATAAAAAGAGTAAGCAGACAGCACAAAATTGAGGGACTATTCTCAAAATGAAGCAGTGATTTCCATTTTTGGGTCATTTGCTATGTGCTTCAAGGGACATGCACAATTTAGCTTGAGAATACTTTGGGCAGTGCTTACCCTACAGTTTCTGGTAGACAGCCAGAGAGAGACAACAGGAAAGATGTCAGCTCTGTTCTTGATGAATGTTAGTTGAACTAAATTTTGAATTAGTGTCTTTTCAAACACATGATGCCTCACAGTGTGCCAAAATGGAGTAAGTCAAAACCTCCCAAACTGGGCATTTCATTTCTATAACTGAAGGTAGAAGACTCTGCTAAAGAAAAAAAGCAGGTGGGAAACATGCTCTGAAAAATGTCTCATTCTTTCTTCAAAATATTACCAAAAATATGTCATTTAATTCTCTCCCTACTAATTTCAAATTCATGATCTTAAAAATGTTGAGATCCATTATAGTTAAAGTTAGAATTATTCTAATAGAGTGGTATTAGATAACACTGAGAATACAAATTTATGTCCTGAGTCAGGATTGGATTAAGCTGGAAAAGTTTGTTGAGGTGAGAAAACAACCATAATTCACAGCTGTAAAGTTCACAAACAGTACTGTTAGAGAAATGGGGGAGCCATATTTTAAAGTTTTACAAGACTGCCTTCCTAGGGTTTATTTATTAGAATCCAGCACTATTACAATCAAAACCAGCCATTGGGGGGATGGCTGTCATTTGATCAACACTGAGTTGAGTGTACATAGCTAATATCTAATAGGTAGATGAGGATATTTTTAATATTACAAAACAAGGAAAATCAGAACTGTCATTTCCTGCTCTCCTTCCCATACTTTTAAAAAATGTTTTCAATAGTTTGAGCGGGGAAGTGGGTAGAGATGTTTCATTCTTAAAGTGTTGCTTAATATGAGGCTAAATTGTGGATTTGAGGAGGGACTTAAATAAATTTCTGTAAAGAACAAATTAATAGACAGGATCTGTTTGCTCAGTGTATTGTTCAGTGATGTATTTATGAAACATTTCTCCTCATTAATAAACCCTGTGTTTACTCAGCAGAAGCAAAAAAGGCAGTGAGTTGGAATTCCTAAAGTGCTGAATTAAAACAACTGGCAGCCAAGAATGTTTACATGGTGAGACTTTCTCTCAACAATGAGGGAGAGATTAAGATATCACCAGATTTAAAAAAAAAAAAAAAAAAAAAGAAAGCCAAGGGAGTTCATCACCACAAGACCTGCCCTACAAGCAATATTAAAGGGAGTTCTCCAGACTAAATGAAAAGGACACTAGACAGTGATTCAAAGTAAGAAATAAAGACCTCTGGTAAAAGTAACCATTTGGGTACTTATAAATATGAGTGTTATTGTACTGTATTGTTTGGTACATAACTCTATTTCTTATTTCCTATAGGTGTTAAAATGCAAATGCATAAAAGTATAGATAATAAATGGTTTGGGATATACAATGTACAAAGACATAAGTGATAATTACAAAAAGATGGGGGATAGAGGGGTATGAGAAATATACATGTGTGTGATATTGAAACCCAATTGGTATCAAAACAAATACAATTTTTACATATTTAGTATAAACTTTAGCCACCAGATAACCATAAGGAAAATAGAACAAACAAAAATTGAGATAGGAAAGAAAAGGCACTTATTATGGTACAACAGACAAAATAAAATAAATATGAAATTAGGAATTAACAGAGGAATTGAAGGACACAAAATGTATGACTTACAAAAGATAAATGGCAAAATGGCAGAAGAAATTCCTGCATTATCATCAGTGATTTTAAATATAAAAAGATTATGCTATCCAGTCAAAGGCAGAGAGTGACAAATACATACATATATATATATATATGACCCAACTCTATGCTATCTGTAAGAAAATCACCTTAAATTAAAAGACATAAATTGATTGAAGTGGAAGGTTGAGTAAAAAAATGTTATGCAAGTGGTAACCTAAAGAGAGCTGTGGAAGCTAAATTAATATCAGGTAAAACAGAATTCAAGTCAAAAACAATTTCAGGGGCAAAAAATGGTATTATATACTGATAAAGGGGTCAATTCAACAGGAAGTTGTAACAATTATGTATCAATTATAAATATGTATGCACCTAACAGCAGAGCCCCAAATTATATGAAGCAAATTCTGACAGATTTAAAGAGAAAAATAGATGGTGCTACATTTAAGTAGGATGTTAAAGTATGCCAATTTCAGTAATGGGTAGAAAATCTAGTCAGAAGATCAATAAGGAAATACAAGACTTGAATGATAATCTAAACCCACTTAGACTAACAGATATAAATAGTATACTTCACCAAACAACAACAGATTGAACATTCTTAAGTATACATGGATCATTCTCCATGATCAACCATTTCTTAGGTCACAAAGCAAGACGCAATAAATTTAAAAATACTGAAATCATACAGTGTATCTTTTCTGATTACCATGGAATGAAGCTAAAAATCAGTAATGGAGAAATGGAGAACCTTAAAAATGTGGAAATTAAATAACACTCTTAAAGTAATAGTGGGTTAAAGGGGGAGATCAGGAAATATCTTGAGGCAATTAAAAATGAAAACACAACATACAAAAATGTAAGAGATGCAGTAAAGGCAGTGCTGAGAAGGAAATTTGTAGCCTAACTTCTTGCTTTAAAAAATAAGAAAGCATTCAAATCAGAGACTGTTCCAGTTTGCTAGAGCTGTTGTTATGCAAATTGTTTGGCTTTTATAAAGGGAGTTTATTTGGTTACAAATTTACAGTCTTAAGATGATAAAAGTATCCAAATTAAGGCATCAATGTTTACTGAAGAACAGCCAATGGTGTCTGGAACACCTCTGTCAGCTGAGAAGGCACATGGGTGGTGTCTGCTGGTCCTTTCCTACTGGGTTGCATTGTTTTCAGCTTCTGATTCCAGTGACTTTCTCTCTAAGCAACAGGGCATCCTCTCTTAGCTTCTCTGGGTCAAACTCTGGTTCCATCTCTTAGCTTAACATCTCCAAAAGTCCTTCTGTCTGCAATGCCAAGGATCTCTAAGCATCTGCCAGCATCTGGGTCTCCTGGCTTAGCATGTCCTGGGGTGTTTTCTGTCTCTCAGCTCTCTGTTTGAGCTCCCTTTAAAGGACTCCAGTAAACTAATCAAGACCTACCTTGAATGGATGGGGTCAAATATTCATGGAAACATTTAATCAAAAGGTCACACCCTAATCAAAATAATTTGTGGAGACACGGAAGGCCCCCTGGCTTAATAAACTATAGAGCAGGGCCTCCCCAAAGCTACAGATGTCTGTAGGTGGACACTGGAGCTAGGGAAAGGCCAAAAGCATTGCACATCTGAAAGCAGACTGCAATTTAGATGAGGGAATAATCTCTGAGCTCCTGCTGGGCTCCTTCTGTGCTCCTGTCTCCTCCCTCCTGCCCCCTGCCCCTGCTGTTTCCTGTCTAGCCCCCAAACAAATTGTCCCTTAAGACTAAAGATATGTAAATACATGTCATGGCTTTAGAAAAAATGTACCTGAGAGCAGTCACATAGGAGACTAACTTGTATGCTATAAAGACCTGTAGAAATGAGTAGAATAAAAGTTTCTTTTTGCATGGACACTGAGGATGGAGTGTGTTCCCCTTCTTTCACAATAATTAATATGTCTGCCCCCGCAAAATTGCATTAAAGAATATGGCTTTTGGAGGACATAATATATCCAAACTTGCACATTCCACCACCTGGACCCCAAAAAGACATGTTCTTTCCATATACAAAATACATTCACTCCATCACAGTATCACAAAGCTTAAATCATTTCAGCAACAAGGGTAAGTACAAGATCTCATCAAAATCAGTTACAGCCATGTGTCCTAAGGCAAAATTCCCTTCTAGCTGTGGACCTGTGAAATTTAGAACAAGTTATCCACCTTCAGTATACAAAGGAGAAACAATCATAGGATAAATGTTCTGATTGTCATAGGGAGAAACTGAAAGGAAAACAGGAGTCATCGTACCAAAACAGTTCTTAAACTTGATGGTAACCTCCATTATGTTTAAAAGTCTGAGAATCATTTATAGAATGACACTTTTTTCCTTGAGCTTGAGAGAGCAGAGATCCAACCCTTTCCATGGGCCATTGTGACAGCCCTTTTCTCTCCAAATATGGGGCGGGGGGCGTGCCCCAACATATCCACAGATTGGGGAGACCATCTTCTTATTGCCCCCACCATCCTCAAGCATTGGGGTGTCACCTGACTCTGCCTCTCTGGGGCAAAGGCTCTCCCCTCTTCAAAAAGTGGGGTGGTATCCAGGCACACCCCAATTCCCAGGGAATGTGCTCTACCCTCTCTCATGCTCTACATCCTAGGGGCAGCAGCACTCTTCCCGAACATTGAGGTGAAGGCCCGCCCTCTGCCTCCAGGGCAAACACCCTTTCTATGTGCATGGGTTGATCTCATCTCCTTGCCCAACATTTCTTGACTCCAGACCTCAGTTTTCATGGTTCTGTCTTTGAAGAAGTTTTTCCTTAAATTTATTGCTTCTCTATCTCCTCTAGTCCAGACTGGCAGTGGTTCCATGTATACAGAACTTGCAAAAAAAAAAAAAAAAGTTATCTTGGCATGAAGCACACAGGGTTCAAAATCATCAGACAATAGGACTTTCCACAAATACTTTCTGGATAAATCCATCTCTAATCCTGTCTTGTACTGAATTGGCTGGCTGCTTCCAGGTTTTGTTAAATCCTCAATAGTGCATTATCTCCTGGGGTTTCACTTTCTGGAAGCCCAGAATTTTCCAGAACATAAATTTCTGGTTTCTTTGTACATAAGAGTTCAGTTCTCAGCTTATCCCTGTCCTCCTGCATTTTACTATAAGCTGCAAGGAAAAGCAAGGCTACATTTTCAACTATTAGTTTTGAGAGCTCTTCAGCTAAGTTTCCCAGTTTGTTGTTTTCAAATTCTGCCTTCCATCCAACACCAGGACCCATTCTTGCCAAATTCTTTGCCACTTTAAAACAAGGACTGCCTTTCCTCCAGTTGGCAATGACACACTATTCATTTCTGTTTAAGGTTTCATCAGAAGTATCTTTAGAGTCCATATTTCTGCCAACCGTCTCTTCAAAGCAGTCCAGGCCTTTTCTTTCAAACTCCTCACAATTCTTCCAGAATCTTCCCCTTATCCATTTCAAAAGCTGTTCCACATGTTTGATATTTGCAAACTCAGCAACAGCACCCCACTATGGTACCAAAATCTGTTCCAGTTTGCTAGAGCTGTCATTATGCAAAATACCAGAAATGGATTAGCTTTTATAAAGGGGGTCTATTTGATTACAAATTTACAGTCCTAAGACCATAAAAGTGTCCAAATTAAAGCATCAACAAGAGGATATCTTTACTGAAGAATTGCTGATGGTGGCCAGAACACCTGTCAGCTGGGAAGGCACATTGCTGGCATCTGCTGGTCCTTTGCTCCCAGGTTGTGTTGCTCTCAGTGACTGATTCAAGTGGCTTTCTCTCTAAATGTCTGAGATCCTCTCTTAGCTTATTTGGGTCAAACTCTGATTTCATATCTTAGCTTAGCATCTCCAAACCTCCTTCTGTCCACAACTCCAAGAATCTCTAAGCATCAGCAAGTGTCAGGGCTTGGAATTCTCTTGAGTATTCCAGTGAACTAATCAAGACCTACCCTGAATGGGGGGCTCAAATCTCCATCAAAACATTCAATCAAGAGATCACACCATAATCAAAAAGATTAATATGACTGCCCCATAAGATTTCATTAAAGAATATGGCTTTTGGAGGGACATAATATATTCAAACTGGCACCGATACCTACACTTAAAGCTGGAAAACTAGAAAGGAAGAGAAAACTAAGCCCAAAATGAGCAGAAGGAAGGAATAACAAACATGAGAGAGAAGGTAAATAAAATAGAAATCAAAGAACAACAGAATAAACAAAATCAATATTGGTTATTTGAGGAGACCAATAAAATTGACAGATATTTACCCAGACTGGCAAAGAAAAAGAGAGGAGAAAAATAACAAAAATCAGAAATTAAACAGGAGAACATAACTACAAAGTAAGTGAAATAAAATGGAATATGAGCATAGTATGAACAATTATACACCAATAAATTAGATAACCTAGATGAAATAGACAAATTTTTAGAAAAACACAAATTATATATACTGACTCAGGAAGAAATAAAAGATCTCAAGAAACAAATAACTAGTAAAGAGATTAAATCAGTTGTCATAAAACTCCAAGCTAAGGAAAGCACTGGACTGGATAATTTCACAGGGATATTTTACCAACCATTCCAACAAGACCTAACTTCAATTCTGTGCAAACTCTTCCAAAACACTGAAGAGGGGGGAGCACTCTCAAGCTCATTTAGTGAGGCCAAGATAACCCTCATACCAGAGACAGATAAAGATACCACAAGAAGAAAACTGAAAGGGCAATATATTTTATGAATATAGATACAAAACTCCTCAACAAAATAAAAACAATCTGACTCAAGAGCTTTTTCAAAGAATTATACAGCATGATCAAGTGAGATTTATTCCTAGTATGCAAGGGTGTTTCAACATTAGAAAATCAATTAATGTAATATATCACATTAACAGAATGAAGGAGAAAAAACACAATTTTCTCAATTGATGTAGAGAAGCATTTGATAAAATCTAGCACCTTTTCTTGATAAAAACTCTTTCAACACTAGGAATAGAATGAACTTCCTCAAAAAAATAAAGGATATATATGAAAAACATACAGTTAGCATCCTACTTATTGGTGAAAGACTAAAAACTTTGCCTGTTAGCCCAGGAACAAGACAAGGATGTCAACTGTCACTGCTGCTCTTCAACATTGCACTGAAAGTTCTAGTCATAGAAATTAGTCAAGAAAAAGATGTTGAAGGCATCCAAATGGAAAAGGAGAAGTAAAACTTTCCCTATTTACAGATGACATTTAAAAAATCCTGGAAAAACACAACAAAGCTCCAAGAGCAAATAATTGAACTCCACAAATGGTGAGGTGCAAGATTCCAACACCCCTGAAATTAGCAGTGTTTCTATACATGAGTAATTAGCAAACAGAAGAAATCAAGAAAAAAATTACATTCTCAACAGCAAGTATATAAATCAAATATATAGGAGCAAATGTAATCAAATATACAAAGGACTTATAAACAGAAAACTGTGAAACACTGCTAAAAGAAATCAAAGATCTAAATAAATGGAAAGAATTTCTATGTTCATGGATTGAAACACTAAATATGGTTAAGAAGTCAATCTTATACTAAGTGATTTATAGGTTTAACACAATACAATCAAAATTCTAATGACATTCTTTGCAGAAATGTAAAAGCCAATCATCAAATTTATATGGAAGCTTAAATGACCCAGAATAGCCAAAGTCATTTTGAAAAAAAAAAAAAAAAAAAAAAAGAATAAGGGGACTTACACATCCCAATCTTAAAACTTATTATAAATTCACAGTAATCAAATCATCAGGATACTAGCATTAGGACAGATATATATATACCAATGGAATGGAATAGAGAACTCAGAAGTCAACCCTTACACTTTTGACAAGGTGGCAAAAATCACTTAATTAGTAAAGAATAATCTCTTCAGCAAATAGTATTGGGTTTACATTTGCAAAAGAAGGGAGGTGGACACTTACCTCAAACCTTATGCAAAAATCAACTTGAAATTGATTGAAGACTCAATATAAGAGCCAGAACTATCCAAATCTAGGTAAGCATCTTTAGGACCTTGTATTAGGCAATGGTTTCCCAGACTTTTTACCCAAAACACAAGCAACAAGAGAAAAAATAGTTCAATAGACCTCATCAAAATTGAAAACTGTGTGACATAAATAAATTTATCATGAAAGTATAATAACAACCTACACAAAGGGAGAAAATATTTGGAAACCACAAATCCAATAAAGGTGTAATATCCAGAATATATTTTAAAAATCCTTCAAATGAACAACAAAAAAGACAAACAAACCTATCTAAAAATTGGCAAAAGATGAACAGACAGCTCTCCAAAGAAGATATACAAATAGTCAAAAGTAAATGAAAACATGCTGAACATCATTAGCCATCAGGGAAATGCAAATCAAAGCCACAATGAGACAATTTTTTTGAACCCAGTGGAGAGGGGTGGAGCAAGATGGTGGAGTAGTGAGGTATAAGTTTAGTTACTCCGCCAGGGCAGTAGGTAGAAAGCCAAGAACTGTGTAGACTGGACACGACAGAGCAAATTCACTTTGGGCATACTTCATACAACACTCATGAATGTGTGGAACAGCTGAATTCAGTGAAATATGTAAATTCTTGTGGCCAGAGGAACCATGCCCCTCCCTGCCAGGCTCAATCCCATGGGAAGAGGGGCCTTCTGTGCTGGAGGGAGAATTACAGTTGCAGCTTTGATTGAAAACTCAGACTCCTGATCAAAAATTCCAAACATAGATAGACTGAGACCAGGTACCAGAGAACCTGGGAACAGTCAGCCCAGCAGAGAGGAGATAGGGCTAGCAAAAACAGCAAAAATAAATAAATAAATAAATAAATAAAATAAAATAAAAATAAAATAAAAACAGAATTTTTGGAGTTCCGGTGAACATAAAACAGAGAAGGGCAGGGCTCAAACAGAATCAGGCACATATGCAAATCTGAAGGGTGAAGAATCTTGTCTGAAGAGCAGCCATTTTCTCTGCTTTTTTGATTGTTCCTTAATGGTCCTAAACTCCTTGTCTCTTAGCATTTCAACAGCCCATTAGATCTGCAAGGGGGACCTTCTTTTTCCTTTTCTTTTTTTTATTTTTATCTTTTTCTCTTTTTCTAAAACAATTCCTCTAAGAAGCCCATTACAGAAAGCCCCAAAGACTTGCAATTTAGTCCCAGGCAAGAGCAGAGCTAAGATAGCTCTGAGGGAGAAAGCAATAAGCCTAGTAACAGAAAATTTTCTAAACACCATAACTTCCCCAGAAAATGGGGACATCCCCTTATAGCCATCTTCCTGGCAGGCTGCTAACACTCCTAGCTGGCACCAGCACCACAGCCCAGAGCTGCTGCAAACAACCCAGTGTGATGGGAAGTGTTTCCAGCAACACATGCACATGCCACAATATCTAGCATGAATGACAGCCTTTTGCACACCCACAGCTAATTGTGCCAGAGTTGGGAAGGCAGAGCTATGTGAAAAGGGGGACATTAACATGCTCCATTCAGCCATCCTTTCAGCAGGCTGGGAATGCCCCTACACAGCCCTGTGGTCCTGAACATCCCTAGGGTGACAGCGTTCACTTGAGATGTAGCACAGTCTTCCCTCAACAGAGGCCCTAGGAGGGCATGGCTTGGAAGAGGGACTCACTTGCAAGTCTCAGGGACTATTCACCAATACCAAGGACTTGTGGGTCAGTGGCAGAGACAAACTGCAGTGATACTGAACTGAAGGATTAGAGTATTGCAATAGTTTTAAATCTCCATGAACACCTGGGAGAGTTCATTATTAAAGCCACCCTCCCTCCCTAACAGCTCAGACACTTGCCCCACATTCAGGGCAGGCAGCACCAACTACACACACAACATGCTGCACCAATTGGACCCCACAAGACTCACACCCCGACTCACCACAAAGACAAAGTTAGGGAGAACTGGCACGAGGGGAATAGGTGGTCCATGGATGCCATGTGCTGGTTAAAGTGTACTCCACCAAGCTGTAGATCTGACAAATTAGAGAAAAGTGTTTTAATCAGCTTGCATATGCTAAAATAACCTTATGAAGTTAAGCAAATACCAAGAGGCCAAAAACAACAGAAAATTTTAAAGCATATGAAAAAACCAGATGATATGGATAACCCAAACACAAACACCCAAATCAAAAGATCAGAGGAGACACAGTGCTTGGAGCAATTAATCAAAGAACTGAAGACAAACAATGATAGCATGGTGCAGGATATAAAGGGCAAGAAGAAAACACTAGAAGAGCATAAAGAAGAAATTGCAAGAGTAAGTATAAAAAAATAGACAACCTTATGGAAATAAAAGAAACTGTTCACCAAATTAAAAAGATTCTGGATACTCATAGTACAAGATTAGAGGAAGCTGAATAGCGAATCAGTGACCTTGAGGATGACAGAATGGAAAATGAAAGAACAAAAGAAAGAATGGGGGAAAAATAAAAAAAAAAAAAACTAAATGGACCTCAGAGATATGATGGATAATATAAAATGTCAAAATATAAGATTCATTGGTGTTCCAGAAGATGAAGAGAAGGGTAAATGCCTAGGAAGAATATTTAAACAAATTGGTGAGGAAAAATTCTCAAACCTTCTAAACAACATAAATACACAAATCATAAATGCCTAGTGAATTCCAAATAGAATAAATCCAAATAAACCCACTCTGAGACATATTCTGATCAGATTATCAAATACTGAAGAGAAGGATTAAGTTCTGAAAGCAGCAAGAGAAAAGCAATTAACCACTTAGAAAGGAAACAGCATAAGACTAGGAGTGTCTACTCAGCAGCCACCATGGAGGTGAGAAGGCAGTGGAATGACATATTTGAAATTCTGACAGAGAAAAATTGCCATCCAAGAATTCTTTATCCAGCAAAGCTCTCCTTCAAATTTGAGGGGGAGCTTAAATTTTTCACAAACAAATTCTGAGAGAATATGCTAACAAGAGAACTGCCCTATTTAAGATGCTAAAAGAAGCCCTACTGACAGAAAAACAAAGAAAGGAGAGAGAGAGATGGAGAAAGGTTCAGTACTAAAAAGATTCAGTATGGGTATGTTAAAGAACATTAAGAGAGAGAGGGAAAAAATGTGTCTGACAAACATAAACCAAAGATAGGATGGCCGATTCAAGAAATGCCTTCACAGTAATAACATTGAATGTAAATGCACTAAATTTCCCAATTAAAAGATATAGATTGGCCGAATGGATCAAAAAAATATGAACCATCAATATGTTGCATACAAGAGACTCATCTTAGACACAGGGACACAAAGAAATTGAAAGTGAAAGGATGGAAAAAATATTTCATGCACGCTGCAGCCAAAAGAAAGCAGGTGTAGCAATATTCATTTCAGATAAAATAGACATTAAGTGCAATGATGTTATGAGAGACAAAGAAGGCCACTACATACTAATAAAAGAGGCAATTCACCAAGAAGAAATAACAATCATAAATATTTATGCACCCAATCAAGGTGTCACAAAATACATGAGACAAACACTGGCAAAACTAAAGGAAGCAATTGATGTTTCCACAATAATTGTGGGAGACTTCAACACATCACTCTCTCCTATAGATAGATCCACCAGACAGAAGACCAATAAGGAAATTGAAAACCTAAACAATCTAATGAATGAATTGGATTTAACAGACATATGTAGACCACTGCATCCCAAATCACCAGTATACACATTCTTCTCTAGTGTTCACAGAACTTTCTCCAGAAAAGATCAAATGCTGGGCCATACAAGAAGTTTCAATAAATTTTAAAAAATTGAAATTATTCAAAGCACATTCTCTTATCACAATGGAATACAATTAGAAGTCAATGACAACCAGAGACTTAGAAAATTCACAAATACCTGGAGATTAAACAACACATTCCTAAGCAATTAGTTGGTTAAAGAGGAAATAGCAAGAGAAATAGCTAAATATATAGAGATGAATGGAAATGAGAACACAACACATCAAAATTTATGGGATGCAGCAAAAGTGGTACTGAGGGTGAAATTTACAGCAGTAAATGCATACATCATAAAGGCAAAGAGCTAAAATCAAAGAACTAGTGGAGCAACTGAAGAAGCTATAAAGTGAACAGTAGACCAATCCTAAACCAAATAGAAGAAATAACAAGGATTAAAACAGAAATAAATGATGTAGAGAACAAATTAAAACAACAGAGAATAAATAACACCAAAAGTTGGTTCTTTGAGAAGATCCACAACATTGACAAGCTCCTAGATAGAGTGACATAGCCAAAAAGAGACAAGACCCATATAAACAATATAATGAATGAGAAAGGTGACATTACAGTAAATCATGAAGAAATTAAAAAAAAATTAAAAGAGGAAACTATGAACAACTGTATGCCAACAAACTGGATAATGTGGAGGAAATGGACAATTTCCTGGAAACATATGAAAAACCTACACTGCCCAGAGAAGAATAGAAGACCTCAACCAACCAATCACAAGCAAAGAGATCCAATCAGTCATCAATAAACTTCCCACAAATAAATGCTCAAGGGCAGATGGCTTCCCAGGGGAATTCTAACAAACTTTCCAAAAAGAACTGACACCAATCTTACTTAAACTCTTTCAAAACATTGAAGAAAATAGAACACTACCTAACACATTTAATGATGGTAACATCAATCTAATACCAAAACCAGGCAAAGATGCTACAAGAAAGGAAACTACAGGCCAATCCCCCTAATGAATATAGATGCAAAAATTCTCAAGAAAATACTTGCAAATTGAATCCAAAGACACATTAAAAAAATCATACACCATGACCATGTGGGATTCATTCCAGGCATGCAAGATAGTTCAACATAAGAAAATCAATCAATGTATTACAACAGATTAACAAATCAAAAGAGGAAAACCAAATGATCATCTCAATAGATGCTGAAAAAGCATTGGACAAAATCCAACATCCCTTTTTGATAAAAACACTTGAAAAGTAGGAATTGAAGGAAACTTCCTCAATGTGATAAAGAGCACACACATATATGAAAAACCCACAGCCAGCATAGTACTCAATGGTGAGAGACTGAAAGCCTTCCCTCTAAGATCAGGAATGAAACAAGGATGCCCACTGTCACCACTGTTATTCAACATTGTGCTAGAACTGCTACCCAGGGCAATCTGGCAAGACAAAGAAATAAAACTCATCCACATTGGAAAGGAAGAAATAAACTGTCATTATTTGCAGATAATATGTTCTTATATCTGGAAAACCCTGAGAAATCAATGATACCGCTGCTAGAGCTAATAAACAAGTTTAGCAAAGTAGCAGGACATAAGATTAATGCGCATAAGTCAATAATGTTTCTCTATGCAAGAAATGAACAAAGTGAAGAGACATTCATGAAGAAGATACCATTTTCAATAGCAACCAAAAAAATCAAACACCTAGGAATAAACTGAACCAAAGATGTAAAAGACCTATACAAAGAAAAGTACATAACTCTACTAAAAGAAGTAGAAAGGGACATTAAAAGATGGAAAAGTATTCCATGTTCATGGATAGGAAGGCTAAATGTCGTTAAGATGTCAATTCTACCCAAACTCGTCTACAGATTCAATGGAATCCCAATCAAAAATTCCAACAACCTACTTTGCAGACTTGGGAAAGCTAGTTATCAAATTTATTTGGAAAGTGAAGATGTCTTGAATTGCTAAAAACACACTAAAAAAGGAAAACAAAGTGGGAGGACTTACACTCCCTGACTATAAAGCCTATTATAAAGCCACAGTAGTCAAAATAGCATGGTACTGGCACAGAGAAAGACATATTGATCAATGGAATTGAATTGATAATTCGGACATAGAACCCCAGTTCTACAGCCGACCAATCTTTGATAAGGCCCCCAAAGCCACTGTACTGGACATAACAGTCTTTTAAACAAATGGGGCTGGGAGAGTTGGATATCCATATCCAAAGAGTGAAAGAGGACCCTTATCACACTGTACACAAAAGTTAACTCAAAGTGGATCAAATACCTCAATATTAAAGACAGTACCTTAAAACTCCTAGGAGATAATGTACGGAAACATCTTCAAGACCTTGTGTTAGGTGGCCACTTTCTAGACCTTACACCCAAAGCACAAGCAACAAAAGAAAAAAATAGATAAATGGGAACTCCTCAAGCTTAGAAGTTTCTGTACCTCAAAGGAATTTGTCAAAAGGTGAAGAGGCAGCCAACTCAATGGGAAAAAATTGTTGGAAACCATGTGTCTAACAAAAGACTGATATCTTGCATATATAAGAGTGAAATAAACCAGACACAAAAGGACAAATAGTTCATGATCTCACTGATATGAAATGATTAGCATGAGCAAACCAATATGGCCAAAATCTAGAATATGGCTGACCAAGGGTTGGGATGGGAATAGGGAATATGAAATTAAGGCTTAAAATGTAAAGATTTCCTGTTTGGAATGATGGAAATGTTTTGGTAACAGATGGTGGTGATGGTAACATAATATTGTGAATGTAATCAACAGCACTGAAATATATATTTGTATGTGGTCTAAAGGGGAAATATTAGGGTATATATATGGTAATAGAATAAAAATTTCAAAGCTCCAAGGAAACATAACAAAAATGTAAACCCTAAGTTAAACCATGGACTGTAATTAGTAGTACAATTATACAAATGTGCTTTCTTCAATTGTAACAAATTTGCCACATCAGTGCAAGGTGTTAATAATAGGGTGGTATATAGGAATCCTATATTTTATGTATGATAGTTTTGTAAGCCCATAACCACTCCAATAAAAAAAGAATATATAGGAGACTACATGTATCAATGGAAAGAGGGAAAAACCTTCTTACACAATAAGACACAACAGGCAAAGACCTAAAGGAATAGATTATAAATATTTAAACATGATTTAAAACTTATTTTAAAAATCATATAAACATGGAAGGAAAACTACAGAGAAATTGAAAATCTTTGCTACATGTCAATAAAATAATTTAATTTTTCAGATTATGTTTCTTAGAATCAAAAATAATGAATTTTTATATCAAATGTTACACATCTTTTCAAACCAGAATCAAATATTTTTTCATGGTTGATTTTCCAATAATATAAAATATTTGCTTTTCTTTCAGTTCCTGAATTTTAGACAAAATAATTTCTTCCATTTCTGTGTATGTATATACACATTGGATATAGATATAGATAACATAGATACTTATATACATACTTATTTTTCCAAAATGCCACAGCATATCTATTCCCATTGCCTTATTTTTCCCAAGATTTTCTTTTGTGAGACCTCCCTGCACCTTGTCTATTTGGGGCTGTGCTATCTAGGGCTGATGCAGAGCTTGCATTGAGTGATGTAACCTTTGCCATTCTCTTCAGTAGATCCCTCAATTCCTTGGTCTCCTAGGAAAACTGTCTTCTTCTTTCTAAGTTTTTCTGTCTCTGCCTCCTATTTGGCAGAGGTATGTTTTCAAAAGTTCTTGAAAAGGGGTGCATTTTCAATTTTGGAGAATATTGCAAAGCCAACATTGTTCATCACTGTCATTTATTTACCCATATTCTTTCGAGCAATAAGTTTTGCTACTGGGATAAGTAAAGTATCTTCTTGTTTATTTGCATTGCATTTACTAAATCATAAGTTTATTGGTCACCTGTATGTATTTTATTAAAATGTCCTTTAAAATCTTTCATCTGTCTAAAATTTGATGAAGTATCTTTAAAACTTTTGTGTGTCAGGAAAATAAAGCAAATCAGTCCTTATACTATTATGTTTATGACAGATTTATTTCATAATGTGTCTTTCAACATTTGGTTTGTTTAAAGTCTTTTATATCATATCATAAAGCATAAAAATATGAAGACAAATTTATCAGTTTTTTTCCCTTATCACTTCTGGGTTATTTATCCTCTGAAAAGAACTTTCAACTTCTATTTCTTCTTCTCCTTTTTTTTTTAATATGGGCCTCTGCTATCTTCTCATTTGTTACTTTTTGTATTTATTTCTTCTCAGAGTTGGCACCAGCTATTATGCAAAATCTAATGATGAAATACCTTATTGCTCTCTAATCCCTGACCTTAGATTTACCTTTTCACCATCCATAAAATCCAATTTTAGCAAAATATTAAAAAGTCAAGTGATTTTAAACTTCATTAGTTTCTCTATTTCACAAAATTTTATATCTAAATACAGCCCTTGATATAGCCTATGTCATGCTTCTTAGAACACACAAACACATATGTATCAATAATCCTTTACTCTCAAATGATACTTTTCAACTTGCTTAAATACTCACTCCTAAAGACTAAGCTATATCATTATTTCATCATTCCCTTCCTCCACCAAGCAAGCATATTCATAGTATTGGCCCTTTTCTAGGCATCCATATCTTCTAAGACTCATCCCCATGACACTTATAGAATAGGTGTTGGTTAATTGAATTATAGTCTGCAATAATTCCACTTTAAATTGAAACTGTATCTTTCTTGTAACTTTATGTCCTATGCATAGTGTAAACTTTTTCAAATAGTAAGCAATTTCTAAAAATTGTTTGTTGAAGGTATGAAATAATTATGTATTTAGAGGGGGATTTAAAATGGATTGGAAAATGTATGAATGACTGTAATTATATATTTAGAGAGGGATTTAAAATGGATTGGAAAATGTATGAATGACTGGACATCAAACTTATATTATTAAATGAACTTCTTAAAAAATATAAATGTTCATAGATTTGGTGGATTATACTGTGTAGCCCAGTTTAGATATGTTCTTGGTCTTGGTGTGAATTCTCATGGTGTGGACCCATTGTAAATAAAATAACTTTAAGATATTGTAACAGTTATACAGTGGCCCAACTGAATCAGGCTTAGTTTTAAACCGGATTACTGGAGCCCTTTATAAGTGAAAGTCTGAAAGAGAGAAGCCACCAAAAGCAGCCAAAAGTTAACAGAATCAAAAGAAAATAGAAAATGCCAGCATATGCACTACCATGTGACAGAAAAGCCAAGGACCAAGGATAGTCAGCAGCCAACCCCAGAATGCCAGAATCTTCTGGGAGATATCTTCACCTTGCTAAAACCTCAATTTTGGACCCCCTTCGCCTCAAAAGTATGAGCCAAAGAATTCCCATTTGTAAGCCAAACCATTGTGTGGTGCGGTTTTTGTTTGCTTGCTTGTTTGTTTGTTTTTTAGCAGTTAGTAAATTAAAACAATGGGCCAAATAGGATCTCCATAGGCAAGATATGTCTAATCATTACCCACAAACTGCTGCAGGTCAAAAAAAAAAAATCTTTCCACAGCAACTCCTCCTTTTTTGTTTCTTGTCTCTGCTAGAATCATAATTCTCTGGTTACACAAATTGGAAAACAAAGCACTTACTATATCTTGTACCTATTATTTCTCATCAAAGAATTCTCATTCTATGCTTTCCATTCACAAACCAACATTACATACTCACTGACATATTCCTCAAATCTTGCTTCTCTGATATACATTTCTTTAACACATAACACTATTTTGTGTTCTCTTGTCTATCACTGAAATTCTATCTAGATGGCAGAACAGTTATATTAAAGGACAAATATAGTTAACTTCTAAATCTGATTTGAAAATTTGAGTAGACATCATTTTATAGAGATTAAAACACAGCCTAAAGTACACAAATTGATGCTCTCCAAAGCACACTATTTGAAATAACTTTCTTTTTCTTCACTGCCCCTATATCAAAATCTACTCCATAAACACCGAGTTAGTGTCTACTAATGTAACCATTCTTTTTCTCATGTTGTTCTATTCACTTTGAGTATCCTCCTCTGTCAACTTTGCTTCTAGTCTCCCCACCAGAAATTATCAGATTGTGCCATGCCCAAAAACAACATTGAACAAAGTTCAGTGCATATAAATGTCCTTTCCTATCTCTAGAAATTAATTTTTAATTTATCCTTTCATTGACTGCCATTTTATATCTGTACCCAGCAGTACAAAAACTGCTGAAGAGTAGTGTATGAGAAAGCTGCTGTCATGGTGCCTGAGAAGTGGGTTTCAGCACTTCTGCTTCTGCAGCTGAGCTGTGTTGGATGTGGGTTGTGTGGGAAGGTCCTGGTGTGGCCCTGTGACATGAGCCATTGGCTCAACATGAAGATCATTCTGGAGGAACTCATGGCAAGGTTTCACGAGGTGATGGTGCTGGTTCCTTCACACAATTACATCATTGACCACAACAAGCCTTCCACACCAAACTTCAAGGTGGTTTCAGTGCCAAATAATGGAGAAGGAGCTAAGAATTTACTAAATGAATTTTTGGATAAAGCTGTTACTGACATGCCAAAATTTTCATACTTGCAATCAGCAAGAAAACTACAAGACTTGCTCCTTCAGTCAACTGGAGATGTGAAATTTCTGTGTGAGAATGTGGTGTACAATCAGACACTCATGAAGAATCTCAAGGAAACTAACTACAATGTAATGATTCTAGATCCTGTGATGTAGCTGAGTTGCTTGCAATCCCCTTTGTGCATACATTAAGAACTTCTATAGGTGGCATGTTGGAGAGATATTGTGGAAAATTTCCAGCTCCACCATCCTATGTGCCTGTTCCCATGGCTGTACTAGAGGACAAGATGACCTTTCTGGAAAGGTTGAAAGATCTGATTCTTTCCCTTTTTATTGTCTTCTGGCTCCAGCAATATGATGTTCAAATTTGGGATCAGTTTTAGAGTAAAGCATTACATTAGAGACTCTGCTTTTCTTTCTAAACTAGTTACCAAAGTGTAAGAAAAGTCTACAATGATGAAAGAAAGCCCTTTTTAAAATTCTGTCTACCCTGTAAAACTCTTCAAGTGATACCAATGATGTGATCACTGATAACTAAATGTGGGTGTGGAGGCAAAAATATTTTCCTATAGTTACTCTTTCTTTAGAGTTTTCTAAACGTATCTGTGTGTTACCTTGCTCATACTTAACAGATGGCTGTTAAAACAAAATTTAAAACACACAAATAGATGTTAATCTAATGAAGAGATTTTGTTTGTTACATATAAGTAAACACCAAATAAGCCCAGTACAGTGAATTTTCATGAAGGTTATAGTTACACTATTATATCTTTTTTGGTAATATGAGTATAATGCTTGTTGTGTAAGTGAGATAACATCTTTGCCTGGACACAGTAACAAACTGAAATATGATTTACATTAAAAATGAGACTGAACTTGGTACATTTTTACTTTGCTTGAACATTCCTTAACAACTTTTGAGAATGTTTGAGAATCACTAATTATCACTCTTGATTTTAAACAATTTCTCTTGTAAAACTGTACCTGTCCTTACCCATTTCATAAATTTTAGATGGAAATTCTGAAAATCTTATGTCAACTATTTCATCATGGCTGGTCATACTGAAGAGTTTCATGGATGCACTATATTTCTTGGGAGAGTGTCAACAGAGCCCTCAAAAGTTAAAGAGAGAATGTTAAAAGACTTTGCATCTGAAAGTGGTAAAAGAGAGTTGATTTTTCCCTTCAGTGATTTACTATTTCTACCTATTTTAAGTTGGTTGCCATTTCTATGAAAGGTGTTTGGTTTTGTAATTTTTACACACCCAGCTGTTATCTAAATTAATCTCATGCAGGCTTTCCTTCCATCATCTTTTAGAATTACCTAGCGATATGAACCAACAAAGAAAGGACCATATTAGACACTACAAATATTCCCTAATTTAACTCAATGACTTTCACAGAACTAATATCAAAGGAATCCATTTCAAAGATTCTTAGCTTTACGTATGACTGAATTTATACTGCATTGATGTCACAGTAAATAATTTACAATCACTAAGTACTACCTGTTTGCCAGGATTATGTTAGGCACTACAGATTTCAGTTAAATATGACAAAGATCTTGCCCTCAAGTTTGTGTTCAGAGATAAATGGAAGAGATAAATTTCTATATACCGAGGCGGGGCAAGATGGCAGACTGGTGAGCTGTATGTTTTAGTTACTCCTCCAGGAAAGTAGGTAGAAAGCCAGGAACTGCGTGGACTGGACACCACAGAGCAATCTGACTTTGGGCATACTTCATACAACACTCATGAAAATGTCGAATTGCTGAGATCA
The DNA here is from genome assembly GCF_015220235.1 of Choloepus didactylus. NCBI lineage: Eukaryota > Metazoa > Chordata > Mammalia > Pilosa > Megalonychidae > Choloepus > Choloepus didactylus. The sequence goes on along the minus strand of NC_051309.1, from coordinate 73,101,827 downwards.
GCGAAATCTGTAAGTTTTTGAGGCCAGGGGACCCGCACCCCTCCCTGCCAGGCTCAGTCCCGGGGGAGGAGGGGCTGTCAGCTCCGGGAAGGAGAAGGGAGAACTGCAGTGGCTGCCCTTATCGGAAACTCATTCTACTGATTCAAACTCCAACCATAGATAGACTGAGACCAGACACCAGAGAATCTGAGAGCAGCCAGCCCAGCAGAGAGGAGACAGGCATAGAAAAAAAACAACACGAAAAACTCCAAAATAAAAGCGGAGGATTTTTGGAGTTCTGGTGAACATAGAAAGGGGAAGGGCCCTGAGGCGCATATGCAAATCCCAAAGAAAAGCTGATCTCTCTGCCCTGTGGACCTTTCCTTAATGGCCCTGGTTGCTTTGTCTCTTAGCATTTCAATAACCCATTAGATCTCTGAGGAGGGCCCGTTTTTTTTTTTTTTTTTTTAATCCTTTTTTCTTTTTCTAAAACAATTACTCTAAGAAGCCCAATACAGAAAGCTTCAAAGACTTGCTATTTGGGCAGGTCAAGTCAAGAGCAGAACTAGGAGAGCTCTGAGACAAAACGCAATAATCCAGTGGCTGAGAAAATTCACTAAACACCACAACTTACCAAGAAAAGGGGGGTGTCCGCTCACAGCCATCATCCTGGTGGACAGGAAACACTCCTGCCCATCGCCAGCCCCATAGCCCAGAACTGCCCCAGACAACCCAGTGTGACGGAAGTGCTTCAAATAACAGGCACACACCACAAAACTGGGCGTGGACATTAGCCTTCCCTGCAACCTCAGCTGATTGCCCCAGAGTTGGGAAGGTAGAGCAGTGTGAATTAACAAAGCCCCATTCAGCCATCATTAGAGCAGACTGGGAGCCTCCCTACACAGCCCAGCAGCCCAGAACTGCCCTGGGGGGACGGCACTCACCTGTGACATAGCACAGTCATCCCTCAACAGAGGACCCGGGGTGCACGGCCTGGAAGAGGGGCCCACTTGCAAGTCTCAGGAGCCATACACCAATACCAAGGACTTGTGGGTCAGTGGCAGAGACAAACTGTGGCAGGACTGAACTGAAGGATTAGACTACTGCAGCAGCTTTAAAACTCTAGGATCACCAGGGAGATTTGATTGTTAGAGCCACCCCCCTCCCTGACTGCCCAGAAACACGCCCCATATACAGGGTAGGCAACACCAACTACACACGCAAGCTTGGTACACCAATTGGACCCCACAAGACTCACTCCCCCACTCACCAAAAAGGCTAAGCAGGGGAGAACTGGCTTGTGGAGAACAGGTGGCTCATGGACGCCACCTGCTGGTTAGTTAGAGAAAGTGTACTCCACGAAGCTGTAGATCTGATAAATTAGAGATAAGGACTTCAATTGGTCTACAAATCCTAAAAGAACCCTATCAAGTTCAGCAAATGCCACGAGGCCAAAAACAACAGAAAATTATAAAGCATATGAAAAAACCAGACGATATGGATAACCCAAGCCCAAGCACCCAAATGAAAAGACCAGAAGAGACACAGCACCTAGAGCAGCTACTCAAAGAACTAAAGATGAACAATCAGACCATAGTACGGGAGATAAAGGAAATCAAGAAGACCCTAGAAGAGCATAAAGAAGACATTGCAAGACTAAATAAAAAAATGGATGATCTTATGGAAATTAAAGAAACTGTTGACCAAATTAAAAAGATTCTGGACACTCATAGTACAAGACTAGAGGAAGTTGAACAATGAATCAGTGACCTGGAAGATGACAGAATGGAAAATGAAAGCATAAAAGAAAGAATGGGGAAAAAATTGAAAAAATCGAAATGGACCTCAGGGATATGATAGATAATATGAAACGTCCAAATATAAGACTCATTGGTGTCCCAGAAGGGGAAGAAAAGGGTAAAGGTCTAGGAAGAGTATTCAAAGAAATTGTTGGGGAAAACTTCCCAAATCTTCTAAACAACATAAATACACAAATCATAAATGCTCAGCGAACTCCAAATAGAATAAATTCAAATAAACCCACTCCAAGACATATACTGATCACACTATCAAACACAGAAGAGAAGGAGCAAGTTCTGAAAGCAGCAAGACAAAAGCAATTCACCACATACAAAGGAAATAGCATAAGACTAAGTAGTGACTACTCAGCAGCCACCATGGAGGCAAGAAGGCAGTGGCACGATATATTTAAAATTCTGAGTGAGAAAAATTTCCAGCCACGAATACTATATCCAGCAAAACTCTCCTTCAAATTTGAGGGAGAGCTTAAATTTTTCACAGACAAACAAATGCTGAGAGAATTTGCTAACAAGAGACCTGCCCTACTGGAGATACTAAAGGGAGCCCTAAAGACAGAGAAACAAAGAAAGGACAGAGAGACTTGGAGAAAGGTTCAGTACTAAAGAGATTCGGTATGGGTACAATAAAGGATATTAATAGACAGAGGGGAAAAATATGACAAACATAAACCAAAGGATAAGATGGCTGATTCAAGAAATGCCTTCACGGTTATAACGTTGAATGTAAAAGGATTAAACTCCCCAATTAAAAGATATAGATTCGCAGAATGGATCAAAAAAAATGAACCATCAATATGTTGCATACAAGAGACTCATCTTAGACACAGGGACACAAAGAAACTGAAAGTGAAAGGCTGGAAAAAAATATTTCATGCAAGCTACAGCCAAAAGAAAGCAGGTGTAGCAATATTAATCTCAGATAAAATAGACTTCAAATGCAGGGATGTTTTGAGAGACAAAGAAGGCCACTACATACTAATAAAAGGAGCAATTCAGCAAGAAGAAATAACAATCGTAAATGTCTATGCACCCAACCAAGGTGCCACAAAATACATGAGAGAAACACTGGCAAAACTAAAGGAAGCAATTGATGTTTCCACAATAATTGTGGGAAACTTCAACACATCACTCTCTCCTATAGATAAATCAACCAGACAGAAGACCAATAAGGAAATTGAAAACCTAAACAATCTGATAAAAGAATTAGATTTAACAGACATATACAGGACATTACATCCCAAATCACCAGGATACACATACTTTTCTAGTGCTCATGGAACTTTCTCCAGAATAGATCATATGCTGGGACATAAAACAAGCCTTAATAAATTTAAAAAGATTGAAATTATTCAAAGCACATTCTCTGACCACAATGGAATACAACTAGAAGTCAATAACCATCAGAGACTTAGAAAATTCACATATACCTGGAGGTTAAACAACACACTCCTAAACAATCAGTGGGTTAAAGAAGAAATAGCAAGAGAAATTGCTAAATATATAGAGACGAATGAAAATGAGAACACAACATACCAAAACCTATGGGATGCAGCAAAAGCAGTGCTAAGGGGGAAATTTATAGCACTAAACGGATATATTAAAAAGAAAGAAAGAGCCAAAATCAAAGAACTAATGGATCAACTGAAGAAGCTAGAAAATGAACAGCAAACCAATCCTAAACCAAGTACAAGAAAAGAAATAACAAGGCTTAAAGCAGAAATAAATGACATAGAGAACAAAAAAACAATAGAGAGGATAAATATCACCAAAAGTTGGTTCTTTGAGAAGATCAACAAGATTGACAAGCCCCTAGCTAGACTGACAAAATCAAAAAGAGAGAAGACCCATATAAACAAAATAATGAATGAAAAAGGTGACATAACTGCAGATCCTGAAGAAGTTAAAAAAATTATAAGAGGATACTATGAACAACTCTATGGCAACAAACTGGATAATGTAGAGGAAATGGACAATTTCCTGGAAACATATGAACAACCTAGACTGACCAGAGAAGAAATAGAAGACCTCAACCAACCCATCACAAGCAAAGAGATCCAATCAGTCATCAAAAAGCTTCCCACAAATAAATGCCCAGGGCCAGATGGCTTCACAGGGGAATTCTACCAAACTTTCCAGAAAGAACTGACACCAATCTTACTCAAACTCTTTCAAAACATTGAAGAAAATGGAACACTACCTAACTCATTTTATGAAGCTAACATCAATCTAATACCAAAACCAGGCAAAGATGTTACAAAAAAGGAAAACTACCGGCCAATCTCCCTAATGAATATAGATGCAAAAATCCTCAACAAAATACTTGCAAATCGAATCCAAAGACACATTAAAAAAATCATACACCATGACCAAGTGGGGTTTATTCTAGGCATGCAAGGATGGTTCAAAATAAGAAAATCAATCAATGTATTACAACACATTAACAAGTCAAAAGGGAAAAATCATTGATCATCTCAATAGATGCTGAAAAAGCATTTGACAAAATCCAACATCCCTTTTTGATAAAAACACTTCAAAAGGTAGGAATTGAAGGAAACTTCCTCAACATGATAAAGAGCATATATGAAAAACCCACAGCCAGCATAGTACTCAATGGAGAGAGACTGAAAGCCTTCCCTCTAAGATCAGGAACAAGACAAGGATGCCCGCTATCACCACTGTTATTCAACATTCTGCTGGAAGTGCTAGCCAGGGCAATCCGGCAAGACAAAGAAATAAAAGGCATCCAAATTGGAAAAGAAGAAGTAAAACTGTCATTGCAGACGATATGATCTTATATCTAGAAAACCCTGAGAAATCGACGATACAGCCACTAGAGCTAATAAACAAATTTAGCAAAGTAGCGGGATACAAGGTTAATGCACATAAGTCAGTAATGTTTCTATATGCTAGAAATGAACAAACTGAAGAGACACTCAAGAAAAAGACACCATTTTCAATAGCAACTAAAAAAATCAAGTACCTAGGAATAAACTTAACCAAAGATGTAAAAGACCTATACAAAGAAAACTACATAACTCTACTAAAAGAAATAGAAGGGGACCTTAAAAGATGGAAAAATATTCCATGTTCATGGATAGGAAGACTAAATGTCATTAAGATGTCAATTCTACCCAAACTCATCTACAGATTCAATGCAATCCCAATCAAAATTCCAACAACCTACTTTGCAGACTTGGAAAAGCTAGTTATCAAATTTATTTGGAAAGGGAAGATGCCTCGAATTGCTAAAGACACTCTAAAAAAGAAAAACGAAGTGGGAGGACTTACACTCCCTGACTTTGAAGCTTATTATAAAGCCACAGTTGCCAAAACAGCATGGTACTGGCACAAAGATAGACATATAGATCAATGGAATCGAATTGAGAATTCGGAGATAGACCCTCAGATCTATGGCCGACTGATCTTTGTAAGGCCCCCAAAGTCACTGAACTGAGTCATAATGGTCTTTTCAACAAATGGGGCTGGGAGAGTTGGATATCCATATCCAAAAGAATGAAGGAGGACCCCTACCTCACCCCCTACACAAAAATTAACTCAAAATGGACCAAAGATCTCAATATAAGAAAGTACCATAAAACTCCTAGAAGATAATGTAGGAAAACATCTTCAAGACCTTGTATTAGGCGGCCACTTCCTAGACTTTACACCCAAAGCACAAGCAACAAAAGAGAAAATAGATAAATGGGAACTCCTCAAGCTTAGAAGTTTCTGCACCTCAAAGGAATTTCTCAAAAAGGTAAAGAGGCAGCCAACTCAATGGGAAAAAATTTTTGGAAACCATGTATCTGACAAAAGACTGATATCTTGCATATATAAAGAAATCCTACAACTCAATGACAATAGTACAGTCAGCCCAATTATAAAATGGGCAAAAGATATGAAAAGACAGTTCTCTGAAGAGGAAATACAAATGGCCAAGAAACACATGAAAAAATGTTCAGCTTCACTAGCTATTAGAGAGATGCAAATTAAGACCACAATGAGATACCATCTAACACCGGTTAGAATGGCTGCCATTAAACAAACAGGAAACTACAAATGCTGGAGGGGATGTGGAGAAATTGGAACTCTTATTCACTGTTGGTGGGACTGTATAATGGTTCAGCCACTCTGGAAGTCAGTCTGGCAGTTCCTTAGAAAACTAGATATAGAGTTACCATTCGATCCAGCGATTGCACTTCTCGGTATATACCCGGAAGATCGGAAAGCAGTGACACGAACAGATATCTGCACGCCAATGTTCATAGCAGCATTATTCACAATTGCCAAAAGATGGAAACAACCCAAATGTCCTTCAACAGATGAATGGATAAATAAAATGTGGTATATACACACGATGGAATACTACGCGGCAGTTAGAAGGAACGATCTGGTGAAACATATGACAACATGGATGAACCTTGAAGACATAATGCTGAGCGAAATAAGCCAGGCACAAAAAGAGAAATATTATATGCTACCACTAATGTGAACTTTGAAAAATATAAAACAAATGGCTTATAATGTAGAATGTAGGGGAACTAGCAATAGAGAGCAATTAAGGAAGGGGGAACAATAATCCAAGAAGAACAGATAAGCTATTTAACGTTCTGGGGATGCCCAGGAATGACTATGGTCTGTTAATTTCTGATGGATATAGTAGGAGCAAGTTCACAGAAATGTTGCTATATTAGGTAACTTTCTTGGGGTAAAGTAGGAACATGTTGGAAGTTAAGCAGTTATCTTAGGTTAGTTGTCTTTTTCTTACTCCCTTGTTATGGTCTCTTTAAAATGTTCTTTTATTGTATGTTTGTTTTCTTTTTAACTTTTTTTTTCATACAGTTGATTTAAAAAAGAAGGGAAAGTTAAAAAAAAAAAAAAGACAAGGAAAAAAAAAGATGCAGTGCCCCCTTGAGGAGCCTGTGGAGAATGCAGGGGTATTCGCCTACCCCACCTCCATGGTTGCTAACATGACCACAGACATAGGGGACTGGTGGTTTGATGGGTTGAGCCCTCTACCACAGGTTTTACCCTTGGGAAGACGGTTGCTGCAAAGGAGAGGCTAGGCCTCCCTATGGTTGTGCCTAAGAGCCTCCTCCCGAATGCCTCTTTGTTGCTCAGATGTGGCCCTGTCTCTCTAGCTAAGCCAACTTGAAAGGTGAAATCACTGCCCTCCCCCCTACGTGGGATCAGACACCCAGGGGAGTGAATCTCCCTGGCAACGTGGAATATGACTCCTGGGGAGGAATGTAGACCTGGCATCGTGGGACGGAGAACATCTTCTTGACCAAAAGGGGGAGGTGAAAGGAAATGAAATAAGCTTCAGTGGCAGAGAGAATCCAAAAGGAGCCGAGAGGTCACTCTGGTGGGCACTCTTACGCACACTTTAGACAACCCTTTTTAGGTTCTAAAGAATTGGGGTAGCTGGTGGTGGATACCTGAAACTATCAAACTACAACCCAGAACCCATGAATCTCAAAGACAATTGTATAAAAATGTAGCTTATGAGGGGTGACAAGGGGATTGGGAAAGCCATAAGGACCACACTCCACTTTGTCTAGTTTATGGATGGATGAGTAGAAAAATAGGGGAAGGAAACAAACAGACAAAGGTACCCAGTGTTCTTTTTTACTTCAATTGCTCTTTTTCACTCTAATTATTATTCTTGTTATTCTTGTGTGTGTGCTAATGAAGGTGTCAGGGATTGATTTGGGTGATGAATGTACAACTATGTAATGGTACTGTGAACAATCAAAAGTACGATTTGTTTTGTATGACTGCGTGCTATATGAATATATCTCAATAAAATGAAGATTAAAAAAAAAAAAAAAAAAAGACATAATGCTGAGCAATATAAGCCAGGCACAAAAAGAGAGATATTGTATGTTACCACTAATGTGAATTCTGTGAAAAATGTACAATGTTTTATACTGTAGAATGTAGGGGACCTAGAGATACCAATTAGTGGAGGGGGAATGATAATCTAACAAGAACAGATAAACTATGGAGGGTAATCTCAATGTTATGGGAATGCTCAGGAATGATTATGGTTTGTAAACTTTCTTGGATATAGTAAGATCATGTTGGAAGCAATAGAGTTATTTTAGGTTTTTTTTTTCTCTTATTCCTTTGTTTTCTTAGGGGTTGTTAATTTTCTTGGGGTATGGTAGGAACATGTTGGAAGCAATGTAGTTATTTTAGATTATTTGTTTTTCTTACTCCTCTGTTTGGACATGGTTTATTAATTTTCTTGGGGTATGGTAGGAACATATTGGAAGCAAAGTAATTATTTTAGGTTATTTGTTTTCCTTAATCCATTGCTTTGTTTGAAATGTTGTGGGGTTTTTTTGGTTGTTGTTTGCCTGTTTGTTTTTAATTTTTTGATAAACAAAGTTAAAAAACTGAAAAAAATTAGTAGAAAAACGGGAGTAAAAACTAAATGACAAATAGGGTGGGATGGGGGGATGGTTTGGGTATTCTCTTTTCACTTTTATTTTTTATTCTTATTCTGATTCTTTCTGATGTAAGGAAAATGTTCAGAAATAGATTGTGGTGATGAACGCAAAACTATATGATCATACTGTGAACAGTTGATTGTATACCATGGATGACTGTATGGTTTGTGAATATATTTCAATAAAACTGAATTTAAAAAAAAAAAAATTTCTATATACCACCGTGAATTCTTTGGAATATGAAGGTTATGAAGAAAGCCCTCTCAGAGGGCAGAAGTTGAAGGCAAGAGGAAACAGAAACATTATTACTGGGGAAGAATAGGGAAAGTCATTTTCTGCTAAGCAAGAGTGTGTACTGACAGTAACAGCCATCCTTGTGCTACTTATTATAACAAAGATGTGCAATGTCATTCCCCTGGTGAAAAGAAGTGGATAGCTCTAACTTTCCTCAGTTTTACAGTCTTACTGGCATAAGGCCACTTACTGACCCTGTCTTTTATTTTCCTACTTCTGGTGTCCTAATCTTCATTTTCTTCTTCCTATTCCTTCCTTTTTAACAAGACTGAGAGAAAATGTCATTCTGTCTATAAAATCTTTTGAAATTTAATACTAATATCTGTAAGATCTAAGAGAATCTTTATTTCACAGTGCATAAACCATTCTGAATTACATCAGAGCATAAGACAATGAATATTTAAAACAAAATAGTAAAAATTCCTGTTTTGCAACATCTTTGGACCACAGGCATCAGATTTTGCATTATATAGGGCATTTTCATACTGACCTCCGCCTCTTGTCAGGTTTGGGGGCTTCTTTCTACTTTAAAAAATATATATATATTTTTTTTCAGAGATGCTGTTGGTGTACAGAAAAATCCTGTAAAATATATCCACCTATTATTGATACTTTACAATTGATGAAAGAATATTCAAATATAACTATTAACTATAGTCCACTGTTTGCATTAGATTTACTTTTCCATATACCATTCTATTATTAGCTTACTATATTTCATAAATTTCTTGTAATTTGTGAAAGAATATTCTTCTATTGTACTACTAACCCAAGTCCATCATCCATAATAAGGTTCACTGTTACACAGTCTCACATTTTATCTTCTAACTTTCATTCTAGTAACATACCCAACCTCAAATTTCCCCTTGCAATCACATTCACATACATAATTCAGTGATGTTAAATACTCTTACAATAATGAGCCACCATTACCACCATCCCCTTCCAAACCTTTACTGTTAGCCTAAATGAAACTTGTATACAAATTAAGCATCAACTCCTCATTTTCTACCCCCAATCTGTTCCCTGGTAATCTATAGTTCAGATTCTAACTCTATGAGTTTGTTTACCATAATTAGTTCACATTAGTGAGATTATACAATAGTTGTTCTTTTGTATCTGGCTTACTTCACTCAACATAATATCCTCAAAGATCATCCCTGTTGTTGCCTGCATCAAGACTTCACTTTTTTTGTAGCTGAATAATATTCTGTTGTATCTATACACTGCATTTAGTTTATCCATTCCTCAGTTGATGGGCACCTGAGTTGTTTCCATCTTTCAACATTTGTGAATAATGCCACTGTCAACATTGGTGTTCAAAAGTTTTTTTGAGTCCCTGCTTTCAGTTCTTCTAGTTATATATTTGGTAAGTGGATTGCCGGATCATATGACAATTCTATACTTAGCTTCCTGAGGAACTGCTAAAAACTGTCTTCCATTTTACATTCTACTGCACCATTTTACATTCCCAACAGCAATGAATTAATGTTTCTATTTCTCCACATGCTCTCCAACACTCGTAATTTTCTGCTTTTTAATAGTAGCCATTCTAGTAAGTGTGAAATGATATCTCATTGTGGCTTTCATATGCATTTCCCTAATGATTAGTATGTTAAGCATCTTTTCATGTGCTTTTTAGCCATTTGTATTTCCACTTTGTAGAAGTGTCTATTCAAGTCTTTGGCCATTTTTGAGAATTGTGGTTTTTGTCTTTTTATTGTTGAGTTTTAGGATTTCTTTGTATATTCTAGATGTTAAACCCTTATCAAATATGTGTAGTCCAAATATTTCTCCCACTGAGTGGGTTTTCTTTTCATTTTTGTTTCAAAGCCCTCTGCAGCTAAAAAAAGTTTTTATTTAGTAGGTTCCATTTATCTATTTTTTCCTTTGTTGCTTGTGCTTATGTGTGAAGTCTAAGAAAACATTGGCTAACGCAAGATCCTAAAGATGCTTCCCTACATTTTGTTCTAGTAGTTTTACACTTTAGGCTCCTATACTTAGGTCTTTGAGCCATATTGAAGTAATATGCATATGAAGTAAGAAAGGAGTCTTCTTTCACTTTTTTGAATATAGATATACAGCTCTCCCAGCACCATTTGTTGAAATGACAATTCTTTCCCAATTGAGGGTAATTGGCAATCTTGTCAACAATCAATTGGCCGTAAGTATGAAAATTAATGTCTGAACTCTCAATTCAATTCCACTGATATACATGTATGATATACATACATATGATGTTTATATTTATATTTATATTTATGTTTATATTTATATTTATTTGTGCCAATACAGTGCTGTTTTGACCACTGTAGCTTTGTAATATGCTTTAAAGTCAGGAAGCATGAATCCTCCAACTTCATTCTTCTTTTTAAAGATGTTTTTGGAGATTTGGGGTCCCTTACCCTTCAAAATAAATTTTACGATTGGCTGTTCTATTTTTGCAAAGTGTTGAAATTTTGATTAGAAGTGTGTTGAATCTGTAGATCAATTTGGGCAGAACTGACCTCTTAATGATATTAAGTCTTCCAGTCTATGAGCATGGAATGTCCTTCAATTTATTTAAGTCTTCTTTGATTTCTTTTAGCCATGTTTTGTAGTTTTCTGTGTATAGGTCCTTTATACCCTTGATTAAATTATTCCTAGATATTTGATTCTTATAGTTACTATTGTAAATGGAAATTTTTCATTTCCTCCTCAGATTGCTTATTGCTAGTGTATATAAACACTATTGATTTTTTTTTAATTTTTAAGCAGTTTTGTTTTGAGATGTTTTCATATACCATACAATCCAAAGTGTAAAATCAACGGTTTTCAGTATAATCATAGCAGTTTTGTTTTGAGATATTTTCATACACCGTACAATCCTTTCAAAGTGTACAATCAATGCCTTTCAGTATAATCACACAGTATAAACACAATTTTAGAATATTTTCATTATTCCAAAAAGAAAAACCTCATACCTCATATAGCCCCTTTTTATTCACACTTAGCAATGGTGTAATAACTTTTTTGCAATTGATGAAGGAATATTAAAATATTGCTATTAATTCTAGTTCATAATTTGCATTAAATGTATTTTTGCTTCTATAAGCCTATTATTAACACCTTACAATGGTGATATAGACTTGTTCTAGTTCATGAAAGAACATCCTTATATTTGTACTATTAACCACAGTCATCATCCACAACAGGGTTCACTGTGTTATACATTCCCATGTTTTATCCTCTAACTTTACTTCTAGTATACACATGACTCTAAACTTCCCTTTATAACCTCAATGACATAATTAAATCTATTAATTACCCTCACAAAAATGTGCTGCCATCACCTAAATTCATTTCCAAATTTTACAGTCAACCTAATTAAAAATTCTACATAAATTAAGCATCAGCTACCCATATTGACACTCATTCTATCCCCTGGTAACCTATGTTCTAGATTTTAACTCTTTGACTTTGCTTATTACATTAGTTCATATCATTGTGATCACAAAATATTTGTTCTTTTGTTTCTGGCTTATTTCACTCAACATAATGTCCTCAAGGTTTAGCCCTGTTGTTAGTTGCATCAGGACTTCATTCCTTTTTACAGTTGAGTAATGGTCTATCATACATGTATATAAGTGTGTGTGTGTATACCACATTTTATTTATCCATTCCTCAGTTGATAGATATGAGTTGTTTCCATCTCTTGGCAACTGTGAAAAATGCCACTATGAACACTGGTGTTCAAATGTCTGTTTGAGTCCCTGCTTTCAGTCTTCTGGGCATATACCTATTAGCAGGATTGCCAGGTTGTATGGCAATGCTACACATAGCTTCCTGAGGAACTGCCAAACTGTCTTCTACAGCTGCTGTGCCATTTTACATTCCCACCAGCAATGAATGAGGGTTCCTATTTCTCCAAATTCTCTCCAACTCTTGTAGTTTTCTGATTTTTTAATAGTGGCTATTCTAGCAGATATGAAATGGTAATCTTATTGTGGTTTTGATGTGCATTTCCCTAAAAGCTAGTGAAGATAAGTATGTTTTCATGCGCTTTTCAGCCGTTTGTATTTTTTTCCACTTTGGAAAAAAATGCCTATTCATGTCTGGTGCCCATTTTTAAATTGTGTTTTTTGTCTTTTTATTGTTGAGTTGTAGGATTTCTTCATAAAGTCTATATATTAAACCTTATCAGATATGTGGATTCCAAATACTTTCTCCCATTAGGGAATGTTCCTGTTCATTTTTTTGACTTTTGAAGTACAAAAGTATTTAATATTGATGAGGTCCCACTTATCTATTTTGTTTTTGTTATTGCTTTTGCTTTTGGTGTGAAGTCTAATGAGCCCTTGCTCACCAGAAGATCTTTAAGATGCTCCCCTCTATTTTCTTCTATTGGTTTTATGGTCTTGTTTCTTATATTTAGGTTATTGATCCATTTTGAGTTATTTTATGTATAAGGTATGAAATTGGGTTCCTCTTCCATTCTTTGGCATATGGATAACCATTTCTCCCAACACCATTTTTTTTGAAGAGACTGAAATGTCCCAGTTCAGTGGTTTTTGGCAGCTTTGTCAAAAATCAATTAGCATAAGGAGGAAGGGCAAGATGGCAGCATAGAGAAGTGTGGAATTTAGTTAGTCCCCTGGAGCAATTAATAAATGACCAGGAACAACTATTAAATAATCTGAAAGAACTGCTGGGGACAACCACCACTATCCACACATCATACACCAACATGGATTGGGTTGAATAACTGAGATTGCAGCATAAAAACTGTAAGTAAAATCTGCAGAACCATGCTGGGAGACCCCTCCCCCCATGGCACACTGAACTGCAAGACCTCACTGTGAGAGAAAGCAGCATTCCTGGAGTGAGTGAATATAGCACAACCTAGCTCCAACTGGGGTTTTAATTAATAAATGCAGACTGCTGACTACAAGCTACAAACATAGACAAACCCCAAACAAGCAGCAAAGTACCCTGAGGTCACTCCCAGTGGAGAGGAGATGGGGTTGATGGAAAAAAAATAATTAAAAAAATACAAAGGCCTTTAGAGATGACTGACCTTAGAAAGCCAGAAAACACATGTGCCCCAGGAAAGGGAGCCCAGAAGACCAGGTGTTATCTGTGACTGATGGGCAAACCATGGGGCTGTGAACTGGCTTTGAAGGGTGGCTTTCTTTCCCTTTTTCTCTCAACCTGAGTGGCTCAGTGGAGAAAGGCCCAGCCATTTTCAGTTCACAGCACTCTGACCCAGACAGGGGTGGAGATAACAGAGTCAGGGAGAAAAAGGTGTAATTCAAATGCAGAAGATAACTCCTAGGGGGTGTATTTTCCTTCAGAGGAAGGAAGTGGGGCCCAGCTCTAGTGCCTACCCTCCCCTCAGAACTCAGACACCAGGGTCTGAGGGAAAACAGTCAAAACAGAAACAACTAAGCTGAGAACTAAAGTGACCACACCTCTTTGAAACAGTCACCAGTGGGGAGTGACATGTTGACAGATGTCACCTGCTGAGCAGGTTAGGAAAAGCACAACAGCTAGAGGCCTCACAGGAAAGACTGTCAGTCTTCTACAGAGCATCAGGGAAACTTGACGCTGATTATAGCCCCATTCTGAGACCTGAATCTGTTCGAGTCAAGGAAAATCTGATTGTAGTAACCAAGGAAACCAGATGCCTAGACAAAAGAAAACTACAAATTACACTAGGAAAAACAAAGATATGGCCCAGTCAAAGGAAAAAATTTACATCACAGTTGAGACACAGTTGAGATATTGTTTCACTTTAATGATGCAATCAATTACAGATTTTCAAATAATTCTGCTAAATCAATTGAAAAACCAAGTCAAAGAGTTGAGGAAAGATATGGCAAAAGAGATAAGGGTTATAAAGAAAACACTGGAAGAACATAAGGTAGAAATTGAAAGTTTGAAAAAACAAATGGCAGAATCTATGGAAATGAAAGGCACAACACATGAAAAACACAATGGAGACATACAACAGCAGATTTCAAGAGGAAAAAGAAAACACTCAGGAACTGGAGAACATGACAACTGAAATTCTACACACAAAAGAACAGATAGAGAAAACAATGGAAAAATATGAGCAATGTCTCAGGGAATTGAATTACAATGTGAAGCACATGAATGTATGTGTCATGAGTGTCCCAGAAGGAGAAGAGAAGGGAAAAGGGGCAGAAGCAATAATCAATTAAAATTTCCCATCTCTTATAAAAGACATAAAATTACAGATCCAAGAAGCACAGCCTACCCCAAAAAGAATAGATCTGAATAGACCTATTCCAAGACACATAATAATCAGATTATCAAATGTCAAAGACAAAGAGACAATCCTGAAAGCAGCATCACATAAAAAGGAAGCTTGATAAGACTGCACATTTCTCAGTAGAAATCATGGAGGCAAGAGGAAGTGGTGTGATATATTTAAGATACTGAAAGAGAAAAACAATCAGCCAACAATCCTATATCTGGCAAAACTGTCCTTTAAATATGAGGGAGAGTTTAAAATATTCTCTGACAAACAGACAATGACAGAGTTTGTGAACAAGGTACCTGCTCTACAGAAAATACTAAAGGGAGCACTACAGACAAATAGGAAAAGACAGGAATGTGAAGTTTGGAACACAATTTTGGGTGATGGTAGCACAAAGATGTAAGTACACTTAACACAGATGGCTGTGAGTATGGTTGAAAGAGGAAGGTTAGGAGCATGTGGGACACCAGAAGGAAAGAAGAAAGGTAAAGACTGGGACTGTATAACTCAGTTAAACCTAGAGTGCTCAACAATTCTGATAAAATGTACAAATATGTTTTTACACGAGGGAGAACAAATGAATGTCAACCTTGCAAGGTGTTAAAAATGGGGTGGTATTGGGGAAAAATACAATCAATGCAAATGAGAGTATAGTTAACAGAAACATTGTATTATGCTTCCTCTAATGTAACAAAGGCAATATGTCAAAACTAAATGCCTATAAGAGAGGGATATAAGGGAGGGGTGTGGGGTTCTTAACATTAGTGATGTTTTCTGATTCTTTTATTATACTTTAGCTTAATTCTGTCTTTCCTTTTGTTGCTTTTTGGCTCTCATTTTTTTACTTTCTGTTTCTTTTTCTTTTGTCACCTTCTTTTACTCTTCCTCCTTCTTTGTGAAAGAAATGGAAATGTCCTTATGTGGATAGTGGTGATGGTAGTGAATACATAAATATGTGATTATATAGGGAACCATCAATTGTTTACTTAGGACAGAATGTATGGTAGGTGAACAAAACTGTGTTAAAAAATAGGTTGATGAGGGCACTACATTGAGTGAAATAAGTCAGTCACAAAAGGACGAATAATGTATGGTCTCAATGATATGAACTAATTATAATATGTAAACTCATAGACATGAAATATAAGTTACCAGGACATAGAACAAGGCTAAAGAATGGGAAGTGGTTGTTTATTATGAGCAGAATGTTTAACTAGGTTAAACTCAAGTGTCTGGAAGTGGACAGAGGTGATGGTAGCATGTTATTGTGAGAATAACTAACAGTGCTGAATGGTGTGCAAATGTGGTGGAAAGGGGAAGCTTAGAGTCATGTATGTAACAAGAAATAAAGTTTGAGGTTAAAATATGAGAGTGTATAAAATGGTGAATCCTGTGGTGGACAATGTCTGTGATTAACTGTACAAATATTAGAAATCTCTTTCATGAGCTAGAACAAAAGTATGACACTATAACTAGAAATTAATAATAGAAGGGTATATAGTGAAAAATATACCTGTTGTAAACTATGTACTACAGTCAGTAGTATTTTAACATTCTTTCATCAATAGTAACAAATGTACTATACCAATACTATGAGTCAATGATGGAGGGGGTTTTAGGGGTATGGGAGGATATGAGTTTTCTTTTTTGTTCTAATTTCTTTTCTGGGTAATAAAAATGTTCTAAAAATTGAAAAAAATTAATTATGGTGATGGATGCAGAGCTGTGTGATGGTACCATGGGCAATTTATTCTGCACTTTGGATGATTGTATGGTATGTGAACAATCTCAATAAAACTGAATTTAAAAAAAAACTGCAAAAAATCAATTACCATAAATTTTAAGATCTATTTCTGAACCCTCACTTTGGATCCATTGGTCAGTATATATATCATTAGGCCAGTACCCTGCTGTTCTGTTGTCTGTAGCTCTGCAATAATCTTTAATGTCAGGAAGAGTGCATCCTCCAAATTTGTTTTTCTTTTCCAATATGATTTTGGCTATTTGGGGGTTCTTACCATTCCAAATAAATTTGATGACTGGCTATTCCTTTTATACAAAGCAGACTGTTGGAATTTTGATTGGGGTTGTGTTGAATCTGTTAATCAATTTGAGTAGAATTGACCTCTTAATGATTTAGTCTTTCAATCCATGAACACAGAATGTCCTTCCATAGATTTAGGTCTTTGATTTCTTTCAGCAATGTTTTGTAGTTTTTTGTGTACAGGTTTTTCACATTGTTTGTTAAATATACTCCTAGCTATTTGATTCTTTTAGTTGCTGTTGTAAAAGGATTTTTTTCTTGATATCCTCCGCAGATTGCTTATTGAGAGTGTATAGAAACTCCTGATTTTTCATGCTGATCTTTTATCCTGCCATTTGCAGAACTCCTTTATTAGTTCCAGTAGCTTTGTTGTAGATTTTCAGGACTTTCTATATATAGGAACATGTCATTTGCAAATAGTGAAAATTTTACTTCTCCTTTTCTCATTTGGATGCCTTTTATTTATTTATCTTTTCTAACTGCTCTAGCCAGAACTTATAGCAAAATGTTGAATAATAATGGTGGCTGTGGGCATCCTTGTCTTGTTCAAGATCTTAGAGGGACAGCTTTCAATCATTCATCCTTCTATAGGATGTTAGTTGTGGATTATGGTTATATGCCTATTATCATGGTGAAGAAATTTCTTTCTATTCCTATCTTTCAAAGTGCTTTTATCAAGAAAGAATCCTGGGAGGCAGGGCAAGGTGGTAGAGTGGTGAGTTGTAGGTTTTAGTTACCCCTCCAGGGCAGTAGGTAGAAAGCCAGGAACTGCATGGACTGGACACCATAGAGCAATTTGACTTTGGGAATACTTCATACAACATTCACAAATGCATGGGACAGCTGAGATCAGTGAAATCTGTATGTTCTTGTGGCCAGGGGACACACACCCCTCCTTGCCAGCTCAGTCTTGTGGGAAGGGGCCATCATAGCTGGGAATGAGGAGGGAGAATGGCAGTTGTGGCTCTGACTGAAAACTCAGAATGCTGATTGAAACTCCAAACATAGAGACCAGGCTACAGAGAATCTGGGAGCAGTCAGCCTGGTGGAGACGAGATAGGACTAGCAAGAACAGCAAAAAAAAATTAAAATAAAAATAAAAACAGAGATTTTTGAAGTTCTGATGAACATAAAACAGAGAAGAACAGGGCTCAAACAGAATCAGGCTCATATGCAAATCCAGAGGATGAGGTCCCTTGTCTGAACAGCCCATTTCTCTGCTTTCTTGATTGTTCCTTAATGGCCCCAATCTCCTTGTCTCTTAGCATTTCAATAACCCATTAGATTTGCAAGGAGGGCTTCTTTTGTTCTTTTTTTAATCTTTTCTTTTTTTTCTGAAACAATTACCCTAAAAAGCCCATTACAGAAAGCCTCAAAGACTTGCAATTTGGGCCCAGGCAAGAGCAGAGCTAACATAGCTCTGAGAGACAAAGCAACAAGTCTGGTGGCTGAGAAAATTCACTAAACATCACAACTTCCCAAGAAAAGGGGAACATCCACTGAGAACCTTCTCCCCAGCGGGCTGGGAATGCTCCTGACCCACACCAGCACCACAGCCCAGAGCTGTTCCAAACAAACTAATGTGATGGGAAGTGTTTCCAACAACATGCACACACACCAAAATACCAGGCATGGACAATAACCTTTCATGCAACTGCAGCTAATTGTCCTTGAATTGGGAAGGCAGAGATGTGTGAAAAGAGGGAAGTTAAAATGACCCATTCTGCCATCTTTTCAGTAGACTGGGAAAAACCTTACACAACCCTGCAGCCCTGAACTTCCCTTAGGAGACAGCACTCACCTGTGATGTAGCACAGTCTTCCTTCAGAAGAGGCCCTGGGAGAACACACTTGGAAAAGGGACCCACTCACAAGTCTCAGGGACCATGTGCAGATACCAAGGATCTGTGGGTCAGTGGAAGAGACAAAATGTGGTGAGACTGAACTGAAGGATTAGACTATTGCAAAAGCTTTAAATCTCCAGGAACACATGTGAGAGTTGACTATTAAGCAACCCTTCCTCCCTAACCACTTAGACACACACCCCACATTCAAGGTGGGCGGCATCAACTACACACACAAAGTTTGTGCACTAATTGGACCCCACAAGATTCATACCCCCACTCAACACAAAGACAAATTTGGGGAGAACTGGCTTGAGGAGAATAGGAGGCTTGTGGAAGCCACATGATTGTTAATTGGAAAAAAGTGCACTCCACCAAGCTGTAGATCTGACAAATCAGAGAAAAGTGTTTGAATCAGTCTACATATCCTAGAAGAACTCTATCAAGTTAAGCAAATGCCAAGAGAACAAAAACATCAGAAAATTTTAAACGTATGAAAAAACTAGATGATATGGATAACTCAAACCCAAACACCCAAATCAAAAGATCAGAAGAGATATAGTACTTGGAACAATTAATCAAAAAACTTAAGACAAACCACAAGAACATGGCACAGGATATAAAGGACATGAAGAAAACCCTAGAAGAGCATAAAGAAGAAATTGCAAGTGTAAATAAAAAAATTAGATGATCTTGTAGAAATAAAAGAAACTGTTGACAAAATTAAAAAGATTCTGGATACTCAAAGTACAAGACTAGAGGAAGCTGAACAGTGACCACAAGGATGACAGAATGGAAAATGAAAGAAATAAAGAAAGAATGGGGGAAAATAAAAAAAAAATTGAAACGGACCTCAGGGATATGATAGATAACATAAAGCATCCACATATAAGTCTCATTGGTGCTCCAGAAGGGGAATAGAAGAGTAAAGATCTAGGAGGAGTATTCAAAGAAATTGTTGGGGAAAATTTCCCAAATCTTCTAAACACCATAAATGCACAAATCATAAATGCCCAGTGACTCCAAATAGAATAAATCCAAATAAACCTACACAAAGACATATTCTGATCAGATTATCAAATACTGAAGAAAAGGACCAAGCTCTGAAAGCAGCAAGAGAAAAGCAATTCACCACTTACAAAGGAAACAGCATAAGACTAAGTAATGACTACTCAGCAGCAACCATGGAGGCAAGAAGGCAGTGGCATGATATATTTAAAATTCTGAGAGAGAAAAATTGCCAACCAAGAATTCTTTATCCAGCAAAGCTCTCCTTCAAATTTGAGGGAGAGCTTAAATTTTTCACAGACAAACAAATGCTGAGAGAATTTGCTAACAGAGACCTGTCCTACTTGAGATACTAAAGGGAGCCCTACCAACAGAGAAACAAAGAAAGGAGAGAGAGATATAGAGAAAGGTTCAACACTAAAGAGATTCATTATGCGTATGTCAAAGGACATTAAGAGAGAGAGAGAAAAAAAATATATCTGACAAACACAAACCGAATGATAGGATGGCTGATTCAAGAAATGCCTTCACAGTAATAACCTTGAATGTAAATGGATTAAACTCCCCAAACAAAAGATATAGATTGGCAGAATGGATAAAAAATATGAACCATCAATATGTTGCATACAAGAGACTCAACTTAGACACAGGGACACAAAGAAATTGAAAGTGAAAGATGGTAAAAATAATTCATGCAAACTACAGTCAAAAGAAAGCAGGAGTAGCAATATTAATCTTGATAAAATAGACTTTAAATGCAAGGATGTTATGAGAGACAAAGAAGGTCACTATATACTAATAAAAGGGACAATTCAACTAGAAGAAATAATCATAAATGTTTATGCACCCAATCAAGGTGCCCCAAAATACATGAGACAAACACTGGCAAAATGAAAGGAAGCACTGGATGTTTCCACAATAATTGTGGGAGACTGCAACGCATCACTCTCTCCTATAGAGAGATCAACCAGACAGAAGACCAATAAGGAAATTGAAAACCTAAACAATCTGATAAATGAATTTGATTTAACAGACATATATAGCACATTACATACCAAATCACCAGGATACACATTCTTCTCCAATGCTCATGGAACTTTCTCCAGAATAGATCATATGCTGGGACATAAAACAGCCCTCAATAAATTTAAAAAAAATAATTGAAATTATTACAGCACATTTTCTGACCACAGTGGAATACAAATAGAAGTCAATAATGATCAGAGACATAGAAACTTCACAAATACCTGGAGGTTAAAAAAAAAAAAAAAAAAAAAAAACAAGAAAAACACACTCCTAAACAATCAGTGGGTTAAAGAAGAAATAATAAGAGAAATTGCTAAATATATAGAGACAAATGAAAATGAGAAGACAATGTATCAAAGCCTATTGGATGCAGCAAAAGTGGTACTGAAGCAGAAATTTATAGCACTAAATGCATACATTAAAAACTAAGAAAGAGCTAAAATCAAACAACCAATGGAGCAACTGAAGAATCTAGAAAATGAACAGCAAACCTATCCTAAACCAAGTAGAAGAAAAGAAATAACAAGGATTAAACCAGAAATAAATGACATAGAGAACAATAATAAAAAAAAAAAATAGAGAGAATAAATATCACCAAAAGTTGGTTCTTTGAGAAGATCAACAAGATTGACAAGCCTCTAACTAGACTGACAAAATTAAAATGAGAGAAAGCCTATATAAACAAAACAATGAGTGAGAAAGGTGACTACTGCAGATCCCAAAGGAATTTTAAAAATTATAACAGGATACTATGAACAACTGTAAGCCAACAAACTGGAAAACATAGAGGAAATGGATAATTTCCTAGAACATATGTCCAACCTAGACTGACCAAAGAAGAAATAGAGGACCTCAACCAACCAATCACAAACAAAGGGATCCAGTCAGTCATCAAAAAACTTCCCACAAACAAATGCCCAGGGCCAGATGGCTTCAGAGGGGAATTCTACCAAACTTTCAAAAAAAAAAAACTGACAACAATCTTAAACTCTTTCAAAACATTGAAGAAAATGGAACACTACCTAACACATTTAAAGAAGCTAACATCAATCTAATATCAAAACCAGGCAAAGATGCTACAAAAAAGGAAAACTACAGGCCAATCTCCCTAATGAATATAGATGCAAAAATTCTCAACAAAACTCTTGAAAATTGAATCCAAAGGCACATTAAAAAAATCATACACCATGACCAAGTGGGGTTCATTCCAGGCATGCAGAGATGGTTCAGCATAAGAAAATCAATCAACATATTACAGCACATTAACAAATCAAAACAGAGAAACCAAGTGATCATTTCAATAGATGCTGAAAAATTATTGGACAAAATCCAACATCCCTTTTTGATAAAAACACTTGGAAAGTAGGAATTGAAGGAAACTTCCTCAATGTGATAAAGAGCTTATGCATATATGAAAAACCCACAGCCAGCATAGTACTCAATGGTGACAGACTGAAAGCCTTCCCTCTAAAATCAGGAATGAGACAAGGATGCCTGCTGTCACCACTGTTATTCAACATTGTGCCATAAGTGCTAGTCAGGGCAGTCCAGCAAGACAGAGAAATAAAAAGCATCCAAATTGGAAAGGAAGAAGTAAAACTGTCATTGTTTGTAGATGATATGATCTTATATCTGGGAGACCCTGAGAAATTGATGATACAGCTACTAGATCTAATAAACAAATTTAGCAAAGTAGTGGGATAAAGATTAATACACATAACTCAATAATGTTTCTGTGTGCTAGAAATGAACAAAGTGAAGAGACACTCAAGAAAAAGACAGCATTTTCAATAGCAACTAAAAAAATCAAGTACCTAGGAATAAACTTAACCAAAGATGTAAAAGACCTATACAAAGAAAACTACATAACTACAAAAACAAATAGAAAGGGTCCTTGAAAGATGGAAAAAATATTCCATGTTCATGGATAGGAACGCTAAATGTCATTAAAATGTCAATTCTTCCCAAACTCATGTACAGACTCCATGCAATCCCAATCGAAATTCAACAACCTACTTTGCAGACAAGGAAAAGCTAGTAATCAAATTTATTTTAAAAGGGAAGATGCCTTGAATTGCTAAAAATTCTCTAAAAAAGAAAAACAAAGAGGGAGGACTTACAGTCCCTGACTTGAAGCCTTTATAAAGCCACAGTAGTCAAAACAGCATAGTGCTGGCACAAGGATAGACATATTGATCAATGGAACCTAATTGAGAATTCAGAGACAGACCCCTCGATCTATGGCCAACATGATCTTTGATAAAGCCCCCAAAGCCACTGAACTGGAACAAAATAGTCTTTTCAACAAATGGAGCTGGGAGAGTTGGATATCCATATCCAAAAGGAAAAAAGAGGATCCCTACCTCACACCCTACACAAAAATTAACTCAAAGTGGATCAAAGATCTCAATATAAAATACAGTACCATAAAACTCCTAGAAGATAATGTGGGGAAACATCTTCAAGACCTTGTATTAGGTGGCTACTTCCTAGACCTTACACCCAAAGCACAAGCAAGAAAAGAAAAAAAAAAAATGATAAATGGGAACTCCTCAAGCTTAGACGTTTCTGCAACTCAAAGGAATTTGTCAAAAAGGTGAGGAGGCAGCCAACTCAATGGGAAAAATTTTTGGAAACCATGTATCTGACAAAGGACTGATATCTTGCATATATAAAGAAATCCTACAACTGAATGACAGTAGTACAGACAGCCCAATTATAAAATGGTCAAAAGATATGAAAAGACAGTTCTCTGAAGAGGAAATACAAATGGCCAGGAAACACAAGAAAAAATATTCAGCTTCACTATTTGAGAGATGCAAGTTAAGACCACAATGAGATAACATCTCACACCAATTAGAATGGCTGCCATTAAACAAATAGGAAACTACAAATGCTGGAGAGGATGTGGAGAAATTGGAACTCTTATTCATTGTTGGTGGGACTGTATAATGGTTCAGCCACTCTGGAAGTCAGTCTGGCAGTTCCTTAGAGAACTAGATATAGTTATCCTTCAATCCAGCAATCGCACTTCTCAGTATATAACCGGAAGATCTGAAAGCAGTGACATGAACAGATATCTGCACACCAATGTTCACAGCAGCATTATTCACAATTGCCAAGTGATGGAAACTTCAACAGATGAGGGAATAAATAAACTGTGATATATACACATGATGGAATACTATGCAGTGGTAAGAAGGAACGATATCATGAAACATACGACAACTTGCATGAACCTTGAAGAAATAATGCTGAGTGAAATAAGCTGGGCAGAAAAAGAGAAATATTATATGCTACCACTATTGTGAACATTGAAAAATAAATGGTTTATAATGTGGAATGTAAGGGAATTAGCAATAGAGAGCGATTAATGAAGGGGGAACAATAACCAAATAAGAACAGATAAGCTTTCGTGGGTAAATTTAATGTTCTGGGAATGTCCAGGAATGACTATGGTTTATTAATTTCTGATAGGTATGGTAGGAACAAGTTCAAAGAAATGTTGCTATATTAGGATATTTTCTTGGGGTAGAGTAGGAATGTGTTGGAAGTAAAGTGGTTATTTTAGGTTAGTTGTCTTTTTTTTTACTGCCTTGTTAAGGTTTGTTTGAATTTTTTATTGTATTTTTTTTTAATTTTTTTGACACAGTTAATTTAAAAAAGTTAATTTAAAAAAAATGAAAAAAGTATGCATAGCTCCCTTGAAGAACTGGTGGAGAATGCAGGGGTGTTGGGCTTCCCCACCTCCATGGTTGCTGATGTGCTCACAGAC
Source organism: Choloepus didactylus (assembly GCF_015220235.1). Classification (NCBI taxonomy): domain Eukaryota; kingdom Metazoa; phylum Chordata; class Mammalia; order Pilosa; family Megalonychidae; genus Choloepus; species Choloepus didactylus. The sequence goes on along the minus strand of NC_051309.1, from coordinate 73,077,321 downwards.
ATAGGGGACTGGTGGTTGTATGGGATGAGCTCTCTACCATGGGACTTGCCCTTTGCAAGATCATTGCTGCAAAGGAGAGGCTAGGCCTGCCTATAGTTGTGCCTAAGAGTCTCCTCCTGAGTTCCTATTTGTTGCTCAGATGTGGCCCTCTCTCTCCAGCTAAGCCAACTTGGCAGGTGAAATCACTGCCCTTCCCCCTATGAGGGATCTGACACCCAGGGGAGTAAATCTCCCTGGCAATGTGGAATATGACTCCCAGAGTGGAATCTAGACCCAGCATCATGGGATGGAGAACATCTTCTTGACCGAAAGGGGGATGTGAAAGGAAGTGAAATAAGCTTCAGTGGCAGAGAGATTCCAAAAGGAGCCAAGAGGTCACTCTGGTGGGCACTCTTATGCACAATATAGACAACAATTTTTAGGTTCTAATGAATTGGAATAGCTAGCAGTAAATACCTGAAACTATCGAACTACAACCCAGAACCCATGAATCTTGACGATGATTGTATAAAAATGTAACTTATGAGGGGTGACAATGTGATTGGGAAAGCCATGTGTACCACAGTCCCCTTTGTCCAGTGTATGGATGGATGAGTAGAAAAATGGGGGCAAAAAAAAAAATGGCAACCAGTGTTATCTTTTACTTTAATTTTTATTCTTATTATTTTTGTGTGTGTGGTAATGAAAACATTCAAATTTTAATTTTGGTGATGAATGCACAACTACATAATGGTACTGTGAACAATTGAATGTACACTTTGTATGAGTGCATGGTATATGAATATATCTCAGTAAAAATGAATTTTTTAAAAAAAGTGAGGATAAGAATTTCTATTGCAGAAAATCATTGTGAGTATTAAACTAAATAACATAAAATCATCTATCACAGAGGTACTTTTAAAATGTCAGATTCTACCCTCCTCCTAATCTCCTTCAGTTATTTATCCAGTGAAGAAAAAAAACTATTATGTTACTTAAAGATTGATCTATATCTATCTATCTAGCTAGCTAGCTAGCTAGCTATCTCATCTATCTATATCATCTATCTTTTTATTCAACTATACAGAGGAATTGCTATTGGTTTTATTTTTAAATAAATACTCTAATGTATTATGCAATTATTTGGCAACTTTCCACTTTATAATAATTCTTGAAAATCAAAAAAAAAAAAGAAAGAAAGAATGCTGGATTTTTTCAAATGCTTTTTCTGCATCAATCAACATGATCATGTTTTTTTCCCCTTTCTGTTTGCTAATGTGGTGTATTACATTAATTAATTTTCTTTTTTGTCATGCTTTTCATTTATGTCAACTTACCATTCTGTATAGTTGATATTTTGTGATGTATCTGACTGATCCCTTTCTTAGTTCTGTTTCTGTATATTTTCTAAATTCATTTTTTGTTGTCACCTTGGGGTTTATATGACATAACCTACATCTATAATCTACCAATTTGAAAAGATAATACAATAGTTTCAATGGTGTAGACATTCTCTACTTCCATACTGCTTTGTATCCCCTTTTTACATTTTTTTGTCCCTCTTTACCACTTTATATTTTGTACATCTGGTATCAGGAAATATGCTTTTCTCTTGTTCAATTGTGATGTGATTTTTATATGAATTAAATAGTAGAGTTGTACATTGAGGATATAGCATTACTGGCTTTTTTATTTACCCATTAGTTACCCTTCATTTCTTCACACTACTACAGGCCACTCACTCCATCCTGTCTTTTCCTTTCAATATGCAGAAATCCTTTTAGTAATTTTTTGTAGGGCAAATCTTTGTTGAATAACTCTCTCAGTTTGTGTATAGATGGATATTTTAAGCTGACCCTTAAATATGAAGGAAGTTTTGTTTGATTAAGAATTTTTTGGTTGGCATTTTTTCTCTTTCAGTAACTTAAAGATTCACTGATGAAATGAATACTAAGTTTTACTGAAGATATATTGACAAATCACTTTTTTTGTGCTGCTTTCAGAATTCTCTGTTTATCTTTGGCATTTGACATTCTAATTAGTTTGTGTCTCAGAGTAGGTTTATTAGTATTTATTTCGTTTGGCATACAATGCACTTCTTGGATGTGTGTATTTATGTCTTTCATAAGATTTGGAGAATTTTTGTCCATTATTTTCTCAAATATTCTTTCTACCCCTTTTCCCTTCTCTTCTCCTGGAAGACCAATTATTCATATGATTGTGCACTTCATGCTGTCACTCAAATCCCTGACACACTGCTCAATTTTTTTCTATTCCACTATCTGTCTGTTCTTCTGACTGCATGATTTCAATTGTCCTTCCTTCTAGTTGCTGATTCTTTCTCCTGTCTGTTCAAATTTGCTGTTGTATGCTTCTAGAGTATTTTTAATATCTACTATTGTATCTTCCCTCTCCATAATTTATGTTATGTAAGGGAGGAAGGAAGGAAGGAAAGAAAGAGAAAGAAAGGTACTGCAAAGGTAGCAAAATGTAAAATTGGTAGATAGAGGTATCTGGGGTTGGGGGTGGGTTGGAGTTCTCTGTATGGGGTTTGTATTGCATTTGCAACTGTCCTATATGTTTGAAATTATTTCAAAATAAAAATTTAAAAAATGAAAAAAAAATAAGTAGTGTTTACCCAAGCATTATATGCAAAATTGTGAAGACAATAAGTTTAAGTAGAGGCTAATGAGATGAATTTATATTTATTTTATGGAGAGTTTAACTTAATCATGAATGGAAATAAGAACATAATCCATAGATGCTGACCTCTGTCATCATTTCCATGTCATTTCTGATTAAAAAAAAATGGTACACTTATACTCAGTGACTAAAACAAATTAATGAAATGTGATTATTGTTTCCAGTCATGCCTTCAAACCTGCACCTGCACGTCAGCATGCCTCAAAACCTACTGGTTCCTACTCATATGTTATCTTTGAATCAGTAATCTCTCAAGAGGATCTTTGCAGTGTTTACTTACCCCTTGTGCCAGTTTGAATGTATTACGTCCCCCAAATGCCATTATCTTTGATGTAATCTTGTGTGGGCAGGCCTATCAGTGTTAATTACATTGTAATTCTTTGATTGTTTCCATGGAGATGCACCCCACCCAACTGTGGGTGATGATTTCCATGGAGGTGTTGGCCCACCCATTCAGGGTCAGTCTGAGTTAAATTACTGGAGCAGTATATAAGATCAGACAGAAGGAGCAAGCTGCTACAGCCAAAAGGAACACTTTGAAGAAAGCACAGGAGCTGCAGATGAGAGACATTTTGAAGATGGCCATTGAAAGCAGACTCTTGCTCTGGAGAAGCTAAGAGAGGACAAATACCCCAAATGCAACTAATAGTGACATTTTTGAGGTACTGCAGCCTAAAGAGGAACATCCTGGGAGAAAGCCATTTGGAAACCAGAACTTTGGAGCAGACATCAGCCACATGCCTTCCCAGCTAACAGAGGTTTTCCATACACCATTGGCCATCCTCCACTGAAGGTACCCAACTGCTGATGTGTTATCTTGGACACTTTATGGCCTTAAGACTGTAACTGTGTAACCAAATAAACCCCCTTTTATAAAAGCCAATCAATCCCTGGTGTTTTGCATTCTGGCAGCATTAGCAAACTAGAACACCCCTCTTCATCCTTCCACATTTGCCCTTTTTCTGTAATTAATTCTTCAGCCAAAAACCAGAGTGAGCTATTAAACTTTTAATAAAATCTGTCACTCTTCAGTACCTAACTCTTCAGGGCAAAAGTCCACCTTGTTTCCATGCTCCTTAATGTCCCTTCCACATGATATGACTCAGATACCTCACCAAACTAGCAACCCCTCTTACTCTTCGCACAGTATGGTCCTGACACATGAGCTCCTGCCTGTTCTGCCATCTGCTGGGAATGTCATGGACACAATCAGCAGCCATCTCCCAGCTTTCATTTAACCACCTCTTTTCCCCCTTTTGCTTGTTTGAATGCAAATATTTCAATGTTTCCATTCTGTAGCCAAGGGGAGATTTTAGGTCTCAAATATGAATAACAAGATACCCAGAAACAGTATGACCTGACATACCTTAAACCCCAAACAAGCTGGTAAGTCCCAGATGCATGCCAACGTGGGAAATCTGTACAATAATTACTTTGTCTATGCTTTATTCTCAGTGACATGACCTCCTCCCCTGAAGCTGTATAAAAATCCAATCCTCAGGTAGCACAGGGTACCTCATCTGTGATGCGATGCAGAATGTGCAGAGCCTGTGTCCACCAAACATTAACCAAGCCATTGACCTCCCTGAGGGACCAGCCATGATGGATCTCACTTTCTTCAGGGAGAAAACACCACGTTGATGCCTTGATTTGGACATTTTCACAGACTGAGAACTGTAAGTTTTTAAGTTAATAATTCCCATTCTTAAAAGCCAGCCCATTTCTGGTATAGTGCATGTCATCCACTATAGCAAATTACAACCAAGTTTGACCATTACCATTGTTCTGTAACAATGAAATAGAGAACAAAAAACAATAAAATCAACAAAACAGAAAGCTGGACATTTGAAAAGGTCAATAAAATTGACAAACTTTTTTACCCATACTGAAAAAGAAAAAGAGAAGGAGGGCGAAAATAACAAAAATCAGAAATGGAAACAGAGAACATAACTACTGAACAGGTAGAATAAAAAGAAATATTAAAGGGTATTATGAACAACTGTACACCAATAAAAGTTAATTTAGGTGAAATGGACAAAATTTTAGAAACATACAAATTACATATACTGGCTCAAGGAGAAATAGATGCTCTCAAGAAATCAATAACCAGTCAAGAGATTGAATCAGCCATCAAAAACCTCCCAACAAAGGGGGAGCCCTGGACCAGATGACTTCACGGGGGTAATTTACCAAACATTCCAATTCTCCTCAAACACTTCCAAAAAATTGAAGAGAAGGGAGTACTTCCTAACTCATTCAATAATGCCAACATCACTCTCATACCAGAGCCAGATAATGATACCACAAGAAAAGAAAATGACAGAGCAATATCTCTTATGAATGTAGATGCAAAAATCCTCAACTAAATACTAACTGACTCCAGCAGCAAAAAGAATTATACACCATGATCAAATGGGATTAATTCCTGGTATGCAAGGGTGGTTCAACATAAGAAAATCAATGAATGTAATACACCACATTAAGAGAATGAAGGGGGGAAAGCCACATAATTTCTCAATTGATGCAGAGAAGCATTTTATAAAATCCAGCACCCTTTCTTGGAAAAAACACTTTGAACACTAGGAATAGAATGAAATTTCTTCACCTTAATAAAGGGCACATATTAAAAAAACCTGCAGTTAATATCCTGCATAATGGTAAAAATTGAAAGCTTTCCCTGTGAGATCAGGAGTAAGGCAAGGATGTCCACTGTCAACACTATTATTCAACACTGTACTGGAAGTTCTAGCCACATAAATTAGGCAAGAAAAGGATATAGAGGGCATCCATCCAAATTGAAAAGGAAGAAGTAATACTTTCCCTATTTGCAGATGACATGATCATAGATACAGAAAATCCTGAAACAACACAATAAAGCTCTAAAAGAGCTAATAAATGAATTCAGCAAAGTGGTGGGGTACTAGATCAACATCCAAAAGTCAATTGTTTCTAGGCGCACTGCGGGGCGTTTGCTCCCGCATTAGCCAGGGATCGGTAGGGGAGCTGACCCGGGAGGTTTGATTCGCTAGGTGGAGAGATGGGGGGGGGGGGGGGCTGTTGGGTTGGTACCGAGTGGGGAAAGCACTATACCCTCATCCATGATGCCAGTGTGGGCCCTAGTCTCCGCGAGACTCTGGTACCTCACAAAAGGTGGGGCTCCTCCCACCCGGCCCCCAGGCGTCTCCTCTCTTCCCGAGGTTCCCCTCCTGCCTTCCCCGCTTCACCCACCTGCCCTACTCGGAGCTCTGGCACCTCTTCTGCCTAATGTGTCAGTGGTTTCTTTCCTCCGCAGTTGGATGGCAGCGTTCTGCCTTACACTGTAAGAAAGTCTTCACTTATGGCACACAAGGACAAGCAGTGAAAATATAAATAAAATTACGTGAAGATAGCCCAATCCTTGCCTGTGTGGATTTTACACGTGCTAAAAAGAAACAGTGGACCTCGCCTAGCTATGGATTGGGCCTAATGAAAAGACATTAACCGGAAACAAGCGAATAAATATAACGAACACAAGAAAGCAGATGGTGAAAGATTTTTGGAATCTTTGTCTGGACTTTACACATGTACTCTTTCTTGTAAGGCTGTCAAAGTAGAAACCCAAGAAGTAAGGCAGAGGAGAGGAGATATGACTTTCTGCTCTTTGCCTTTAACTTGATTACTCATATCAGATGGCTGTATCTTTACCACCAAGTCTTGTATAGGAAAATATAATGACCTGCTCTTTAGAGTGTTGAAGAACATCTTGGATAATTTAATCTCCGGTTTGTCATGCCGTATCAAAAAACCATCATATAAATGCCATCTTGTTACAATTCCAAAACATGCCTCATACATGAGCTTTTATAGCCTTTCAAGTTAATCCTTTTGCACAGGATGGAAGGCTGATTGCAACAATTCTATTGACTGTGAAGATGTCACTAATTGTAATATCCTCCAGGCAACTCAATGGATAGAAGAATTTTTTTCGGAGCCAAGCATATACTTTCTTCAATGACTTTAATAAAACTACACCAGCTATGCATCTTGTAGATTGCAGTTTTCAGGTAGTAGGTTTAGATAGCTGTTGTCCAGGTTTTGGAAAAAATTAAGCCATGCAGAGTAATTGCGCCAGCTGTTGCGTGATTTGTATTCCTGGGACTTTTAGTCCTGATGTTGATGTTACTTGTCAGAACTGCGTACTGTTCATACCTATGGAACTAAATCTTGCCCATAAACTTCAAACAAAAATCAGCAATATGAAGACTAGAGGTGAAAGCATTATTACTTGCTTATGGAGTGGGAGTCACAAGACGATTTGTTCCCATCCCAAATCATCATAGCTCCATTTCAAAAGACCAGTAAGACCAAAACATTTGCAAGCATGCATTTTAGAAACTTTTAAAAGATAGTTGACATGGCATTTCTAAGAAGGTATTTAATTCAATATCTCCAGTGAACAAAGGAAAGTGTAAGTATTAGGGATGATTTAATGAAATATGTTTTGTTTTTAATAAACTGAATCTAACTATTGTTCTGTACCTAAGAAGAGTAGTAAAGTATAATATAATAAAAACTTCATACTTTACATTAAAAAATTTCTATACCTAAGTAATTAATAAACATAAGAAATCAAGAAAAAAATTACACTTGCAATAGCAACAAAAAGAATCTAATATCTAGGAATAAATCTCACCAAGTATATTAAGGACTAGTACACAGAAAACTATGAAATATTGCTAAAAGAAATCAAAGAAGACCTAAACAAATGCAAGGACTTTCCATGTTCATGGATTGCAACACTAAACATTAACAAGAAGTCAATTCTACTCTAAACTATTTATAGATTCAACATGCTCCCAGTCAAAATTCCAACAACCTTTTTTGCAGAAATGTAGAAGCAAATCATCAAATTTATACTGAAGTTTAAGTGGCCCCCAAATAGCCAAAGCCATCTTATAAAAGAAAAATGAATTGGACTCAGACTTCCCAATCTTAAAACTTATTACAAAGCCACAGTAATCAAATCAGCATGGTTCTGGCCCAAGAACAGACAAACAGACCAATGGACTAAAATTGAGAGCTCAAAAATCAATCCTCACATTTAAAGCCAACTGATTTTTGACAAGGGGGCAAAAGCCACTCAATTGCTACAAACTACTTTTTTATTCTTCAGCAAATGGTTCTGAAAGTGGCCCTCCATTTGCAAAAGAAAGGAAGAAGAAACTTACCTCACACCTTATGCAAAAATCAACTTAAAATTGATCAAAGACCTAATATAACAGTCAGAACTACCAAAATCTTAGACAAAAATCTAGGGAATCATCTTCTGGTGATTTGTGCTATGCAGTGGTTTCTTAGACTTTACATACAAGCACAAACGTCAAAAGAAAATCATATCAATGAGACTTTATCAAAATTAAAAACCTCAAAGAACTTTATCATGAAAGTAAAACAAAATGGATAGAAGAAAATATTTGGAAACCACAAATCCAATAAAGGTTTAATATCCATAATATATAAGGAAGTCCTTCAACTTAACCACAAAAAGACAAAGAACACAATTTAAAAATTGTCAAATGACTTGAATAGCCAATGTCCAAAGAAGATATACCAAGAGTTAAAAAGCACATGAAAAGATGCCTAACAGTAGTTATCAGGGAAATGCAGATCAAAACCACAATGAGATACCATTTCACACTCAGTGAAATGGCTTCTATTCAAAAATGGAAAATTACAGGGGTTGTACAGGATGTGTAGAAATAGGAACACTCCTCCATTGCTGGTGGGAATGTAAAATGGTGCAACTTTTATGGAAGAAAGTTTGGCAATTCATCAGAAAGTTAACTACAGAATGACCATATGACCCAGCATTCCACTACTATATACATACCCAAAGGAAATGAAAGCAGGGCCTTGAACATATATTTACACACCGATGTTCATAGTGGCATTATTCACAATTGCCAAAAGATGGAAGCAACTCAAGTGTCCATCAGCTGATGAAAGGGTATACAAAACATGGTACATAGCTACAATGGAATTTATCAGCTATAAAAAAAAGTGAATTTCTGATATGTGCAACAACATGGATGAAACTTGAAGACAACACATTGAGTGAAATAAGCCAAACACATAAGGGCAAATAGTTTATGATCTCTTTATGACATAATTAGCATAAGCAATTATATCAGATTATGTGATATAAGCAGTTATATTCTAGTCAGAAACTAGAACATAGCTTACAAGAGGTTAGAGTGGGTACAGGGAATGCAAAGTTAAGGCTTAAAATGTAAAAAGTTTCTATTTGGAATGATGGAAATATTTTGGTAAACGGTGGTGATAATAGCACAATATTGTGAATGTAACTAACAGACTGAAATATATATTTGTATGTGGCCTAAAGGGGAAATTTTAGGGTGTATATATGGTAATAGAATAATTTTTTTTTTTTTAATTCATGGAACCACACTACAAAACAAGTGAACTCTAAATTAAACCATGGGCTATAATCAATAGTAAAGTTATGCAAATGTGCTTTCATGAATTGTAACAAATTTACCACACCAAAGCAAAGTGTTAATAATACAGTGATATATGGAAATCCTGTATTTTATCCATGTTTTTTGTAAACCCACAAACTCTCTAATAAAAAGAATATATAGAACACATTTATCAACGGAGAGAGGGAAAACTTTCTTATATAAGATACAAGTATGAAAGATCCAAAAGAATAGATTAATTAATATTTAAACATGATTTAAAACTTGTTTTAAAAATCACATAAACATGGAAAGAAAATCTTTGCTACATGTCAACAAAATCATATAATTTTTCAGATTCTATATTATTTGTCTCTTGCAAACTAAAGTAATGAATTATTATATCATTAAGGTGATATATATATGTATACTTTTCAAACCAGAATCAAATATTTCATCATGATTGAGCTTCCAATAATATAACATTTTAGCTTTTCTTTTACTTCTTTTATGCTTGAGTTTTCAGCACAATGATTTCCTCCTTTTCTCTGTATTTATACATAAAGAAGATATAGATATAAATGATAGATACAGATGTGCATGCAACTGTAGATGTAGTTATAGATTTAGATATAAATATACAGATATATACATGTGTATATTATACACATATATATCTACTTTTTCAAAATGCCACAATATGTTTATTTCTGTCGTCATATTTTCCCAAGATTTTCTTTTCTGAGACCTCCCTGCACCTGGTCCATTTTGGGGCTGTGCTCTCTAGGGCTGATGCAGAGCTTGTGTTGAGTGATGAAACCTTTGCCACTCTATTCAGTGGATTCCTCAATTTCTTCATCTCCTAGAAAAAAATGTCTTCCTCTTTCTAAGTTTTTGTTTCTACCTCTTATTTGGTAGAATTATGTTTTCAAAAATTTTCCTGAAAAGGGGTACATTTTTAATTTTGGAGAATATGGCAAAGCCAACATTGCTCATCACTGTCTATTTACCTATACTCCTCCTAGCCATAAATTTTGCTAGTTGGATAAGTACAAAATATCTTCTTGGCTTTCTGCATAGAACTTACCTATATCATAAGTTTATTGGTCACCTGTATTATTTTTACTATAAATGTCCTTTCAAAACTCATCTTTTTGAAATTTTATGAATTATCTTTTAAAACTTTTATGTGTCAGGAAAATAAAGGAAATTAGTCCTTATTCTATCATGTTTGCTGCAGATTTATTTTTGTAATGTATATTTCTACATTTGGTTTGTTTAAAGTCTTTTGTACAGTATATAAAACTTGTAATAATATGAAGCTAAATTTTTCAGTTTTTTCCCTTATCACTTCTGGGTTTTTTATCCTGTACAGAAGAAATTCCAACTTCTAGTACTGTAAATTTACTTCTATTTCTTCTAGTTTTTTTTTTTGGGGGGGGGGTCCTCTGCTATTTTCCCTTTTGTGATTTTTTTGTAGTTTATATCTACTCTTTCTGAGTTGCCACCAGATAATATACAAAGTTTCATAATGAAACACATTATACCTCTCCAATCCTTGACCTTATGTTTACATTTATATCTCTTTAAAAAAAACTATCTTTTAGGAAAACAGAAAAAATGTCAGGTAATTTGAAATTTCAATAGTTGACCTCTTCCACAAAATTTTGTGTCTGTATACGAACTTTGATATAACCTGTGTCAATCTTCTTAGAACAAAAATGCATCAATAATCTCTTTTACTCTCAAATGGTACTTTGCAACCTGCTAAAATACCCATCCCTAAAGACTTAGCTAAATTATTATTTCATCATTCCCTTCCACTACTAAGCAAGCATATTCATGGGATTTGCCCCACCTCCATTCACCCATATCTTTGAATACTCATCCCCCTTACATTTCTAGAATAGTTGTTGGTTAAGTGAATTTTTGTCTGCAATCATTCCATTTTTTAAATTTAATTTTATAGAGATCATTCACACACCACACAATTGCCCAAAGATCCAACTGCCACAGCACCACCATACAAGCATGCATCCATCACCATAATCAATTTTTTTCCAAACTTTAGAACACTTTCATTATTCCAGCAAAGAAATAAAGACAAAAAGAAAACACAATTCTTCCCTAACCCCTAACCTCCCACCCCTCCATTATTTACTCATAGTATTGATATAGTACATTTGTTGCTGTTGAAGAAAGAATGCTAAAATACTGTTAACTGTAGTACATAGTTTGCAATAGGTATATTTTTCCCTATATAACCCCCTATTATTAGCTTGTAGCTATAGTGTCATACATTTGTTCTAGTTCATGAAAGATATTTCTAATATTTGTACAGTTCATCACAGACATTGTCCACCGGAGGACTCACTGTTTCATACACTCCCATCTTTCACCCTCCAACTTTCTTTCTGGTGACATACTCAACTCTAAGCTTCCCCTTTCCACCACATTCACACACCATTCAGCACTGTTAGTTATTCTCACAATAACATGCTACCATCACATCTCTCTACTTCCAAAAACTTAGGTTCAACCTAGTTGAACATTCTGTTCATAATGAGCAACTGCTCCCGATATTTTGCCTCGCTCCATCTCCTGTTAACTTATATTTCATGTCTATGTGTTCACATATTATAATTTGTTCATATCAGTTAGACCTGGCAATATTTGTCCTTATGGGTCTGACTTATTTCACTCAATATAGTGCCCTAAAGGTTTCTTCATCAACCTGTTTTTTAACAGTTTTTTCACACACCATAATTTCTGTCCTAAGTTAACGATTGATGGTTCCCTGTATAGTTACATATTTATGTGCTCATCACTATCACTACTATCTATATAAGGACCTCTCCATTTCCTCCACAAAGAAGGAGTAAGAGTCAAAGAAGGTAGAGAGACAAAAGAAAAAGAAAAAGAAAGAAAAAATTATGATAGCTAAAAAGCAACAAAAGGAAAGATAGAGTTAATAACCTAAGGTAGAATGAAAAGTCAGACAACATCAACAATGCCAAGAGTCCCATACCCCACCCTTATGCCCCCCTCTTAAAGGCATTTAACTTTTATATATTGCCGTTGTTACATTAAAGGAAGCATAATACAAAGTTTCTGTTAACTATAGTCTCTAGTTTGCATTGACTGTATTTTTTCCCCAATACCACCCATTTTTTAACACCTTGCAAGGTTGATATTTATTTGTTCTCCCTTGCGTAAAACCATTTGACCATTTTATCACAATTGTTGAGCACTATAGGTTTTGCTGAGTTATACGCTCCCAGTCTTTATCTCTCTTCTTTCTCTCTGGTGTTCCACATGCTCCCAGAGCCCCTCCTTCAACCATACTCACAGTCATCTCTGCTCAGTGCACCCACACTGCCATGCTACCACCACCCAAAATCGTGTTCCAAACCTCTCATTCCTGACTTTTATTATCTGTCTCTAGTGCTCCCTTCAGTATTTCCTATAGTGCAGGTATCTTGTTCACAAACTCTCTTATTTGTCAGAGAATATTTTAAACTGTCCCTCATATTTGAAGGACAGTTTTGCCAGATAAAGAATTCTTGGTTGGCAGATTTTCTCTTTCAGTATCTTAAATATATCACACCACTTCCTTACTGCCTCCATGGTTTCTACTGAGAAATCCACACACAGTCTTATCAAGCTTCCTTTGTATGTGCTGGATCACTTTTCTCTTTCTGCTTTCAGGATTCTATCTTTGTCTTTGAAGTTTGATAATCTGATTATTAAGTTTCTAGGCATAGGTCTATTCATATCTATTCTGTTTGAGGTATGCTGTGTTTCTTGGATCTGTAATTTTATCTCTTTCATAAGAGATGGGAAATTTTCATTAATCATTTCCTCTATTACTGCTTCTATCCCTTTACCTTCTCTTCTCTTTCTGGGACACCCATGACATGGACATTCATGTGCTTCATGTTGTCATTTAATTCCCTGAGACATTGCTCATATTTTTCCATTCCCTAACTGTTCTTTTGTTTGTAGGCTTTCAAGTATCTTGTTCTCCAGTTCCTGAGTGTTTTGTTCTGCCTCTTGAGATGTGCTGTTGTATGTCTCCATGGTGTCTTTCATCTTTTGTATTGTGCCTTTCATTTCCATAGATTCTGCCGGTTTTTTTCACACTTTCAATTTCTACCTCACGTTTTCCTGGTGTTTTCTTTATGGCCTTGTCTTTTTTGTTATATCTTCCCTGAATTTATTGATTTTTTTATTTGATTTATCATATGTCTCTGAAAATATTTAATAGATTGTTTCATTAAAAAATAATATCTTGACTGGGAAGAAGAGGATGGTGGCATAGAGAGGAGTGGAAGTTAGTTAGTCTCCCTGGAACAACTAATATACAACAAGGAACAACTAGTAAATAATTTGGAATAACTACTGAGAGACAACTATGACTGTGCACACATCATATACCAACCTAGATTGGGAGGAATGCCTGAGATCGCAGCATACAATCTGTAAGTAAAAACTGCAGACTGAGCCTGGAGCCCCCTCCCCTAATGACAGCCCAAAGTGCAAAACCTCACTGGCAGAAAGCAACATTCCTGGGGTGAGCAAATATAGCTCAGTCTAGTATCAGCTGGGGTGTTAATTAACAAATATGGATTGGTCAATACAAGCTATGAATCCCCAAAAAGCAGACAGAAGCTTTCAGTGATGACTGACTTGGCAGAGCCAGGGGACCCCTCTGGGAGGAAGGGGGTACCAAGAGGACTAGATTCTATATCTGGCCAGTGGGTGAAACTGAGGAGGGCCTAGGACTGGCCCTGAAAGGGGGATTTCTGTCCCTTTTTTGGCTCAGCGGAGAAAGCCTCAGCCATTTTCAGTTCCCAGCACTCTGACCCACACAAGTGTGGAGATAGCAGAGTCAGAGAGACAATTTAAATGAAAATGATATCATCCTAGGGGTTGTATCTTCCCTAAGAGGAAGGAGGTGGTGCCAAGCTCTACATGTTCCATTCAGAACCAGACCCCAGAGCCTGGAGGGAAACTTCCACGGGCCACATCTCTTTACACCAGTTGGAAGTGAGAGGCAGATAGGCTCCACCTGGCAGTCAGAAAAGCACAGCAGCTTGAGGCCTCACAGGGTATGTCACTCTCCTAAGACACATCCTCAGGGAAACCTGATACTATTGCCCCCTTCTGAGACCTGAGGCAATTCTGGTCTGGGAAAACCTGATTGGGGTAACCAATAAAACCAGATGCCTAGAAAACAGAAAACAACAACCTACCCTAAGGAAAATGAATCTATGGCCCAAAGGAACAAACTTACACTTCAACTTAGATAAAGGAATTGAAGCAACTAATGCTAAACCAATTCAAAAAGTTTAGGGAAGATACGGCAAATGAGATGAAGTGTATAATGAAAACACTGGGAATTCATAAGGTAAAAATCAAAAGTTCAAAAAACCAACTGACAGAATCTATGGAAATGAAAGGCACAACACAAAAGATGAAAGACACAATTGAGACATACAGCAGCGGATCTCAAGAGGCAGAACAAAACACTCAGGAAGTGGAGAACAAGATACCTGAAAGCTTACACACAAAAGAACAATAGGGAAAACAATGGAAAAATATGAGTGACATCTCAGAATTAAGTGACAGCATGAAACACATAAATGTACATGTCATGGGTGTTCCAGAAGGCAAAGGGGGCAGAAGCAATAATAGAAGAAATGATCAAAGAAAATTTCCCATTTCTAATGAAAGGCATAATATTACAGATCCAAGAAGTTCAACATACCCCAAACAGAATAGATCTGAATAGCTCTTTGCCAAGACACTTAATAATCAGATTATCAAACTTCAAAGACAAGGATAGAATCCTGAAAGCAGCAAGAGAAAACTGATCCATCACATACAATGGAAGCTTGATAAGACTATGTGTGGATAGCTCAATAGAAACCATGAAGGCAAGAAGGAAGTGGTGTGATATATTTAAGATACTGAAAGAGAGAATCTTCCAGCCAAGAATCTTATATCTGGTAAAACTGTCCTTCAAATGTGAGGGAGAACTTAAAATATTCTCTGAGAAACAAACAATGAGAGAGTTTGTGAACAAGATACCTGCTCTACAGGAAATACTAAAGGAAGCACTACAAGACAGATAGGAAAAGACAGGACAGAGAGGTCTGGAACACAACTCTGCATGATAGTAGCACAACAACGTAAGTATGCTGCACAAAGATGTCTGTGAGTATGGTTGAAAGAGGAAGGTTAGGAGCATCTGGGACACCAGAAGGAAAGAGGAAAGATAAAGACAGTGAAACCTTGAGTGCTCAACAATTGTGACAAAAGGTGCAAATATGTTTTTACATGAGGGAGAGCAAATGCATGTCAATGTTGCAAGGTGTTAAAAATAGGGTGGTATTGGGGGGAAATACAATCAATGCAAACAAGAGACTGTAATTAACAGAAACATTCTATTATGCTTCATTTAATGTAATGAAGGCAATATACCAAAGCTAAATGCATATGGGAGGGGCATAGGGGAGGAGTATGAGATTCTTGGCATTGGTGATTCTGTCTGACTCTTTATTCTACTTTAGATTAATGCTACCTTTCCTTTTGTTGCTTCCTAGCTGTCATTTTTTTCTCTTTCTTTTTTTTCTTTTTCTTTTGTCTCTCTACCTTCTTTGACTCTTTCTCCTTCTTTGTGGAAGAAAAGGAGATGTTCTTATATAGATAGTGGTTATGGTGGTGAATACATAAATATGTTACCATACAGGGAACCATTGATTATTTACTTAGGATGGAATATATGGTGTGTGAACAAAACAGTCTTAAAAAATGGATTGATGAAGAAATCTTGAGGGCACTAAATTGAGTGAAATAAGACAAACACATAAGGGCAAATATTACAAAGTCTCACTGTGATGGTTGGGTTCATGTGTCAACTTGGCTAGGTGGCCTAGCTGTCTGGTCAAGCGGGCACTGGACTGACGATTGCTGTGAAGATATTTGAGGCTGGTTAATAAACCAACGGGCTGGTTTGTTGGATCATCAGTCAATTGACTGCAGCTGACTGATGACTCATCAAGGGGCGTGCTTCCACAGTGAGAGAATGCAATTGGCTGGATTTGGTCTGGGTGATCAGTTGGAGGCTTATAAGCTGGACGGTTAGAGAACCTTCACTTCTTCAGCTGCTCAGTGAAGCATTTCCTGGGGAGCTCGTCAAAGTTGCCAGTTCGTTTCCTGAGGAGTTCATCAAAGTTGTCGGTTCGTTTCCTGAGGAGTTCATCAAAGTTGCCGGTTCGTTTCTTGAGGAGTTCATCAAAGTTGTCGGTTCGTTTCCTGAGGAGTTTGTCGGACATCTTCCTTGGAGTTGACAGCTTGTTGACGGCTCTGCAGAATTTGGACTCATGCACTCCCGCAGTTGCGTGAGTCACTTTTACAATCTGATAATCAG
Source organism: Choloepus didactylus (assembly GCF_015220235.1). Classification (NCBI taxonomy): domain Eukaryota; kingdom Metazoa; phylum Chordata; class Mammalia; order Pilosa; family Megalonychidae; genus Choloepus; species Choloepus didactylus. The sequence continues at coordinate 73,060,746 of NC_051309.1, read as the reverse complement.
AGACATCTCTCATTGATTCTGTTTTCAAGGAGAAACCTAACTAATACAACTTGGTACCAGAAGTGGTTCTTGAGAAACGGAATCTTAAAATGGGCTTTTACAATTTGTTTTCTACTCTGATTAGATTCAGAGGCACTAATGTCTCTATTTCCAATAATCAAGAGGGTACTAACAGTCCATGGCAGGAGTTGGCAAAGGAAATACGCAAAATAGCACCATTTGATTATCCTAATTGTGCTCTAGTACGAAGCGAGGCTCTGGGTGACAGTGTTTTTGACACTTTCATGGAGTTTTGCAGTATTAAGAGGTATAATGATGTTGGCTGGCTGCTCTTAGATACTTTAGATACAGTTGTAAGATAAAGGGATGAGCTAAAGGCTTCAAATTCAAAACTTGATCACCATATGACAGATGTAAAGGGTTCCATCTGTGCCCTGAAAGAAAATCTTATTTCCTGTGCCCACAGACTGGAGGTTTCTGAAAATCAGATGCAGTCTCTTATTGTGTGAGTAGCACATTTACAGTGTAAACTAAAATCTCAACCTCTCAGGGTGTCTGCTGTTAAAGTAAAGGCATTGATTGGAAAAGAATGGGATCTGGAAACTTGGGATGGGGACATATGGATTGATAATAATGACAGTGAGGACATTGGAACCCTAGATTCTGCTGGGTCATTGTTAGATTTACCTGTAGAGGGCTGTCCTGGGGAAACAGCTTCTCTGCCTCCAGTCTGCCCTAAGGAGCCTGCCACCCAACCCCCACCTAAGGAGATTAACCCTTCAATGCCTGCTAATCTTGTAATCACCTCCCCTGAGGAAGCAGCCCTCACTCTTTTGTCTGGAGAGATTAATCCTGTTTTAAGAGATGAAAATGCAACAGAGTGTCCTGAGATGAATGGCTTGAGAGATAATTCTAACTCTTTTCATGACCCACCCCCACCACCAGTTTTTGCTTCAAGACATATAACTAGGCTCAAGTCCCAACAAGCCCCAAAGGGTGAGGTACAAAGTGTGACCCATGAGGAAGTATGCTATACTCCAAAAGAACTGTATGAGTTTTCCAACTTATACAGACAGAAACCGGGGAAATATGTGTGGGAATGGATATTGAGAGTGTGAGATAATGGTGGAAGGAATATAAGGTTGGATCAGGCTGAATTTACTGATATGGGCCCACTAAGCAGAGATTCTGCATTCAATGTTGTAGCTCGAGGGCTTAGAAAGGGTGTTAACAGTTTGTTTGGGTGGCTGGCTGAAACATGGATCAAAAGGTGGCCAGTATTACTAGAGGTTGAAATGCCAGAACTGCCCTGGTACAATGTGGAGGAGGGGATTCAAAGGCTTAGAGAGATTGGAATGTTAGAGTGGATTTATCATGGAAGAACTGCTCACACAGCCCTGGAATGTCTAGAGGACACACCTTTTACCAGGACTGTAAGGAATAAATTTGTGAAACTAGCTCCATCATCCCTGAATAGCTCTGTAGTCACCCTTCTCTGTAGGTCAGATATTACTGTAGGAACTGCTGTCACTGAACTGGAATCCTTAAACACAATGGGGATAATCGGGTCCCAAGTCAGCAGAAGCCAAGTGGCTGCAGTTAATCACCACAGACAAGGTGGGCATGGCTACCATAATGGAAAACAGGCTCAAAGCAGCAATCAAAAAATATGACTCGCAGAGACTTATGGCGTTGGCTAGTGGATCATGGAGTACCAAGTAGTAAAATAGATGGGCAATCGACTAAATTCTTGTTTGAACTATATAAGCAGAAGAATTCTAGGCCATGTGAGCAAACGTCTCCCTTGAATTACAAAAACAGAGAGTCACGGCCCCTTAATCAATTCCCAGACTTGAGACAGTTTACAGATCCAGAGCCCCTTGAATGAAGGGAAGGCCAGGTACCCTTGGAGAAGGACCCTGTCACACTGCCAAAAATTTATACTGTTAATCTTCCTCCCAGCCTTCCCCAGGGGGACCTACAGCCTTTTACCAGGGTGACTGTGCATTGGGGAAAAGGAAATGATCAGATATTTCGTGGATTATTAGACACTGGGTCAGAAGTGACATTAATTCCTGGAGACCCAAAATGTCACTCTGGTCCACCAGAGTTGGGGTTTATGGAGGTCAGATGATTGATGGAGTTTTAGCCCAGGTCCATCTCACAGTGGGTCCAGTGGGTCCCCAGACCCATTCTGTGCTTATTTCCCCAGTGCCAGAATGCATAATTGGAATAGACATACTCAGCAACTGGCAGAATCCTCATATTGGTTCCCTGATTCCTGGAGTGAGGGCTATTATGGTGGGAAAGGCCAAGTGGAAGCCACTAGAGCTGCCCCTGCCTAGCAAAGTAGTGAACCAGAAGCAATACCGGATTCCTGGAGGGATTGCAGAGATTAATGCCACTCTTAAGGACTTGAAGGATGCAGGGGTGGTGATTTCCACCACATCCCCACTCAACTCTCCTATTTGGCCTGTGCAGAAAACAGATGGGTCTTGGAGGATGACTGTAAATTATCGTAAGCTTAACCAGGTGGTGACTCCAATTGCAGCTGCTGTCCCAGATGTGGTATCATTGCTTGAGCAAATCAACACATCCCCTGGTACCTGGTATGCAGCTATTGATCTGGCAAATGCTTTTTTCTCAATTGCTGTCAGCAAGGACCACCAGAAACAGTTTGCATTCAGCTGGAAAGGCCAGCAGTTTACATTCACTGTGCTACCTCAGGGTTATATCAACTCTCCAGCCCTATGTCATAATATTGTCCACAGGGATCTTGATCATTTCTCCCTCCCACAAGACATCACACTGGTCCATTACATTGATGATATCATGTTGATTGGACCTAGTGAGCAAGAAGTAGCAACTACTCTAGATTTGTTGGTAAGGTATTTGCATGGCAGAGGATGGGAGATAAATCCAACAAAAATACAGGGGCCTTCCACCTCAGTAAAATTTCTAAGTGTCCAGTGTTGTGGGGCCTGTCAAGATATTCCTTCTAAGGTGAAGGATAAGCTGTTGCATCTGGCCCCTCCTACAACCAAAAAAGAGGCACAATGCTTAGTTGGCCTCTTTGGGTTTTGGAGACAACATATTCCTCATTTAGGTGTGCTACTCCGGCCCATTTACTGAGTGACCAGAAAAGCTTCTAGTTTTGAGTGGGGACCGGAGCAAGATGAGGCTCTGCAACAGGTCCAGGCTGCTGTGCAAGCTGCTCTGCCACTTGGACCATATGATCCAGCTGATCCAATGGTGCTGGAAGTGTCAGTGGAAAATAGAGATGCTGTTTGGAGCCTTTGGCAGGCTCCTATAGGAGAATCACAACACAGGCCCTTAGGAGTTTGGAGTAAGCTTTACCATCCTCTGAAGATAACTACTCTCCATTTGAGAAACAACTGTTGGCCTGCTACTGGGCCTTAGTAGAGACAGAACACTTAACCATGGGCCACCAAGTTACCATGAGACCTGAGTTACCTATCATGAGCTGGGTGTTATCTGACACACCAAGCCATAAAGTTGGGCGTGCACAGCAGCACTCCATCATAAAATGGAAATGGTATATACGAGATAGAGCTCAAGCAGGTCCTGAAGGTACAAGTAAGTTACATGAGAAAGTGGCCCAAATGCCCATGTTCCTCACTCTTTCCACCTTACCTTCTCTTTCCCAGCCCCAGGTATGACATCTTGGGGAGTTCCTTACAGACAGTTGACTGAGGAAGAGAAGACTCAGGCCTGGTTTACAGATGGTTCTGCATGATATAAAGGCACCACCCAAAAGTGGACAGCTGCAGCACTGCAGCCCCTTTCTGGGATGTCCCTGAAGGACAGTGGTGAGAGGAAATCCTCCCAGTGGGCAGAACTTCGAGCAGTGCACCTGGTTGTTCACTTTGCTTGGAAGGAGAACTGGCCAGAGGTGTGTCTGTATACTTATTCCTGGGCTGTTGCTAATGGTTTGGCTTGATGGTCAGGGACTTGGAAGGAACATGATTGGAAGATTGGTGACAAAGAAGTCTGGGGAAGGGGTATGTGGATAGACCTTTCTGAGTGGGCAAACAACATGAAGATATTTGTGTCCCATGTGAATGCTCACCAGAGGGTGACTGCAGCAGAAGAAGGTTTTAATAACCAAGTGGATAAAATGACCCGTTTGGTGGATACCAATCAGCATCTTTCCCCAACAACTCCTGTCATTGCCCAATGGGCTCATGAACAAAGTGGTCATGGTGGTAGGGATGGAGGTTATGCAGGGGCTCAACATGGACTTCCACTCACCAAGGCTGACCTGGCCACAGCCACTGCTGAGTGTCCAATTTGCCAGCAGCGGAGACCCACACTCAGTCCCCAATATGGCACCATTCCTCGGGGTAATCAGCCTGCCACCTGGTGGCAGGTTGATTACATCGGACCACTTCCATCATGGAAAGGGCAGCGATTTGTTCTTACCGGAATAGACACATACTCCGGATATGGGTTTGCCTTCCCTGCACGACGTGCTTCTGCCAAAACTACGATACATGGACTTACAGAATGCCTCATCCACTGTCATGGTATTCCACACAGCATTACTTCGGACCAAGGAACCCACTTCACAGCAAATGAAGTGAGGGGATGGGCACATGCTCATGGAATTCTGTGGTCTTACCATGTTCCCCATCATCCAGAAGCAGCTTGGTTGATAGAATGGTGGAATGGCCTATTGAAGACTCAACTACGGCGCCAACTAGGTGGCAATACCTTGCAGGGTTGGGGCAGTGTTCTCCAGGAGGCTGTGTATGCTCTGCATCAGCATCCACTCTATGGTGCTGTTTCTCCCATAGCCAGGATTCATGGGTCCAGGAATCGAGGGGTGGAAACAAGAGTAGCACCACTCACTATCACTCCTAGTGATCCACTAGGGAAATTTTTGCTTCCTGTCCCTGCAAGTTTAAGCTCTGTTGGTCTACAAGTCTTGATTCCAAAAGGAGGAGTGCTTCCACCAGGAAACACAACAATAATCCCATTGAACTGGAAGTTAAGGCTGCCACCTGGCCACTTTGGGCTTCTTATGCCTCTGAATCAACAGGCAAGTAAGGGGATTACTGTACTGGCTGGGGTGATTGATCCTGACTATCAAGGGGAAATAGCACTGCAACTACACAATGGAAGTAAAGAAGAGTTTTCCTGGAATAAAGGAGATCCCCTAAGGCGTCTCTTAGTACTACCATGCCCCATGATTCAAGTCAATGGAAAACTGCAACAACCCAATCCAGGCAGGACTACCAATGGCCAAGAAACTTCAGGAATGAAGGTTTGGTTCACCCCACCAGGCAAAGAACCATGGCCAGCTGAAGTGCTTGCTGAGGGTAAAGGCAACATGGAATGGGTAGTGGAAGAAGGTAGTGATAAATATGAACTACAGCCACATGACCAGTTACAGAAACAAGGACTGTGATGACATGAATATTTCCTCCTCGTTTTGTTATGATTATGTTTGTATTTGTCTGTAAAGAAAATATTTTTGCTTTCTTCTCTGTCTTATCCCCTTATCATAAGGCATAAGCTGTAATGTTCATTTTGAAGGTATGGTTTTAGGTGATGTGTACAACTGCCAAGTTGACAAGGGGTGGACTGTGATGGTTGGGTTCATGTGTCAACTTGGCTAGGTGGCCTAGCTGTCTGGTCAAGCGGGCACTGGACTGACGATTGCTGTGAAGATATTTGAGGCTGGTTAATAAACCAACGGGCTGGTTTGTTGGATCATCAGTCAATTGACTGCAGCTGACTGATGACTCATCAAGGGGCGTGCTTCCACAGTGAGAGAATGCAATTGGCTGGATTTGGTCCGGGTGATCAGTTGGAGGCTTATAAGCTGGACGGTTAGAAAACCTTCACTTCTTTTTCAGCTGCTCAGTGAAGCATTTCCTGGGGAGCTCATCGAAGTTGCCAGTTCGTTTCCTGAGGAGTTCATCAAAGTTGTCAGTTCATTTCCTGAGGAGTTCATCAAAGTTGTCAGTTCATTTCCTGAGGAGTTCATCGGACGTCTTCCTTGGAGTTGACAGCTTGTTGACGGCTCTGCATAATTTGGACTCATGCACTCCCGCAGTTGCGTGAGTCACTTTTACAATCTGATAGTCAGAGACATCTCTCATTGATTCTGTTTTCAAGGAGAACCCTAACTAATACACTCACTGATATGAGCAAATAATAATATGTAAACTCAGAGACATGACATATAAGTTACCAGGATATAGAACATGACTAAAGAATGGGGAACAGTTGCTTATTATGGGTAGAATGTTCATCTAGAGTGAACATAAACACTTGGAAATGGACAGAGGTAATGGTAGCACATTGTGAGAATAAGTAACAGTGCTGAATGGCCTGCAAATGTGGTGGAAAGGGTAAGCAAGAGTCATGTATGTCACCAGAAGGAAAGTTAGAGGTTAAAAGATGGGAATGTATAAAACTGAATCTTGTGGTGGAGAATGTCTGTGATTAACTGTACAAATATTAGAAATCTCTTTCATGAACTAGAACAAATATATGACAGTATAACTAGAAGTTAATAATAGAGGGGCATACAGGAAAAAAATATACCTATTGCAAACTATATGTTACAGTTAATAAAATTTTAACATTCTTTCATCAAATGTACTATACCAATACTATGAGTCAATAATGGAAGTTATGGGAGGATTTGCGTTTAGAGGTATGGGAGGATTTGAGTTTCCTTTCTTTGTCTTTATTTCTTTTCTAGAGTATTGAAATTGTTCTAAAAATTGAAAAAAATTAATTGTGGTGATGGATGCACAGCTATATTATGGCACCATGGGCAATTGACTGTACACTTTGGATCTTTGGATAATTGTATGGTATGTGAACAATCTCAATAAATTAAAAAAAACAATACCTCAACTGTATCTTGATTGAGGTATAAGTTTGCTCCTTTGACTGAGACACACCTTTGTTTTTCCTAGTATAGATTGTAGTTTTCTGTTTTCCAGTCATCTGGTTTCCTTGGTTACCCCAACTAGATTTTCCCAGACCAGAATGAATTCAGGTCTCTGAATGGGGTTATTTTCAGGGTGTATCTTAGAGGAATTACAGACTTTTCTGTAAGCTCTACAGTCATTGTGCTTTTCCTAACCTGCCCAGCAGGTGGTACCTGTCAGCCTGTTGCTCTCAACTGGTTTAAGGAAGTGTGGCCTCCTTAGTGTCTGCTTTGGGTGTTTTCCCCCAGGCTCTGGGTTCTTGATCTGAGGGGAAAGATGGGCCCCCCTCCTTACTCTTTTTTGTAGATACACCCCTAGGGAGTTATCATCTGCCTTTGAATAGTCTCTCTGTCCTGATATCTCCACTCCTGTCTAGGTCAGAGTGCTGCAAACTGAAAATGGCTGCAGCTCTCTCTTCTGAGCCCCTCAGGTTGATAGAAAAAAGGACAGAAAGCCCCCTTTTGGGTCCAGTACACAGCCCCCCAGTTTCATTCATCAGCCAGAGCTAACACCTGGTCTTCTGTGCTCCCCCTCCAAGGACAGATGAGTCTCCTGGTTTTTTAAGGTCAGTCATCACTAAATGCTCTCTGTCTGCTTGTTGGGTGTTCATAGCTTGTATTCAGCAATCCACATTTGTTAATTAAAACCCCAGATGGAGCTCAGCTGAGCTATATTCTCTTGCTGGGAGAGTGCTGCTAGTTTCTACTGCAGTGAGGCTTTACAGCAAGCCTGCCTTGTGGAGAGGGGGTTCTTGGTGTGGTTCCACAGCTTTAAGTTACAGATCCTATGCTGCAATCTCAAGCATTCCTCCCAATCCAGGTTGGTGTACAATGTGTGGACAGTCACAGTTATTCCCAAGCAGTTATTCCAAATTATTTACTAGCTGTTCCTTATTGTTTATTAGATATTCCAGGGGACTAATTAAATTCCACTCCTCTCTATGCCACCATCTTGCCCTCTACCCTGCAATAATTCCATTTTAAATAAGAACTGTATCTTTCTTGTTACTTTATATCCTATGCATAGTGTACAGTTTTTCATGTAGTAATTTCTTTAAAAAATGTTGTTGAAGTTTTGAATAATAGTGTATTTGAGGAAATTTAGACTACATTGAAAAATGTATGAATGACTGGACTTCAAATCTATATTTTTAAATCCACCCTCCTCAAAAAACTCAAGTTTTCATAGTTTTGGTGGATTGAATTGTGTATCCCAAGTTTAGACATGCTCTTTTGGTCTTGGTCTGCATTGTTGTGGGTGTGCACCCATTTTAAATAAGATTATCTTCAAGATCTTAATTATGGTTCATGGTCCAAGTGAATCAGGCTTTGACTTTGAACTGGATTACTGGAGTCCTTTCTTTAAGCAGAGTGAATGCCAGACAAAGAAACCACCAAAAGCAGCCAGATGCTGGATGTTAACAAAATCAAAGAAAATGAAAAATGCCAACATATGCATAACCAAGTGCCAAAAAGCCAATGACCAATGTAGCCAGCAGCCAACACCAGAATGCCAGAGTCTTCTGGAAGATAGCAATACCTTTCTGACTCCTTGATTTTTTTTATTTCTTTCACCTCAAAACCATGAGCCAATAAATTCCCATTGTGTAAGACAACCCACTGTATGGTATTTATTTTAGCAGTTAGGAAACTAAAACAATGGGCCAAATGGACCTCTCCACAGTCAAGATATGTCTAATCATTACCCACACACTGCAGGTAAAAAAAAAAAAAAAAAAGAAATTCTCTGGTTACACAAACTAAAAACTAAAATACTTGCTACATCTTTTAACTATTTCTCACCTCTTATGTCTCATCAAAGAATTTTCATTCTACGCATTCCACTCACAAACATTATGTCCTCATTGACATTTTCATCAAATCTTGCTGTTCTGACATACATTTCTTTGACACACAATGCTGTTTTGTATTCTGTCTACCACACAAATTTTATTTATATGCCATAATGGTTTTATTAGAAGACAATTCTAGTCAACCTCTAAACTTGATTGGAAAATTTGAGAGAACATCATTTTATGGAGATTAAAACTAAGCATAAAGTAAAGAATTCTGCACTCTACAAAGCACCCTATTTTAACTAATTTTCCTTTTCTGGACTGCTCCTTTCTCAAAATCTACCCTTTAACACTTCAGTGAAAACTGTGTACCAAATAACCATTCTTTTTCTCATGCTGTTCTATTCACTTTGATTATCCTCCTTCTGTCCCTTTTGCTTCAAGGCTTCCCTGCAAACCAAATATCATATTGTGCTATGCCCATAAACAACATTGAACAAAGTTCAGTATGTGTAAATGCCCTTTCTTATCTCCAGAAATTAAATTTTAACTTATTCTTGGTTAACTGTCATTCTATATCTGTACCCAGCAGCACAAAATTTCCTGCAAGGCAACATATGAGGAAGCTGCTATCATGGTGACTGAGAAGTCGGTTCCAGCTCTTCTTCTTCTGCAGCTATGCTGTGTTGGATGTGGATTGTGTGGGAAGGTTCTGGTGTGGCCCTGTGACATGAGTCATTGGCTCAACATGAAGATCATTCTGGAGGAACTCGCGGCGAGGGGTCACGAGGTGACATTGCTGGTTCCTTCACACAATTACATCATTGACCACACCAAGCCTTCCATGCCAAATTTCAAGGTGGTTTCTGTGCCAAATGATGGAGAGAGAATTAAGAAAGTACTAAATGAATTTGTGGATGTAGCTGTTAATGTCATGCCACAATTGCCAAACTGGCAATCAACATTGAAACTACAAGACTTCTTTCTTCAAACAAGTGGAGATGTGAAATTTCTCTGTGAGACTATAGTGTACAACCAGACACTCATGAAGAAGCTCAAGGAAACTAACTACAATGTAATGATTATCGATCCTGTGATGCCCTGTGGAGAGCTTATAGCTGAGTTGCTTGCAATCCCCTTTGTGCACACATTAAGGTCTTCTGTAGGTGGCGCTTTGGAGAAACACTGTGGGAAACTTCCAGCGCCACTCTCCTATGTGCCTGTTCACATGGTTGGACTAGGAGACAAGATGACTTTTCTGGAAAGGTTGAAAAATCTAATGATTTCCCTTTTATTTGACATCTGGCTCCAGAAGTATTATGTTCAGTTTTGGGATCAGTTTTACAGTGAAGCATTAGGTAAGAAACTGCTTTTCTTTCTAAATTAGTTGCCAAAGTGTAAGGAAAATCTAGCTGAGTGAAAGAATACCTCCTTAAAATTCTGTCTATCCTGTAAAACTCTTCAAGTCATACCAATGAACTGATTATTAATAATAAATTGTGGGAGTGGAGGCAAGAAAGATTTTCCCATAGCTACTCTTTCTTCGGTAGAGTCATCTAAACATTTATGTGTGTTACCTTGCTTATAATTAATATATGGTGATCAAAACAGAACAAAATATAAAGCACAATAATAGATGTTAATCTAATGAAGAGATTTTATTTGTCAAATACAGGCTGAAAACAAATAGTCCAGTACAGTGAGTTTTCAAAGAGGTTGTGGTTGTTCTACTGTACCTTTATTGGTAAAGAGAGTATAATGCTTGCTGTGTAAGTGACATAACCTGCTTGCCTGAACACAGCAACAACCTGAAATATGATCTACATTAACAATGAGATTGAATTTGGTACATATTTTACTTTCCTTTCACTTTCCTTAAAAATTTTGAGAATTTTTGATGATCATTGATTATAATTCTTGATTTTAAGCAATTTCTCATGTAACAGGGTACTAGTCCTTCGTAGCTGTTTCAATAATTTTGGATGGAATTTCAGAAAATCTTACATACACTGTTTCATCATGGCTAGTCTTACTGAAGAGCTTCACAGATGTATTATATTTCTTTGGAGGGTGTTAAAAGAGCCCTCAAAAATTAATTAGAGAGTATTAAAACACTGCATCAGGAGGGGTTAAAAGATAGCAGATTTTTCCTTTCAATGATTTACTTATTCTACATATTTTAAATTGGTTGCCATTTCTACTAAAGGGTGTTTTGCTTTGTAATTTTTATATACCCAGCTGTCTTCTGAATTCATGAACTCATGCAGGCTTTCACTCCAACATCTTTGGAATTGCCTAGGGATACAAACTAACAAAGGATCATATTACACACTCAAAATATTCCCTAATTTAACTCAATAACTTTTAAATGATAAATTGTTTCACAGAACTAATATCAAAGGAATCAGCATCAAAAATTCTTAGCTTTAGACATGACTTTGAATTTACACTGCATTGATGTTATGGTAAATAATTTGCAATCATTAAGCACTCTCTGGGTGCCAGCAATATGTTAGGCACAATGGATTTGTGTTAAATATGACAAGGATCTTTCCTTCAAGTCTGTGTTCAGAGATAAATGGAAGAGACAGAATTATAAATTTACCCATGTTAATTCTTTGGTATATCAGGGTATGGATAAAACACTTTTGCAAGACAAATGTTGATGGCAAATGGAAACAGAATCATTTTAACTGGGGAGAATAGTGAAAGTTGTTTTCCACTAAGCAAGAATGTGTTCTGACATTAACACTTCTCTTATTATAATAACAAAGACTGCCAGGTTTCTGATTATAATAAAGATTTGCAATATCATTCCCATGATGAAAAGAAGTAGATAGCTCTCTATTTCCTCAATTTTAGGCCACTTACTGACCCTTTCTTTTCACCTTAATTTCCCATTATTTATTATGCTTATTATCATATATTTGCTGCTTCTGGTTTCCTAATTCTCATATTCTTCTACTCATTCCTTCATTTTTAACCAGACTGAGTCAAAATATCATTCAGTCTATGAAATCTACCAAAGTTTATTACTAATATCTATAAAGCCTAAGAGACTCTTTATTTCACAAGCCATGAACAGTGCTGGATTATATCATAGAACAAAACAGAAATAATTTAAATCAAAATAGTAGAAGTTCCTGTTTCTAAATATCTTTGGACCACAGGCATCAGATTCTGCATTCAACAGTGCATTTTTACACTGACCTGTAGGTCCCTTGTCATGTTTTTGGCCATCTCTCTACATTTAAAAAAATAATTATTATGTTTAATTAAAGAAGTTGTAGGTGTAAAAAAAGTCATGTAAAAAGTGTAGCATTACCATGCACCTACCTATTGTTGTGACTTTGCATTAGTGAGGTACCTTTGTTACAATTGAAAAAATATTCAGATGGTACTATTAACTATAGTCCATAGTTTACATTAGGTGTATTTTTCCATATGCCATCCTATTATTAGCACCTTGTATTAGTGTTGTACATTTGTTATAATTCATGAAAGAACCTTCTTATGTTGTACTATAAACCCCAGTCCATTGTCCACAACAGAGTTCACTGTTGTATATAATTTCATTTTATCTTCTAACCTTCATTCTAGTACCACATAAAATGAAAAATGTCCCCTTTCAACCATATTCGCATACATAATTCAGCACTGTTAATGACATTCACAGCAATGTGCTACCATCACCATCATCCATTTCCAAAACTTTATAATCAACCCAAATAGAATTTCTGTATAAATTAAGCACCAGCTCCCCATTCTCAACCTCAAATCTATTGCCAGGTAACCTATAGTCTAGATTCTAGCTTTATGAGCTTGCTTATTACAATTAGTTCATATCAGTGAGATAAGATATTTGTCCTTTTGTGTGTCTGGCTTATCTCACTCATGATAATGTCCAACTTGTTCATCCATGTTGTCACATACATCAGGGCTTCATTTCTTCTTAGAGTTACAAAATATTTTATCATATACATATAACACATTTTGTTTAACCATTCATCAGTTTATGGACACTGCGTTGATTCCATCTTTTGGCAATTGTGAATAATGCCTCTATGAACATCAGTGTGTAAATCTCTGTTTCAGTCCTTTCTTTTAATTATTCTGGATATAAACCTAGTAGTGGTATTGCCAAATCATATGGTAATTGTCTATTTAACTTCCTGAGGAACTGCCAAACTGTCTTTCATAGAGGCTGCACCATTTTTCATTACCACCAGCATTACTTGAATATTCCTATTTCTCCACATCCTCTCCAACACTTGTAATTTTCTGTGTTTTAATAGTTGCCACCCTAGTGGGTGTGAAATGATTTCCCATGGTGGTTTTGATATTTATTTCCCTAATAGATAGTGATATTGAGCATCTTTTCATGTACTTTTTAGACATTTTTGTATCCTCTTTGAAGAAATGTCTGTTAAAATTTCTGCACATTTTTATTTAGGTAGTTATGTCTATTTTTGTGCAAATTCCATGCTGTTTTGACAACTGTAGCTTTGTGATATGCTTCAAAGTCTAGAAGTGTGAGTTCTTCAACTTTTTTCTTTTTCAAGATGTTTTTGGCCATTCAGTACTCCTTACCCTTCCAAAAACAGCTAATAACTGACTTTTCCATTTCTTCAAAGTAGCTTGTGTGAATTCTGATTACGATTCATTGAATCTGTAGATTGCTTTGGTAGAATTGACATATTAATGATAATTAGTCTTCCACTCATAAACACAGAATGCCCTTCTATTTATTTAGGTCTTGTTTGATTTCTTTTAGCAATGTTTTGCAGTTATATGTTTACAAGTGATTTACATCCTTGGTTAAATTTATTCCTAGATACCTGATTCATTTAGTTGCTATTGTAAATGGAATATTTTTCTCATTTTCCTATTGAGAATGCTCATTACAAGTGTAGAGAAACACTACTGATTTTTTTTTCAGTTTTTCAGCATACCATATAATCCATCTAAAGAGTACAATCAATAGTCCACGGTATAATCACAGATTGTGCATTTATTAACACTATAAATTTTATAACATTATCATTATTCTAAAAAGAAAAACCCCATACCTCTTATATTCTGTAATTACTCCCACTTAGCATTGTTATGGTACCTTTGTTACAATGGAAATAATATTAAAATATTACTGTTAACTGTAGTCTATAATTTGAATTAAGTGCATTTTCCCATTCATCACCTTTTTATTAACATCTTATAATAGTGACACAGATTTCTTCCAGTTCATGAAAGAACACTCTTATATTTGAACTATTAACCACAGTCATATCCACAGCAGGGTTCACTGTGTTATACAGCCCCATGTTTTAGCCTCTAGCTTTCCTTCTGCTGATATACATGACTCTAAACCTCCCTCTTTAACAGTCACATAATTAAAAACTATAGATCACATTCACAAAATGTTCTACCATCACCTTATATGCTTTTCCAAATTTTATAATCTACCTAATTAAAAATTCTACACAAATTAAGCCTCAGCTACGCATCTCCATACTCATTCTATCCCCTGGTAACCCATGTTCTAGAATATTAACTCTATGAGTTTACTTATTATAATTAGCTCACCTTGGTGAGATCATCTAATATTTGTCCTTTTTTGTCTGGTTTGTTTCACTCAACATAATGTCCTCAAGGTTCATTCCTGTTGTTGCATGCATCAGGTCTTCATTCCTTCATAGAGGTGAACAGCATTCCATCGTATATATTTACACTTTGTTTACCCACTCATCAGACTGTGGTCACTTAGGTTGTTTCCATCTTTGGGCAAATGTAAATAAAGCTCAGCTATGAACACTGTTGTCCAAATGTCTGTTTATTCTGTTCATGTCCCTGATTTCAGTTCTTCTTGGTATATGCTAAGTGACTGGATTTCTGGATCACATGGCAATTCTCTATTTAGCTTTCTGAGGAATCACCAAACTGTTTTCCATAGCTGCTGTACCATTTTACTTTTCCACCAGCCATGAATGAGTGCTCCTTTTTCTCCACGTCCTCTCCAATATTCGTAGCTTTCTATCTTTTATTAGTGGCTATTCTGGTAAGTGTGAAATTATACCTCATTTTGGTATTGATTTGCATTTCCCTATTAACTAATTACATTGAGAATCCATTTTTTGTGTGTGTTTTTCAGCCATTTATATTTCCTCTTTGGAAAAATGTCTATTTAAGTCTTTTGACCTTTTTAATTTCACTTGTTTGTCTTTTTGTTGTTGAATGTAAAATTTCCTTATATGTTTTGGATATCAAACCCTTATCAGATAAGTGGATTCCAAATATTCTCTCCCATTAATTAGGGTGTCCTTTCACTTTCTTGACTAAGTCCTTTGAAGTTCAAAAGTATTTAATATTGAGGACGTTCCATTTACATATTTATTCTTTTATTGCTTGTGCTTTGGGTGTAAAGTCTAAGAAATGATTGCCTATCACAAGACCTTGATGATGCTTCTCAACATTTTCTTATATGGGTTTTAATGTAAGGGTTCTTATAGTTTGGTCTTTGATCCATTTTGAGTTAATTTTTGTATAAGATGTGGGAGAAGGGTCCTTTTTCATTCTTTTGGTTGTGGATATCCAGTTCTCCCAACACCATTTGTTGATGAGACCATTCAGCCCTAGTTGAGTGGACTTGGTTGCTCCATTGAAAATCAAATGATTATAAATGTGCAGGTCTATTTCTGCACTCTCAATTCATTTCCTTTGATCATTCTATCTTTATACCACTATCATGTTGTGTTGACCTCTGTAGTTTTGTAATACATGGTCAAATCGGGAAATGTGAGTCATTCATCTTCATTCTTCATTCTTCATTTTTAAGATGATTTTGGCTATTTGGGGCCCATGACCCTTCCAAATAATTTTAATAATTGAATTTGCCAGTTCTGCAAAGTTGGCTGTTTGACTTTTAATTAGGGTTGCATTGAATCTGTAAATAAATTTGGGTAAAGTTGATATCATAATGATAGTTATTCTTCCAAATGCATGAATATAAAATGTCCTCCCATTTATTTAAGTCTTCTTTGATTTCTTTTAGTAATATTTTGTAGCTTTCTGTGTACAAGTCCTTGCATCCTTGGTTAAATTTATGATTATTTTTGTTGCTATTGCAAAAGGATTTTTTCTTGATTTCCTCTTCAGATTTTTCATTACTGGTATATAGATACACCACTGATTTTTGAATGTTGACCTTGTATCGCAGCACTTTGCTGAACTCATTTATTAACTATAGAAGCTTTGTTGTAGATTTTCTGGACTTTTTATATATAGGATCATGTCATCTTCAAATAGTGACAGTTTTACTTCTTCCTTTCCAGTTTGGGTGCCTTTTATTTCTTTTTCCTGCCTGACTACCCTGGCTAGAACTTATATCACACTGCTGAATAACAGTGGTAACAGTAGGCATCCCTGTCTTGTTCCAGATTTTAGAGGGAAAGCTTTTAGTCATTAATCATTGAGCACAACGTTAGCTGTGGGCTTTTTGTATATGCTTTTTATCATGTTAAGGAAGTTTCCTTCTATTACTATCTTTCACAGTGCTTTTATCAAGAAAGGATGATATAATTTCTCACATGCCTTTTCTGCATCATGCTAGCCAATCACATGGTTTTTCACATTCAATTTGTTAATGTAATGTATTACATTAATGGGTTTTCTTCTGTTGACCACCGTTGTATCTCTAAGGTAAAACTCACTTGATCACAATGTATAATTCTTTTAATGGGCTGATGGAATAATTTAGAGTATTTTGTTGAGGATGTTTGCATGTATATGCATTATAGAAATTGGTCTGTAACTTTTTTTTCTTGTAGTATCTTTATCAGGTTTTGGTATTAGAGTGATATCGGCTTCATAGAATGAATTAGGTAATGTTTCCACCTCTTCAAATTTTTGGAAGATTTTGAGCAGAATTAGTATTAATTCTTCTAGGAATGTGAGATAGTATTCACTTGTGAAGCCTTCTTGTCCTGGAATTTTGTTCATGTTTTTGAAGACTGGTTCAATATCTTTACTTGTGATTGGTCTGTTGAGTTCTTCCACTTCTAGATTCAGTGTAGAAATGTTCATATGTTTCAAGGAATTTGTCAATTTCGTCTAGGCTGTCTAATTTGTTTGCATACATTTTTCAAAGTATCTTCTTATAATCCTTTTTAATTCTGTGTGCTCAGTATTAATGTCCCCCTTCTTATTTCTGATTTTATTTATTTGCTTCCTCTATCTCTTTTTCTTTGTAAACTTACCTGTTTGTCAATTTTATTGATCTTGCAAGGAATCAACTTTTGAACTTGTTAATTCTCTCTACTGTTTCTTTATTCTCAATTTCATATAATTCTGCTCTAATCTTTATTATTTCTTTCCTTCTCCTTGCTTTGGTTTTATTTTGCTATTCTTTTCCAAGTTCCTCCAAGGTTCTGTTAGGTCTTTGATTTCAGCTCTTCTGTTTTTTATTAAGCATTTAGGATTATAGATTTTCCTATCAGCACTGACTTTGTATCCCATAAGTTTTGATATGATGTGTTCTTGTTTTCATTCATCTCAAGATATTTACTGATTTCCCTGGCAGTTTCTTCTTTCACCTACTGATTAAGAGTATCAACTTTCATATATTTGTTGATTTTCCAGCTCTTTGCCTTTTACTGATTTCCAGCTTCATTTCATTATGGTCAATGAAGAGTCTTTGTATGATTTCAATCTTTATAAATTTATTGAGACTTGTTTTGTGACCCAATATATGGTCTATCCTGAAGAATGATCTATGCACACCTGAGAAAAATATATATCTGTCTCTTTGGGGCTGCAGTGTTTTTTATATGTCTATCAAGTCTAGTTCATTTATCATGTCATTCCAGTTCTCTGTTTCTTATTGATCTTAATCTATGTGTTCTATCTGTTGGTGAGAGTGTTGTATTGAAGGCCCCAAGTATTATTGTGGAGGTCTCTATTCCTCCCTTCCATTTTTCCAGTTATTGTCAAATTTTTGGGAGCACAGAGCTTAGGTGCATAACTAGTTGTAATTGTTATTTCTTCTTGGTGAATTGCCCTCGTATTAATGTATACTGTCTTACTGTCTCATATCAGTTTTTTCTTCAGTCTATTTTGTTTTACATTATTATATCTACCACTGTTATTTTGGGTTAATATTTGCATGGAGTATTTTATGTCTATCCTTTCACTTTCAACCTATTTATGTCTTTGAGTCTATATGATTCTCTTGTAAACCATATATAGTGGGTTTTTTATCCATTCTTCAAATCTTTGTCTTTGATTGGGTAGGTTAATCCATTAACATACAGTGTTATTATTATAAAGGCAGGACATACTTCAGCCATTTTTTCCATTGGTTTTTATAGGCCATATCTATTTTTTGTAGGACTCTCTTTACCTTTATTGCAACTTCGTTTTCTGTATAGTTAGTCTTCTGTGATATATGATGGATCCCTTTCTCATTTCTGTTTCTATATATTTTCTAAATGTGTTCTTGTTTTCTGTATAGTTAGTCTTCTGTGATATATGATGGATCCCTTTCTCATTTCTGTTTCTATATATTTTCTAAATGTGTTCTTGTCTCCCTGAGGTTTATTACACAACCTACATCTATACTCCAACAATTTTAAAAGATAACTTATCTTCAGTAGCATACATGTTGTCTGCATCCATATTACTGTTTCCCCTCTTTATTTTGTTTTTTCTCACTGTACCACTTTATATTTTTCACATCCATAATCAGGAACTATACCTTTTTCTTGTTCAATTGCATTCTTATTTTTGTATGAATAATGGGTAGGGTTATTATTCTTGTTTGCTAGTGCTGCCATTATGCAGAATATGAGAAATGGATTGGCTTTTATAAAGGGGATTTAAGTCACAAATTTACAGTTCTGAGGCCATAGAAGTGTCCAAACAAAGGCATCAACAAGAGAGTACATTCACTGAAGGATGGCCAAAGACATCCTGAATACCTATGTCAGCTAGGAAAGCACGTGGCTTGTATTTGCTGTTCCTTTGCTCCCGGGTTACATTTCAAAATGGCATTCTCCAAAATTTCTCTGGTTCTCTCTTAGCTTCTCTGGGGCAAACTCTGGGCTAGCATCTCAAAATGATTCCAAATATCTCTAAGCATCAGGTCAGCTACAGTCTGGGCCTGTGTGGCTCTTTTGAAAGACTCCAGTAAACTAATCAAGACCGACCCTGAATGGGTGGGGTCAAATCACCATGGACACTTTCAATCAAGAGGTCACACCCTAATGAGAAACATTAATAAATCTGCCATAAGATTGCATTAATGAATATGGCTTTAGTGGGGACATAATATATCCAAATTGGCAAAGTTATATATTGAGAAAACAGGACTATATGATTTTGCATCTACCCTGTAGTTACCCTTAGTGATGATCTTCATTTCTTCACATGACTCCAAGCCACTCTTTCCTGCCTTTTCCTTTCAAACTACAGAACTCTCTTTAGTAAATCTTGTAGGACACATCTTTTTTGATGAGCTCTCTCAGTTACTGTATATATGTGAATATATTTTATTCAATTTTACTGAAATATATTCACATACCATACAATCAACCAAAGTGTACAATCATTTGTTCACAGTACCATCATATCATTTTGCATTCATCACCACAATCAATTTTTTAACATTTTCATTACTCCAAAAAAAAAAATAAAAATGAAAGTAAAAAAGAATGCTCAAAACATCCCATCTCACCTTTCCCCACCACCACCCCCCCTCGATTATTCATTGAAGTTTTGTTCCCATTTTTCTACTCATCTCTCAATACAGTGGATAAAGGAGTGTGAGCCACAGGGTTTTCACAACCACATGGTCACACCATGTAAGTGATATAATTATACAATTGTCTTCAAGAATAAACGCTACTTGGTTGAAGTTCAGGTATATCCTTCTAGCTATTCCAATACACTAAAAACTAAAAAGGGGTATCCATATATAAGGAATAAGAATTACCTCCAGAATAACCTCTCAACTCCATTTGAAATATCTCAGCCACAAAAACTATTTTGTTTCATTTCTCTTCCCCCTTTTGGTCCAGAAGTCTTCCTCAATCATACAATGTTGGGTTCAGGTTTATTTCTAGGAATCATGTCCCATGTTACCAGGGAGATTTACATCTCTGGGAGTCATGTCCCATGTAGGGGGGACATCAGTGAGTTTACATGCAGAGTTCACTTAGAGAGGCCACATCTGAGCAACAATAGAGGTTCTCTGGGGGTGCCTGTTAGGCACAATTATAAGTAGGTTCAGCCTCTCCTTTGCAGTAACAAGCTTCATAAGGGCAAGCCCAAGATTGAGGGCTCAGCCTTCTAAATTTTTAGACCCCAATGCTTGTAAGAATATGAGGAATTCCCCATGTGGGAAAGTTTGATATTTCCACATTTTCCCCAGTCCCTAAAGGGGGCTTTCCAAATACATTTTTGTTCTTTGCCCAAATTGCTCTGGGATATGTTGGGACTTCACACTAACCTGTGCAAACCAATAAGATCTCACTCACTCTCAAAATTCCACACAATAGTGTATGGAGAGATGAGTAGAAAAATGGGGACAGTTTGAATAAACTGACCATACAAGTTAAAGTGTATAATGTGCTACAGAAAATATATATTTTGCACCCAAAAATCAAAAAAACAAAAAACAAAAACAAAAACAAAAAACATGTCTTCTTTTGGTGCCACACTAAAGTTGAAATTTTAAAATACCATCAATATCTTCCTTTACCCTTTAATCTGATTTGCCTTCATCCTAACCAGATCAACTTCATTCATATTTCTAATTGAAGTCTGATCTCTTTTTTCAGACTCCTTAACATTTGCTGTATGGGGTAATGCTGACATTCATAGCTGCTGAACTCTGGATATGAGTCTTGGGTGTCATACAGATACCCAAAATTCCAGGGACCAACCAGGTTATAAGCAAAGATCTCAGCATCTCAGAATTTAGAAATAACCCTTATAACTTAGGCATATATGTAACTGCTGTAAGAGCTTACCCTTTACCACAAGCCTTCCCCTGATAACCCATGCTCTCAGGTTCAATTCTCAGAGTTTGCACATTATAGTTAGTCCATATTCGTGAGGCATTATAATGTTTGTCTTTTCATTTCTGGTTTATTTCACTCAACATACTGTCCTCAAGGTCTACTAGCCTAGTTGATTACCTCCCAACTTCATTCCTTCTTGAAGCCACTCAATATTTCATTGTATACACCACAGATTGACATTCCATTCATCAGTTGATGTACCCTTAGGACACCTCCATCCATCGTGAATCATGAATACTGCCAACAAAAACATCAGTATGTAAATGTCCATCCATGTCCCTATTTTCAGTTCTTCCAAGTATATACCCAAAAATAGGGTGGCAGGACCATATAGGAACCCCATACTTAGTTTCCTGTGGAATATGTGAATGTTTTAAACTCACCTTCATTTCTGAGGGACAGTTTTACCGGATAAGGAGTTTGGAGGTGGATTTTTTTCTCTTTCAGTCCCTAAAATATATCATACCATTCTCTACTCACCTACATGGTTTCTGATGTGAAATTGACACAGTCTTAATGAGGATCACTGGTATGTGATGATTCCCTTTGCTCCTGATGCTTTCAAAAATCTCTCTTTATCTTTGATACTTAACATCTTATTCTGTATGTTATATTTTTGGAAATATTTGGCCATAGTTTCCTCAAATATTCTTTCTGCCAATTTTCCCTTCTCTTCTCCTTCTGGGACTCCCATGACACATATGTTTGTCACTTTGTGCTGTCACTGAAGACCCTGCTCAATTTTTTCTATTCTTTTACCTATCTGTTCTTAGTGTACAATTTCAATTGTCCTGTTTTCTATTTCACTGATTCTTTCTTGTCTGTTCAAATCTGCTGTTGTATGTCTCTAGTATATTTTTAATGTCTACTATTGTGCCTTCCATCCCCATAGTTTCTATGCTCCTTCTTAACTTTTAAATTATTTTTTATGCTCACAAATGGTATTCTTAATATCTTTTATCTCTTCATGCATATTTTCCTTCATCTTCTTTAATTGATTTTAGTGATTTGTTGGAATATCTTTGATTGGTTTCCAACTTCTGAGTCTCCTGTGAAGTTTTTTTATTTGTTCTTTTGAATGAGTCTTATCTTCCTATTTCTTAGTTGACTTTTAATTTTTTGTTGATGTCTTGGCATCTGAGTATCTTGATAAGTAAATTCTGAAGGTCTGTTTCTCCTGCTTGTCTAGGGCTTCATTGTTGATTAGCTGTGTGTTAAGGCTCTCCTTTATGATTGGTCTAACTTATTCTAGATGTTTAGAATAGCTCATGTTTAACAGTTTGTATTTTGCCAGCTCTTCTTCATCTGATTCTTGCCCTGGATATGTTGCACAATTTTTAAGATTGCAATTTTTGTGCAATTGTTTCACCTCCATCCATGAGCTTCCTTTCCTCTGTTCCTTCTCTGGAATCTTGCTCTTTTCAATGTATTTTAGTGCAGACTTTTCCCTCCAGCACCTTTAATTTGTTTATATTCTTTCCCTCACTCATTTTCCCATTTTTATTACACTTTACAGTTCTGGTACACATCATATTTTATAACAGCTCAGTTTAAACACTCCCTTTTTTCTGTAATACTCTTTTGCCTCCAGTTTCTTTCCCTCTAATATAGCCCATCACAAAGGGTTTTCTTTTCTTTTCTTTTCTTTCCTTTTCTTTCTATCTTTCTGTCTTTCTTATTTTTATTTTTTTTTTTTTTGGACTTCTGGAGTATTAATTTATGTTTTTATATAAAAATTTTTTTTTTTCTTTTTAAGCTATTTGAAAAGATCTCTTTAAGAATTTTTGTTAATTTGCTACTGTGCCAGTTTGAATGTATTATGTCCCCCCAAACATCATTATCATTGATGTAATCTTGTGTGGGCAGACCTATCAGTGTTAATTAGATTGTTATTCTTTGAGTGTTTCCATGGAGATGTGCCCCAACTGATTGTGGGTGATGACTCTGATTGGATAATTTCCATGGAGGTGTTACCCCACCCATTTATGGTGGGTCTAAATTAAATCACTGGTGCTATATAAATGAGCTGACAAACAGAAGGAGTTCAGTACATCTGAGAGTGACATTTTGAAGAGGAGCTACACCCAAGAGGGACACTTTGAAGAATGCACAGAAACTGAGAGAGTAACTGCAGATGAGAGACAGTTTGAAGATGGCTGTTGAAAGTAGACTTTTGCTCTAGAGAAGCTAAGAGAGGACAAATGCCACAAGAGCAACTGAGAGTGACATTTTTGAGGAACTGAAACCTAGAGAGGAACATCCTGGGAGAAAGCCATTTTGAACCCAGAACTTTGGAGCAGATGCTAGCCATGTGCCTTTCCAGCTAACAGACATTTTCCAGACACCATTGGCCATCCTCCTGTGAAGGCACTTGATTGCTGATATGTTACCTTGGACACTTTATGGCCTTAAGACTGTAACTATGTAACCAAATAAACCCCTTTTATAAAAGCCAATCCATCTCTGGTGTTTTGCATTCCAGCAGCATTAGCAGACTAGAACAGCTATGTCCATCCAGACATCTGAGAATATGCATTGAACAGGGAGACACACAAACAGAAAGTCACAAGAAACAGAAACAGAGAAAAACTTTTGAGAGGGACAAATAAAGGATTGAATATACATCATCTCATTCCTTTTCTGCCTTTTGTAGAACAATTCTAAGTATAATACAGTTTTCTTTCCATAGAGCCATTCTCAGGCCATTTCTGTCCTGATTCTAAATTATATTGTGGCCAGATTATGTTACAGAAATAAACTTTTTTTTTCATAGTCTCATAACTAAAATCTTTCCAATGTTTCAATACAGCCCAAAGGTTTTCTTTTAAGAGAATTTCCATAATAAGTATCCAATTAGGAACATTTGACCAGTACAAATGAAGTAAGAAACTGATGGCTAGGTTCATGTGTCAACTTGGCCAGGTGATGGTGTCCATGCATCTCATCAAGCAAGCACCTCCCTAACCATTACTGCAAGGATATTTGTGGCTGGTTAACAAACCAGAATGTTGGTTTATTAAATCATAAGTCAGTTGACTGCAGTTGTGACTGGTTATATCAATGAAGGGTGTGTCTTCTGCAATGAAACAGTTCAATTAGCTGGATTTAATACAATCAGCTGAAGACTTTTAAGGAAGAGAGAGAGAGGGCCTTCACTTCCTCTTCAGCTAATCAGTGAAGTGATCCTGAGGAGTTTGTCTGTGTTGCCAGTTCATTTCCTGAGGAATTCATCCAACACCTTCATTGGAGTTGCACGTTCACTGCCTGAGGAGTTCATTGAACATCTTCATTGGAGTTGCCAATTTGCCACCTGCCTTACAGAATTTGAACTCTTTCATACCCACAGTTGCATGAGACACTTTTATAAAAGCTTATATTCATAGATATCTCTTGTTGATTATGTTTCCCTAGAGAACCCTAATACAACTTGGTACCAGGAGTGGTTCTTGAGAAATAGAATCTTAAAATGGGCTTTTACAATTGGTTTTCTACTCTCATTAGATTCAAAGGCACTAATGACTCCATTTCCAATAATCAAAATGGCACTGACAGTCCATGGCATGAGTTGGCAATGGAGATATGCAAAATATGACCGTTTGATTCTCCTAATCATACTCTTATATGAAACAAGGCTCTGGGTGACAGCATTTGTGACACATTAACAGACTTTGCAGAAGTAAGAGGTATAATGATGTCAACTGGTTGCTCTTAGATACATTGGATAAAGTTATAAGAGAAAGGGATGAGCTAAAGTCTCAGATGTAAAGGTTTCTATGTGTGCCCTGAAAGAAACTCATTTCCTGTGGACACAGACTTGAGATTTCTGAAAACCAGACCCTGAGTCTCATTGTGTGAGTAGCAGATTTACAACATAAACTAAAATCTCAACCTCACAGAGTATCTGCTGTTAAAGTAAAGGCATTGATTGGAAAAGAATGTGATCCTGAAACATGGGATGGGGACATATGGATTAATAATGCTGGCAGTGAGGACATTGGAACCCTGGATTCTGCTGGGTCTTTGTTAGATATACCTATAGTGGTCTGCTCTGAGGAAACAGCCCCCTTACCTCCACTCTGCCTTAAGGAGATAGCTACCAAACCTCCAGCTGGCTTGGAGGAAACAGCTTCCCATACTCCACCCTGCCCAAAGAAGCCTGCCATTCAACCTCCACCTAAAGAGATTAACCCTTCAGTGCCTGCTAAACACGTAATCACCTCCCATGAGGAAGCAGTTCTCACTACTCTGTTTTGAGAAATTAACCCTTTTTCATGAGGTGAAACTGCAACAAAATGTCCTGAGGTAAATGGCTTGGTGATACTTCTAATTCTTTTCATGAACTATCCCCACCAGTCTTTGCTTCAAGACCTACAACTAAACTAATTCCCAACAGGTCCTGAAGAGTGAGGTACAAAGTGTCACCTATGAGGAAGTACACTATACTCAGAAAGAACTATGAGTTTTCAAACTTATACACACAGAAATCAGGGGAATATGTGTGGGAATGGAAATTAATGATGTTGGATAGTGATGGAAGGAATATAAAGTTGGATCAGGCAGAATTTACTGATATGGGCCCACTAAGCAGAGATTCTGCATTCAATGTTGTAGCTCAAAGGGTTAGAAAGGGTGTGAACAGTTTCTTTTGGTGGTTGGCTGAAACATGGATCAAAAGTTGGCCGACATTTCCTGAGGTCAAAATGCCAGAATTGCTCTGGTGTAATGTAGAGGGGGGGATTCAAAGGCTTAGAGAGATTGGAATGTCAGAGTGGATTTATCATAGAAGAGTTGCTCACACACTCCTGGAATGTCCAGAGGATGCACCTTTTACCAGGACTCTGAGGAACAAATTTGTGAGACTAGCTCCATCATCCCTGATGAGCTTTGTAGTCACCCTTCTCTGTAGGTCAGATATTACTGTGGAAACTGCTGTCACTGAGCTGGAATACTTAAACACAATAGAGATAATCAGATCATGAGTCAGCAGAAGCCACGTGGCAGCAGTTAATCACCAAAGACAAGGTGGGAGTGTCTACCATAATAGGAAACACACTCAAAGCAACAGTCAACAAGTAATCTGATTCACAGAGATGTATGGCATTGGCTAGCAGATCATGGAATACCTAGTAGTAAAATAGATGGGCAGTCTACTAAATTCTTTGAGCTGTATAAGCAGAAGAATTCTAAGTCAAGTGAACAAAAGTCTACCTTGAATTACAAAAACAGAGAGTCATGGCCCCTTAATCAATTCCCAGACTTGAGACAGTTTACAGATCCAGAGCCCCTTGAATGAGGGGAAGGGTGGGCACCCTTGGGGAAGCATCCTGTTACACTGCCAGATATTTATACTGTTTATCTTCCTCCCAGACTTCCCCAAGGGGGACCTACTGCCTTTTACCAGGGTAACTGTGCATTGGGGAAAAGGGAATGATCAGATATTTCAGGGATTATTAGACATTGGTTCAGAAGTGACATTAATTCCCATAGACCCAAAATGTCACTCTGGTCCACCAGTCAGAGTTGGGGCTAAGGGAGATCAGGTGATCAGTGGAGTTTTAGCTCAGGTCCATCTAACAGTGGGTCCAGTGGGTCCCCAGACCCATTCTGTGGTTATTTCCCCACTTTCAGAATGCATAACTAGAAAAGACATACTCAGCAACTGAGAGAATCCTCACACTGGTTCCCTGACTCATGGAGTGAGAGCTGTTATGGTGGGAAAGTCCAAGTGAAAGCCACTAGAACTGCCCCTGCCTAGCAAAATAGTAAACCAGAAGTGATACTGGATTCCTGGAGGGATTGCAGAGATTAATGCCACTCTTAAGAAATTGAAGGATACAGAGTTGATGATTCCCACCACATCCTCATTAAACTCTCCTATTTGCCATGTGCAGAAAATGGATGGGACTTGGAGGATGACAGTGAATTATCATAATCCTAACCAGGTGGTGACTCCAACTGTAGCTGCTGTTCCAGATGTGATACCATTGCTTGAGAAAATGCTTTATTCTCAATAGCTGTTATTAAGGACAACCAGAGACAATTTACATGCAGCTGACAAGGTCAGCAGTATACATTCACTGTGCTACAACAGGGGTATATCAACTCTCCAGCCCTGTCATAATATTGTCTGCAGGGAATTTGATTGTTTCTCCCCCCCCCCCCCACAAGATATCACATTGTTCCATTATATTGATGATATCATGTTGATTGGACCTAGTGAGCAAGAAGTAGCAACTACCCTAGAATTGTTGGTAAGGTATTTGTGTGGCAGAGAATGGGAGATAAATCCACAAAATACATGGGCCTTCTAGCTCAGTAAAATTTCTAGGTGTCCTGTGGTGTGAGGCATGTTGAGATATCCCTTCTAAGGTGAAGGATAAGCTGTTTCATCTGGCCCTTTCTATGATCAAAAAAGGGGGCATAATGCTTAGCTGGCCTCTTTGGATTTTGGAAACAACGTATTCTTCATTTGGGTGTGCTACTCAGGCCCATTTACCAAGTGACCAGAAAAGCTTCTAGTTTTGAGTAGGGACCAGAACAAGATGAGGCTCTGTGACAGGTCCAGGCTGCTGTGCAAGCTGCTCTACCACTTGGACCATATGGTCCAGCTGATCCAATGGTGCTGGAAGTGTCAGTGGCAAATAGCAACACTATCTGGAGCCTTTAGCATTCTACTATATGAGAATCATCACAAAGGCCCTTAGGATTTTGGAGTAAAGTCTTACAGTCCTCTGCAGATAACTATTCTCCATTTGAGAAACAGCTTTTAGCCTGCTATTGGACCTTAGTAGAGACAGAACACTTAACCATTGGCCACCAAATTACTATGAGACCTGAGTTATCTATCATGAGCTGGGTAATGTCCAACCCACCAAGCCATAAAGTTGGGTGTACACAGCAGCACTCCATCATAAAATGGAAATAGCATGTACAAGATAAGAGCTTAAGTAGGTTCTGAAGGTACAAATAAATTACACGAGGAAGAGACTCAAATACCCATGGCCCCCATTCCTTCAACCTTACCTTCTCTTTCCTAGACTACAGCTATGGCATCTTGGGGAGTTCCTTACAATCAGTTGACTGAGGAAGAGAAAACTCAGGCCAGGTTTACAGATGGGTCACACAACATACAGGCAACACCCAAAATTGGACAGCTGCAGCACTGCAGCCCCTTTCTGGGATATCCCTGAAGGACAGTGGTGAGGGAGAATCCTCCCAGGGGGTAGAACTTTGAGCAGTGCAACTGGTTGTTCACTTTGCTTGGAAGGAGAACTGGCCAGAGGTGCATTTGTATACTGATTCCTGAGCTGTTGCTAATGGTTTGGCTGGATGGCCAGGGACTTGGAAGGAACATGATTGGAAGACTGGTGACAAAGAAGTCTGGGGAAGAGGTATGTGGATAGAACTTCCTGAGTGGACAAAAAACATGAAGATATTTGTGTCCCATGTGAATGCTCACCAGAGGGTGACTTCAACAGAAGATGGTTTTAATAATCAATTGTATAAGATGACCCATTCAGTGGATATCAATCAGCTTCTTTTTTTCCAGCCACTCCTGTCATTGTTGAATGGGCTCATGAACAAAGTGGTCATGGTGGTAGGGATGGAGGTTATGCATGGACTCAGCAACATAGACTTCCACTCACCAAGGATGACCTGGCCACAGCCTAATCTCCCAGCAGCAGAGACTCACACTCAGTCCTTGATATGGCACCATTCCCCAAGGTGATCAGCTGTCTACCTGGTGGCAAGTTGATCACATTGGACCACTTCCATCATGGAAGGGGCAGTGATTTGCTCTTACTGGAATAGACACATACTCTGGATATGGGTTTGCCTTCCCTGCATGAAATGCTTCTGACAATACTACCATCTATGGACTTATGTAATGCCTTAATCTCCATCATGACATTCCACAAAGCATTGCTTCTTACCAAGGAACACACTTCACAGCAATTGGAGTGAGGGAATGGGCACATGCTTATGGAATTCTCTGGTCTTACCATGTTCCCCATCATCCAGTGGCAGCTGGGTTGATATAATGGTAGAATGGACTGTTGAATTCTCAATTATGGTACCAACAAGGTAACAATACCTTACAGGGCTGGGAAAGTGTTCTCCAGGAGGCTGTGTATGCTCTCAATCAGCATCCACTCTATGGTGCTGTTTCTCCCATAACCAAGATTCACAGGTCCTGGTAGCAAGGGGTGGAAACAGGAGTGTCAACACTCACTATCACTCCTAGTGATCCACTAGGAATATTTTGCTTTGTACCCCTGAAAGCTTAAGCTCTGCTGGTCTACAAATCTTACTTCCAAAAGGCAGAGTGCTTCCACCAGGAGACACAACAATAATTCTATTGAACTGGAAGTTAAGACTGCCACTTGGCCACTATGGGATTCTTATGCTTCTGAATCAACAGGCAAGGAAGGGAATTATGGTATTAGTTGGGGTGATTGATCCTATCAAGAGGAAATAGCATTGCCTCTACACTATGAATTTAAAGAAGGGATTTCCTGGAATACAGGGGATCCCCTAGGACATGGGGTTCTTAGTACTACCATGCCTTGTGATCAAAGTCAATGGAAAACTGCAACAACCCAACCTAGGCTGGACTACCAATGCCAAGAAACTTCAGAAATGAAGGTTTGGGTCACCCTACCAGGCAAAGAACCATGGCCAGCTGAACTGCTTGCTGAGGTTAAAGGGAACATGGCATGGATAGTGGAAGAAGGTAGTGATAAATATGAACTACAACCATGTGACCAGTTACAGAAACAAGGACTATGAAGGCATATTTCCTCCTTGTTTTGTTATGATTATGTTTATATTTGTAAAGCAAATATCTTTGTTTTCTTCTCTATCTTATCCCCTTATCATATGGCATAAGCTGTATTGTTCATTTCACAGTATTTAAGTTAAAGGAAATCAAGTTTAAGAGTCAATGTCACCCAAGGACTTGCTGACTATTCTGGAGAGATTTAGTGTGTTTCTGGTTGTATGCAGGACAGTGAGTATTGATAGGTGAAGTATATGTCTTTTGTTGTTCTCTACTTAGAGGTAAAGCATGGTTTAAAGTGATGTGTGTAACTGCCAAGTTGACAAGAGGTGAAATGTGATGGTTAGGTTCATGTGTCAACTTGGCTGAGTGATGGTGTCCAGGTTTCTGGTCAAGCAAGCACTGGTCTAACCATTATTGCAAGAACATTTGTGGCTAGTTAATAAGCCAGAAGGCTGGTTTATTAAATCATTAGTCAATTGACTGCAGCTGTGACTGATTACATCAATGAAGGGTGTGTCTTCTGTGATGAGAGAAATTCAATCAGCTGGATTTAATACAGTCAGTTGAAGACTTTTAAGGAAAAGAGACAGAGGACCTTCACTTCATCTTCAGCTAATCAGTAAAGCATTTCTTGAGGTGTTCATTAAAGTTGCAAGTTCATTTCCTGAGGGGTTCATCCAACACCTTCATTGGAGTTGCAGCAAGTTTGCTGCCTCAGGAGTTCATTGAACATCTTCATTGGAGTTGCTAGTTTTCTGCCTGCCCTATGGAATTTGGACTTGTGCATACCCATAGTTGCTTGAGACACTTTTATAAACTCTAATACTCATAGATATCTCTTGTTGATTCTGTATCCCTAGAGAACCTTAACTAATACAGACACCAACTATCAAATTTAAAGACACTTAACACTTACTATGTATTTAAGTAACACACTCATTAATAACTAGACCCAACACACCAATTAACAATTAAACAGACATTAAACACTTACTATATCTAGGTGACACACTGATTAACAATTAAACAAACATGAAATAATTATTATACCTAGGTAACCCACCAGTTAATAGTTAAACAGGCATACTTCATTTCATTGAATACCAATTAATTGTTGGATTACTTGTTTTCCAAGAGTATACACAAAAAACTCAGGTCAGGGCCTCAAACTCTGTATGGAATGATACCCAGAAAATAGAAAGGTGTAGAGGTCAAAGTAAGGGGGATCATTCTGGAGGTGAGACCCAGGCCTTCAAGTCCAGCTCTAGAGAATTTGAAGCACCAAATTTACTTCCCAATTCACTTTTACCCTGATGACCCACTGACCCAGTCATATGTCCAGACTTGGGACTGGAAACAGTTTCTCTCTTTGAAGCTCTTTAAGGCAATTTCTGAGTGACAGCAGAACAGGGGAAAATCCAATTGTGGAGCCTGTAGACTAAATACAATCCATTGACTGCAAAAGGCTCAGTTACTGCATTTACCTGTCCTACCAAGGCTCCAGATTCTCATGCAGCATCCCATCTAGTTCACCAAATTATTTTCAACCAAAGTGACGGATTCTTTCCCTGGTGAGCTCAAGTGACCAATTTCTGAGACACCAGGATTTCAGAGAGAAAGAGTTTATTGCTAGGTGTGAAGCAAGAGAACAGATGGACTGTCAGCCCAAAAGTCTGTCTCCCCAAACTGCAGTAATTCTGATAGTTTTATAGTATTAAAAGATAGGCAGATTTTAGGATAATGAGTACAGTGGCTCCAGATGATGTAATTAGAGGTGATCTAATTATTAAGCATGTGCAAATTCATTACATGCTTAGCCACAGAACATTTCTAAGAAAATGGCAGCCTTAATATGTGCATGGGCATGATTTTTAGTATTATAATGAGGTGTAGGTGTCTTACAAGTTAAAGTCTAAGCTACTGCACATGTTAATCAGGCTCATTTTGGTTAGATCCAGCTTTGGTTATCAAGATATCTTAGGACTTGTGGTGGGTTATTACTGGGCTGACCCAAGACCCTTCATTAATAAACATTAAAGGCTGTCTTTAGTGATCATAAGACTCTGTAGTAAAAAAGAAAAAAAAAAAAAAAAAAAGTGTACAAGTAAAGGTTAGGCACAAGATTTTTACAATCACAAGATCACAAGATAAAAACTAGACAATTATCATCAGAGATCAAGGCAGCTGCAATACAGTTCAGAGACTTCAGTTTATTCCCTCTGCCTGCTCTAATATACAAAAAGTAAAAAGGAATATTTATAAAATGATTCAGTAATCATAATCATCTCTCAAATCCTAACTTCTCTGTTACTGTGCAGTTCTAACTCCATGCTGTGAATCACTCTATAATATCTGTCCATATTATCTGTGCTGTGAATCACTCTATAATATCTGTCCCAGCCCCTGATTTCTTTGTGGGACTTCCAAGCTGAGCATGACCAAGTGAGGAGGAGGGGAATGGTTACTGACTGGCAGTATGGATGGAATTTTCCTAACTGATATTTTTCTGTTTCTTCAATTCAGTGTTTGTGGAGTCCTTCTGCAGTCTCTACCTCATTCAGAGTTCTAAGCAATTGGGATTTGTCCTTTTTTTTATTCAATAAGTCTCTGGGGAGGCATTTTCAGGGGATGACTTATGTCACCATGTTGATGACATCACCTCCCCTCTCCTCTTTTATTTGGGTTCCATTGAACAATAAATATCTTCGCACTCTATTTTCTGGCTTACATAGTTGAGATCTCTGCCACCACTACTCCAAAGAAAATTTGGGGGCTAACTTTGCAGAAGTTAACCTGAGAAGATATTAAGCTGCTTTGTAAAACATGGAGATCCATCATTTAGTAGCACAAAACTCACATGAAAACTTGAAAACTTTCAGGACTTTTTGTTTCCTTCTCTATGATCTAACTTGATTTCCACTGAATGTGCTTTAGTATAAATAATATCATACCTATTAGTAGAGAGATTACTGTTGGTTCTTTGACTTTGAGATAAAAGAGTTTAATTCATCTTCTTGGTATCTTATCTAATTATACTCCCCAAAATATGTATGGAGAATTTTCCTCCTTAGAGCTTTGAGAAAGTAATAATTAAGGATCCAAACATATTTTATGAGATTGAGTAAAAGTTTCTAAGGTAATTCCTTAGAGAATACCATTTTTTTTGTCCATGAAGTTCCTTCTTCTTATGGCTGCACAGTTGTCACAGTGCTGGGGAGTGGTCTCTGGCACATAACAGGATACTGAAGAGTTATGAGATCCATGTGATCTCTTGCTTGGAAACATCAATCAGCTTTTCTGTTTGCTGGCTTATTCTCCAGAACTGAGCTGCACCTTTAAATATCTGTGGATGGATAGATTAATCCAAGGATAAATTATAATTTTTCATGTAGTAGCTTTCAAGCACTGGAGGTACTATTTTTAAAAAAGGAAATTTTGAGAATTGCACTGCTGTATCAGTTGACATTCCAATACATATTGTAGTAACCAAAGAATAGCAATTCTAAAGAAACAATGTATTCTAATTTTCATTTTTGCTAGAACAGCTTTCCATTTTCTCTTTATTCAGGAAAGTATGAATGCTAACCTAGCTACAAACTACAGTATACTAGGACAAAAGACTGAATTAACTTGTTACATGTATAAATAGATGAAAAGGACAGGCTATTCTATATGTAAATATTCTGGGTTAAATTTATCCTTAGATAAATCTAACTTCATTAGATTTCAAAGTCTAAGAGTCATTCACAGAATGAAGTTGCATCCTTGAGGCTTGAGAGAGTGGCTGTCCCACCCTTTCCAAGGGCCCTTGAAGCAGCCATTTTCTCTCCAAACACTGAGGTGAATGCTCCAATGTATCCACACATTGGGGAGCCCACCTTTTTCTTGGCCTCACCCTCCTCAAACATTGGGGTGCCACCTGGACTATGCCTCTCTGGGGCAAAGGCTCTCTCTGAACAGTGCAGTGGTGGCCAAACTCACCAATCCCTGGTGAATGAGCTCTACACTCTCAGAGGCCTGGGGGCAGCACTATTCCTGAGCATCAGGGCTGAAGGTCCACCCTCAACTTCTGGGGCAGACTCACCCTTTTCACATCCATGGGCCACTTCATTCTCCCTACCCAAGACCTCTTGACTCCAGACCTCAATCTCCATAGCTCTGTCTTTGAAGACATTTTTCCTTCAATATGCCCCTGCTTCATTTCCTCCAGTCCAGACCAGCAATGTTTCCATTTATACAGATTTTGCAAAAGTTCTGTAGGCTTGGCATGCAGTTTACAGGGGTCAAAGCCATCAGACAATAGGACTTTTCACAAATCCTTTCTGGATAACTCCATCTCCAATCCTTGCTTGTACTGAAATGGCATTTGGGTTCCATGTTTGGTTAAATCCTCAAATAGGGCTGTAGACTCTGGGGTCTCACTTTCTGGACACCTGGAATTTTCCAAACTATCAATTTCTGGTTTCTTTGTACCCAAGAGTTCATTTCTCAGCTTATCCCTTTCCATTAGCATTTTACTATAAGCTGTAAGGAGAAGTCAGGCTAGTTTTGAAATCTCCTCAACTAAATTTCTTAGCTCATCACTCTCAAATGCTGCCTTCCATCCAAAACCAGGACTCAATTTTGCCAAATTCCTTGCCACTTTAAGATAAAGATCACCTTTCTTACAGTTTTCTATGACACATTCAACTTTTCTGTTCAAGGCCTCATCAGAGCTATCTTTAAAGTCTCTTCAAAACAGTCTAGGACTTTTCTAACAAGCTCCTCACAATTCTTCCAGAATATTCCCCTTATCCATTTAAAAAGCCATTCCAGCATGTTTCATATTTGCAAACTCAGCAGCACCCCACTTTCAGTATCAAAATCTGCTCTGGTTTGCTAATGCTGCCGTTTTGCAAAACACCAGAAATGTATTGGCTTTTTAAAAGGGGTTTATTTGGTTACACAGTTACAGTCTTAAGGCTGTAAGGTGTCCAAGGTAAGGCATCAACAGTCAGGTACCTTCACTGGAGGAAGACCAATGGTGTCCAGAGAACCTCTGCTAGCTGGGAAGGCATGTGACTGGTGTCTGCTCTGGAGTTCTGGTTTCAAAATGTCTTTCTCCTGGGGCATTCCTCTCTAGGCTGCAGCAGCATCTGGGCCTGTATGGCTCTTTTTAAAGTACTCCTGTGACCCAATAATGATCCACTGAATGGGTGGAGGCAGGCGTCCATGGAAACATTCAATCAAGGAGTCACACCCTAACCAAAGGTGTCACTCACAGTTGGATGGTTCACATCTCCATAGAAACACTCAGTCACAAGGTTCCAATCTAATCAACACCAATACATCTGCCCCTATAAGATTGCATCAAGGTAAAGGCATTTGGGGGAACATAATACATCCAAACTGGCACAATGTCATAATAAAATTAACAATTACACATGTTTAAAAATCCAAATGGAACAAAAGTAAACATAATGAAATTTAATTTCATCTCCATTTTCCCTTAAATTCTCACTACATTTTTCTTCATATAAAGATATTTCTATGCATCATTAAATATCAGTATTGTGTATGTCTTTTGATTTTTCTTTTTACTAAATAGGAGTAATCGCTAAATATTCATTTCTATGTTTTTTTTGCCTAATATAGACTTGATGATCTTTCCACCCCAACCTTTTAGAATTAACATTACTCATTATACTGACTTCATAATATTACCTTATATGAATGAAACAATTTTTTTAACTAGTCAAGTTCAGAATGCTATTTTTGTTGTCCAACTCTTTGCTATTACAAGATATGTTGCATTGAACTCCTTTAATGGCACAAAATATCACTGCCATGTTGCCATCCACAATTGTTCAACTATTTAGGCTTTATCCTCAGACCTCTCCCAAGGGTGGACACCATTTGTGCAATTTTCTGTTGGGATGTTTATCACAATGATCTCTAACTGTTCTGGCATTTAGGCAATTTAATCATTTTTTTTGTGACAAATATTACAATTTTTTCAGTCTACCAATTGCATTTGAATGTTTGAAAGCATGTATACATACTTAAAGATTTTTATATATTTTAAGTGTAAAAACTATCATACCTTCCAAAATGTATAAAATGTAAATTTAGATTGATTCAAGAAATTTTCTATATATTCTAGATAATCCCTTGTTTGTTTTATGAATGCTGATACTTTCTCCCAGTTTATAATGTGTTTTCTCACTCTTTTTGTAATATAATAATTTGAATTGCATTGCAGTTTTTAAATATAATGTAATTAAACTAATAATTTCCTTTATGGCTTTCATTTATACACATTCAAAATTCCTCTTATATCCCAAAATCATAAACATTTCCTTATATATTGATTGGAATTTAAAGGTTTACTTGTACCTGGAATTTTTTGTGTGTATATTGACAGTGGGATCAGTACATTTCATTTATCCTTTACTTCCTTTCCTTTCCTCTGTCTACCTTCCTCACTACCTTCCTTTTTTCTTCTCTTCCTTCACATCCCTCCTTCCTTCCCTCCCTCCTTTCCTTCCTTTCTTTCTTTACTGTAAAATAAAGAATTTTCCCATCAGTATTCATTGAAGAGTTTTTTTCCAGAGTCCCTTGATAATTCTTGGCTTAACCCTAACAATCACTTCTAATGTTCTATAAATTTTCAAGTTTTATAAAATGTGAAAATTTAAGTTCTAATGATATTTACATTGAATCTGTAGATTGATTTGGTAAGAATGGACATCTTTATTAATTTGTTCTTCCTATGCATGTATATGGCATCTCTATTTTTTTATGTTTTGTATAATGTGTTTCAATAAGATTTTTATAATGTTAACCATAGAAGGTTGATACAACATTAATAAAGTGATTGAAATATTTTAAGATGAATTTTATATTTTTATTAAATTTTCTGATTGCTGCCAGTGCATAGAATTTGAAATTGCTGATTCATATTGTTTTTATAACCAATAAAATTACCAAACTGATTTATTTAAACTTATTATTCAGCTGTATATTTTGGAATTTGCTACATGGCAGTCATATAATTACAAAACAAGTTTAGATTACTAGATCTCCTGTGTTCCTATTCTCTTCTTTTTTTTTTTTTCTTTTTAAACTGCAGTGAACTAAGGCATTATTGAAATAATATTTTCATTCACATTACCATTGACTTATACTCATTTTATGGGAATGCTTCTGATAATTCAACATAAATGTTACATTCTATTAGGGCTTTTTGTAGGTACCTTTCATCAGACTATGAGACTCTTTTGAATTCACAATCTACTAACAGCTTTTGAAATTATGAATAAATATTGAACTTTTTGACTGCAATATAATTATGATGTTTTTCTTTTTTTTTTTTTGGGGCTGTTAATAGAGTGAACTATACTTTTGTTTTTTTAATGTTTTAAACTATCATTTCATTCTTAGAATGAACCCAAATTCTCCATGACATCTCCTTTAAATATATTATCAAATTCAGTAGACTGCATTTTTTTATGGATTAGAGCATCTATCTGATGAACAAGATTTACTTGATTTTGTTTTTATATTTTATTGATACCTTCTTTTTTCTTGCTCATTTTAATTCCTTGTTAACATTACAGTGTTCTTTCCCTGATTGCTTAAGTGCATTCTTTACTCAAAAATTATAAAAAACTGCAAATTTATTTCAAATCTCATATTTGCTGTATTCCCCAAGTTTCTATTTTTAATATTTTTATATCATTCATGTTTAAATATTTTCTAATTTCTGTTCTTGGAAAGATAGTGGTGAAATGTGTCTTTCAATTTTGAAGTACAAGGCAGTGTATCAGTTAGCCATTGTGTCAATAATTCTTTGTAACACTGCCACAAACTGAGTGGCTTTGAAGAACGGTCACTCATTGTTCACAAGCCTATGCATTGGCAGAGTAGTTCTACTCTCTAATGGGATTACTTATTCAACTGTGATCATTTGTGGATCTGGTACATGTGACTCTCCTCTTGTCTGAGACATCTACAAGTTTGAGGGTTTACCTGGCTTTTTCAGTGTATCTCTTACATCTGTTCAGCAGTCTAGTTTTTGAATGTTCTCATGCAAAGGCAGAGAGGAAAGATCAAAGGATAAATACTCAAGCACTATTTCGTAATTTGGGATGGATGCAGAGAAGAATGAAAATGTGAGGCCATTAATGCAATCTATCATGTGGAATACCTCTTGGATTTATTTTAATTGGATGTTAATTTAATTGGATTGTAATTAGAATTATGGTCCATGTAACAATTTTGAATTTTTCTAGTCATAGATGTACACATTGGTTTCTGAAGTATCTGTGATAAAATCAATTTAAATTTTGGTGGATTTTTTAATTTCTTCCTTAAATTTCACTGTTTGCTTTGTAGGTATCGGTTATGGTATTAACTGTATCCCTATGTGGAACTATCGGCTTCCTAGTGGATAGAAAATAGTTTATTATTTTAGGGTATATTTTATTTCTGGTAATGCTTACTGAGTTAAAAGCAAAAGTTTTTTAATGTTAATATAATCGCATCTTACTTCTCTTGACAAGTATATATGTGGTACATTTTCTCATTTTTTTTTTAATTTATGTCTTAAAGTTTTAGATATTGTCTTTTTTGACCAAAATAAAGCTGACTTTTTGCAATTTAATGTTTCTATGATTGTACAAGAGAATTTTTATCCATTTGAATTTACTTTGAAAATAACTCTATTTAATTTCCAACATTTGTTTATGGACTTTCTTTTTTTAAAAAAAAAAATTATTTCCACCCTCTTTATTTTGTTCCTTATATCTGATAGAGGGATATTTTTGTCTCATTTTCTTTCCTTTTCCATACTTTTCTTATACTTGTAAGGAAGCTAAATGCTGTACTAAGATTTAGAAGTGCTTTTTATAGTAGGTTGTACAGGAATGTGTTAATGTGAGCTCAATGTCATTAACCTGGGAATTTTTATCTATTTACATATATTGGGCTATCTGATGTATTTTATTTTTACAATTCCTTAATATGTTTTATTTTTCTCTGATATTTTCACTTTCTTTGATTCTTTATTATGTTTTTTAGGATTATTTGAAAGTTTATTTATTTCTTTTTTGAGTGTTTTCATTCTACTTGCTAAAGATTTATGTCTACTTTTTTAGCCATCAGTTCATTTCATATTTAAAAATCCCTGCAGTTAACCAACATATTTACTATATTGCTTAAAATACGAAAAATGTAGAATGTATTGGGTACATATCCTATTCTTAAGGTTATGGGTTTTTAAGTTTGAAATGGCCAAGTTTTTGATTTTTAAAGCTTTATGTTCCAATTTATACCCATCCATTTCATGATCTCATCCAATTAAACAGTTTCAATTACAAATTGTAAGTAGAAAACTCTTAAATTTGCATTTCCTTGTGGCATGTTCTCCCCTACACTGCAGCCTTATAAGTTCAACTGCCTACTTCACATCTCCATTTACATGTCAACTTGTATTTCATAGTTTTCTCATTTAAACCTGAGCCCCAGCTCTAAACTCACTTGATTTATTCTCCATTTGATTTCATGGAAAATCAGTTCCTCCTAGTTACTCAAATGAGAAATACACATGTCAAAATGCATCTGACTCATTTTTTTCCTGATCCATAACAATTTGTCAGAACTCCTATCAGCTATACCCTCAAAATATATGCAGAATTTCACTCTTCTTAGCACATCCATTGGTATTATCCTGGTTAGAGTTACCATCATTTCTCACTTAAGTTAAACAGTTAACTTTGCAACATAAGATGCAGAGAAAAAGAGAAAACAGATACCATGTTCTAAGCTGCACAGAAGTGTGTATTTTTCTTGATATAACAGTTCAAAGGAAGACAGAAATTTCTGTTTACAAAGTCTTTCAGGTATTCCGGAGCTGAATGTTATTACTCTGGGATCTCTTAGAGTGTAGTTTTTGCCCATAATATTAGGAAAGGACATTTGTATTCTCTTGAAGGAGGAGGTTAAAGAGAAGTGGAGAACAGGAAATAGCCTTTTTAAAAAATGCAATTGAAAATTTTATATATCAGTTTATCTGCATGGCTTGGGCAAAAACATAACAATTTAGGAAAACTAGGAGAGCTTTCCCTAGATATATAAAAAGGAGTATGGATGATCCTGTGAGATATTGAAAATTGTCACTCACTGAGGTTCCCTTCAAGTATGCCTCAACTACAGTAAAGAATTTGGTCGTGCATTGTTTCAAGAATTTCTTGCAAATAATAGCCATCTCATGTGACACACTGCATAAGTTTAAACTAATGACTTCATTGAGAAAAACATTCTAGTTTCTCATATTCCAAATAAGTCATGAATTTATTTTTCAACTTCATATGCTCTCTGAAACTTCATTCTCTTTTATTTTAACCCTCATCGTAATTGTCATTGTGAATGGGTGCTTTTAATACAGAAATCTGGATAATGCTTTCAGGTCAGTCTTTCTTAAAATGCAATCTAAATGTCATGCACTCCCAAATCTCCAGGAGATTGAAAATCCCAAAATGATATCAAATACATAGAAAAAGATATCTTGAGGATATAAATACATTGGCTTTTAAGCTGTGAAATCAGTTCTTATCCAATCTCTAACAATCACATTCTTAGTGTCCTTGGGCAAAATTTCATTGTTAGCAAAATAAGTTATTGAGCTATCTTTCTGTCATTTATATGGCCACCAAATAAGTTTTTATTTTCTTTACCTCAGTTTCAAAATATATTTTCTGCATATTGAAATTACTTAACTGGTAATTTGCAAATTGTTTAGTACATAATTCCTAAGAATAATACCTATCATCTGTTTCCCTTTATAAAACATCATTTGAAGACAAAATTAATGTAAGTATGTGCTAATGGTATGTTCATGTGTACCTTAAAATCCAAAAGAGGGTCAACGTAAGTATGAATTACACAGGGACTTGTTATGAAGAAAATAGCAGACCCTCAATAAAAATGATAGAATCGACAAAGAAGGATAAGGTGGAGACTATTCATGGTGGGAATTTCAATTACATGAGGCAAGTATATTCCTGACTGAGGACTGGAAATTATTGAGAGCTGAATTGGTACAGATATGTTTTGGTTGGTCTATCATCTGTAATTTAATCAAAAAGAAAAAAAATGAGTATCTTGGAGATACATGAGTATCTTGTAGGTGTGGCAAAATTGTGATTGAATTTATTGTGGTGATAGTACACTTACATAAAGCAGTGTTTTTTTCTATCCCGAAAGTCCTTCTGTCCCTCTCTCCTGGCCTCCATTCATCTCTATCTCATTCTCTTTCTCTCTCTTCCTTCCAACCTTCCTCCTTCCTTCCATCCTTCCTTCCTTTTTCCTTCATTTCTCATTTCTGTCTGTCTTTCTTATTTACATCCCTTCTTTCATTGTTTCCTTCTTAGAGTTCTAATGCACTCTTGATTTTGATATACAGAACCTATGAATTTCTAGAGGATTCATGCTGATTTTCCTTTCCTAGCTTATCATAAAATTAGTGATAAAATTTTTCACCTTTATCTTTTATGCTAATTCTTCCACCCACCATTCTTCATCTCCTCCAGGAATACCCACTACATTATGTGAGACTGTGGGGAAAGCTGAAATTTGGCTAATCCGAACATATTGGGATTTTGAATATCCTCGCCCATACTTACCTAATTTTGAGTTTGTTGGAGGATTGCACTGCAAGCCTGCCAAGCCTTTACCTAAGGTAAGTCTATTATACTGGAGGCTTTATACACCTTGTGACACTATACCTGATCTATCTTTTCTTTTAAAGAACACTGTCTTGATAACAGATGCATGGCTGAGATAACTTTATATTGCCATTCCAGTTCTATTTTCCAGGTCACCAGTGCTCTTATGAGAAATATTAAGTATGTTGGTCTCTACATTGAAATGTTAAGCAGAAGAGTGACATGGACACTCCTAAAAGATGTCCTTAAGGAAATGAGGCAAGATGGTTGCATAGAGAGGTGTGGAATTTTGTTAATCCCCTGGAACATCTAGTAAGTAGCCAGGAACAACTAAGAAATAGTCTGGAACAAGTGGGGGACATCCATGACTGGACATACATAGTACATCAGTCTGGAATGGGGCAAACGGCCAAGGACATAGCATAGAACTGTAAGTGAAGCCCCCCAAACTGCAGAGCTGGTGCCTCCCCCCTACTGACATGGAAGTCTGAGCTGGAACACTCCCCTATGGGAAAAAGAAGCAGGCCTCCTGGGAGCAGTTCAACCAGGTTCCAAAGGCAGTTTTAATGAACAAATTTGGACTTTTGGATACTAGCTATGAGATCAGATAAACACAGAGCAAGCAAAAAGGAACCCTGTAGACTCTCTTTGCAGAGAGTAGGTAGGGTTGACAGAAAAAAAATGACTAAATAAAACAGAAGTCTCTGGAGTCAGACAAGACTTCAGAAAGGTCCGTGCCCCAGGGAAAGGGACACATAGATAAGAGTACCAACTCCAACTCTTGACTTGTGAAACTATGGGGCTGAGGACTGGTTCTGAAAAGGGAATTTTTTTTTTCTTTCTTTAAACATTCTAAGTAGCTCATTAGAGAAAGCCTCAGGCATATTCAATTGTTGGCACTGACTCAGGCAAAGGTGGAGTTAACATAGGTCTGTGAAACAAAGTAAAGAGTCAAGTGAAGGAGAAAAGTGGGTTGGGGATGAGCTCAAGTTGCAGCCCTCCTGCAGAGAATTCAGATTCTAGGGGCTGGGAAAAAAGTCAGAAGCCACTTAAGCTTACCTTAACCACACCCATGGCAGGGACAGAATCTGATAAGAATTAAATGCACCACATCTCTTTATGCCAATGGGAAACTTTGGGCTGACAAATGCCACTTGCTGGGCAGGATAGGAAAAACACAGAGTCTTGAGTCCCCACAGGAAAATCTGACAATCTTCTGGGTGTCATCCTCAGGGAAACTTGATACTGATTACACCCTTCTCCTGGGACACAGGGCAGCCTGGTCTTGGAAAACCTGTTTGAGGTCTATCATAATGGGGTGGACTCTCATCATAAAAAGAGGTTCCATATAGGCATGGCAAGAACCAGAATAACAAGAGCTGGAAAATTATCATCAGTTAAACAGAAGCTATGCTAGAATTCTAAAATAAGTTAAACTGGACATCAAAGAAAAGATGGAGAACAAAGTCAATCAACAAGATAATCCTAGGTAAAAGAGTAAAAATGACCTCTAGAATAAACTAATCAAAGAAATCAGATGCTTAGACACTAATGAAAATTTATGAGTCACACAAGGAAAATGAAGATATGGCCCACTCAAAGAAACAAGCTAACACTTCAAATGGAACACAAGAGTTGAAAAAACTAATTAAAGATGTTC
Source organism: Choloepus didactylus (assembly GCF_015220235.1). Taxonomy (NCBI): domain Eukaryota; kingdom Metazoa; phylum Chordata; class Mammalia; order Pilosa; family Megalonychidae; genus Choloepus; species Choloepus didactylus. The sequence goes on along the minus strand of NC_051309.1, from coordinate 73,017,759 downwards.
AAACAAACATGTTAAATCAATTCAAATTTCAAAACAACAAGTTGAGGGAAGATATGGCAAAAGTGGTGAGGGATACAAAGTTGGTATCAGGCAAACATAAAGAAGAACTCAAAACTCAAACAACACAAATGGCAGAACTTGTGAGAATGAAAGGCAAAATAAAAGAGTTGAAAAACACAATGGAGACTTACAACAGCAGATTTGAAGAGGCAGAAGAAAGGATTAATGAACTAGAGGACAGGACATCTAATATCCTACACCAAAAGAAGAGATAAGGAAAAGAAAAGAAAAATACAAGCAGGGTCACACGGAATTGAATGACAACATGAAACACACAAATATATGTTTCATGGGTCTCCCAGAAGGAAAAGAGAAGTGAAAGGGGGCAGAAAGAATAATGGAGGAAATAATCACTAAATATTTACTGTCATTTTTGAAAGCCATAAAATTATGGATCCAAGAAGTGCAGCTTAACACAAACTTACTCCAAGACACTTACTAATCAGATTGTCAAATGTCAAAGAGAAACACAGAATTCTGGAAGCAGCAAGAGAAAAGCAGTCCATCACATATAACAGAAACTTGATAAGACCACATGTAGACTTTTCAGCAGAAACATATGAGAAGGCAGTAGTATGATATATTTGATACTGCAAGAGAAAAGCTGCCAGCTAAGAATTCTGTATCCAGCAAAACTGTCCTTCAAAAGTAAGGGAGAGTTTAAAATATTTTCAGACAAACAAACACCGAGAGAGTTTGTGAATATGATACCTGCTCTATAAGAAATATTAAAGGGAGGATGCCATACAGATAGGAAAAGAAAGGAGAGAGAGGTTTGGAGAAGAATATAGAAATGAAGACTATCAGACAGGGTAAAAAGCAAGAGAGGGAAAAATAAAAATAAAATAAGATAGGGTATACAGAATCCAAAAGACAAAATGGTAAACAGCACAATTTCCAAGCACACTGAACAAAGCTGAGTTCAAGTAAAAGAGGAAAGCTAGTATAATACCAGAAGGAAAGATACAAGATAAGGACTGGGACTGTATAATTTACCAAAACCTAGAGTGGACAATGATGGTGGTTAAGTGTACAAATATAAGAATGTTTTTACATGAAGGAGAACTAATGAATGTCAGCATTGAAGGGTGTTGAAAGTGGGATGGTATATGGAAAAATACAATAAATAAAAATTAGAGTCTATAGTTAACAGTCACAATGTAATGTACTTCCATGAAATGTAACAAAGGCAACATACAAAAGTTAAATGTCAATAAGGGGAGATATAAGTGAGGGATATGGGGTTCTTGGAGTTATTTTTGTGGTTTCTCCTTTTTATTTTATTTATTTTTTATTTACTTTTAGCTATATTTTTATTCTTCATTTTTTCCTCTTCTTTCTTTGCAGAAGAAATGCAAATGTCCTCATATAGATTGTGGTGGTGAATGCGTAACCATGGGACAATACCAGAAACCATTGATTGTTTTCTTAGGATGGATTGTATGACATTTGAATAAAAATGTTTACAAATAAACAGAAAGATACAAGTGCTGAAGAAAATGTGGAGAGAGGGATGTACCTATTCATTGTTAGTAGAGAAGTAGAGTGGCATAGACCATCTGGGGGGCAGTGTGGTGGTTCCACAGGCGGCCAAGCATGGGGTTGACATATGATCCTACAACCCTGTTATTAGGTATATACTGAACTGAAAACAGGGATACAAATGAACATCTGCACAGTGGTATTTATGGCAACAGCATTCATGATTTGCAATGGATGGAGTGGAGTAAGGGTACATTGACTGATGAATGAAAGGGCAAATTATGGTGTTTTCATTCAATGGAATACTGAGTGGCTGCAATAAAGAATGACATTGTGAATCATGCAACTAGATGAATGAACCTTGAGGAGAGTACATTCAGTGAAATACGCAAGAAACAAAAAGACTAATATTATAAAATCTTATTAATTTGTACTAAATATAATGTGTAAACTCTGAGCATTGAATCATACAGCATATTTATCAGGGGAAGCCTTATTCTAAAGGTTTCTAGATTGTGAGCTCTTACAGCAGTCACATCTATTCCTGAGTTATTATGGTTATTTCTAAATTCTGAGATGCTGGGCTCTTTGCAAACAATCTGGTCATTCCCTGGAACTTTGGGTATCTGTGTGACACCTGAGTCTCAGAGTCAGAGTTTGGCAGCTATGAAAGACAGTATTGCCCCCATACAGCAATGTTACAAAAAGCTTAAAAAGAGTTCAGACTTCAATTAAAGATATAAATGAACCTGATCTTTTTAGGACTAAGGCAAAACAGACTAAAGGGTAAAGGACAATATTGACAGTGTTTTAAAACTTCAACTTCAGTGTATCATCAAAGGAAGAGGTTTTTGTTTGGTGCAAAATTTATATCTTCTGTAGTACACTATCTAATTAAACTTGAATGATCAGTTTATGCAAACAAGATAACTACCTAGAACCTTGACTAGGGAGTCAGATCTTCTTGGTTTGTAAAGGTTAGTGTGATGCCCTGAATGCCCTGATTCATCCCACAGTAATTTGGGCAGAGAATAAAAAAGTATTTGCCAAGCCTCTTTAAGGGACTGGAGGAAAATGTGGATTATTTAAACTTCCCCACCTGGGGAATTCCTCATAGTCTTGTAAGCATTCAGGACTATGAAATTTAATAGGTGAAGCCTTCAATCTTGGGGCTTGCCCTTATGAAATATATTCCTACAAAGGAGAACCTAAGTCTAATTATAATTTTACATAACAGTCACCCAAGAAAACCTCTTTTGTTGCTTGGATGTGGTCTCTCTCTCTAAGCTAACTCTGCAGGTAAACTCACAGCCCTCCCCCATATGTGGGACATGACTCCCAGGATTGTAAATATTCCTGGCAATATGGGGCATGACTCCTGGGGATGAGCCTGCCCTGTAATTGTGGGATTGAGAAAGACTTCTTTGCCCAAGTGGGGGAAGAGAACTGAAACAAAATAATTTTGGTGGTTGAGAGATTTCAAATAGAACAAAGAGGTCATACTGGAGGTTATTATTATGCATTATATAGATCCCTTTTTAGTTTTTAGTGTACTGGAATAGTTAGAATACCTGAAAATGTTGAACTGTAATACAGTAGCCTTGATCCTTGAGGTTGATTTTATTACTATATAGGTCTTAAAGTGTGACTGTAATTGCAAAAACCTTACAACTGATACTCCCTTTATCCAGTGTATGGACATATGAGTAAGAAAACAAAGACAAAACATAAATAAATAATAGGAGGGGAAGAGGGTTTGAGATGTTTTGGGTGTTCTTTTAAATTTTTATTTTCATTCTTATTTTATTTTGGGAGGTAATGACAATGTTCAAAAATTGATTGTGGTGTTGAATGCACCACTGTATGAATGAACCATTACACTTTGGGTGAGTATCTGGTATGTGACTATATCGCAATAAAACTGCATTAATAAATGTCTTAAGGTTTTAATTCAGGCAATGGATTGGAGACCAGAAGCTAGAAACCCAGAAATCACTAGGAGAATAAGAAGCATGAGAGAACTCTGAACAAAGATATTTACCATAATAGGAAAGAGATAAATTTGCTTTCACAAGAACTTCGATTAGAGTCACATGTTTCATCATTAATAGGAAGTTAGTCTTGAAGGTGGGTAAAGATTCCATGAGGACTCCTCAATTTCCATCATGGAGGTTTGTTTGGATAGTGGTGAATTTTATTGAGATAGGAATCACTTGGCTGAAAAGCTTCTTTGAGCTGAGGATGGTGAGTTCATAATGAACCTGAACACTGGGTGGTGACAACACAATTTTCAGGGGAAGTTTTCTAGAAACCTATTGGGTAGTACAAGGTCTTAATCTCAGCAGAGAGCTATAGAAATAGATTGAAATTCATCAGCAAAAGTAGAATTTATAGAAATGAGAGACCCAAATATTGGATTGTTTCTTTATCAGCATGCCTTTTTAGTAATGAAAAAGAAAATTTCACACCATATATGAAAGTACAAATCAATAGCTCCAGAAATGCTGAAAGATAACAGTATTGAAAATTAAAGACTAATAGATTAGCAAGATAAGAATACTGTACTTAATTACCAATACATAGTAAGAATACAGACCATATTTACTTGTATGTTAGGAAATGAGCAAAACCTCGTTAGGAATATATAAGGGTAAATTTTGTTCCAAGAGAGTTCTTTATTTTTTTTATGATTAGATGAATATTTTAATTCAATTTTATTGAGATATATTCACCATCCATAAAATCAACCAGAGTATACAATCAATTGTTCACAGTACCATTATATAGTTGTCCATTCATCACCACAATTTTTGAATCCTTTCATTACCACACACAAAAAAGAATAAGAATGAAAATTAAAATAAAAAAGGACACCCAAAACATCCCATTGCCCTCATCCCTATTATTCATTTACTTGTTGTCCCCATTTTTCTACTCATCTGTCCATACACTGCATAAAGGGAGTGGAAGCAACAAGGTTTTCACAATCACATGGTCCCACAGTGTAAGCTATATAGTTATACAATCACCTACAAAAATGAAGGCTACTGGGCTGCAGTTCAATAGTTTCAAGTATTTCTTCTAGCTATTCCAATAGACTAAAAACCAAAAAGATATCTATATAATTCATATGAATAACCTCCAGAATGACCTCTAGACTCTATTTGAAATCTCTCAGCCCCTTTGAAACTTTATTTTGTTTCATTTCTCTTCCACATTTTTGTCCAGGAAGGCTTCCTAAATTCCACAATGTTGGGGTCAAGCTCATCCCATATCACTTTTTTATATCCCCTTCTTATACACATTTAATTTTGATATATTCCCTTTGTTACAATTAATGGAGTCATCTTACAATGTTATGGTTAAGTATAGACTCTAGTTTGCATTGATTGTATTTTTCCTTATACCATCCAATTTGCAAAACCTTGCAATGTTGACACTCATTTGTTCTTCCTCACATAAAAACATTATTATATTTGTATATTTAATAACCATCATTGGCCACTCCCAGTTTTGCTAAGTCTTACAATATGAGTATTTATCTTCTATCTTTCCTTCTGCTGTCATACAGGCTCTTAGCCTTCCTCTTCCATCTGTACTCACACTCTTCTTTTTTCAGAGTACTTACAATATTGTGTTACCATCACAACTATTATGCTCCATGCTATCATTCCATTTCTGGTTCTATACAATCATGTTGAACCTCTGTACTCCTTCAGTATCAAATGCCCAATCTCTAACCTCTTTCTATCTCCTGATAACCTATGTTCTCAATTCTCAAATTTCATTCATCAATATTAGTTATATTAGTGAGATCATACAATATCCGTCCTTTTGTTTCTGGCTAATTTCACTCATCATAATGTATACTGTATACTATTTTGTCTTTTGGATTTTATACTTCATACCTTATTTTATTTTTATTTTATCTCTTTTTATCCTTACTGATAATCTTCATTTCTACTCTCTTCTCCAAACCTCTCTTGACTATCTTTTCCTATCTGTCTATAGTGCTCCCTTTATTATTTCTTGTAGAGCAGGTCTCTTGTTCACAAACTCTCTCACTGTCTGTTTATCTGAAAATATTTTAAATGCTTCCTCATATTTGAAGGACAATTTTGCCAGATATAGAATTCTTCATTGGCATGTTTTTGCACTTCATAGTATCAATCAATTCCCTGAGACCCTCCTCATATTTTTCCATTATTTTCCCTATCTGTTCTTTTGTGGATTTCTGATGTCCTATACTCTAGTTCATGAATACTTTCTTCTGTCTCTTCAAATCTGCTGCTGTCTCCATTGTGTTTTTCCTCTTCTATTTTGCCTTTTATTCCTATAGTTCTGCCATTTGTTTTTTCAACTTTATGAATTCTTTATGGTCACCCAGTGTATTTGTATATAACAAACATCTCTTTTGCCACATTTTCCTTCAGCTCATTGCTTTGATTTAGAAGATTTGTTTGAACATCTTTAATTAGTTGTTTCAATTCCTGTATCTCATTTGAAATGTAAGTTTGTTCCTTTGACTGGGTCCCATCTTCATTTTACCTTGTGTGAATAATAATTTCTTGTTCTCTAGGCAGCTGGTTTCCTTGATTACCCGTCAGATTTCCCCAGGCCAGACAGGGCCAGGTATCAGGAGGAGGGTGTAATCAGTATCAAGTTTCCATGAGGATGAGACCCAGCAGAACATCAGACTTTCCTGTGAGGCCTCTAGACTCGGTACTTTTCCTATCTTGCTCAGCAGGTAGTGCTTGTCATCCCACAGCTCCCTGCCAGTGTAAAGAGGTTCAGTGCCTTTAATTCTTTGTAGACTCTGTCCCTGCCAGGGGCCAAGGGTGAATTAGAAGCCAAGTTTAAGCTGTCTCTGTTTATTTTTCCTGGGGTCTCAGTTCTCTGAGGGAGGGCAGCCACTTGAACTGGGCCCCACCCTCCTCCTTTTCTTAGGGAAGATAAGGTCTTTAGGGGATTATCTCCTTCATTTGACCTCCTCTCCTCTCTCTATCTTAATTTCACCCTTTCCTGGGCCAGCACTGAGGATTGAAAATACCTCAGGCTTTCTCTAATGAGCTACTTAGAATAAGAGAAAAGAAAAACAAAAAGAAAAAAAGAAATAAATCCCCTTTTCAGAGCCAGTCCCCAGCCCCCCAATTTTACCACTTGACCAGAGTAGGTACCTGGTTCTATGTGCACCTTTTCTTGAGACACAGCCCTTTTCTAGTAGTCTGAGCTCAGCCAACTCTAAAAGCCTCTGTTTTTATTTATTTATTGTTATTATTTTTTCCATCAGCCCTGCCTCCTCTCTGCTGGGAGAGACCTTAGAGTCCCTTTCCTGCTTGCTTTGGGTTTATCTGAGCTCATGGCTTGTATTCAGTAGTCCAAATTTTTAAATTAAAACTGAAATTTCAGCTTGGTTGAACTACCTTCCCTTGCTCCCAGCAAATATCACTTCTTTTTCAGGAAAGTGTTCCAACTCAGCCTGCTATGCCTGTGCATGTGGGTGGGTGGGGAAGTCACCAGCTCTGCCGTTTGGGGAGCTTTACCTACAGTTCTATACTGCAATCTCAGCCATTCCACCCATTCCCAACTGGTGTATGATGTGTGCCCAGGCACAGATGTCCCCAGATAGTTGTTAAAGCTTATTTTCTAGTTGTTCCTGGCTATTTACTAGTTGCTCTAGGGGACTAACTAAATTCTACAACTCCCTATGCCACCATCTTGCCACTTCTCTCCAGAATCTTAATTTTTCTGTTGGTGCTGTACCTTTGTAATAGAGATTTTTTCTCTCTCTCTCTGCAGGAAATGGAAGAATTTGTACAGAGCTCAGATGAAAATGGTATTGTGGTATTTTCTATGGGGTCAGTGGTCGAAAACCTCAAAGAAGAAAGGGCAAATCTCATTGCATCTGCCCTTGCCCAGATTCCACAGAAGGTTAGTTTAATAGTTTACCTTGTTGGACAGTGAGTTAGCTTCCTAAAAAGGATCATATTTCTTTTACTTTACAACATATTCATCCTTTCCTTCTAAGTCCTCATCAGAAGTACCTTTTGCATCCATATTTCTACCAACAGTCTCTTCAAAGCCTTCTAGTCTTCTTCTATCAAATACATCACAGTTCTTCCAGCCTTTACTCATTAACCAATTCCAAACCCATTTCCACATTTTCTGTTTTTGTAGCAGCTATAACTCACTTGTTGGTATCAAATACTGTTTTAGTTTCCTGGTTGTGAAAACAAATACCATGCCATAGCTTGGCTTAACAATAGGAATTTATTGGCTCATGGTTTTGAGACTAGGGTTCCAAATAAAGAAGTCATCAAGTGATGTTTTCTCTAAGATTACAGGCATTCTGGGGCTAGCTGTCAGCAATTCTGGGTTCTTGGCTTTTCTGTCATATTGTAATGCATATGATAGCCTTTCCTGGTTTCTTTCTGTTCCATTGCTTTCAGACTTCTAGTGGTTTTCTCTCTTTCTATATAAATTTCATTCTGCTAATAAAAAACTTTAGTAATAGGGTTAAGACCAATCCTGATTAGTTTGGCTACACCATAAATGAAGTAACCTCAACCAGAAGCCCATTTACAATAGGTTAACAACCACTTGAATGGATTAAGTTTAAGAACATGTTCCTCTGGGTTGCATAGCTCCAAATCACCACAGCAGCTACAGCAATTGCAAAGAGAGTATGGTCATGAGTGCTCCTTTGAGATGAATGTGGGAACCCATTATAGAATTAGCATAACTAGCCAGAGCACTAATAAAAATTCATTAAATATTGAAATAGTGCATTTAGGAACATATGATCATTTGTCTACTCAGCCTTGGAATTATTGGGGAAAAGTATTTTTGTAGTCATATATTTTAAAGACAATAGATATGAAAGTATTAGGCCCCTACTAACATTTCAGTGTTTGAAAATAAGGCATGGCCTGACTATTCCCAAAAGTTCTGAGGTATTTTAGCTCCAAGTTCTGGGAAAGGGAGAGCTGAAATGACCAAAAGTGGAGAGGAATTATGTTCAAGAATATACTCCACATCTCTAGGCATTCTTGCCTTTACCCATGTAAATTTGGGTTAGAAGTAGCAGTCTAGATCCATTTAGTCTTTTTGCCTAGTGTTTTCTGCAGTCAAAACTGATGTAAAATTTTAATATCACCATCAAGTAATATGCATTTTATTACTTATGATAGTCAATTAATCTTAAAAGGTTGTCACTATATTTCTAAATTTCAACACTTTGGATACCACTGTTCATGGAATATTCAAGGACTTTTTTATTTCTATATTTTGTTAAAGTGCATGAAATTCTATGAGAAAAACATACTAATTGAGTATATGAAAACTTTGATTTTGTGTTTAAATATCTTCAGTTAAAGGTATAGGACATAGATACCATTCCTTATTATTCAACCTGAAATTAGTCTATCAGATTTTTCAAAGAGTAAAAATCATATAACAAAAGGTTGATATCCTAACAAGAAACTTCGTTGAACAACGGAATGAAAGCAAACCCCTCCTCACCTCCCTCTAATTTTTTTTAAAGATTATAAAAGAAAGAAGGCAGGAAAGAAAGAAGAATGGAAGGAGATGGGTAGGAAAGCAAGAATAAAAGAAAGAAAAGAAGAAGGGTGGGACTAAGGAGAGAGAAAGAGAGGAAACCAATCATTCGGATGTGACACACAAAATATAAAGCAAATTATATTTACAAAAAACATTAAACTTGAAATGTGAGAGTTGGGTTGACACATTTACACAGCAATTACATTGTCTGCAATAAATTTTAATGTTTAACACTGATTGATTAAACTTTTTTTTTCTAATTTGGCTGCTATAATCTCATTACCCAAAGCTCTTAATTATAATTATTAAAATGATTTTGTGAAAAAAAATACTAAAATTGAAACATGAGGGTATGGCACAATAACTTAAATTACACATTCATGTTTCCTGCAATGATTTTAACGCTGTGCTTGGATTAAACCAATTAAACCAACACTAATTTATTTTTTCATTCTTCACTTGTAATCTCACTACATAAACCTTTTAAGTCATAGCTGCCAAAATGATAATACTATACCTAACAGACTATTAGTAATCCCTTAAGTGAGACGGTGGTTCAAACAGTCCTCCTAATTCTTTCACTGTTTGCAAAGAACCCATTTTCTGTACCCCTCCCATATGTCACCTGATGTATGATGAGAACAGTGATTATGTGATTTTTAAATGGTTCTAAAGCCTTAAAAATCATCTTGGAGTTTTACTTGTGAAATAAATTCATTTCCTCCCACAGGTTTTATGGAGATACAAAGGAAAGAAACCAGCCACATTAGGAGCCAATACTCGGCTCTATGATTGGTTACCCCAGAATGATCTTCTTGGTAAGTTTATGGTGAGGAAAAGCTATAGACTTGTATCAGTGACAATTTGAGTAACTGTTCAACAGCATGGAAATTCAAGACATATTTAAAAATTGTAAAGGTTAACATTTTAAATTAAATGTGAATTTAAATTCTGTTTTAAAGCAGATATAATAAAATGATTGTCCATTAATTTTATAGGTTCATGCTTCCTGTAGTTTACTTAAGTGTATCTTCAGTTCAGACTCATTACACTTCAAGTTTCAGGCTCAGTCTAGATATCATCTCTCCAGGAAAACCTTCCTGACAATGCAAAGGTGTTGTTATTCTTTCATAGTCTGCAATTTTCTGTTAGAAATGTGACACGTACTTAATTTTTAAACAAAACACTTCCTTCTGGAGTGATTAATCCTGTTTCTTTTTTTCACTGCTGACTCTGAAATAATGTTAAAATACGATAATGAAGCTATCTCCCACTTCTCACCCCCCACACCTCCCTAAACTAGGTCACCCCAAAACAAAAGCTTTTGTCACTCATGGTGGACTGAATGGAATCTATGAAGCTATTTATCACGGGGTCCCTATGGTGGGAATTCCCCTGTTTGCTGATCAGCCTGATAACATCTCACACATGAAGGCCAAAGGAGCAGCTGTGGACTTGAACTTGAACACAATGACAAGTGCAGATTTGCTCAGAGCTTTGAAAACAGTCATTAACGAACCCTCGTAAGTACAGCTGCCTTCTAAAGGGTCACCACTGATGTGTTAAACATGTTAGAAAATGTCCAGTGTTAATATTGAGGAAGTTCTGAAACACCCTTTCTTCTCTCTCTACCCCTTGACCATCCCACACTGGGCCCTGGAAATGCTGGAAATGCAACCATGAGCACACTCCAGGTTGGGCCTGCCTTGTCAGGACTGTTGTCTCCTTTCAAAGTAAAAAATAATTTCTGAGATGTATGTGAAGAGACCTGAGATGGGATGGGACCAACCCAGCCCCACCCTCTCCTGGCCACTAGGGACCTCAGACCCTGGGGATCAGGCACAGCAGGACCCCTGCCTCAGGCTCCACTTCTCTGGAGGCCTCTGGCACAGTGTACCCCTTCTCACAGCCCAACACTGCAGATCTGTGCTCTATCCACAGAAACACTCTTCAGTGAGGGCTTACTCAGAACCCTGATGTGCTAAAGTATCTGTAATCCATAGAAACAGATATTTGTTCTATAGATGGAGAGTTGGGGGCTCAGGTCCCCAGACCCTGACTGGGTTTTGGCCAGCTCCTCGAGGAGGTTGCAGACACCTCAGCCCTCACCTTCCTGACTCAGGGAGAGAGCATGTGCCAAACCCTGGGGCTGAGCTGACAGCAGCAGGCAAGGAGCTGTTGGCTCATCTGGCTCCTCACCTGCAGCCCCCAGGCCCTGCCCTGAAGCCTGACCCCAAGGTAGACAGTCCTTAGAAGCTTTCAGTAACCCTCCCAAAGGCCCAGTGTGTGAGCTGAGCCTCACTTAGGAGGAAGGAACAAAGCAAAGGGATTATTTTTAGTTGACTCCATACAAAAATGTAATTTTTGAACATGGTTCGTTTTCAAATAACCACCGTATTATGACAAATATAAAAATCACTTTCTGGTTTCACTTCCCAAATTAAGTGCCTTACAGAAATTGAAATAAAAAAAAATGATGACCTCAGATATTCCATCAAAATATTTTTCAAAATGAGTATATAATGTTATGGCTCATATAAATTCTCAGGTGTTTTCCAGAAAGATCTGTTTATTTTTGTAAATATATATATAATTATATATATGTACCCTGATTTATACACTATAAGTCATTCAGTGCACAGAGAAATGGAAGAGGTAATTTGCCTGACATTAACAATTCTGAAGTGATCATCATTAAAAGAATTTAAACCATTCATCACTATGCACATATTACAGGAAGAGAGATGTAGAGAAATTAATAATTTTATAAATACTATATATATTAAATGTACTATATATATTAAATGAGAGTTTAAGCTTTATATCATTTGATTTAATTGCAAAATAAATTCAAATGAAACTATAAGCTTTATTGAATTTTACATAGATATCCTTATTCTTAATTTTTCTGTTAAAGAGTTCCCTAAGAGAATTCATATTGTGTGTGTGTGTGTGTGTGTGTGTGTGTGTGTGTGTGTAATGTTTTAGATCATTATTACGTTTTACACATTTTAAATTTACTCATCATTTAAATCACTGCTATGGAAGTAATATTATTCACAATTTGTATTACTTATATGATAATTTTAATATGTTAGTATGTTACATTTATTATCCTTACATATGTTGAGTCTTTTTGCTACAGCTGAAGGGATTCAATGTTCACCATCAGTCTTTCAGTTACAGATTCTTTATTCCAAAGTATTTTTGAATTGATTTCTTGTCTGAATATATTATCTAGATTTTTTTTCCAATAAAGAATGATGGATTTCATTTCTCTGTGACGATGTTTAGCAATGTTCGTTTGCTGTCTTTATGTGAGAATGACCACTGCCTAACATTATATACTTAGGTCTTACATTATTTTCTTCAGAACTTTGTAAATCTTATTCATAAACCTCTAGCATGGAATGTTTCTTTAGAATTTTGAGGACTCTCCAAGCATGTTTTCTCCCTAAGGCCTTTTATTCAGGTTGGAAAAAGTATCTTTTCTAATTCAGAAATTAATTGTGATATGTCTTTATGAATAATCTCATGCATTTGCCCCCAGGATACAGTGTATCCTGAGAACACTGCAGATCCAAGATAATAAATAATTAAATTTTCCTCCTCAGAAATATCCTTTGTGTTTATTATTTATTAGAATAAATTTTTGTCCCAAATTTTATTCTCTACTTCAGGGATATCAGGTTTCAGTTCCCTTAAATTGAAGTATTTTGGTTTGTCCTCCTATATTATTCTTTCTGTAATTATTTTAATCAATTTCTGTCATCTTAATTAATGGTGAGTCTGTTATATATTTTCTAAAAATTGGTAAATTGATGTTTTCTGCTTGAGCATTGCATGTTCTTTCTAATTCCTGTATTAATTTATAGTGTTATTTTTAACAATTTTTTTATAAGTCTCCAATATCTTTTATCATCGCCTGTCGCTTTGTCATCTGATACTTGAGCTCTTATTGTTTAATGTCACATTCTTATAATACTTCATATCCTCACTTCTTTGAATTTTATATTATGCCTGACTGCACTCTTAATCTTTCATATTTATATTTTCAGCATTAATGTGTACATGGTTTTATAGTTCTGGGCCATCATTTTTCATCTTGGTTTAGAAGTATTTGCTCTGATATAGTATGGGTGCATTATATTTACACTTGTCTTCATAGTATCTTAGATTCAATTATGTTTTTTTCAGAGCCAGAACTTGAAGTGTGGATAAAACATTTCATTCACTTTACTGAACTGAAATTCAGGGTGTACAGGAGACGATGATCTCAGTTGGAATTTGTGCAGCTTTTTAAAGAAAAGCTGGCTTCTTAAAGCAATCTGTTAATGTCCTTTTACAACAGTTTATTAGATTAAGAAGCCAGTGAATTCATTTCTAATAGAGAAGACAACATTTGACTTGGATCAATCATTAAGAATCAGCCACAGGTGTACATTTTCCATCACATTCATATTTCAATCAACAAACTCATACTAATATATTCATTTGTAAGTCATAATTTTCAGGAAATTATAGAAATCTAATTCAGGAGTGAGGTAGGGGGTTAGGAGATGTATCAAATCTTACTATAATTTTTGGATTTTCATAAATGTTGTAATTGATTTCTAATATATTAGGCTATTACTATTTCCTCAGTTAACAGATGATGAAAATTTTCTTTAATTTATTAAATATCTTAGCAAGTATTTTTTGTGATTTTTTTCGTTCCATTTCATTATAATGGATGCTCCTTAAAATGCTTTTAATATGAAAATACTGATGCAAACAGTACAGTTTCACTTGTACTGATAGATTTTTCAAAGATAATATCTTAATGTTAAACCTAAACCAAACACTATTCCACAAATTATCTGGGGACACAAGAGTGTGGGATAGTAAATGTATATACTTTTATTTGGATTCCATTCATTTCATAAAGATATTAAGGAACACAAAACATAGCATTGAATATGCCATAATTATATCAATGATTCTTATATCAGTTTAAGATATTGTTCATTAAGACATAAAATAATTTCAATATGAGCATGATCCCTGCTTATCTTACCTCATTAGCAGAAAGGCATACACGATTGTTACTTGGTTTCACATGTATCATTTTATCAATCAAGTATTGTATATACACAATTGTGAAACTCTATTGTAAATACAAAAACTTTGAAAAAATCTAATTTCAAGTGATAGGCTTTCATCACCACTATAGTTTATCATAAATGTATTATGCTGTATCATGTAAAATAACATTTTATCCTATGTATGGTTCACTCCTCTTGTGAGGGAGTATGACAATTCTTCCTCACTACACACTCAAAAGAAACACAAAAGTAATTAGTCCCTGATGCTGGACCTAGAGTACCATGCCAAGGTTGCCCTACCCAGAACTGGATACCTCATCTTGAACCACCAGTCTTCTCTGATATTCATGTCTTTAGGCTGGAACTTTTACTTCCAACCCAAAGCAAAAGCAAACCTCTTACCCCTGGGTCAGCCATCAGGAAACTTCAAGAGAAAACACGTCATGCCTTTCAAATACAGAGACCTCTGTCCTATGCTCTTAGGAAAAGATTAGAAATGCTAACTTCCTGACTATTGCTGCTGCAACTTCCAGTTACATTAGAGGCCTTCATTCTAAGAAGATGTTTACCTTCAAAATTCAAAGTCTATGTATATGGACATGCAGCCACTTAAATGAGTCTTGTGTGCATCCTATCCAGTACTATTAAAAGAGACACTATCCTTTGCATCACAAACACACAAGTGAGTGCAAAGCGGGAAGTATCACTGTTATGATCTTGGAAACTAAGAAAATGACTCAGTAATCTTGACCACCGGTTTCCTGTGTCAGCCCTCTCTTCACCTAGACAGAAAGCAGAGGACATGCTCATGAACTTTTAATGGACTTTGTCCCACCATCTGGGTTATTAACCATCTTGTCCTTGGAATAGCCCTGGAGACTGCTGTTCATACAGTGTCACTATCTTATCCTGGAAAAGCTATTATATATATTCACAACTGCTTATTCCTCTTTTTTCTCTGTCCTCAAGCACATAGATTCTGCTAAGAATATATTTCTCCCTCACCTTCCCTTTATACCTATTAAAAAGTTATATAACCAGCAAAGTACATGGCACAGCAGGACTTAACGTTTTCCTCAATATTTCTTAGGGCCTTGTCTGGTATAACTTTATAATACATATCACATACACATATGTAATAAGAATGACCCTAAATTCTCTGTGTGTATTTGCCTTCCAGTTATAAAGAGAATGCTATGAGGTTATCAAGAATCCACCATGATCAGCCCTTGAAGCCTCTGGACCGAGCGGTCTTCTGGATCGAGTTTGTTATGCGCCACAAAGGAGCCAAGCACCTCAGGCCAGCCGCCCACGACCTCACCTGGTTCCAGTACCACTCTCTGGATGTCATTGGGTTCCTGCTGGCCTGTGTGGCAACTGCTGTATTCTTGGTCACAAAAAGTACTTTGTTTTTTTGTCAAAAATGTAGTAAGGCAGGAAAGAAGAAAAAGAGGGAATAGATACTTTTAGTTTGTCAAATGCCTAAGTGGGACAATCCTGTTTATTCGAGTCACAATAAGTTTAATGAGAACATTTTGCCTCCTTCTTTTCCGATTTCCCATTCCACTACCTTAGTCTAGTGGCAAGACCAAGAGTTTGACACTCATTAAGTAGTGACCATGTCCCATTCTTTCTTCATCTTTTCCAGGAGTCCTTACTTTCTTCCTCCCACTTTCTTGACACAGGGGCACTAATAATTCTACTGTGTTCTATTCATAAAATCAATATCTTCATTTTTTAACCTTAAGTGATATGCTGACTGGCAAATATGCTGACTTCTGGTGAGCACATATGTGAGTGGAATTCAATGGATGCAGGGAACACAGAATGGTAAAATTCACAAGTTCTCTTACACCACACAAATCAGGGACACATCACAGAAGCTTAGTTTGTTATGAGGAAATCAATGATGTTTTCAGTAAAAACAATCCTTCTCCTTTCCACATGTTTCTGATATTAGAGCACAAATTGATATTCACTCTGATACATCATCACACTAGGCAAGAGTCACAATATTTCTATAAAGCTTATCTAGAATATTATGGCCTATATTTCTGCCTTTAGAAAAAAAAATTCTCATGGCAATGAAAAGTTCTTGGCACTGCTTTCAAACAATAGAGAGAATCAATGAGTTATAATTTTTTCTCAAGGACAGAATATCATCAACATTTTAAAGGTGAACATATCATTTTGGGAGAAAAATCTTATAAAAACATATAAAAGTATTTTACTAATTTTATGAATCCTTTAATCAACAGTACATTTGAAAAACCTGGAATTAGTTTTTGACTCATTAAACTCAAAATTCAGCAATATTCATAATCTCTTATTACTATATATGATCAAAGGTGTAGTTTACTGTAAGAAAAGGAAGAAATATTTACACCCTAAATATGATCATTGTATTGTTTTCCAGTCCGTATCTTTTACAAAGATAAACTCTTCAAATAATTCTCATTTTGCTAAGGATATAAGAGATTGAGTGACCTGCTTGACTGAGAATATGGTACATTAAATATTATAAATATAAAGCTCTAAACTAAAGGAAAAATTTGTATTTTAGTCAATTTTAATTAATTTATCATATCTATTAAAGTTTTCAATTCTTACTCTTACTCTCAAATAATCCTAATGAGGTACCTACTTAAAGATTTAATTTCAGGAATTTCTAAAGTTCTAAGAAGACAAATTGCCACTGAATGGCTTACTGAAAGTGTTGAAATTCTTATACATTCATGGGGTATATTTGGAAATTACTACAAATATAAAAATAACTTTATGATGGGAAATGTCTTTCTTTCTGATTGTGTATTTGAATAACAGTGCAAATAAATTCTGTAACTTTTTTCTGAATGCTGAAAATATATTTATGAAATTAAAAATTGAGCTATCCCTACAGATATTGGTTTTGAATTATTTTTTTTGTATTTTGTATTAATTGTGTATATTTTGTGAAAGGTGTTTATCATCACTTTAAGCTCAGTATGTTCGCTGCAGTTAGAAGGCAGCAATAAACTAAGATGCACTGAGACCTGCATACACTCAGGCATCTTCTGTGGTTTCTGAGACTGGCCGCCTATTGCACACAGATAAATGCCACACAAGAGATACCCCTCTCCTTTCCCCTCAATGTCCACTGTATTTTGAAATCAACTAGAATCAGATTCATCTTGGCCTTGTGGTACATACTGTTCATGCCACACAATTAACACTGTACCACAGAGGATAGTTAACAGCTCTTTTTGCTATATATTGAATTTTAGAAATCTTGAATTCTAAGCAGTAATACCATGCCTAGAACTGAGAGGAACATTCTGTTCTATGAATATAAGACTGGATCCCAACAATATAGAAGTCAGTATGTTATTCCATAGCGCTGGGTGTGATCACATGGCTGAAGAATAGAGGAAGGTCTGCAGACCCCTTATTGACATGGCAGGAGACACATTACCAAGATAATTCAACTGAAGAGAGTTTAGGATGTGGCAACATCCAGAAAAGTTGGTAATAGCAGTGGGAATAAACAAGGGATGATATGTTGCCAGAAGAACAAACTCTATCAACCCTAGTGCAAAATGGACAAAGAAAATAAAGAACATTTTTAGAGCCCAAGGAGAACTTTAAATATGGGAGCTTTACACAGCAAGTGAGAGGGGCATGGGGGACAATGGCACTGCCAGTGAAATACAGTGAAAGCAGAGAGGGAGCAGGTAACATATTATCTGATATTTCTCTTCTTGTTCTCTGATGATTTCCATGTCTCTCTTTTGGCTTTAGCTCACCAGAAGCCAAGTGATAAAAGTCCTGAATAACGCGATATGAATTAGTCAGTGCCTGGGGCATAAACCAGGATAGAAAAAGGCTGTGAATGTACTTCTCTTCATAATTTCTCTTGTAATTGTAAAGATACTCATCCCTAACAAAACAAATACCCAAGTCCATAAGTCACAGTATATTTTCACAGTTTTGAGAGTCACAGTCCCTAGAGTTAGTCAGAAATCTGAGTTGATAATATAAGATATTTTCTCTATTAATATTCCACTTTCCCCTTATCTTCTAGCATCAACTCCACTGTTCAGAATTCTCTAACTGCTGGAATGACACAATTAAACTTACTCACAATCTGTATGATGATATGGACTTTTGTTATACTGTCCTGATCTTTTTACTGTTGGTCACCAGATTTTTAGTCACCATATTAGTATTTTGCCAGGTACTAGACATAGTTTGACCTATACCCATATTGTCACAACAAACTAAATTATCTTTGGTAGTTTAGATCAATTATCCATGACAAAGCAGTAACTAATTCTACAATTGGAGCTCTAATTATTCAAGAAGTCACAGATTCTAATTTAAGTAAATAGAGCCTATGTTCCTGGATAGCATCATCTGTAGTATGCTCCTGCAATCTCCTACAACCCCTGGAAAATCCCACATACCCAGTGGGTCTGGTTCACTCTGCAGCAGCCAGTCCTTGCAATGGCCACCAACACCCAAGCCCTCTGTTCAAAGACTGGGTCCAGGCCAGACCTTGCTCACAGCAGTCCCCATTCCCACCTTAAGCCAAGTCAGTCTTCTGACCTCACCTCCTTCTGTTGCTCTCTCTTCTCTCCTCCTAATGGATGACTGTCTAATGTTTATGAATAAAAGCAATTTGGTAGTAAAAGAAAAAAAAAGCTTCTCTAAAGACTTAGTGAAGGGTAGTTATAAGAAGACCCATTCTCACATTCATGTATTCTAACTACAAAATAGAAAACATCAAAACTCAGGTGCCTTTTCAAACAGCCTATGAAATAAAATATTCCCTCAATGCTAAAACCTTAACGAGCCATCAATGTGTGATGAGATGGTGGTAAAATCAACCAATCCAAAGACATGATTTTGTTGTTGCTTTTCCATTGTTGTAAAATGTGTTTCCACATCATACCCAATGTTGATATCAATACCCTGATGGTGACTAAGACTTCTTCATTTCCACATCTCATGGTGCAGGCAGAAATATTACAGAAAGGGAGAGAAAAATCTGTCATTTTGAATTCATATTTACTTCTGTGATGGAAAGCTGATGAATTCTCCTAGATGGAGGTGACCAATACAACCAATTTGCTGTTTTGTGACTGTCAAGACCCCTAGAGAATGCTGTCAAATGGGGCATCTGTTATTAACAGAATATATGGCAGCTTCAGTAACCAGATCAGTTTGGTGAAGATAAGTCCATAATGTGAACTTATTCATAGTCAGTCCTAGCCAGCATTACTCACATGTGCATGATTCTTTGTTCATGTTACGGAGGATTAGAAGAAAGAAACTGATATCCACAGGAAAGCTCATCCTTTTCCCCTGATTACTGACATACTTCTCTGCAGAGAATGCCTTCCGGTGAGCATCCCCATGAATATGAATATCTTCGTACTCAGCACCTGTTTCTAGAGGTGGCTCCACATAATTCTACTGTAGATCTTCATGTCACTAATCTATAATCATATTCTTCCCATGTTCTAACAACCGGTCAATCCATTACTCATTGCTAGTGATTCTGTAGATCTGGATCTCAAGACAATTTTTCAGAAGGAAGTAAAAATCCAAATTTGCTGCTCAGTGTCCTGCCCTTTGGGAAGATTTAGCTTCCTATATTTCATAGCAATCCCAAGTGGATCTTTTCAAAGACAACTTCCTGCTGCTGCTGACTAATATCTAAATGATACTGAATTTTTTCCCCCTACTTTCAACTGGGGTTTCCATAAGATTGTAGTTGGGGATTGAGGGAGATTGACTGAAAAATATTTGTAGCTTCCATGAGATTCTAAAACACCTGCTGAAACTATTTTTTGTTTGTTTGTCTGTACATGCTCTTATCTGTGCTCAAACATACCAGTTCCATTTAATGGAATAATCCTGCTGTTAACATTCAGTTGTTTTTATTGTCACAACATACTGGGAATCTCAGGTATCACAGTCATGTGGTGCCCATTGTCAGATATTCAGTCTTTACAAGAGCTCAAAAACAAGCCAGGAGCTGGTTTTCAAGTGCAGAAGATTTGCCAGGAAAATTTGTTCCAATATTCAAGATTCTAGATTCTCTTATTGCAGTTGGTCAATGGCTAATTTAGCATTTCTATCTGCATTTCTATCTAGGTAGTCACAACTATCTAATTATAATATGAATTTCAGAGTAAAACTCTAGGCAACCTAGATACATGCATACATATATAGCCATATATGAGATATAAGATATATGTATATATCTATCCTATATATTAATAGATAGAACAGCTTTAAGTAGGCTGTCCACATTCTTCACCTAAAGGAAATGTGATTAATTAGTCAATGATAAAGTTACTTGTATGTTAAAATACTTTGATTACAACTCTGCCATGTGAATGGTTTGGGTTATTTTCTGACCAGGTCTCTGTTAATTAGAGAAATCTTTGAGGCCTCTATTATTCTCAATGAAGCTGGAAACCCAATTACATTGCATCATCTCCCAAATTCATCTGTAGCCTACAGAGGAAGCCATCATAGAGATTTTCGGGAATGCTGATGTTCCTCTCAATGATGCAATTCATAAAGTCAAGTGTTTGGTGAAATGGTATTTGAGTAAATTTTACAAAATAAATCAACTCTAGCATATGCATCACCCTCAACCTGTAGACTGTTTTCTGTATAGTATACAAAGAGGTTCTGACATTTCAGTTTAACTAACAATAAACACAGTTGTGTCCAGGCTTTAATCATCCAACACAGCTGCCTGTAAATGACATGATTAGTGTTTAGCCCAAAATATTATCTTTGAAATCCAGGAAAAATGTAGCTTTCTCTAAACTTGGCCTGATTCAAATGCATAGGTTTTTGGAGGTTGTAACACTGAGAAAAGTATGCATCTAAATCATTCTATCAAACTAGCAAAATTCTGCCATTCTTTTCCGTATAAGCTAGTTTCTCTCTAAACAGATTTGTGATTCTCCTCCCCACTGAACTGCTATTCTTAAAGTCATTAAGATGTATTTGCACAAGACAAAACTAGTTTCTTCAGGTAGGGGAGGAGTATCTGCTGTTCTTTCTAAGGGAAACTCAAATCTCATGACTCCATTCATTTTTAATCAGTGCCATATTATAAACTAAGGAAAATTTGTGATTTTGTGAATTTAATAGGCATTTTAATTCACCACCACAATTACATTTGAAAAGTGAGATTCAGTCATGATTTCCCTTCAGCTATATGACATAAAAGATATTTTACAGCCATAGAGGATTTTGTTGCCGCACAAATGAGTTGCAGCAGTCATTGTCCTCTGACTTCTACTGAAAGAATAACTATCAGGTTCTTAATTTAAACTCCCAAATGTAGCCCACTGTCAGTAGTTCATAATGCTCTACAACCAATGATAATTTCAGGAATCATGATACCACTTTACAAAATAGATGAGCGTTTTTTCCTTTGCAAGGAGAGCATCCGTATATGAGTAAAATATGAGAGTCATCTTAGACTCTAATTATAGGAGTCTTTTGCCTGGCTCCATGCTACATACCAAGAGAGAATTTGTCAGGCTCCTTGCAGATAACAAATTCACTCCAAATCTTTCAAATAGGGAAATTTTAAGGAAGGGTATACTTACAAAGGTATTGACAGGGATAAGGAAAAGGAAAGAAATGCTATAATACCCAGAGATGAGCAACAGGGGAGGCTACTAATGTCCATTAGGCTATGAGATGAGGGGAGAAAGTAATATTCTCAAAGATTAGTAAGAATTGGAACTGTGGAGGGCGGACCAAATAGCAAGCAATGCTCTGATAGGACATAGTAATTACCAAAAAACAACACCTACAGCCAGGGATGGAAAAATTATGAAACATGACTCTTGTTCCAGTTTGCTAGAACTGCAGTCATGCAGAAATGGATTGGCTTTTATAAAGGGGGTTTATGTGGTAAAAAATTACAGTTCTAAGGCAATAAAATTATCCAAACAAAGGCATCAACAAGAAGAAACCTTCAATGAAGAATGGCCAATGGTGTCTGGAACACACCTCTGTCAGCTCGGAAGGCATGTGGCTGGCTTCTGCTTGCTCCCAGATTGCATTTTAGCTCCTCTCTCAGCTCCTGTGCATCCTTAGCTTAGCATTTCCAAAAGTCCTTCTGTCCACCAACTCCAAGCATCTCTAAGCATCAACCCCTAAGCATCTCTCTCAGCTGCTATAGGGGTGTTTTCTCCTCTCTTAGGTTCTCCAGAGAAAACTCTGGGTTAGCATCTCAAAGCATCAGCAAACAACTGGGTCTCCTCACTTAGCATATCCTGGGCATTTTTCATCTCTCTGCTCTCTGTGTAAGCTCCTTTTAAAGGATTCCAATAAACTAATTAAGACCTACCCTGAATGGGTGGGGTCAAATCTCTATGGAAACATTCAATCAAGAGATCACACCCTAATCAGAAAGATTAATAAATCTGCCCCAACAAGATTGCATTAAAGAATATGGCTTTTGGGTGACATAATATACCCAAACCGGCACACTCTTTATTCCTATTGGGATAATCCCACCAGAACTAGCTGGCAAAGGAATTCAGTTGATACCATCTAAAAATGTGAGCCAGCTGCAGCAAAACACCAGAGCAGAGAAGGGAGAATGACAGAATTAGTAAAACAAATGAAAAATAACCAGGACGTTCCAAGGACTGGAGAGATCTTGTGTTGCCCAAAGGACTAACCTATGCAAACTAGTTCATGTTCCTAGTGGCTGTCATGGTGATGGTGACCAGGAAGGAGCCCCTGGCTTTGTGCACGGTGGCATCCTGTCTGTAGAGCATGGTCACTCACAGACCCTTCAAGGCTGCCAGCACCAGTGGCATAAGTATGTATAAAAGCCAATCACTGGTTTGCCTATTAAAACCACTTGAATGATGTCAGAAAAAGATGGCAGGTGAATGTGTCAGCCAAGGCTCCCGTGTGGTCTCAGCAGCTGCTCTCCTGGGGGGTGGACTGAACACCGTTCTCAGAGACACTCCCGGAAGGTATGAATACTCTCTTCTTTCTGCATTTGTAAAACATTATGAACACATTCATTTCCTATCTCTACACATTTGGTTTGCTTAAATAAATGCAGGATGTAACAAAAAAATTAATTGATGGTTATAATTTATTGAATACAAACTTACACTGGTATTTTGATGGATGGCTTATATATATTTTTGTAGTACTTATACCAACTACATGAATTAGTTATATTTATTTTTGCACCTGAGTTAGAAAGTCTTATGAATTCAATGGAATTTTGTATGGCATGTAAAAACAGAAAAAAGTATGAGAAAGCATATACCAATTTAAATATGTGTAATTATATAGAGAGAACAATGTATGATAATAGACAAAAAGTAGAAATAAATATGAAACCTCATTCATTTTTCCTGTTTCCAGTCACTTATTTATTTAACAAATATTACTGGAGAAATTATGGTAGGCATGGTACTATTGCAAGGGATATGATGGCTAATAATGCATGCACTGTTCACACTATTGTTTTCCTTATAAAAAGTAAAATATATTGGAAGCTCTTAAAAAGACATGTAACATAGTCTGTGTGGATGATCAATGAATAATGAGTAACAATGTTTATTTTTAGATGACTGCAGACAAACATGGTAATTTTCCAGGCAAATGACAAAAGGAAGAACTGGAATTTTGAGAAAGCATGAAGCATGAGAAGAATGTTTAGCACATTATTACTTAGAGAGCTTTTGATTCTGCCAGAATAAGTAAATACTAGAAGGACTAAATCATGCAAGATTTGTAAGCTATATGATGCTGTCTGAATCCTTCACTAACAACCTGTAACAAACTCGAGGCCTCAGGACCCCCATAGTCTGAGGGCCTCAAACAAAAGGATGAGTTATGAAAAGTTCCAACAAGGAGAAGATGAGGAAAAATTTCCTAACACTCTCTTTATTGCCACTTTATACAGATGTGATGCATCTCCAAAACTGGATGGCATTTCTGGACATAACACACCACTACTCAAATATGTATTCTTTATGCCTTCATTTGCACGTTCTTGGGCACCAAAAGAATCAATAACAGGCAAGGCCTTAGAGTGACTACATCTAAGAAGCACCTGAGTTAAATACAAATCAAAAATTAGAACCCAAAAATACCTATACACAGTGTTTATTGCAACAAATCCTTTTTTAGTCATTCAAACAATGACACCCAAAATGCCATTTGGCTATTTTGCTATATAAATTATTCAAGTAAAAAAATAATTTCCTTCAGGAAAGTCTTATAGAGTATTCTAATTTTGTATTTGAAAAATTCTTAAATAATAGACATGAAATTCTGTTAGAAATCTAGTCATATATTTGACTTAAATCTTAAGCGGTCATACTCATCTACTCCAAGAACAATAAGTAATACACAGTGAAGTAAATGATATTACAGAAGCTTTGAAAACATTTTTCTCAGATGAAAGTGTGGGGAGTTGGATTGAAATAAAGGGACAGAAGAATTCAAGAAGGACATCCCAGGGCATGATGCTTGAGTTAAGTCTTTAAAATAAGTAGGAGAGTTTGACTTAATTCATGAATGGAAACAAAAATATGATCCATAGATGCCAACCTCTGCAGTATTCATGCCTTCATTTCCATGCCATCACTTCTAATAACAAATGGTACTTTATACCCATTGACTGATGCAAATAAATGAAATGTAACTCTTGTTTCCAATCATGCCCTCAAATATGCACCTACATGTCAGCAGGCTGTAAAACTTACTGGTTCCTATTCAAATATTTTCTTTGAATCAATAATCTCTCAAAAGGATCTTTGCAATGTTTACTTACTCCTCTTCCTACATGAACATTTGCTCTACTTTTTCTGTAATTCATTCTTCAGCCAAAAACCAGAGTGAGCTATTAAACCTTTAATAAAATCTGTCACTGTTCATTTCCTGTTTCTTCAGTGACAATGTCCACATTGTTACCATGCTCCTTAATGCCTCTTCCACATTATGTACTTCATATACCTCTCCAAACTAGCTCCCACTCTGAGTCGTCGCACAGTATGTTCCTGACATGTGAGCTTCTGCTTTTTCTGCCATCTGCTGGGAATGTCATAGACACATTCAGCAGCCATCTCCCAGCCCTCACTTACCCACCTGATTTCCCCTTCATGCTGTTTTGTATGTAAATATTTCAATGTGTCCATTCCAAACAGTAGACTTCCCTGGGGAAACAGGGCAATTTTGTGCAATTCATGCTGAATACGTAATAAACAAAATCTGTTAAGTGTGCGCCTTTGTTCTCACACACACTGCACAGAAATTTGCTCCAAATCTTATTGTCAAACTAGAGATAATCAGGATTTTTTCTTATCTAGTCCACTTTGACTAAAGTATCTTTCTCAGCTCTTGTCTCATTTTCAAATTTCAGCATAAATGTCATCAAAACTACAGTAGTCTTCTCCCAACTCATGTATTTCCCTTTCAAATACAACTACTATGGTTATCTTTATTTTATTTTTTTCTTGCTTAAGTATTGATCAATGAAATATAGAAAATGGAAGGCAATAATCTCTTCTCTCTTGTTCATCACTGCATCCTCAATACCCATTGGTCACCTGAGCAAAGAGAAGGTACTCAACAAATATTAACAAAATTTGTGAATAAAGAACACTCTCATTACTACAAAGGCAGAAGCTGCAACATCATAAAAAAAAAGAGTGAGATAGGACAAAGAGAATGTAGGAGAAACTGAAAGGTATAGTTTGTCAAAAATAGTATTTTTTGACAATAAATGAAAGCAATAGTATTGAAATCTAGGTCATGTAAGCAAAATGACTAAAATGTTTTTATATGATTTGGGAAGATTTCTGTTGATCCCCATAGAATTTATTTGAATGAATATAAAAACTAGATTAGAAAATATAAGGAAAGTAAATATGAAAAATGTATAGACAATGTTCATAAAATTTATGGAGTGTGAAAAGAGAGGTAAAATGGAACTTGAGGAGGTAATAGAATCAACACCTATATATGTCTCTCTCTCTTGTTTCCCTCCTTATATATATTTATTTTATTTCATAACATGGCTGCTGTCTGCTGGTCCTTCTCTCCCAGGGTTCATTGCTTTCATCTTCTAGCTGCTTCTCCTCATTCTCTGGCTTTTCTCTCTCAGATTCTCTGGCATCTGTGTATCTTAGCTTCTGTGTGCTTCTCTGAATTTTATCTCTTATAAAGGACTCCAACAAGAGGTTTAAGTCCGACCAGGGACACACCTCAACTGAAATAACCTAATCAAAATTTCTCAACCTCAATAGGTCTCCACCCACAGTAGTAGATTTCCTTTAAAACATGATCCTTTATGTGTTACATACAGCTTCAATCACATATTAGATTTCCTAAATGTCATGGATTAATTCATTTAATTTCACTAATAGCTTTGAATGAAGATAGCAATTTTTAACCAGGAAAGGAAGTATATATTTTTCCACTTTATTAAGAAAATTTACATAGTTTGAAACTTTGCTATTCTGAAGATCATCATATGTCTTACATCTTTGAATTGGTGATATAGCAATTTGTATCCATGGCTACCCTATTACTTAAGTATCACTGAACTTCTGAAGTAAAACCAATTAATCAGGGTGGTTTCTTTTTCTGTGTATGCCAGATTCTATTTAAGAACCTTGAAAGGACATTGGTGGAGGCGGGGCAAGATGGCAGACTGGTGAGCTGTATGTTTTAGTTACTCCTCCAGTAAAATAGGTAAAAAGCCAGGAACTGCGTGGACTGGACACCACAGAGCAATCTGTCTTTGGGCATACTTCATACAACACTCATGAAAACGTGGAACTGCTGAGATCAGCGAAATCTGTAAGTTTTTGCGGCCAGGGGACCCGCGCCCCTCCCTGCCAGGCTCAGTCCCGGGGGAGGAGGGGCTGTCAGCTCCGGGAAGGAGAAGGGAGAATTGCAGTGGCTGCTCTTATCGGAAACTCATTCTACTGATTCAAACTCCAACCATAGATAGACTGAGACCAGACACCACAGACTCTGAGAGCAGCCAGCCCAACAGAGAGGAGACAGGCATAGAAAAAAAACAACACGAAAAACTCCAAAATAAAAGCAGAGGATTTTTGGAGTTCTGGTGAACACAAAAAGGGGAAGGGCGGAGATCAGGCCTTGAGGCGCATATGCAAATCCCGAAGCAAAGCTGATCTCCCTGCCCTGTGCACCTTTCCTTAATGGCCCTGGTTGCTTTGTCTATTAGCATTTCAATAACCCATTAGATCTCTGAGGAGGGCCGTTTTTTTTTTTGTTGTTGTTGTTTTTTTTTAAATCCTTTTTGCTTTTTCTAAAACAATTACTCTAAGAAGCTCAATACAGAAAGCTTCAAAGAATTGAAATTTGGGCACGTCAAGTCAAGAGCAGAACTAAGAGAGCTCTGAGACAAAAGGCAATAATCCAGTGGCTGAGAAAATTCACTAAACAACACAACTTCCCAAGAAAAGGGGGGTGTCCGCTCACAGCCACCATCCTGGTGGACAGGAAACACTCCTGCCCATCGCCAGCCCCATAGCCCAGAGCTGCCCCAGACAACCCAGTGTGACGGAAGTGCTTCAAATAACAGGCACACACCACAAAACTGGGCGTGGACATTAGCCTTCCCTGCAACCTCAGCTGAATGTCCCAGAGCTGGGAAGGGGGAGCAGTGTGAATTAACAGAGCCCCATTCAGCCATCATTTGAGCAGACTGGGAGCCTCCCAACACAGCCCAGCAGCCCAGAACTGCCCTGGGGGGACGGCACTCACCTGTGACATAGCACAGTCAACCCTCAACAGAGGACCCGGGGTGCACAGCCTGGAAGAGGGGCCCACTTGCAAGTCTCAGGAGCCATACGCCAATACCAAAGACTTGTGGGTCAGTGGCAGAGACAAACTGTGGCAGGACTGAACTGAAGGATTAGACTATTGCAGCAGCTTTAAAACTCTAGGATCATCAGGGAGATTTGATTGTTAGGGTCATCCCCCCTCCCCGACTGCCCAGAAACACGCCCCACATACAGGGCAGGCAACACCAACTACACACGCAAGCTTGGTACACCAATTGGGCCCCACAAGACTCACTCCCCCACTCACCAAAAAGGCTAAGCAGGGGAGATCTGGCTTGTGGAGAACAGGTGGCTCGTGGATGCCACCTGCTGGTTAGTTAGAGAAAGTGTACTCCACGAAGCTGTAGATCTGATAAACTAGAGATAAGGACTTCAACTGGTCTACAAACCTAAAAGAACCCTATCAAGTTCAGCAAATGCCACGAGGCCAAAAACAACAGAAAATTATAAAGCATATGAAAAAACCAGACGATATGGATAACCCAAGCCCAAGCACCCAAATCAAAATACCAGAAGAGACACAGCACCTAGAGCAGCTACTCAAAGAACTAAAGATGAACAATGAGACCATAGTACGGGATATGAAGGAAATCAAGAAGACCCTAGAAGAGCATAAAGAAGACATTGCAAGACTAAATAAAAAAATGGATGATCTTATGGAAATTAAAGAAACTGTTGACCAAATTAAAAAGATTCTGGACACTCATAGTACAAGACTAGAGGAAGTTGAACAACGAATCAGTGACCTGGAAGATGACAGAATGGAAAATGAAAGCATAAAAGAAAGAATGGGGAAAAAAATTGAAAAACTCGAAATGGACCTCAGGGATATGATAGATAATATGAAACGTCCGAATATAAGACTCATTGGTGTCCCAGAAGGGGAAGAAAAGGGTAAAGGTCTAGGAAGGGTATTCAAAGAAATTGTTGGGGAAAACTTCCCAAATCTTCTAAACAACATAAATACACAAATCATAAATGCTCAGCGAACTTCAAATAGAATAAATCCAAAAAAACCCACTCCGAGACATATACTGATCACACTGTCAAACATAGAAGAGAAGGAGCAAGTTCTGAAAGCAGCAAGAGAAAAGCAATTCACCACATACAAAGGAAACAGCATAAGACTAAGTAGTGACTACTCAGCAGCCACCATGGAGGCAAGAAGGCAGTGGCACGATATATTTAAAATTCTGAGTGAGAGGAATTTCCAGCCAAGAATACTTTATCCAGCAAAGCTCTCCTTCAAATTTGAGGGAGAGCTTAAATTTTTCACAGACAAAGAAATGCTGAGAGAATTTGCTAACAAGAGACCTGCCCTACTGGAGATACTAAAGAGAGCCCTACAGACAGAGAAACAAAGACAGGACAGAGAGACTTGGAGAAAGGTTCAGTACTAAAGAGATTCGGTATGGGTACAATAAAGGATATTAATAGAGAGAGGGAAAAATATGGCAAACATAATCCAAAGGATAAGATGGCCGATTCAAGAAATGCCTTCACGGTTTTAACGTTGAATGTAAATGGATTAAACTCCCCAATTAAAAGATATAGATTCGCAGAATGGATCAAAAAAAATGAACCATCAATATGTTGCATACAAGAGACTCATCTTAGACACAGGGACACAAAGAAACTGAAAGTGAAAGGATGGAAAAAAATATTTCATGCAAGCTACAGCCAAAAGAAAGCAGGTGTAGCAATATTAATCTCAGATAAAATAGACTTCAAATGCAGGGATGTTTTGAGAGACAAAGAAGGCCACTACATACTAATAAAAGGGGCAATTCAGCAAGAAGAAATAACAATTGTAAATGTCTATGCACCCAATCAAGGTGCCACAAAATACATGAGAGAAACATTGGCAAAACTAAAGGAAGCAATTGATGTTTCCACAATAATTGTGGGAGACTTCAACACATCACTCTCTCCTATAGATAGATCAACCAGACAGAAGACCAATAAGGACACTGAAAACCTAAACAATCTGATAAATGAATTAGATTTAACAGACATCTACAGGACATTACATCCCAAATCACCAGGATACACATACTTTTCTAGTGCTCACGGAACTTTCTCCAGAATAGATCATATGCTGGGACATAAAACAAGCCTCAATAAATTTAAAAAGATTGAAATTATTCAAAGCACATTCTCTGACCACAATGGAATACAATTAGAAGTCAATAACCATCAGAGACTTAGAAAATTCACAAATACCTGGAGGTTAAACAACACACTCCTAAACAATCAGTGGGTTAAAGAAGAAATAGCAAGAGAAATTGCTAAATATATAGAGACGAATGAAAATGAGAACACAACATACCAAAACCTATGGGATGCAGCAAAAGCAGTGCTAAGGGGGAAATTTATAGCACTAAATGCATATATTAAAAAGGAAGAAAGAGCCAAAATCAAAGAACTAATGGATCAACTGAAGAAGCTAGAAAATGAACAGCAAACCAATCCTAAACCAAGTACAAGAAAAGAAATAACAAGGATTAAAGCAGAAATAAATGACATAGAGAACAAAAAAACAATAGAAAGGATAAATATCACCAAAAGTTGGTTCTTTGAGAAGATCAACAAGATTGACAAGCCCCTAGCTAGACTGACAAAATCAAAAGAGAGAAAACCCATATAAACAAAATAATGAATGAAAAAGGTGACATAACTGCAGATCCTGAAGAAATTAAAAAAATTATAAGAGGATATTATGAACAACTGTATGGCAACAAACTGGATAATGTAGAAGAAATAGACAATTTCCTGGAAACATATGAACAACCTAGACTGACCAGAGAAGAAATAGAAGACCTCAACCAACCCATCACAAGCAAAGAGATCCAATCAGTCATCAAAAATCTTCCCACAAATAAATGCCCAGGGCCAGATGGCTTCACAGGGGAATTCTACCAAACTTTCCAGAAAGAACTGACACCAATCTTACTCAAACTCTTTCAAAACATTGAAAAAAATGGAACACTACCTAACTCATTTTATGAAGCTAACATCAATCTAATACCAAAACCAGGCAAAGATGCTACAAAAAAGGAAAACTACCGGCCAATCTCCCTAATGAATATAGATGCAAAAATCCTCAACAAAATACTTGCAAATCGAATCCAAAGACACATTAAAAAAATCATACACCATGACCAAGTGGGGTTCATTCCAGGCATGCAAGGATGGTTCAACATAAGAAAAACAATCAATGTATTACAACACATTAAAAACTCGAAAGGGAAAAATCAATTGATCATCTCAATAGATGCTGAAAAAGCATTTGACAAAATCCAACATCCGTTTTTGATAAAAACACTTCAAAAGGTAGGAATTGAAGGAAACTTCCTCAACATGATAAAGAGCATATATGAAAAACCCACAGCCAGCATAGTACTCAATGGTGAGAGACTGAAAGCCTTCCCTCTAAGATCAGGAACAAGACAAGGATGCCCGCTGTCACCACTGTTATTCAACATTGTGCTGGAAGTGCTAGCCAGGGCAATCCGGCAAGACAAAGAAATAAAAGGCATCCAAATTGGAAAAGAAGAAGTAAAACTGTCATTGTTTGCAGATGATATGATCTTATATCTAGAAAACCCTGAGAAATCAACGATACACCTACTAGAGCTAATAAACAAATTTAGCAAAGTAGCGGGATACAAGATTAATGCACATAAGTCAGTAATGTTTCTATATGCTAGAAATGAACAAACTGAAGAGACACTCAAGAAAAAGATACCATTTTCAATAGCAACTAAAAAAATCAAGTACCTAGGAATAAACTTAACCAAAGATGTAAAAGACCTATACAAAGAAAACTACATAACTCTACTAAAAGAAATAGAAGGGGACCTTAAAAGATGGAAAAATATTCCATGTTCATGGATAGGAAGGCTAAATGTCATTAAGATGTCAATTCTACCCAAACTCATCTACAGATTCAATGCAATCCCAATCAAAATTCCAACAACCTACTTTGCAGACTTGGAAAAGCTAGTTATCAAATTTATTTGGAAAGGGAAGATGCCTCGAATTGCTAAAGACACTCTAAAAAAGAAAAACGAAGTGGGAGGACTTACACTCCCTGACTTTGAAACTTATTATAGAGCCACAGTTGCCAAAACAGCATGGTACTGGCACAAAGATAGACATACAGATCAATGGAATCGAATTGAGAATTCAGAGATAGACCCTCAGATCTATGGCCGACTGATCTTTGATAAGGCCCCCAAAGTCACCGAACTGAGCCATAATCGTCTTTTCAACAAATGGGGCTGGGAGAGTTGGATATCCATATCCAAAAGAATGAAAGAGGACCCCTACCTCACCCCCTACACAAAAATTAACTCAAAATGGACCAAAGATCTCAATATAAAAGAAAGTACCATAAAACTCCTAGAAGATAATGTAGGAAAACATCTTCAAGACCTTGTATTAGGAGGCCACTTCCTAGACTTTACACCCAAAGCACAAGCAACAAAAGAGAAAATAGATAAATGGGAACTCCTCAAGCTTAGAAGTTTCTGCACCTCAAAGGAATTTCTCAAAAAGGTAAAGAGGCAGCCAACTCAATGGGAAAAAATTTTTGGAAACCATGTATCTGACAAAAGACTGTTATCTTGCATATACAAAGAAATCCTACAACTCAATGACAATAGTACAGACAGCCCAATTATAAAATGGGCAAAAGATATGAAAAGACAGTTCTCTGAAGAGGAAATACAAATGGCCAAGAAAGACATGAAAAAATGTTCAGCTTCACTAGCTATTAGAGAGATGCAAATTAAGACCACAATGAGATACCATCTAACACCGGTTAGAATGGCTGCCATTAAACAAACAGGAAACTACAAATGCTGGAGGGGATGTGGAGAAATTGGAACTCTTATTCATTGTTGGTGGGACTGTATAATGGTTCAGCCACTCTGGAAGTCAGTCTGGCAGTTCCTTAGAAAACTAGATATAGAGCTACCATTCGATCCAGCGATTGCACTTCTCGGTATATACCCGGAAGATCGGAAAGCAGTGACACGAACAGATATCTGCACGCCAATGTTCATAGCAGCATTATTCACAATTGCCAAGAGATGGAAACAACCCAAATGTCCTTCAACAGATGAGTGGATAAATAAAATGTGGTATATACACACGATGGAATACTACGCGGCAGTAAGAAGGAATGATCTGGTGAAACATATGACAACATGGATGAACCTTGAAGACATAATGCTGAGCGAAATAAGCCAGGCACAAAAAGAGAAATATTATATGCTACCACTAATGTGAACTTTGAAAAATGTAAAACAAATGGTTTATAATGTAGAATGTAGGGGAACTAGCAGTAGAGAGCAATTAAGGAAGGGGGAACAATAATCCAAGAAGAACAGTTAAGCTATTTAACGTTCTGGGGATGCCCAGAAATGACTATGGTCTGTTAATTTCTGATGGATGTAGTAGGAACAAGTTCACTGAAATGTTGCTATATTATGTAACTTTCTTGGGGTAAGGTAGGAACATGTTGGAAGTTAAGCAGTTATCTTAGGTTAGTTGTCTTTTTCTTACTCCCTTGTTATGGTCTCTTTGAAATGTTCTTTTATTGTATGTTTGTTTTCTTTTTAACTTTTTTTTTCATACAGTTGATTTAAAAAAGAAGGGAATGTTAAAAAAAAAAAAAAAGAAAAAAGACAAACAAGGAAAAAAAAAAAAAAAAGATGTAGTGCCCCCTTGAGGAGCCTGTGGAGAATGCAGGGGTATTCGCCTACCCCACCTCCATGGTTGCTAACATGACCACAGACATAGGGGACTGGTATTTTGATGGGTTGAGCCCTCTACCATAAGTTTTACCCTTGGGAAGACGGTTGCTGCAAAGGAGAGGCTAGGCCTCCCTGTATTTGTGCCTAAGAGTCTCCTCCTGAATGCCTCTTTGTTGCCCAGATGTGGCCCTCTCTCTCTGGCTAAGCCAACTTGAAAGGTGAAATCACTGCCCTCCCCCCTACGTGGGATCAGACACCCAGGGAAGTGAATCTCCCTGGCAACGTGGAATATGACTCCCGGGGAGGAATGTAGACCCGGCATCGTGGGATGGAGAACATCTTCTTGACCAAAAGGGGGATGTGAAAGGAAATGAAATAAGCTTCAGTGGCAGAGAGACTCCAAAACGAGCCGAGGGATCACTCTGGTGGGCACTCTTACGCACACTTTAGACAACCTTTTTTAGGTTCTAAAGAATTGGGGTAGCTGGTGGTGGATATCTGAAACTATTAAACTACAACCCAGAACCCATGAATCTCGAAGACAGTTGTATAGAAATGTAGCTTATGAGGGGTGACAGTGGGATTGGGAATGCCATAAGGACCAAACTCCACTTTGTCTAGTTTATGGATGGATGTGTAGAAAAGTAGGGGAAGCAAACAAACAGACAAAGGTACCCAGTGTTCTTTTTTACTTCAATTGCTCTTTTTCACTCTAATTATTATTCTTGTTATTTTTGTGTGTGTGCTAATGAAGGTGTCAGGGATTGATTTAGGTGATGAATGTACAACTATGTAATGGTACTGTAAACAATCGAAAGTACAATTTGTTTTGTATGACTGCGTGGTATGTGAATATATCTCAATAAAATGATGATAAAAAAAAAAAAAAAAAAAAAAAAAGAACCTTGAAAGAATATACATAAATGTTTGAAAACAGTCTCCACTTAGAGTAAGTTATTCAGTAACTTGCTTAGTGTCATGTTCTCTTTATACAGTTACAATAGAGTGTAACTAGGTGTGTGCATAGAGAAAAGTATCTTAAAGTGCACTTCTGTTGTTCATAAGTAAACCCCACAGATAATGATTTGGCATATATAAGAAATCTACTATTTCAGATATGGGTGGGGTGAAGAAAAAGAAATTCCAGTTTAAAACATTAAAAAAACTTGGGCTGAAGGCCAAATATTAAAGAATCTATAGGGAGTGTGAAGGGATTGTGGGGAAAAGGCAACATAAGTTCCAGGATTCAGTGTTTCTACCAGAAAAAATATTAAACAGTTAGAACATGTCTGAAACAACTATTTTGAAACTCCAGAGGCCAGTAGAACACTGTGCAGCATCCAAGGGAAAGTGAAAAGAAGAGGTGATAAATTACATTAAAAACCAGTCAATCTTTCTCTCTATGTGGCGGCTACTGGCACCCATCTTCCACTCACAGAGTAGGACACTCCAGGGTCCAGTCCATGTATGGATAACTGGTGACAGAAAGAGATTGAAAAATACTCTTCCTCAAGAACAGGGGTGATAAGGCCAATCACTGCTCATGGCTTTTGATTTGCAACTTTGAATCACTAGAGGCCAACCTGCTGCAGACAAAGGCTCCAGTGGATGAGGTTAAAGACTACACTTCCTCAGGGCTGCAGGGGACAAGTTAAGGGTTGCCTTTGTTGGGCAGGTAAAGAAAACTCAGCTTTGGGTAGCCATGGAAGAAAATCCTGGTGTCTTTCCTAATCTCTCCCAAGGGCATTTAGTAGATGGTCTGAGCCCATTCCCTGGCCTTGTTTTGGCTTGGAAAGACTGACTTGGGAAACTCCTAAATGTGCCTCCCCTCCAACAGAATGTGCTGTACAGGTGGAAACAGCATGAGACATCAAAAAGAGTATAGGAAACTATAGAGGCAGATAGCCTGGGGCAAAAGTTTGCCTCCTTTAAACACCTGAAAGAGGGAGGCCTAAATACCAGGAAATAGAGGGGGATTCAAACTCCCATAAACAAGGAAACTAAGACATAACTAATAAGCACAATCCCAGGAAAAGACACAGGCCCAGGAAAGGCAGAGAGAACCCTGCACTCGGCCTTCACCTGGGACAGACCTTCCTGATAGGAAGTTTGGAGCTCAAGAAAATCCCTGACTTATTACCTGGATATAAAAGCAAGAAACAGACATCTCAAGGAATAAATCCCAGATTAACATTGAACCTAACACTGGAAATTATCAGCAAAACCAAAGACAAGGCAATGGACATGAGTCAAGCTAAGGAGCAGAAAGAAACAAGAATTATATAAAAATGAAAACATCCTTAGAGAACTGTGGCATACAGGTATATGCTTTATAGGATTCCCAAAGGGTGAAGAAAGAGAGAAAGGGACAGAAAAAGAATATTCAAAGAAATAATAACAGAGAACTTCCCAAACTTAGCCAAGACATGAATAGATACATCCAAGGAGCCCAGAGAACACTAAGATAAACATGAAGAAAAATACAACTGATCTTATACTGATCACTATCAAATGCAAAGAACAAGGAGAGAGTTCTGAAAGCTGTGAGAGATTAAAAAAAAACACGTTATGTACAAGGGAGTTCCAATTGGATTGAGTGCCAGTTTCTCATCAGATACCTTGGAGGCAAGAGGCAATGTGTTAAAATACATAAAGCACTGGAGGAGGTGGGGCAAGATGATAGCATAGCGAGGTGTTGAATTTAGTTAGTTCTCTAGAGCAACTAGCAAATAGCCAGGAACAACTCATTCATAGTTTGGAACAACTATTAGGGGACATCTGCAACTGTTCACACATTGTACACCAGTCAGGAATGGGTGGAAGGGCTGAGATTGCAGCATAAACACTGTAAGTGAAACTGGGGACAAGTACCCCTACCCCCAGCATGGCACACCTGTGAAAGAAGGGAGCCTACTCCATCTCTCTGTTCCTGCAAGAAGTTCTTTATTGGCTTTTTAGTACAAGATTATATAGCATGAGCTTTCTTTGGACTATGTGATTGTTTTCCCATTTCCCCAGGGACCCGTGTTTGTTCTAAAATCACAAGACTAGCATGTTTACAATTTTGGGGTACAAGCTTGAGGAAAATAATAATCTTAGGGAGCAATCTCTTCTGAGCTAGGTGGGAAAACAGAAATACGGATGGAGCCTGGCATCATTCTCTAACTTAATTGCCTGCCTTCATGCACACAATGCCTTGGACTTCTCCCAACCTTTTAGGAGGTGGCCTCCCTGACTAACTTGCCAATCCAGGGAAACTTCTGTGTCTCCACATCTCCCCTCTTCTGATTACGATTACAATTTTGTGTAATAACATAAAGCTCATTCATAGGGGTATCATGGGGATTCTGGGAACGGGTGCGACATCTTCTTAGGCTGCTCCACCCATAGTGGAGTCCTAAAAGCAAAATATAAAATACTGCACTAAGTAAGAGACATTTAGCTAGCAAGGGTAGAGAAAATATGTGACCCCAGGAGCTTGGGTCTAGCCATTGCAAATGATTTTGTAGAGTATTGATAGCATTGGTTTGCTCTTCATTGATTCAGATGGCATGGAGCATTTCTAAAACTTGTGTTTTTAGATTATCCACATCACTAGTTAAATTATCATGAAATGCTTCCCACAACTGTTTTTTGACATCATTCCAAGTGTGGTATGTATGATTCCATTGCAAAGGGATTACACAGATGGAAGTCATCTGCAAATCACATCAAGGTAAGGTGCCGGGCAAGGGTATCTTGCCATTTGCCTACAAATTCAACTGCAGCCTCTAGGGCTTGGAGTTGGATTAGGATTTTCTGATCAATGCTTTGTTGAGTAATAAATTGTTGACTAACATTCTCAATAGCAGAATTTACTAATTAAGCTATTTGCACAGTTTGGGAGATATCTACTCTAGATGCAGTAGCAGAGGCTAAAATGTTAATAGCAGATACAAGGACTGCAATTAGAATAAATATGAAATGGGAGATACAAATTTTTTTCAAAGCTTGCTCAAGAATTATGAGAGTGGAGGAAGATTGCCACTCTTAAGTCAGATTTACAGAAAGAAATATTTCAACTTGTCTCTTTAAGACTAATATACTTGTTATATTTCTCTCAGTTATGTTAGTGTTTGAAATACAAGAAGTAAAATATGAGTTGTTTGAGAAGGTAATGTTGTAGTGATCAGAATAGGTAATATTGAGGGAAGCACTGATTAGGAATATGTAAGGATGCATAGTGCAGACTAGGACATCAAGGGTACAGTTGCAAGTAAAAGTGATGTTTGTGTGCTTAGAGGAGTTATATGTACCATGCCATATGAGTACTCTGTGGGAGACATGTCCTAACCACCACATGGTACACTGTGATGGCCAGGAATCAAGCTGAGGGGCAGGAAGGCTTAATGAGCCATTAGCCCAAATGATAGGTTCAGAGGAGTTTGCCAAAAGGGCAGAGTGATTTCCAACCCAATGAACCAATTGTGTGTGGTTGCTGGACATGAGATGTCTGACGGGACTCCAGTCAATCTAATAATAGAATGGTTATGAATGAAAAGGACGTGGGGACTTTTGCCACTGTATGCATCCCAATTGAGGGATGTGCCTATGGGTTTATATTTATTGCATCTAGATGTGCAAGGAGGATCTGTAGCCGGCTCAGAAACATTATCCCGGATAGTTTCGTATCCATAAGTGAGGCTCCCTGAGGATATGAAAGTGAGTGTCTGGGAGGCATTATCTAGCCAGACATGGTTATGGGGTTTGATGCAATAGTCACTGGTTAAGGATACACAAAGGGGAAGATGAGAGGAGGTAAAAGATAAATTATTGTTAGCTAAGATCCATTGATTGCCATTAATTAGAGGACCGCTAGGTGGCATGCGCAGTCCACCTAGCCAAGTGGTAACATTGTGGGAGACAGGGAAAGGGGACTCTGCCCAAGTTACTGGGAGGAACAGATTGGGGTTTAAAGGAGAACAAGGAAAGGAAGATTAAGGTTACTCCACTCTGGCAATGGATAGTAGAAACCATTGCCAGAAACTGTTTCTGGTGTTACAGGGGTGATAGTTTTTTTTGAGCACCACCTCAGCCTTTAATGTAATTTTCTTTAGGACTCTCCACATCATCAAAAGGGCTTGCTGGGTTTTTGGGCAGTCTCATTGTTGGCAGAGCCATCCCCTCTATCTTCAGGTATCGGACCTCAGAAACTGGGTTCGGCTTCATCCCCTTCTGCAAGAACAGCTAAAGCATTCCAATCCCAGGGGGTCAAAACAAAACCTTTAGACAAAGCTTTTAGTATCTCTTTAGTTAACAGACTTGTGGCACCATTCTTGTGAACACACTTTTTCTGTGTTCTTTGTAAGTCTGATAAGTGAATGGCTTAAACACTCTTTGATTTTGTTGGTTAAGCACAACAGGAAAAATGAGATCACCGGTTAATGCTGCCTTGTGAAGACAGCATTGCAAAACTGGTGTGGCACCTCCAGGGAGGGAAAGTGGAGGTGGCACTGGTGGCAGCAGTGGGAGCCAACCCATTTTTGCTAGATCCCCACAGCCCTTATCAGATCTTAGCAGAGAATCTGAAGGCTCTGGAGGTGGAGAGCCACTGACAGGGGTAGCGGCAAACTTTCCCTCATGTATTTCAGTCTTAGCAATATGGAGAGGGGCTAAGGCAGTGCTAACAAGAGCCCATGTGGTAAATGTTTTAGAGGAAACTTTCTGTCATTGCTCAAAGTCATGTTTTAAATTCCTTTCAATTCATTCCCAGACATCTAGATCTACTGTGCCCTTATCAGGAAATCAAGGGTTATGCTGAATAGCAACATGGAATAAAGAGTGCAAAGTATCTTTTGAAACAGAAGCTCCACTGGCCTGCAGCAGCCATTGCAAAGTTAAAACATATGGGTGTTGGGGAACAGTGAGAGACTGACCCATATTGTTGAGTGGCTGAAACTACTGACCACCATGAGACAACTCACTTGTACTTACTGCACAGCTTTGAAACATCATGGTTAGGACTGGAACTCCTCACATGGGGCACCAATCGTGAAAGAAGGGAGCTGACTCCATCTCTCTGTTCCAGCAAGAAGTTCTTTATTGGCTTTTTAGTACAGGATTATATAGCATAAGCATTCTTTGGACTATGTGATTGTTTTCCCATTTCCCCAGTGACCCGTGTTTGTTCTAAAATCACAAGACTAGCATATTTACAATTTTGGGGTATAAGCTTGAGGAAAATAATAATCTTAGGGAACAATCTCTTCTGAGCTAGGTGGGAAAACAGAAACACAGAAGGAGCCTGGCATCATTCTCTAACTTAATTGCCTGCCTTCAGGCACACAATGCTTTGGTGCCTGCCTTCATGCACACAATGTCTTGGCCTTCTCCCAACCTTTTAGGAGGTGGCCTCCCTGACTATCTTGCCAAGCCAGGGAACCTTCCATGCCTCCACACATGCTGAGCTGCAAAACTTTGCTGTGGGAGGAAGAAGTAGTCCCTGCCTGGAGGAAGGGATTATAGTTCAACCTGTATCTAATTGTGGTTTTAATTTAACAAATTTGGACTATTAAATATAAGCTACAAGCACAGATAAGACATGAGCAAGCAGAAATGTGAAGGTCCTCCCAGCAGAGAGGAGGCAGGGCTGAAGAAAAAAAAGAAAAACATATAACTAAATAAAAACAGAGGTTTTTGGAAAGTTGACCTCAGAGTACTGGAAAAAGGCTGTGTACCAAGAAAAGGGTCACAGAGAACTGGGTATAAACACAAGTCAACTGGTGAAGCTTAAATGTTGGAGACTGGCTCTGAAAAGGGTTTTTTGCTATTTTTCCTTTTCTTTCTCATCCTAAGCAGCTCAAGAGAGAGAGCCTTGGCATTTGCAATTGCTGACCCAGGCAAGGGTGGAGTTATAAGAGTCAGAGGGAGAAAGGAGGAATTCCAGTATACAAGATAACTACTTGGGGGTGTATCTTACCTAATAAAAGGGGGTGGGACCCAGCTCAGTGGTGGCCCTCCCTCAGAGAACTCAGACCCCAGGACCTATGGGGAAAAAAATCAACCCAGACACAACTTAAGCTTGGCTTCTGACACCCTCAGTCAATGGCTAGGACAGTGTCCACTATGAATTAAAGGGACCTCATCTGTTTATACTGATGGGGAGCAAGGGGCTGACAAGTGCCAACTGCTGGGCAGGATAGAAAAAGCACAGCATCTAGAGACCTCACAGGAAACTCAGGCAACCTGTTCCTCAGGGAAACATGATACTGATTAAATCTTCCTCCTGAAACCAGGGCACATCTGGTCTGGGAAAATCTGATTGGGGTAATCAAGGAAACTATATATGAAGGCAACAAAACAAATCACCTTAGGAAAAATGAAGCTATGGCCCAGTCAAAGGAATGAACTTGCACTTCAACTGAGATACAGGAATTGAAGCAAATAATTAAAGATCTTCAAACAAATATGCTAAATCAATTCAA
This sequence comes from Choloepus didactylus, assembly GCF_015220235.1. Classification (NCBI taxonomy): domain Eukaryota; kingdom Metazoa; phylum Chordata; class Mammalia; order Pilosa; family Megalonychidae; genus Choloepus; species Choloepus didactylus. Next base: position 72,976,474 of record NC_051309.1, on the reverse strand, counting down.
AAATCAAATCAATGCAATGAGGAAAGATATTGTGAAGGAGATGAAGTATATAAAGGAGACATTGGAAAAACATAAGGAAGAACTCAAAAGTGTGAAGAAACAATTGGCAGAACTTATGGGAATGAACGGCACAATATAAGAGAAGAAAGACATAACAGGGACATACTACAGCAGATTTGAAGAGGCAGGAGAAAAGATTCATGAACTGGAAGACAGGTCATCTAAAATCCTACACACAAAAGAACAGATAAGGAAAAGAATAGAAAAATATGAGCAGCATCTTAGGGAATTGAATGACAATATGAAATGCATGAATGTCTATGTCATGGTGTCCCAGAAGGAGAAAAGAAGAGAAAGGGGGCAGAAACAATGCAGGAAATAATCACTGAAAATTTCCCATGTCTTATGAAAGCCATAAAATTATAGATTAAAGAATGCAGCATACCCAACAGAATAGATCAAAATAGCTCACACCAAGACACTTAATAATCAAATTATCAAATGTCAAAGACAAAGAGAGAAATTCTGAAAGCAGTAAGAGAAAGTGATCATCACATGCAAGGGAAGCTTGATAAGACTATATGCAGATTTCTCAGTAGAAACCATGGAGGTGAGAAGGCAGTGGTATAACATATTTAAGATACTGAAAGAGAAAAACTGCCAACCAAGAATTCTATATCCAGCAAAACTCTCCTTCAAAAATGAGGGAGAGTTTGAAATATTCTCAGGCAAACAGACACTGAGAGAGTTTGTAAACAATGTGCCTGCTTTACAGGAAATACTAAAGTGAGCATTCCAAACAGATAGAAAAAGAAATGAGAGAGGTTTGGAGCACAGTATTGGGTGAGGGTAGCACAATAATGTAAGTACACTGAACAAAAATTACTGCAAGTATTTGTGAAAGGGTAAGGTTAGGGGCATGTAGGACACCAAAATGAAAGATAGAAGATAAAAACTTCAAGTCTATAACCTATAGTGGTCAATGATTGTGATTAAATAAACAAATATGTTTTTACACAAGGGAGAACACATAAATGTAAATTTTGCAAGGAGTTAAAAATGGAGTGGTGGAGACCAAGAAGATGGTGGCATAGAGAGGAGGGGAAGTTAGTCCCCCTGGAACAACTAATAAACAACCAGGAACAACTAGTAAATAATCTGGAATAACTGCCAGGGGACAACTGTGATGGTCTACACATCATACACAAACCTGGATAGGAGCAATGCCTGAGACTGTAGCATAAAATCTGTAAGTAAAAACTGCTTACCTGAGCCAGGAGTCCCCTCCCCACATGGCAGCCCAAACTGCAAAACATCACTGTAGCAGACAGCAGTACTCTCTGAGCAAGCAAATATACCTCAATCTAGCTCCAACTGGAGTTTTAATTAACAAACATGGACTACTCAATACAAGCTTCAAATCCCCAATAAGCAGACAGAGGCTTTTAGTGATGACTGACCTTAAAGAGCTGGAAGACTTATCTGTCCCAAATGGGGGAGGCCAGAGGATCAAGTGCTATCTCTAGCTGGTGGGTGAAGCTGGGGGTTCCATGGACTGGCCCTGAGGGGGGGCTTTCTGTCCCTTTTTCTCTTAATCTGAGTGGCTCAGTGGAAAAATCTCCCCCATTTTCAGTTTGCAGCACTCAGACCCAGACAAGGGTGGAAAAAGCAGAATCAGAGAGACAAAGAAAAATGCTGATGATAACTCCCTAGGGAGTGTATCTTCCCTAAGAGGAAGGAGGTGGTGCCCAGCTCTACTACTGGCCTCCCATTCAGAACCCTACTCCTTAGCTTGTGGGAAAACAGTCAAAACAAAAACTAAGTGGGCCATACCTCCTTACACCAGTCAGGAGCAAGAGGCTTACAGGCACCACCTGCTGGCCAATTTAGGAAAACAGTGCCTAGAGGCCTAAGACACACCTTCAGGGAAACTTGATACAGAATATTGCCCTCTTCTGAGATGTGAGCCTGTTCTGGTCTTGAGAAACCTAATTGGGGTAACCAAGGAAACCAAATGCCTAGGTAATAGAAAACTACAACTTACACTAAGAGAAACAGAATTATGGCCCAGTCAAAGGAACAAACTTCCACTTCAACTGAGATACAGGAATTGAAACAATTAATGCTAAATCAATTCAAAAGCTTATGGAAGATATGGCAAAAGAGAAGAAGCGTATAATGAAAACTGGGTGAACATAAGATATAAATCAAAAGTTAAAAAAAAAACTGACAGAATCTATGTAAATGAAAGGCACAACACAAAAGATGAAAGATGCAATGGAGATGTACAACAGCAGATCTCAGGAGGCAGAAGAAAACACTCAGGAACTGAAAAACAAGGTACCTGAGAGCCTGCATGCAAAAGTGCAGATAGGGAAAAGAAAGGAAAAATATGAGTAAAATCTCCAGAAATTGAAAGATAACATGAAATGCATGAATGCACATGTCACAGCTGTCCCAAAAGGAGAAGAAAAGGGAAAAGGGGCAGAAGCAATAATAGAGGAAATAATCAATGAAAATTCCCCATCTCTTATGAAAGACATAGAATTACAGATCCAAAAAGTGCAGTGTATCCCAAACAGAATAGATCTGAATAGGCCTACACCAAGACACATAATAATCAGATTATCAAAAGTCAAAGATGAAGAGAATCCTGAAAGCAGCAAGAGAAAAGCAATCCATCACATACAAAGGAAGCTTGATAAGACCATGTATGGATTTCTCAATAAAAACCATGAAGGCAAGAAGGAAGTGGGGTGATATATTTAAGATAATGAAAGGGAAAAACCACCAACCAAGAATCCTATATCCAGCAAAACTGTCCTTCAAATCTGAGGGAGAGCTTAAAATATTCTCTGACAAACAGACAATGACAGAGTTTGTGAACAAGATACATGCTGTACAGGAGATACCAAAGAGAGCACTACATATAGTTAGGAAAAAAACAGGAGTGAGGGGTTTGGAACACAATTTTGGGAGACAGTAGCACAGCAATGTGAGTACACTGAACAAAGATGACTGTGAGTATGCTTGAAAGAGGAAGGTTATGAGCATGTGGTAAACCAGAAGGAAAGAGGAAAGATAAAGACTGGGACTCTATAACTCAGTGAAACCTAGAGTGCTCAACAATTGTGATAAAAGGGAGAAATATGTTTTTGCATGAGGGAGAGCAAATGAATGTCAACCTTGCAAGATGTTAAAAATAGGGTGGGATTGGGGGGAAAATGCAATCAATGCAAACTAGAGACTATAGTTGACAGAAACATATATTAAGCTTCCTTTAATGTAACAAAGGCAATATGCCAAAGGTAAATGCATATAAGAGGGGGACACAAGGGAGCAGTGTTGGATTCTTGGTGTTGGTGATGTTTTCTGGCTTTTTATTCTACTTTAGTTTAATGCTAACTTTCCTTTTGTTGCTTCATAGCTATCATGTTTTATTTTGTTTTTTTTTAATCTCTCTTTTCTTCTTTTTTCTTTTGTCTCTCTACCTTCTTTGGCTCTTCCTCCTTCTTTGTGGAAAGAATGGGGATATCCTTACAGAGATAGTGGTGGTGGTGGTGATTACATTAGTAGGTGCCTATTCACGGAACCATCAATTGTTTACTTCGGATGGAATATATGGTGGGTAAACAAAATCATCTTAAAAAAAATGTGTTGATGAAGAAACCTTGAGGGCACTATATTGAGTGAAATAAGACAGACACATAAGGACAAATATTGCAGAGTCTCACTGATATGAACTAATTGTAACATGTAAGCTCATAGACATGTAATATAAGTTACCAGGATATAGAACAGGGCTAAAGAATGGGGAGTGACTGTTTATTATGAGCAGAATTTTCAACAAGGGTGAACTTAAATGTTTGGAAGTGGACAGTGGTGATGGTAGCATGTTGTGAGAATAACTAACCATGCTGAATGGTGCATGAGTGGGGTAGAAGGGGGTAGCTCAGAGTCATGTATGTCAACAGAAGGAAAGTTGGAGGTTAAAGATGGGAATGTATACAACAGTGAATCTTATGTGGACAACGTCCATAATTAACTGTACAAATAGTAGAAATCTCTGTCATGAACAAGAACAAATGTATGACACTATAACTAGAAGTTACAGCTGCATGTAGGAAAAAATATATATTTATTGCAAACTACACACTACACTTAGTGGTATTTTAACATTCTTTCATCAACAGTAGCAAATGTACTATACCAATGCTGTGAGTCAATAATGGATGGGGTGGTTAGGGGTATGGGAGGATTTTAGTTTCCTTTTTTTTTTGGTCTTTATTTCTTTACTGGAGTAACAAAAATGTTCTAAATATTCAAAAAAAATTTAATTGAAGTAATGGATGGACTGCTGTATGATGGTACTCTGGGCAATTGATTGTACATTTTAGATCATTGGATAATTGCATGGTATGTGAACAACCACAATTAAAAAAATAATAAAAAATGGGTAGGCACTAAATAAGTAAATTAATTAATTAATTAATTAATCAATTAAAATGGAGTGGTAATGGAGAAAAAAACAGTCAATCCAAACTAGTTATAGTAAACAATAGCTTTGTAATACACTTCCATTAACTGTAACAAAGGCAATAAACGAAAGCCAAATATCTATAAAAGGGGGATATAAGGAGGAGTATGGGATTCTTGGTGTTGTTTTAGTTTTCTGACTTTTTTGTTGTATTTTATTTTTATTTTGTTTCTCCTTTTGTTGTTTTTTGTTGTCACTTTTTTCTTTCTTTTTCTTTTTTCTTTTTCTTTTTTCACCTCTTCCTCTTTCTTTGTGGAAGAAATGGAATTGTCCTTATATAGATAATGGTGATGAATGCATAACTATGTGATTATACAGGGAACCATTGACTATTTACTTAGGATGGAATGTATGGAGTATGATTAAATCTGTCTAAAAACTAAACAGAGGAATACAAGTCTTGGAGAAAATGTGGAGAAAGGGATATACCTAATCACTATTGGAGGGTAAGAAGAATGGTGCAGCCCATCTGGAGGGGAGTGTGGTGGATCCACAGAAAGCTAAGCATGGGGTTTCCATATGGTTCTGCAACCCTGTCATTAAGTATATACTTGGAGGAACTGAGAATAGGGATACAAATGGACATTTGCACAGTAGTGTTTACGGTGTCATTATTCATGATTTGAAGTGGATGGTAGTGGCCTAAGGGTATATGGACTGATGAATGCAATGGGAAATCATAGTATATACACAGAATGGCATATTGAGCTGGTACAAAAAGGAGTGAAGTTGTGAGGTGAATGGACATTGAGGACAGTATGTTGAGTGAAATAAAACTTTAATGAAAATAAAAATATCATAATTCCTTACTAATGTAGACTAAATATAATGTGCAAACTCTGAGAATCAAGTCTGAGAACAGAGGTTATAGGGGAAGGCTTATTGTAAATGTTCCAAGAGCGCAAGCTCTTACAGCAGTTATTTCTATCCCTGAATTGTAATGGTTATTTCTAAACTCTGAGTTGCTGAGCTCTTTTTGTATAACCTGGAGGGTCCCTGGAACTTTGGCTATCTGTTTGACACCTGAGACTCAGAGTCAAGTCTGGCAGCTATGAATCTCAAGATTAGCCTATACAGAAAATGTTAAAGATCTGAAAAAAGAGATCAGACTTCAATTAGAGATATGAATGAAATGGACTTGGTTAGGACTAAGGTAAATCAGACTGAAAGGTAAAGTATGATATTGATGGCATTTTCAAAACTTCAGCTTCTGTGTGGGACCAAAGGAAGTGATATCTCTTAGGTGCAAAACTGATATTTTTTGTAACACATTATATAATTTGACTTGTATGGTTGGTTTATTCAAACAACATTATTACATGGAGTATTAATTGTTAAGTGTGTTCTGGTTGGTTTTTGCAGGTTAGTGAGGAGCTCCAATACATTCCAGAATAATTCTGGCAGAGAATGAAAATGTATTTGCAAAGTCTCTGTGAGAGTCTGGAGGAAACTGTGGAAATATTAAACTTCCCCACCTGAAAAATTAATGATATTCTCACAAGCATTCGTGGATACCAAATTAGAAGGCCGAGTCCTTGATCTTGGGGTTTGCCTTTATGAAGTTTGTTACTGCAAGGGTTAGGCTAAGCCTGCTTAAAATCGTGCCTAAGAGTCATCCCCAGAGAACCTCTTTTTTTGTTCAGATGTGGCCTCTCTCTCAAAGCCATCTCTGCAGGTAAACTCACTGCCTTCCCCCGCTATGTGAGATGTGAGTCTCTGGGATTGTGGATCTTCCTGGCAATGTGGGATATGACTCATGGGGATGAGCTTTTCCTTGGCACTGTGGGATTGAGAAAGTTTTCTTGGACCAAAAGCAGAAAGCAAAATGAAACAAGGTAAAGCATCAGTGGTGAGAGATCTTAAATAGAGTCAAAAAGTCATCCTGGAGGTTATTCTTATGAATTATATAGATATCCCTTTTTAGTTTTTGGTATGTTGGAGTGGCTGGAAGGAAATACCTGAAACTGTTGAATTGCAACCCAGTAGCTTTGATTCTTGAAGATGACTGTATAACTACATAGCTTACACTCTGTGACTGTGTCATTGAGAAAACTGTGACTACCACTCCCTTATACAGTTTATATGTACATGAATAGAAAAATGAGGATAAAATGTAAATAAATAGCAGGGTGGGATGGGGAGGGTATGTTTTTGGTGTTCTTTTCCTCTAAGTTTCATTATTAATCTTTTCTGTGAATGATAATGAAAAATGTTAAAAAATTGAATGTGGTTATGAATGTACAACTATATAATGGTGCTGTGAACTAGTGATTGTACACTGGGGATGACTGTATAGTATGTGAATATATCTCAATAAAACTGAGTTAAGGAATAAAAAATTAAAAAAATACATAAAACACCAGCCAACTAAGAATTTTTATATGGTGAGACTTCCTTTCAACAATGAGGGAGAAATTAATACATTACCACTTATAAAAAGCTGATGGAGTTCGTCAACATTAGACCTGCCCTACAACAGTGCCAAAGGGAGTACTTCAGACTTGATGTAAAGGACATTAAACAGTGGTTCAGAGTGGCATAAAGAAATAAAGATCTCTGGTATAGGTAACCATTAAGATAATTATAAGTAACAGCATAATTCATTTCTAACATCTTACAGGTGCTAAAATGCAGTGCATAAAAGTAATGATAAATCTAAGTTAGGGATATATAACATACAAAGATCATGCTAGCAAGTACAAAAAAAATGGGGAGATGGAGAGGTATAGGAAATGGGTATGAGTGTGACATTGAAATCAAGTTGGTATCTAACTAAATATGACTGTTAAATGTAAGATGTTAAATTGTAACATTTATCACAAAAAAAAATGTGAAAAATATATTCAGAGAGGAAAAAGAAGACGTTCAATATGGTACATCAAAAAAATCAAATAAATATGAAATTAGACATTAACAGAGGAATTGAGGGACAAGAATGGTATATAACTTACCATGGCTAGCAAATGGCAGAAGAATGTCCTGAATTTTTGATAATGACTTTAAATAAAAATGGATTATCACAGAAGAAGATGGCAGCATAGAGAGGAATGGAAACTACTTGGTATCACTGGAACAACAAATAAACAACCAGGAACAACTAGTAAATAATCTGAAATAAATAGGGGAAAAACATGACTGTCCACTCTTTGTACACCAGCCTGAATTGGGAGGAATTCCCAAGACACAGCATGAAATCTGTAAATAAAAACTGCAGATTCAAGCCAGGATCCCCCTCCCTCCATGGCCCAAACTGCAAAGCCTCACTGTGCTAGAGAGCAATGCTCTGAACAAGCAAATATAGCTCAGCTGAGCTCCAACTGGGGTTTTAATTAACAAGCATGGACTGCTCAATACAAGCTACAAATCCCCAACAAACAGACAGAGGCTATGGTGACAACTGAAATTGGAGAGCCAGAGAACCTCTTTGGAAGGGAGGGAAAGCCCAGAGAACCAGGTGCTGTCTCTGGCTGATAGGTGAAAGTGAGGGGGTCCACAGGCTGACCATGAAGGGGGGCTTTCTGTCCCTTTTTTCAGCTCAGTGGAGAAAGCCTCAGCCATTTTTCAGTTCCCAGTACTCAGACCCAGACAAGGTTGGAGATAGCAGAGTCAGAGACTATTCAAATGCTAAAGACCTCTCCTTAGGTGGTGTATTTTCCTAAGAGGAAAGATGTGATGCCAAGCTCTATTATGCATCTTACATTCAGAACCAGACCCCAGAACCTGGGGGAAAACAACCACACATGCCACACCTCCTTAAACCAGTCTGAAGTGACAGGCTGACAGGCACCACCTGCAGGGCAGAAAAGCACAGTGATTTGAGGCCTCACAGGGTGTATCAATCTAAGACACACTCAGGAAGTCATGATACTATTGCCTCCTTGTAGATCTGAATCTGTTCTCGTCTGGGAAAACCCGATTGGGATAACCAAGGAAACCAGATGCCTACACAACAGAAAACTACAACCCACAGTAAGAAAAATGAAGTTATGTCCCAATCAAAGGAAGAAACTTACACTTCAACTGACATGCAGGAATTTAAACAACTAATACTAAATCAATTCAGTAAGTTTAGGGAATATATGGTAAAAGAGATGAAGCATATAATGAAAGCACTGGGCATACATAAGGTATAAATAAAAAGTTCAAAAAAAAAAAAAACAACTGACAGTATCTATGGAAATGAAAGGCACAGCATAAGAGTTAAAAGACACAATAGAGATATATAACAGCAGATCTCAAGAGGCAAAAGAAAACACTTAGTAACTGGAGAACAAGTCTCCTGAGAGCCTACACACAGAAGAACAGATAAAGAAAAGAATGGAAAAATATGAGCAATGTCTCTGGGAACTTAAGGACAAAATGAAATGCAGGAATGTACATGTCATGGGTGTCTCAGTAGGAGAAGAGGAAGGAAAAGAGGCAGAAGCAATAATAGAGGAAATAATGAAAAATTCCCATGTCTTATGAATGGCATAAAATTACAGATCCAAGAAGTGCAGCATATCTCAAACAGAATACATCTGAATAGGCTTATGCCAAGACATCTAATAATCAGATTATCAAACATCAAAGATAAAAAGAATCCTGAAAGCAGCAGGAGAAAAGTGATACATCACATACAAAGGAAGCTTGATAGGACTATGTGTAGATTTCTTGATAGAAATCATGGAGGCAAGAAGGAAGTGGGGTGATATATTTAAGAAACTAAAAGAGAAAAACCACCAACCGAGAATCCTATATCCAGCAAAATTGTCCTTCAACTATGAGGGAGGGTTTAAAATATTCTCTGGCAAACAGACAATGACAGAATTTGTGAACAAGATACCTGCTCTACAGGAAACCCTAAAAGGAGCACTACAGACAGAAAGGAAAAGACAGGAAAGAGAAGTTTATAACACAATTTGGGGAGACAGAAGCACAGCAATGTAAGTACAATGAACAAAGATGTATGGTTGAAAGAAGAAGGTTAGTAGCATGTGGGACACCAGAAGGAAAGAGAAAAGGTAATGACTGGGACTGTATAACTCAGTGGAACCTAGGGTGTTCAACAATTGTGATAAAAGGTACAAATATATTTTTACATGTGGGAGAACAAATGAATGTCAATATTTCAAGGTCTTAAAAATGGGGTGGGATTGGAGGAAGAATACAATCAAAGAAAACTAGAGACTATAGTTAACAGAAAGAGTGTATCCTGCCTTCTGTAATATAACTCAGACAATAAACCAAAGCTAAATGCATATGGGAAGGGCATAGGGGAAGGGTATTGGACTCTTGGCATTGGTCATGTTTTGTGACTCTTCTATTTTATTTTAATGCTATCTTTCCTTTTGTTGCTTCTTAGCTGTTTTGTTTTGTTTCTCTCTTTTTTTTTCTTTTTCTCTTGTCTTTATACCTACTTTGCTCTTCTTCCCTCTTTGTGGAAGAAGTGGAAACATCCTTAAATAGATAGAGGTGATGGTGGTGAATACATAAATATGTGTATATACAGGGAACCATCAATTGTTTACTTAGGATGGAATGTATGGTTTGTGAACAAAACCATCTTAAAAAAACAGGTTGATGAAGAAAACTTGAGGGCACTATATTGAGTGAAATAAGACAGACACATAGGGACCAATATTGCAGTGTCTCACTGATATGACCTAATTATAATGGGTAAACTCATAAACATGAAATGTAAGTTATCAGGATACAGAAAGAGCTAAAGAATGGGGAGTGGTTGCTTATTATTAGCAGAATGTTCAAGTAGGGTGAACTTAAATGTTTGGAAATGGATAGAGGTGATGGTAGCATGTTGTGAGAGTAACTAACAGTGCTGAATTGTGTGTGAATATGGTGGAAAGAGGAAGTTCAGAGTCATGTATATCACAAGAAGGAAAGTTGGAGGTTAAAAGATGGGAATGTATAAAACAGTGAGTCCTTGTGTGGACAATGTCTGTGATTAACTGTACAAATATTAGAAATCTCTCTCATGAACTGGAACAAATGTATGACAGTATAACTAGAAGTTAATAATAGAGGGACATATAGAAAAAAATATACCTATTGCAAACTATATACTACTGTTAGTAGTATTTTAACATTCTTCATCAACAATTACAAATGTACTATACCAATACTATGAATCAGTAATGGAGGGGGGTGGTTGTGATTATGGGAGGATTTGAGTTTCCTTTTTGGGGGGGTGTCTTTATTTCTTCTCTGGAGTAATGAAAATGTCCTAAAAATTAAGAAAAATTTAATTGTGCTGATGGGTGCCCAGCTGTATTATGGTACCATGGGCAATTGGTTGTATACTTTTGATCTTTAAAAAATTTTATGGTATGTGAAGAATCTCAATAAAAAAAAAAAAAATGAATGGATAACCAAAAAAAAAAAAAAAACCCAAAAATGTATGGAGGTTAACAAGACACTCTTGAACAATCATTGGGTCAAAGAAGAAATTGCAAGATAAATCAGTAAATATATAAAGATGAATGCAAATGAAAATGCAAAGTATCAAAACTTACAGGATGTTTTGGACTCTCCCCTATTTTTGAAGGACAGCTTTGATGGATAGAGAATTTGTGGCTGGCAATTTCTCCCTTTCAATATCTTTGCTATATCATACCACTGCTTTCTTTCCTCCATGGTGTCTGATGAGAAATCAGCACTTAGTCTTTCTGGCTTCCCTGAATTGCTTTTCTCTTGCTGCTTTCAGAATTTTCTCCTCTCTTTGGCATTTGACAGTCTGATTACTCTGTCATTGAGTGGATCAATTCAGATCTATTCTGCTTGGAGTATGTTGGCTTCTTAGATTTGCATATTAATGCCATTTATAAGGGTTGGCAAATTTTCAGCCTTTATTTCTTCAACTATTCTTCCTGGCCCCTTTCCATTTTCTTCTCCTTATGAGACACCCATGATGCATATGTTTGTATGCTTTGTGTTGTCAATCAATTCCCTGAGACCCTGCTCAATTTTTTTTTCCATTTTTTTCTGCATTTGTTCTTTTGTCTGTTGGAGTTTGGTTGATTTGTCTTCTGGCTCACCGATTCTTTCTTCCGCCTCTTCAAATCTGCTGTTGTGTTTCTAGTATATTTTTAATTTCATCTACAGTGTCTTTTATTTCCTTAATCTATGTTATTTTTCTATATATTCTTTCAATTTTTTCTTTATGCTCTTCTAATATCTTCTTTTTTATATTATATGGATTCTTTATTGTCATATTCTTATAAAACTGACAAGTATATTTTACAGCTAATTAGGTAAAATTCTTTTAATGTCAAATCCTATATCTCATTTTCTATTCAAGAGTTATAGAAGTGAAAGTAGATTTCAAATTCCATAAGTTTTGTAAGAGTTTTCTTTTTCAAGATACTTCCATATATCCTCCATCCTTTAAGAAATGTGGAGCATTATTTAAAAAAAAAAAAAAAACTGTGTATTGATCAATATCATACTAAAATTATATTATCAGTATTCACCAGAAAAATATTTAGTTAAACTATAAGAAAATATGTGGTTTATTAGAACATCACTGAGAAAAATTTATGGTGTTTGCCAAAAATTAATACAGCTCATATCAAGTACCTTAACTGCTAAGTACATTGTGACTCTGCTTTGCAATTTCCATAGTAATATCACCCAGAAATGTTGCTGGGATTCCTACCATGGTCAGTACATCACTTTACATACATGCACTCAAAATACTTGTTGATTTACTAGTGACAAAACCACCAACTAATGTTGTTAAATAAATGGAACTTATTCTTTAACATTTAAGCAAAGTTGTAGATTTGACTTTTTAACTTTGTAAACAGTTGTTATTACATATAAACAAGAATTTAGTTTAACATAACAAATTTAAATCTTGACATCTTACTAAAAATACACTTCATCCCAGAAAATCTAGATTTAGAAAAAGATGTATACATATTTTCTAGGGTCTTCTTAGTATCATTTATCTGTTTATACACATTGCCCTTTATTTCTTTGAATTGATTCTGGAGATTTGTTTGTACAACTTTGATTAGTTTTTTTTCAGATTCTGTGTCTCCTACAACTTTTTTATATGTTCCTTTGAGTGGACCATTTCTTCATGAGTTTTAGTATACCTTGTGATTTTTTGCTGACATCTTATCATCTGATTATCTTGATGGGTCTGTTCTAAAGGTTATTTCTATCTCTTGTCTAGGATATAGTTTTTGCCTGGCTTTGTATTACACCACTGCTTTCACAGTTGGAGTGTCAGTATTTCTCAGCCAAAACAAGGCTGTGGCACATAAAGCAGCTGTGGATCATCTCTAATGAGACTGAGATAGGGTCAGAGATGCTCTAAAAAAGCCCTGCAATTATCCTCTGCAATTTTTAGCCTGATTAGGTGGCTTAATCATTCTCAGAAGCTATTTACCTGCTGAAGTCCCACAGAATCTGATGGAGTGGGGCTGAAACTGCAGGGTTCCTGTGCCCTCACTTCACCGACCAAAATATGGCTAAATGTGGGTCTATGTCCCCCACTTTACTTGCAGTGGAGGACCACCCCAGCTACCACAGTCAGGAGCTGTCCCTCAGGAAAGGAAGAGGCCACCCACTGTTTTTTCCCTCAAGTCCAGGACCCTCAGCTGGAAATACTGTCCCTGTCCATGTTTTCTCAGACTCTTCAGTCCTCATTGACCTGGGTCTTGAAATGCCCTCCCCTGTCCCCTGCATTGTCAAACAGTTGATTCATACAGAATGTGAAATGGTACAGCCATTCTGCAGGATGTTTTGGCAGTTATCCCAGGAAGATAAGAAAAGAGTTGCCTTATGACTTGGCAATCCCACAACTCAAGATATACCCAGATGAGCTGAAAGCAGGAATGTGAACATCTGTACACCAATGTTCATAGTGACATTATTCACATTGCCAAAAGATGATAGCAACCCAAGTGTCCCTCTAGAGACAAATGGGTAAATGCAATGTGGTATATACATACAATGGAATATTATTCAGCAGTAAGAAGGGATGAAATCCTGAAGCATGCAACAATGTGGATGAATCTTGAGGACATTATGTTAAGTGAAATAAGTCAGACACAAAGGAAAAAATATTTTATGATCTCAGTCACACAAACTAAATATAATATGTAAACTCATACACATAAAATACAGAATATAGATTACCAGGATATACAATGAAGCTAAAAAATGGGGAATTGCTTAATATGTGCAGAATGATTAACCAGGTTGAACTGAATATGTGGAAATGGAGAGAGGTTACAGCAGCACATTATTGTGAGAATAATTAACACTAATGAATGGTATGTGAATGTCATGAAAAGGGGAAGTTTAGAGTGATGTATGTCACCAGAAGGAAAATTGGGGGTTAAACCATGGAAAAGCATACTATAGTGAATCTTGTGGTGGACAATGTCCATGATTCACTTTACAAATATCAAAAAGTTCTTTCATGAATTAAAACAAATATATAACACAATTATAAGGAGTTAATAAATAGAGGGTATATGGGAATATCAGTACCTATTGCAAACTATGGACTAAGGAACACTGTGATATTTTAATACTCTTTCATCAAAGGTAACAAATGTACCACACCAATACTATCGGTCAGTAATGGGGGTAGATAAGGGTTATGGAAGGATTTGGGTTTTCTTTTCCATCTTTATTTCTTCTCTGGAGTAATGAAAATATTCTAAAATTGATCATGGGGATGTATGCACAGCTATGAAATGGTAAGGTAAGCCAGGGATTATACTCTTAGACTGGTTTTTATGGTGTGTGAATATATCTCAACAAAATTGCATATAAAAAAAATTCCAACAAAGGAAAACCACAGACTAGATGACTTTACAAGGGTATTGTACCAAACATTCTGACAAGAGTAACTGGGCAATTTTAGGCCATAGTCCCAGAAGAAAGAACCAGATGCTAGTTATAATTTCACTATAGAAACCCCAAAAAGGGTTAACTCCAATGCTGTGCAACTGTTGCTGACAGGGTGATGCAGAAATGAAACACAGACACAAAGTTAAGCTTTAAGGGAGCAGGGGACCACAGCACCTTGTGTCAAGTGGGTGCTGATGCACCTGTGCTCCAGTTATTTATTCATTTGTTACACAAACCAAGACTATGCTACATGATCAAAAGCATTCAGGGTCTCTCAGATATTAATCTTTACATGCTGCTGCAGATAAGAAGGAAAAATCTGGGGTCAATGGTTAACACTGCTGTCATAGTCACAAGACACACATCTTTACAAGGTGTGCCTGCATGGTGTTCCATGCAGGCTAGCAGCCCAGCATTCCAGGATGCCACGCTGGACATGGTCTAAGTAACATGAAAGGCTTGGTTCCCCACATGTCCCCCTTTTTGTTTCTTCAATGCAGACAGGATGGACCAAGCAGCTTCCTTCTGCTTTAGGTCTGAGAGTGTTTTTCTTGTGCATCTGAGGACTAAACAAAGATATAAGATTATTAACAAAATTAGGAGAATACTACCCAGGAACCCACCACCAAGAGATTTAACCCATACTATGGGATTTAATATTTCAAAGCCATCAGCAATGCCTTGCATTGTCTCTGATTCTGATAGAACATTACAATTAGCATTTTGGATATTATCTACTGTTTCTTACAATTTTAAAATATCCATGGTAAGATTATCATGAAGTCCAATTAAATGTCTCTTGACTCTATCCCATGTAAAATGGGTGTCCTTGTATTTATGGGGAGTGATACAAAATGTTGATGTATTCCAATCACACTGTAACTTAAACTGGTATTGTAAGTTCTCAACTTCCTCCCCTAAAAGGAGAACAGCATTCTCTAGATCCACGAGATTGGCATTAATTTCTTTGTCAATTTTAACTACTCCCCCCAAGCTTTACTTGCATTTCTATGCCATTTTTGAATAAATGCTGTAGTTTGAATAGATTGATGTAGTGCTGTTCCTGCAACAGTGGCTGTGGTTGCAATAGCTATTATGCCAATCAGATATGCTATTAACAGTCCAAGAAATCTCTTTGTTCCTTTATATACTTTTTCTAAAATTTGTAGTAACATATGCATATCAGGTGATGATTCCCAAGGTCAGTGCTGTGAAACAGGGAGCCACAGACGTTTGCGTCACCTAAGAATTACAATAGTAATATTTTTAGAGTCTATGGTGTTTTCCAAGTAAGCATAAAGTGAACAACTTTTATTCTCCATACAATTAATTTCCTTAGTAATAATATTAATAGTGAGATTTCCTATCCAAAAGACATAAGGATCTCTAACACAGGTTTGTATTCCAAAAGTATCTATTTTTGTAAAATTTAGAGTATAATTAATCTTAATTATATAATACTCATTCCATCTGGAAATGTTATGCAAACTAATAGGGAGACTCCAAAGTGTATCTTGAACATAGGAATTATTTAAAGTAGGTTTGGGTTGGGACCAGCCAATGCTGTGACAAATAATAGGATGTTTTGCCAGGGTTTGAATACTATAAGAATGATTATAATTATGAACCTCCCGTTTTAGTCTCTTGTAATCAGAGCACTTTGCATTAGTGCAATTCTGAACCACATACCCCTTAGGGGACCAGTCAGTTACAATTCCATAGGAACCATTCTGCACTAACACTCCACTAACTGATCTACAATTAACCCAATACACCCTTTGCATTTCTGGCGACCAATGTTATGGTATGTAACAAATAGGGCATTGTGGAGCATGGTCCTGAATAGTAATATTTTCATTGTAGGCAAAACTATAGCCAGATATTAGGAACAGGGATGCTTTGGAGACATTATCTCGCTTGGGTATGACTGATAACCATGCTTGCCAAGTCAGCACCAAGCATCCTTCACCCTGTCCCACACACAAAGGTAAATGTGTAGAAGCTAATGATTGAGAATAGTTCTTTCCTTCCTCCTCAGGAATCTGAGGAAGTCTTTCATTAATTGGAGGAGGCAGCCAAGTACCGTTGCTAAAATATACAATGGGAGACGGATGATCCCACTCTACAGGTTGTAGCAATGGGGGATTAGGGATATAGGCCCAATAGGTATAATTTCCAGAATGAGCACATACCGGAGATATACTCACAGCAATAGCAATAAAAGCCAACATTGCCACCATCAGGTTAGAAACTGTCATAGGCAGCTGAGCTTGCTGAACTTGTTTTTCAGCATCCTGACACAGCTTTTTTATCTGACCCCAAGTTGGGTGTTGGGCTTCCCTAGTTTGGGGTGTTGGCCTGATCACTGTCATCTTCAGTGTCAGACCCTGGAACTGCATCACTGGTGGCTCAGCGTCCCACATGAATTTTATTTTTCTTGTTGGCTCCATAGTACGGCTTCAGTCGTCAGGCTGGTATCCAAATTGGAGTTCATCCATCACCTGGGGAAACACAAGCATAACCTCATTCCCATGTTAGCAATTTTCCCATTGTCCATTTGTTGGTTAACACATCCTTCCACCATATGGGAGGTGCTTTCTGAGAGTGATGGTTTGGTGTTTTTTCAGTTGGGAAATGCCATTCTGTGGCAGTGGTGCCCAGTTTTTCATAAAAATTTAAAAAATTTAAAGTAAATAAGGCTTTTGATAATCTCTCATGGGGACTTCCATCATCTCCCCCTTTTTGTTTTTGCAACATTGTCTTTAATGTACGATTAGCATGTTCAACAATTGTCTGTCCTTGAGGATTATAAGGAATAGCAGTAGTATGATGAATGCCCCAAGTTGTAGTGAAAGTAGCAAATTTTGCAGATGTATAGGCTGGGCCATTATCAGTTTTTAAAGCATGGGGCAAGCCCATAGAGGCAAAACAGGCAAAAAGGTGAGCACAAACATGATGAAATGTTTCACCTGTTTGTGCCATAGCCCAAAAAAAGCCAGAGTACATATCAATGCTGACATGAACAGTGGCTAAGTGGACAAAGGAGGGAATATGAGTAACATCCATTTGCCATAAATCATTAGGGGCTAAACCACAAGTGTTGACACCAGGCTCCTGTAATAGAGGAGCAGTGAGAAGTTGACAATTTGGACAGGAAGAGACAATATTGTTAGCTTGTGCTCTAGTAAGGGGAAAATGAGACAGTAGTCCCTGCACATTAAGATGAGTAAGTGAGTGAAAGTGAGAAGCTTCTGAAATAACAGGTAGCAATCATTTATCTGCAGCAGCATTGCCAGCTGCTAGAGAGCCTGGAAGATTGGTATGCGAGCAAATATGGGTAATGTAAAAGGGAGTGATACGAGCACAAACAGCTGATTGTAACTCAAGAAAAAGGCTAAATAAACAAGGAGGCAACTGTTGCTTAATAGTTGCCATTTCAATTTTACTAGCTACATGAACAACATAGGCAGAATCAGATAAAATATTAAGGGCTTCAGGAAAATCTGTTGAAACAACTATTACTGCAGCCAGTTCAGCTTGCTGGGCAGAGAAATGAGGAAGATTTAAAACTTTGGACTTAGGGCCAGTATAGACAGCTCGACCTTTAGATGATACATCTGTAAACATGATGGGAGCATTAATCAAAGTTTCACAAGAAGTATATTTTTGCAGTATCCATTGTGTATGGTGAATGAATTGGAAAAGTTCATTTTTTGGATAATGATTATCCAGCTGGCCAACATAGTCAGCTAGAGCAATTTGCCAAGCTAGATGTTGTTGCAAAATAACTGAGAGTTCTTTAGCTGTTACTGGGAGCACAATGAGGCAGAGGTCAAAACCATTAAGTTGTTTTGCTCTTTTCCTTGCTTGAGCAACCAAGGTGGCTAGAAGATCGAAATAAGGGAATATGGATTTTACTGAAGAATTAGGCAAAAATAGCCATTCTACAAGTTTTTCATTTTGCAAAAGCAAACCTGTGGGGGATTTTGGAGTAGGAAAGATAAGGAGAGACAAAGGTTGAGTGGGTTCAATGAGGGATATCTGAGCTTGTTGAAATTTAGCTTCCACTAATTGTAATTCCTTCTCTGCAGCTGAAGTTAAAGATCTAGGGCTGTTTAATTTAGAATCCCCACAAAGGAGAGAAAATAGGTTGGAGAGCTCACAGTTAGGTATGCCTACTCTGCGGCAAAGCCAATTAATATCCCCTAGTAGTTTTTGTAAATCATTTAAGGTGGTAAAAGCATTCCTGTGGAGTTGTACTTTTTGGGGTCAAATTGTAAGTCTGTCGATAGTGGAACCTAAATACTGCACTGGCAAAGTGCATTACAGCTTGTCAGCAGCAATATGCAATCCTACATCCTGTAAAGCCTTTTGGATGGCATAGAAAAAAGCATCTACTTCAGTCTCCTGAGGTGCAGAGCACAAAATATCATCCATATAATGGGTTATATAAGCCTTAGGAAATTTTAAATAGACAGGCTGTAAGGCACTGTCAACATAATATTGACAGATTGTAGGACTATTTAGCATACCTTGTGGTAAAACTTTCCATTGATATCATTTAGAAGGGGTTTTATTGTTAAGAGACAAAATAGTAAAAGCAAATTTTTCCTTGTCTTGGTCAGCTAAGGCGATGGAAAAGAAACAGTCTTTAGTACAGATGACCACTAAGGCCTAGCTTTCAGGAATCATGCTAGGGTTTGGGATCCCAGGTTGTAAAGGTCCCATAGGCTGAATAATAGCATTAACACCTCTTAGGTCAGTTAACATTCTCCATTTCCCAGATTTTTTCTTTATTGGTGTCCTAGTTTGCTAATGCTGCAGAATGCAAAACACCAGAGATGGATAGGCTTTTATAAAACGGGGGTTTATTTCACTACACAATTACAGTCTTAAGGCCACAAAGCGTCCAAGGTAACACATCAGCAATCGGGTACCCTCACCGGAGGATGGCCAATGGCCTCCGGAAAACCTCTGTTAGCTAGGAAGGCAGCTGGCATCTGCTCCAAAGCTCCAGCCTCAAAACGGCTTTCTCCCAGGACGTTCCTCTCTAGCAAGCTTGCTCCTCTTCAAAACATCACTCCCAGCTGCACTCAGTTTTCTCCCCCCAAGTTAGCTCATTTATATAGCTCCACCGATCAAGGCCCACCCCAAATGGGTGGGGCCACGCCTCCATGGGAACATCTCATCAGAATCATCTCCCACAGCTGGGTGGGGCCCATTCCAAGCAAATCCAACCAGCACCAAAACTTCTGCCCCACACAAGACCACAAAGATAATGGCATTTGGGGGACACAATACACTCAAACCGGCACAATTGGGAACACAGGAGAATTCCAAGGACTAAAAGACTCTTCAATATTCTGCAAGGACAATTGTTCTTGAACCAACTCATGTAAAGCCTCTAATTTTTCTTTTGTAAGTGGCCACTGCTCTACCCATACCAGTTTTGTTGTAGTCCACCTTAATGGGATGCACTGGGGAGGCGAATGAACAGTGGCTGCCACTGAAAAGGTTTATATCTTAAATGAAATCAATCACATTTTGGTGAGACTGGTATGGGTGAAGGGGTACCTTGCAAATGTATGCCAAGCCCACGGCCAGGGACATGCCCCATATTTGCCATCATGTTGTGGCTTTGAATACTGTATACCCCACTAGGAGGAGGGATATGCACAGTAGCATGCCATTGTTCAAGTAGGTCTCTGCCCCAAAGATTAAGAGGAAGAGCAGCCACATAAGATTGTAGAGTGTCCCACAGGGCCAAGGCAAGGTAAGATGGGAACACTCTGGATAAGCCCTTGAGGGGAGCCTAGGCCCACAACAGTAATTCATGCCTCTTGCAACGGCCAATGTTGGGGCCAGTGTTGCTGACTAATAATAGAAATATCTGCACCCATATCTATAAGCCCATTAAAGCTATGTCCGTGAATTGTAAGAGTACACATAGGGCATGGCTCCTACAGAGCCTCTGTGAGAAAAAATCTGGCCTTGCCTGTGCTACCAAAACTTCCATCTCCCCGGTTTTTAGAGGAGGAACCAACAGGTACATAAGGTAATAGTAAGAGCTGAGTGACTCTCTTGCCTTTATGGGCAGTCCAGGGAATAAAGGAAGACATGATCAGTTGAATTTCACCAGTATGATCAGAGTCAATGACTCCAGTGTGTACACGAATGCCCTTAAGATTGAGAGAACTGCGTCCAAGCAAAAGACCCACCATCCCTTTAGGTAAGGGGCCATAATAGCCAGTGGGGACCTTAACAGGAGGATTATTGGGGAGAACACATACCTCAGCATTGGCAGCAAGGTCTACTGCTGTGCTCCCTGCTGTGGCTGGGGAAAGCTTCAGGATGGAGGGCTTGGAGTTGGAGGGACAGCATGCAGATTTTGATGTTGAATTGAGAATGCTCCCTTTCTGTGAGGGGCTGGGAGCCCACCCCAATTGCCGTTTCCTAAAAGGGAGGTGCCATCCTTATGAGAAGTGGATAGGCACTGGTTAGTCCAGTGTCGACCTTTCTGGCATTTTGGATACATGCCAGGCTGCTTTTGTGAAGATTTATTTTTTGAGCAACTGCATTCTTTTCTAGTATGGCCCATTTTCCCACAGGAAAAGCATTTTCCTGGGAATGGAGAGCCAACTCTCAAATTAGCCATGGCTTGAACCATCATTTCTGCTTTATAATCTTCAGTCCCAATATCTTTGCATAAATGAATATAGCCATAAGATCAGCTTTACCTTTAAATGGGGCAATGGCTCATTGACAGTCTTTATTAGCATTTTCATATGCTAGCAGGTGCAAAATAGTATCGGCAGCCTCTGAACTAGTAACCTGCCGGTGTATTGCTTCTTGGAGCTGGGCAATGAAATCTGGATATGATTCTTTTGGCCCTTGCAAAACCTTTTGAAAGGATTGTGCAGCTTTACCTTTAGCTTCAATTTTGTTCCAAGCTTGCAAACAACAACGGAGAATCTGCTCGATTGCCTGATCATTATAAACAGACTGATTTTCAACAGTGGAATAAGCTCCTTCGCCCAGTAATTGATCTAAATTTATATTTACTTTCTGTTGCCAATTATGTGCAGCCTGTCATTCTGCATGCTCAGTCCACCAAGTCCTAAATTGTAGATATTCTCCTGAGCTAAGGACTGTACAGGCTAACGTGGTCCAATCTATGGGAATTAGATGAGAACCTTCAGCTAAACTTTGTAATATGCCAACTGAAAAAGGGGAATGAAACCCATAAGTTTGTACAGCTTTTTTCAATTCTTCAAGAATTGCAAATGGGACATGCTCATGGAAGTAAGTATAAACTCCATCAGGATAATTAGCGTCTCGGCCAGGAGTCACGTCATCATGAACCGTGACAGGGAAGGCAAGAGGACAACATATGGCCTCTAAATCTTGCCACCTAGCCTCTGCCAGACCTTGCTGCATGCCTGAAAGGTGAGCAGGCTTAAGTGCCTGGGTATTGCTAGGCACAGGAGGAAGCAGCATAGGAGGAAGAGGCCATTCATCTAAACAAGGAGCAGAAGGAGGTTGTAGTCATTCACAGGTATAAAAGACTTTAGCAGGTTTTATAGGATCTTTATCATCCTTCTCATCTTCAGAAAGAGGATCAGGACTAGGACTATCGCTAGATTCCCTGTCCTCCTCATCATCATCAGTTTTTAGAGGCTCAAGAACAGACTTAATTAAAGACCATGTAGACCAAATAGTAACAGGTAAATTAACTCCTTGCATATGTTTTTGTTTCAATTCCTTACCTACCCACTGCCAGTCATGCAATTCAAGAGAGCCAAGGGTAGGGAACCAAGAGCAGTATTTTTCAATAACCTACAGCAATTCTAAGATTTGTGACTTCCCCACCTTGACACTGCCAGCACGCAGCAGTTGCCGCAAGAGGGAAATATAGGACACATACTTACCATGTCCCTCAACGTTACCCATTACCCTGCTTAAAATGCTCGGGGTCATTCTACAAGGAACGCATACAAAAGACGGCCGTTACCTCCACCCAAGTTCCAGTGCCGCTTTACCCGAGTTCCAGCGCCGCTATACCTCAGTCATTCAAGTGATGCTTCTGTCAGGAACCAGGTCCGGTCCTTTGAGCCCCATGTTGGGTGCCAGTTGTTGCTGACAGGGAGATGCAGAAATGAAACACAGACACAAAGTTAAGATTTAAGGGAGCAAGGGACCCAAAGCATCAATGTGCCAAGTGGGTGCTGATGCACCTGTGCTCTAGTTATTTATTCCTTTGTTACACAAAGCAAGACTATGCTACATGATCAAAAGCATTCAGGGTCTCTCAGGTATTAATCTTTACATCCTGCTGCGATAAGAAGGAACAATCTGGGGTCAATGATTAATGCTGCTGTCATAGTCACAAGACACACATCTTTACAAGGCGTGCCTGCATGGCATTCCATGCAGCCTTGCAGCCCAGCATTCCACTCCACCACCCCAGACATGGTCTAAGTAACATGAAAGGCTTGGTTCCCCACATGCAACCTCTTACAAAAAAACTAAGGAGGGAACATGTCCTAACTCATTCAGTAAGTTCAACATTATCCTTATTCCAAAGACAGATAAAGACACCATAAGAAAAGAAAATTACAGATCAATGTCTCTTATGAATATGGAAGCAAGAATCCTAACAAAATGCTAACAACCTGTATCCAACAGCAATTTTGAAGAATTATATACCATGATCAAGTGGGACTTATCCTGGTATGTAAGGGTGGTTGAGCATAAAAATTAATGCAATTCACAACATTAATAGAATAAGGCAGGAGGACCACACTGTTCTCAACTGATGCAAAGAAAGTATCTGATAAAATTCAACACCTTTTTTTTTTTTTTGATTAAAATAAACAGAACACTAGGAATAGAGTGAAACTTCCCAACATGATAATGGGCAAATACGAAAAGCCTACAGTTAATATCCTACCTAATGGTGAAATACAGAAAGCTTTCCCTATAGGATCAGGAAACAAGATAAGGATGCACACTCTCATCGCTGTTATAGTGATCACTGTTGAAGTTTTAGCCACAGAAATTAAACAACAAAATGATACAGAAGGCATCCAAATTGAAAAGGAAGAAGTAAAACTTGCCCTATTTGCAGATGACATGATCCTATATAAAATTCTGAAAAACAACAAAGATTCAAGAGCTAATAAAAAAATCCAGCAAAGTGGCAGGACATAAGATCAACATGCAAAATCTCAGGGTTGTTTCTGTACATAAGCAATTAACAAACAGAAAAAGGAATCAAGAAAAAGAATTTATTTGCAATAGGAACTAAAAACAATCAAATATCTAGGAACAAATATAACCCAGTATTTAAAGGACTTGTACACAGAAAAAAAATTGATTGCTACAAGAATTCAAAGAAGACCTAAGCAAATGAAACCTAAGTGATTTATAGTTTCAATGCAATCCCAATCAACATTCTAAAGACCTTCTTTGCAGAAAAGGAAAAGCCAATCATCAAATTTATATAGAAATTTAAGTGGCCTCAGAAGAGCCAAAGCCATCTTGAAAAACAAAAATGAATAGGACACACACTTCCCAAGCTTAAAACTCATAACAAAGCCACACAAATAAGTCAGCATAGTGCTGACACAAAGACAGACATATACACCAATGGAACACAATTGTTCAGATTCAACCCTCACATTTATAGCCAGATGATTTTTGATAAGGGTGCAAAACCCAGTTAATTGATAAAGATTATCTTTTATTCTTTGACAAAAGGTGTAGAAAAACTTGATCTCCATTTGCAAAAGAAAGGAAGAGTATCCTTAACTCACACCTTATGCAAAATAAAATAAATATTGAACAAATATCTAATATAAGAGAGAACTATCAAAGTCCTAGAAGAAAATTTAGGCAAGTGTCTTCAGGGTTTTGTGTCAGGCAATGAATGGTTTCTTAGATTTTATACCCAAAGCAAAAGCAGCAAAAGAAAAAGAGA
Source organism: Choloepus didactylus (assembly GCF_015220235.1). Taxonomy (NCBI): domain Eukaryota; kingdom Metazoa; phylum Chordata; class Mammalia; order Pilosa; family Megalonychidae; genus Choloepus; species Choloepus didactylus. The sequence goes on along the minus strand of NC_051309.1, from coordinate 72,952,088 downwards.
TCAATGGGACATCATCAAAATTAAAAACTTTGTGCCTCAAAGGACTTTATCTTGAAAATAAAACAACAACTTACACAATGGGAGAAAATATTTGGAAACCACATACTTGATAAAGGTTTAATATCCTGAATACATGAAGAAACACTTCAACTTAAAAAAAAGACAATTCAATTTAAAAATTAGCAGAAGAGAATGGTGCAGCCCCTCTGGAAGACTGTGTGATGGTTCCACAGGAGGCTGGGTGTAGGGCTTATATATGATCCTGCAACCCTGTTATGTGGTGTATAATTGGAAGAATTGAAAGCAGGAACACAAATCGACATTTGAACACTGATGTTTATGGCAGAATTATTCACAATTGCAATGGATGGATACTGCCTAAAGAGTACATCTATGGATGAATGGAGGGGCAAACTGTGGTGCATGCATATAACAGAATAATGAGCAGCTGCAAGGACTGAAGTCATGAGGCATGCAACTAGGTGAATGAATCTTGAGGACTTTAAGTTGAGTGAAGTAAACGAAAAATGAAGGGACTGCTCGCTCTTCCCCGGCGGCGGCGGCGGCAGTGAGCAGTTGCAAGCCAGTGGCGGGCACCATGGAGAGCGGCGGATGCCCAGGCAGAGCGGGGCTCCCACCCCGGCACCCGGGCTCCAGTGACCCGCGCTCTTAACCTGCACTGCGTCGGAGCGGCCGCCGCTTCGCGTTCCCCGCGGCCTCGTCCCCCTTCTCGGCACCCTGCTCCCCGACTTGCCCTGGCCCCCACACTTTGGCGGGGTGGCGGCTGCCGGGCCCCGGTGGCAGCGGCCAGAGCAATAGCAGCAGTAAGAACGCGCCTCTGATGAAGTTCAAGCCGAACCAGACGCGGGTCTATGACCGTGAGCGGTTCAAGAAGCGGGCGGCGTGCCTGCGCTTCCGGAGCGAGCAGGAGGACGAGGTGCTGTTGGTGAGCAGCGGTTGGTATCCCGACCAGTGGCTCGTCCCAGGTGAGGGGCTGGAGCCCGGCGAGGAGCCCGGCGGCGCTGCCTTGAGGGAGGTTTATGAAGAGGGTGGAGTCAAAGGAAAATTTGGCAGACTCCTGAGCATATTTTAGAACCAAGGAGCACAGAAGATACGTTTATGTTCTTACAGTCACTGAAATATTAGAAGATTGGGAAGATTCTGTTAATATAGGAAGGAAGAGAGAATGGTTCAAAGTAGAAGATGCAATCAAGGTTCTCCAATGTCATAAACCTGTACATGCAGAATATTTGGAAAAACTGAAGCTGGGTTGTTCCCCAACCAATGGAAATTCCACGGTTCTTTCCCTTCCAGATAATAATACCTTGTTTGTAGCTTCTGCACAGACCTCTGGGTTGCCATCTAGTATAAGGTAGAAAGTAGTCAGCGGAACGTTACCACCATATGCCAGCTCTTGGAGAGAGAGGTTCTTTATTTTCCTTGGCAAACAAGCATCTCAATGACATTTGCAAACGGTCTGAATTTGCCATACAGGGTTTTCAAAAAATTTGCATGTATTTCAGATGCTTTCAATTTTTTTTTTAAGTGTAAAAATACTTTAATAAGCCAAAGCCATAAGGAATTTTTTTGGGTGCCTTAACTGTGCTCCCTTCCCCCTCCATCCCATGTTATTTTTACTTGTACAAAATTTATATTTTCTGTAGCACACTATCTAATTTAAAATCTATGATCAGTTTATTTAAACAAAGTAATTACATAGAACCTAGAATAGGGAATGAGTTCTTGTTATTCTGTGCAGGCTAACGTAATAACCCCAATACATCTCAGAATATTGTGGACAGAAAATAAAAAGTATTTGCTATGTCCCCTTGAGGGACTGGGGGAAAGTGTGGAACTATTAAACTTCCCCACCTGGGGTATTCCTGCTATTCTCTGAAGAAATAGGTGTATCCAATTTGATAAGCCAAAGCCCTAGAACTAGGCGCTTGCCATTATAAAACTTATTTCTCCAGTGAAGGAGCTAAGCCTACTTACAACTATGCCTAAGGGTCACCCCAGAGAACCTCTTTTGTTATTCAGATGTGGCCTGTGTGTCTTAGCCAACTCTGCAAATTAACTCACTACCCTCCCCACTAGGTGGGAGATAACTCCCAGGGGTATAAGTCTCCCGGGCAATGTGGGTTATAACTCCCAGGGATGAGCGTGTCACTGGCATTTTGGTATTGAGAATGCCTTCTTGACCAAAAGAGGGGAAAGAAATGACAAAAAATAAAATGTCCGTGGTAAGAGATTTCAAATAGAGTCAAGAGGTCATTCTGGAAGTTATTCCTACACATTATATAGATATTCCTTTTTAGTGTATTCGAAGAGTTAGAAGAAAATAACTGATACTGATGAACTGTAATGCAGTAGCCTTGATTCTATAATATTCAATGATTCAATGATTCTATGACTCAGTGACTGCATAGCTATATAGCTTTTATTGTGTGACTGTGTGATTGTCAAAACCTTGCGACTGACACTCCCTGGATCCGGTGTATGGGCAGAGGAGTAATAAAATAATATCTATATATCTATCTATCTATACCTATATCTATATCTATATCTATATCTATCTCTCTATATATACATATATATATATGCATAATGGAGGGGAAAAGGGGTGTGGGATATTTTGGGTGTTCTTTATTTTTAATTTTTATTTCTTATTATTTTGATGGAGTTATGAAAACATTGAAAAAATGATTTTGGTGATAAATGCAGAACAATATGATACTGTAAGCCATTGATTGTATACTTTGGAAAGTCAGAATCTAGAATATAGCTTACCAGTGGATGGGGTGGAAATAGAGAATTTGAAGTTAAAGCTTAAAATGTAAAGATGACTTATTTGGAATGATGGAAATATTTTGTCAATGGATGGTGGTGATGGCAGCACAATACTGTGAATGTAATTAACAGCATTGAGATATATATTTGTATGTGACCTAAAGGGGAAATGTTAGGGTGTACGTATGGTGATAGAATTTTAAAAATCCATGGAACTGCACCACAAAAAAGTGAACCCTAAATTAAACCGTGAACTATAACTAATAGTACCATTATACAAATGTGCTTTCATGAATTGTAACAAATTTACCACACCAATGCAAGCTGTTAATAATAGGGTGGTATATGAGAATCCTGTGTTTTATGCATGATTGCTTTGTAAACCCACAAGCTCTCTAATAAAATAAATAGCATATATGGGAGACCACATTTATCACTGGAGAGAGATACAACAAGAAAGAGCCAGAAGAATAGATTAACTAGTATTTGAACTTGATTTAAAACATTTAAAAATCACATAAACATGGAAGGAAAAATAAATAAAAGTTGAAAATCTTTGCTACCTGTCAATAAAACTATATAGTTTTTCAGGTTTACATCTGTCTCTAAAAACAAAATAATGAATTTTTATATCATTAAGAGGTTATACATATTTTTTCAAACCAGAATCAAATATTTCATCGTAATTACTTTTCCAAGAATATAAAATTTTTGCCTTTCTTTTACTTCATTTATGCCTGAGTTTCCAACAACATAATTGCCTCCTTCTCTCTGTATGTATACATAGATAGAATATGGATACACATGTACATATATGTATGTAAACACACATATATACTTATTTTTCCAAAATACCATAATATATCTAGTCCCATTGTCTTAATTTCAGAAGATTTTCTTTTCTGAAGTCTACTGGCACCTGGTCCATCTGGAGGCCGTACCTAGCGCTGATGCAGAGCTTGCATTGAGTGATGTAAACTTTGTCACTCTCAACAGATCCCTCAATTCATTGGTCTCCTAAGAAAAATGTCTTCCTTTTTCTGAGTTTTTCTGCTTATGCCCTTGATTTGGCAGAAGTATGTTTTCAAAAGTTTTCTTTAAAATGGGTGCATTTTTAATTTTGGAGAATATTGAAAAGCCAATGTTGTTCACCACTGTTTATCCACATTACTTCTAGCAATACATTTTGCTACTCACATAAGGATAAAGTATCTTCTTGTTTTCTGCCCTGCATTTACCTAAATCATAAGTGCATTAGTCACCTGTATTTCTTTATAAATCCTCCAGTTGTTTAAAATTTGATAAAGTAACTTTTAAAGTTTTGTATATCAGGAAAATAAAACTTTAGTCCTCTTTCTATTACGTTTGTTGCATATTTATATTTATAATGTGGCTTTTAACATTTGGTTTGTTTAAAAGTCTTTTTACCACATCATAAAACTTGTAATAATATGAAGATAAACTTATCATTTTTCCCCCATCACTTTTGGTTATTTATCCTACATAAAAGGTCTTACACCTTCTAATATTGTAACTTTACTTGTATTTCTTCTAGTATTTTAATGGTCCTCTTCTATCTTCCTGTTTGTAATTTTTTGTAATTGTCTCTACTCAATTGGAGTTGGCACCAGATATTATGAAAAGTTTAACCATGCAACACATATTTGCTCTCCTATCTTTGACCTTGATTTATCTTTGAACCTTCTAAAACATCTATTTTCCACAAATCAGAAATAGTGTTAGGTGATTTGAATTTTCAATAGTTTATCTCTTCACAAAATTTTGTCTGTGAATATGATCCTAGGTAGAACCTGTATCTTAAAACACAGTTTCATCAATATTTCTTTTATTCTCAAATGATAGTTTTCAACCTGCTAAAATACCCATTCCTAAATGTGCAGCTAAATCATGATTTCATCACCCCTACCACCATGGTGCTAGTTTGAAACTATTATCTACCCCATGTAAGGCCATGCTCTTCTTATCCAATCTTTTCGGGCAGACCTATTGTGGGTGGGACCCTTAGATTAGGTTGTTTCCATGGAGATGTGACCCTGCCCATTCAAGATTGCTGGAGTCCTCTATGAAAGTATAAAAGGCAGAGACATTTTTAAGAGAGCTGAGAGAGATGCTTAGATGGATTCTTAGAGAGAAGCTAAGACAGAAACCTATTCCCATTGTTCTAAGCCAACCATTGTATGGTGTTTGTTTTAGCAGTTAGGAAAGTAAAACAATGGGTCAAATAGACTCCTGCCCAGGCATGTCTAATCATTACTTAACACACTGCGAGTCAAAAAATACCTTCCATAGAAAATCCTCCTTTTTGATTTCATGTCTTTGCTAGAATTCTCTGGTGACATAAACTAGCAACTAAACATAAACTAGCAACTAAAACACTTACTTATTTTTTCATGATTTTTCACCTCTTATTTCTCATTAAGGTATTCTCTTTCTATACTTTCCATTCACAAATGATCTGTGCCAGTTTGGATGTATTATGTCCCCCAAAATGCTTTTATCTTTGATGCAATCTTATTGAGGCAGATGTATTACTGTTGATTAAATTGGAATCCTTTAGTATTTCCATGGAGATGTGACCCACCCAACTGAGTGACACCTTTGATTAGAGTATGATCTCTTGATTGAATGTTTCCATGGAAATGTGGCTCCACCTATTCAGGGTATGTGTTAATTGGATCTCTGGAGTCCTATAAAGGAAGTCACAGATAGAGGACCTCAGAACAACTGAGAGTGACATTTTGGAGGAGCTGCAGCTTACAGAGACATTTTGGAGAATGCAACCCAGGAGCAAGCTGACACCTAGAGAGGAATGTCATGGGAGAAAGCCATTTTGAAACCAGATCTCCAGAACAGACAACAGCCACATGCCTTCCCAGCTAACAGAGGTTTCCAGATGTCACTGGCCATCCTCCAGTGAAGGTACCCAATTGTTGATGCCTTACCTTGGACACTTTATGCCCTTCAGACTATAACTGTGTAACCAAATAAGCCCTCTTTATAAAAGCAGTACTAGCAAATACTGCTAATTTTTTATAATGGCAGTATTAGCAAACCAGAACATAAACTTAATGTATAAACTGACATTTTCACCAAATCTTATCTTTCTGATATACATTTCTTTAACCCATGACATTATTTTGTGCTTTCTTGCCTAACACTCAAATCCTGTTTATATGCCAGAATGGTTTTATTAAAGGACAAATATGGTCAATCTCTAAACCTGTTTTGAAAATTTGAGCAAACACCATTATTGAAGTGGGCTCCCTCCCCTTAATCTGTAACAAGAGAGTCCCCTTCCCCCTCAACCGGTAATGACTGCAAAGTAAACATTAAAGCCCTGAGAGGAAGGGAGTGCAACTGTGCCGTTTTAGGGAGTGAGACTTGTGGATGTATGCATTAGCCAAGCGTAACCGTTCCAATAATTAACCATTGCACCAGCCTTGAGAAAATTTCTCAAGGTTGCTAAAGATCTTAAGCACCCATTAATTAACCGCCAACTCTGCTTTTGTCAAAGTAGCTTGCTTGCATTTTCAGGATGTGATTTCTGCCTATATAAGTCTCAAGCAATCTCCACTCGAGCTGCTGCTGCTTACTAAACTCCCTGCGCAGAGTGACAGGCAGCAGCCGCCAGCTAGCTGACTAATAAAGGCTCTTTTAAATTCCATTTGGCTGTCTCGTACCTTAACTCGCGGGCACCGTAACAATTATATGGACATAAAAATGCAAGCTAAAGCAAAGAATTCTATGATCAACAAAGCACACTATTTTAACTAATTTTCCTTTTCTGCCCTGCTCACGTCTCAAAATCTACTCCATTAACATTGCATTGATAACTGTCTTTACTGTAACCATTCTTTTTCACATGCTGTTCTATTCACTTTGAGCATCCTCCTTCTGTTACTGTTGCTTCCAGGCTTCCCTGCAAACCAAATATCTTACTGTGCTATGCCCATCAACAACAGTGGACAAAGTTCAGTACATGTAAATGCCCTTTCTCAACTCCAGAAATTAAATTTTAACTTATTCATGGATTAATTACCATTTTATATCTATACCCAGCAGCACAAAATCTCTTGCAGAGCAGCATGTGAGAGAGCTGCTGTCATGGTGTCTGAGAAGTGGGTTCCAGCTCTTCTGCTTCTGCAGCTGTGCTGTGTTGGATGTGGATTGTGTGGAAAGGTCCTGGTGTGGCCCTGTGACACAAGCCATTGGCTCAACCTCAAGATCATTCTGGAGGAACTCACAGCAAGGGGTCATGAGGTGATGGTACTGGTTCCTTCACACAACTACTACATTGACCACAGCAAGCTTTCCACACCAAACTTCAAGGTGGTTTATGTGCCAAATCATGCAGAGATGTTTACAAACTTAATGAAAGAACTTATGGATACAGCTGTTAACATCATGCCAAAATTGTCACACTGGCAATCAGCAGTAAAACTACAAGAGTTCCTACTTCAAACAACTGGATATGAGAAATTACTATGTGAGAATGTAGTATACAATCAGACTCTCATGAAGAATCTCAAGGAAACTAACTATGATGTAATGATTATAGATCCTGTGATGCTCTGTGGAGACCTGATAGCTGAGTTGCTTGCAATCCCCTTTGTGCACACACTAAGGACTTCTGTAGGTGGCATTTTGGAGAAACACTGTGGAAAACTTCCAGCTCCACCTTCCTATGTGCCTGTTCCCATGACTGGACTAGGAGACAAGATGGACTTTCTGGAAAGGTTGAAAAATCTAATGCTTTCCCTTTTCTTTGACTTCTGGCTCCAGCCATATGATGTTCAGATTTGGGATCAGTTTTACAGTGAAGCATTAGGTAAGAGACTCTGCTTTGCTTTCTAAACCAGTTACCAAAGAGTAAGAAAAGTCTAGAATGAAGAAAGAAATCTTTTTAAAGTTCTGTCTACCCTGTAAACTCATCAAGTGACACTAATGAACTGATCATTAATAATTAATCATAGGAGAGGTGGCAAGAAATATTTTACCATAGTTGCTCTGTCTTTAGAATCACCTAAACATTTCTGCACATTGCCTTGCTTATATTTAATATATGGCTATCAAAACAAAACAAAATATAAAGCACATAAATAGATGTTAATCTAATGAAGAGATTTCGTTTGTCACATTTAAGCTGAAAAAAATTGTCCAGTATGGTGACCTTTCAAATAGGATGTGTTTGTACTGTTCTACCTTTTTTGTATTAAAATAGTGTGATTCTTGTTGTGTAAGTGAGATAATTCCTTGCCTGATGACAGTAATAAACTGAAGTATGATCTATATTAACATTAAGATTGAATTTGGTGCAAACTTTACTTTGCTGGAACTCTCCTTAACAAATTTGGAGAATTATTGATAATCAGTGATAATCACTCTTGATTTTAAATTTTTTTTTTTTTTTTTTTTTTTTTTTTTGGTAACAGGATACCTGTTCTTAGCCCTCTCATAAATTTTGGATGAAATTTCAGGAAATCTTATGTGGACTTTTTCATACTGGCTGGTCATACTGAAGAGTCTCAGGGGTGCACTATATTTTTGGGAGAGTGTTAATAGAGCCCTCTAAAGCAAAGAACATTAAAGGACTTGGCATCTGGAAGGGTTAAGAGAGTTGATTTTTCCCTTCAATGATTCACTAATTCCACCTATTTTAAATTGGCTGCCATGGATACTAAAAAGTGTTTGGCTTTGTAATTTTTATACACTCAGCACTTATCTGAATTCATCTCAGACAGGCTTTCATTCCATCATCTTTGAGAATTACCTAGCAATATGAATTAACAAAGAAAGGATCATATTAGACACTAAAAATATTACCTAAATAAACTCAATGTCTTTTAATGATAAATTGTTTCACAGAACTAATATCAATGGAATCCACTTCAAAAATTCTTAGCTTTAAACGTGAGTTTGAATTTACACTTCATTTGTGTCACAGTAAATAATTTATAATCACTAAGCATTACCCAAGTTCCAGCAATGTTAGGCACAATGAATTTAATTTAAATATGACAAGGATCTTGCCCTCGTATGTGTTCACAGATAAATGGAAGCCACAGAATTATAAATACACCCCTGTGAATTCTTTGGTATATGAGGATGATGACTAAAGCCCCCTTGAAGGACAAAAGTTGAGGGCAAGAGGAAACAGACATTTTATCAGTGGGGAAGACTAGGGAAAGTCATTTTCTACTTAGCAAGGGTTTGTACTGACAGTAACAGCTGTCCCTGTGCTACTGGGGTTCTCTTATTATAATAAAGATTTGCAATATTTCCTCAATGAAAAGAAGTGGATAGCTCTCACTTACCTCAGTTTTGCAGTCTTACTGGCATAAGGCCATTTAGTGATCCTGTCTTTTCACCTTAGTCTCCCATTATATATTATATGTTTAATGTCATATACTTTGTACTTCTGGTTTCCTAATTTTCATCTTCTTCTGCCTATTACTGCATTCTTAACCATTCTGAGGTATAATGGCATTCTGTCTATGAAATCTACGAAAGTTTATTACTAATATATGCAAGATCTAAGAGGATCTCTATTTCACAAGCCAAAAACAATGCTGGATTGCATCATAGAACAAAATAGAAAATAATTTAAAACAAAATAGTGTAGGTTAGGTGCATAATGTTTGGACCACAGGCATCAGATTTTGCATTTTACAGTCAATTTTTACACTGACTTCTGCCTGTTGTCATATTTTTGCAGCATATCTCTACTTATTTTAAAAATTATTACTGCTATTTTTAATTAGAGATGTAGGTTTGCAGAAAAGTGATGTAAAATATACATCATACCCGTATACCTGCCTATTGTTGAGACTTTGTATTAGTGTTATACCTTTGTTACAATTGAATAAAGTACATTAAAATACTACTATTAACTATAAAGTACATTAAAATACTACTATTAACTATAGACCATAGTTTATATTAGGTGATTTTTTTCCCATATACCACCCTATTATTAGCATATTGTCTTAAGACTGTACTTTTTTGTAATTCATGAAAGAATATTCTATATGGTACTATTAACCCCAGTCCATTGTCCACAACAGAGTTAACTGTGTTATACAGTGCCAAGTTTTATCTTCTAACTTTCATTCTAGTACCACATAAAATGCAAAATGTCCCCTTTCAACCACCTTCACATACATTGTTCAGCACTGTTAATGACATTCACAGTAATGTGCTACCATCACCACCATCCATTTCCAAAACTTTATAAATCAACATAAATAGAAATTGAGTTAAATTAAGTGTCACCTTCCCCTTCTCTATTCCTAATCTATTCCCTAGTAACCTATAGTCTAGATTCTAACTCTATGACTTTGCTTATTTTAATTAGCTCATATCAGTGAGATTATACAATATTTGACCTTTTCTGTCTGGATTATTTCACTTAGCATAATGTCCTCAAGTTTCATCCATGTCGTCACATACATCAGGACTTCATTTCTTCTTACAGCTGTATAATATTCCATTGTTTGTATGTGGCACATTTTGTTTAACCATTTACAAGTTCTTGGTCATTTGTGTTGATTCCATCTTTTGGCAATTGTGAATAATGCTGCTGTGAACATCAATGTGCAGAGATCTCTTCAAGTCTCTTCTTTCAATCCTTCAGGGTATATTCCTAGGAGTGGGATTGCTGGGTCATATGGTAATTCTCTATTAACTGCCTGAGGAGCTGCCAACCTATCTTCCACAGAGGCTGCACTTTTACACATTCCCTCCAGCAATGAATGTGTTTCTTTTTCTCCACATCGTCCTCAAAATTTGTAATTTTCTGTTTTACTATAGTAGCCACCTAGAACGTGTGAAATGATATCGCATTTTGGTTTTGATATTCACTTTGCCTGATAGCTAGTGATGTTGAAGATCTTTTCATGTACTTTTTAGCCATTTGTGTATTCTCTTTGAAGAAATGTCTATTCACATCTTCTCATTTTAAATTGGGTTGTTTGTCTTTTTATTGTTGTGTTGTAGGGTTTCTTTATATTCTGCATATTAAACCCTTAACAAATATGTGGTTTCCAAGTATTTTCTCCCACAGGGTAGATTTTCTTTACACTTTTGTGATAAAGCCCTTTGATGCCCAAAAGTTTTTAATTTTGAAGAGTTCCCATATATTTATTTCTTTTCTTTTCTTGCTTGTGCTTTCAGCCTACTACAAGATTTAAAGATGCTTCCCCACATTTTCTTCTAGGAGTTTTATGGTTCTGGCTTCTATATGTAGGTTGTTGATTCACTTTGAGTTATTTTTTAATTATTTTGCATATGGATATACAGTTCTTCAAACACCAATTGTTGAAGAAAACGTTCTGTCACATTTCAGTGGTCTTGGCAGACCTGTCAAAATTCAGTTGGTCATAGGTATGAGGGTCTATTTCTGAACTCTCAAATTCAAGTCCATTGGTTGATCTATCCTTGTGCCAGACCACGGTACCATTGTAATATGCTGTGGAGTCAGGAAGTATGAGTCTTCCAGCTTCTTTCTTCTATTTCAAGATGTTTTTGGCTATTTGGGGCTCTTTACCAATCCAAATGTAGTTGATCATTGACTTTTCCATTTCTGCAAAGTAGGCTCTTGTAATTTCGATTGGGTTTTGTTGAATCTGCAAATCATTTGGGTAGAATTGACATCCTAATGATAATTAGTCTTCCAATGAATTAATCTGGAATGTCCTTTCATTCATTAGGGTACTCTTTGATTGCTTTCAGTAATGTTTTATAATTTTCTGTGTACAATTCTCTTACATACTTGGCAAAATTTATTTCTAGATATTTGATTATTTTAATTGCTGTTGTAAAAGGAATTTTTCTTGATTGCTGCTAACTAATGTATAAATTCACTACTGATTTTTGCATGTTGATCTTGTATCCCACTACTTTGCTGAAGTTATTAACTCTAGAAATTTTGTTGTAGATTTTCAAGACTGTCTATATATAGTATCGTATCTTCAAATAGTGAAAGTTTTACTTCTTTCTTTCCAATTTATTTGCCATTTATTTCCTATTCATGCCAAATAGTTCTAGCCAGAACTTACAGCAAAATGTTGAATAATAGTGGTGACAGTGGGCATCATTGTCTTGTACGGATCTTAGAGGGAAAGCTTTTAACATTTCATCATTGAGAACAATGTTAGATGTGTCTATTTCATATAGACTCTTTATCATGTGGAGGAAGTTTCCTTCTATTCCTATCTTCTAAAGTGTTTTTATCAAGAAAGTATGCTGAATTTTTTCAAATTGCTTTTGTTCATCATTTGAGACAATAGTGGTATTTTCCCTTTGATCTCTTGATGTATATTACATTTAATTGATTTTCTTGTGTTGATCCACCCTTGCATTCCTGAAATAAAACCCACTTGATGATGTTGTATAATTCTTTTAATGTGCTGTTAGAATCTAATTGTAAATATTTTGCTGAGGATGTTTGCATCTATATCCTTTGAGAAATTGGTCTGTAATTTTCTTTTCTTGTAGCATCTTCATCAGGCTTTGGTATTAGACTTATGGTGAGGTCATAGAATGAGTTAGGTAATATTCCCTCCTCTTCAGTTTTTTTGGAAGAGTTTGAGCACAATTGGTATAAATTCTTCTTGGAATGATTGGTAGAATTCCCCTTCTCCAGCCATATGATCCTGACCTTTTCTTTCTTGGGAGGTTTTTGAAGACTGGTTCAATCTCTTCACTTGTAATTGGTCTATTTTGAAGGCTCCCATTTATTCTAGAGTCAGTGTAGGTTGTTCATGTGTTCAAGGAATTTGACCATTTCATCTAGGTTATCTAATTTTTTTGGCATACCATTGTTCATTATATTCTCTTATGATCCTTTTTATTTCTGTGAGGTTGATAGTAATGTCAGAAAAATTATTTTTTATTTTATTTATTTGTTTCTTCTCTTTATCTTTGTAAATATACCTAAGTTTTTGTTAATTTTATCAGTCTTTCAAAAAATCAAATTTTAGTGGTGATAATTCTCCATTGTTTCTTTATTCTCAATTTCATTTATTTCTGTTCTAATTTTTGTTATTTCTTTCCTTCTGCTTGCTTTTGGGTTAGTTTGCTACTCTATTCCTAGTTCCTCCAGGTATACTCTTACATGTTTGAATTTTAGCTTTTCCTTCTTTCTTAGTATAGGTTTTAGGGCTATAGATTTTCCTCTCAGCACCGTCTTTGCATCCCATAAGCTTTCATCTATTGTATGGTCATTTTATTCATCTCAAGGTATTTACTGATTTCTCTTACAATGTTTCTTTGACCCACTATTTGTTTAAGGGTATACTACTTAATTCCATGTATTTGGGGATTTTCTGTCTTAATTTTGTTAAGACAGATTTGTTAATTAAGATTTCCAGCTTAATTTTGTTATGGTCACAGAATTTTTTTTGTATGATTGAATCTTTATAAATTTATTGAGACTTGTTTTGTGAGCCAACACGTGGTCTCTCCAGAAAAATGATCAATATGCACTTCAAAAGAATGTATATCTGACTCTTTTGAGATGCAGTGTTCTGTATATGTTTATTAGGTCTAGTTCATTTCTCATATTATTCAAGTTCTCTGTTTCCTTATTAATCTTTCACTTAATGTTTTATCTATTGGTGAAAGTGTTGCATTGAACTCTCCAAATATTGCTGTAGAGGTACTTATTTCTCTCTTCTTTTATTCCAATGTTTGCATCATGTAATTTGGGGCACCAAGTTAGGTGCATAAATACTTATGATTGTTAATTCTTCTTGGTTGATTGCCCCTTTTATCAATATATACTGTCTTTTTTGTTCTCATAACTGTTATTTTTTAAAGTTTACTTTATCCTACATTACTATAGCTACCCAGATATTTGGGTTACTATTTGCATGGATAATCTTTTTCCATCCTGTAATGTTCAACCTATTTGTACCTTTGGGTCTCAGGAGAGTTTCTTGTAATTGACATATAGTCAATTGGATCAAGCTTTTTATCAGGTTTTTTCCAGTCTGTGTCTTTTTTTTTTTGTCTTTTTTTTAAATTCATATTTATTGAGATATATTCACATACAGTGCAGTCATACCATACAAAGCATACATTCAATTGTTTACCATACAATTATATAGTTGTGCATTCATCACCAAAATTAATTTTTGACATTTTCAATATCACACACACAAATATTAAGAATGAATATTAAAGTGAAAAAGAACAATTAAAGTAAAAAGGAACACTGGGTGACTTTTTTTTCTTTGCCCATTTTTCTACTCATCTGTCCATAAACAAGACAAAGGGGTGTATCGTCGGTATGGCTTTCCCAATCACATCGTCACCCCTCATAAGTTACATTTTTATACAATTGTCTATAAGATTGGTTTCTGGGTTATAGACTGATAGTTTCAGGTATTTAGAGCTAGCTATTCCAATTCATTAGAACCTAAAAAGGGTTGTCTATATTGTGTGTAAGAGTGCCCACCAGAGTGACCTCTTGGCTCCTTTTGGAATCTCTTTGCCACTGAAGTTTATTTCATTTCCTTTCACATCCCTCTTTTGGTCAAGAAGATGTTCTCCAGCCCATGGTGCCAAGTATAGATTCCTCCCTGGGAGTCATATTCCATGTTTCCAGGGGGATTCACTCCCCTGAGTGTCAGATTCCATGTAGGGGGGAGGGCAGTAATTTCACCTGCCAAGTTGGCTTAGGTAGAGAGAGGGAGCCACATCTGAGCAACAAAGAGGCATTCGGGAGGAGGCTCTTAGGCACAATTATAGGGAGGCCTAGCCTTTCCTTTGCAGCAACAGTCTTCCCAAGGGCAATTCCTGTGGTAGAGAGCTCAGTTCATCAAACCACCAGTCCTCTATGTCTGTGAGAACATTAGCAACCATCAAGGTGGGGGAGCCCAAAACCCCTGCATTCTCCACCAGTCCCTCAAGGAGGCTGTGCATATTTTTTTTCATTTTTTTTAATTAACTCTTTTTTAAAATCAACTATATCAAAAAAATAAAAAAACATACAGTAAAAACACATTTCAAACAAACCATAATGAGGGAGTCCAACATGTTCCTACTCTACTCTAAGAAAATAACCTAATATGGCAACATTCCTTTGAACTTGTTCCTATCATACCCATCAGAAATTAACAAACCATAGTCATTCCTGGGCATTCCCAGAACATTAAACTTACCCACAATAGCTTATCTGTTCTTATTGGGTTATCATTTCCCTGTCATTAATTGCTATCTATCACTAGTTACCCTACATTCTGCACTATAAACCATTTATTATAGGAATGTGTTGTTTAACCTCCAGGTGTTTGTGAATTTTCTAAGTCTCTGATGGTTATTGAATTCTAATTGTATTCCATTGTGGTCAGAGAATGTGCTTTGAATAATTTCAATATTCTTAAATTTATTGATGCCTGTTTTATGTCCTAGCAAATAGTCTATTCTGGAGAAAGTTCCGTGATCACTAGAGAAGAATGTGTATCCCAGTGATTTGGGATGAAATGCTCTATATATGTCTGTTGAATCAAATTCGTTTATCTGATTGTATAGGTTTTCATTTTCTTTACTGGTCTTCTGTCTGGTTATCTATTTATAGGAGAGAGTGATGTCTTGGAGTCTCCCAAAATAATTGTGGAATCATCCATTGCTTCCTTTAGTTTTTCCAGTGTTTGTCTCATGTATTTTGTGGCACCTTGACTGGATGCATAAACATTTATGATTGTTATTTCTTCTTGTTGAATTGCACTTTTTATTAGTATGTAGTGGCCTTCTTTGTCTCTCATAACATCTTTGCATTTAAAGTCTATTTTATCTGAGATTAGTATTGCTACTCCTGCTTTCTTTTGGCTGTAGCTTGCATGAAATATATTTTCCATGCTTTCACTTTCAATTTCTTTGTGTCGCTGTGTCTAAGATGAGTCTCTTGTATGCAACATATTGATGATTCATATTTTTTGATCCATTCTGCCAATCTATATTTTTTAATTGGGGAGTTTAATCCATTTACATTCAATGATATTACTGTGAAGGCATTTCTTGAATCGGCCATCCTATCCTTTGGTTTGTGTTGGTCAGATATATTTTTCCCCCTCTCTCTCATTGTCCTTTAATGAACCAATATTGAATCTCTTTGGTACTGAAACTTTCTCCATATCTCTCTCTCTCTCCTTTCTTTCTTTCTCTGTTGGTAGGGCTTCCCTTAGTATCTGAAGTAGGGCAGGTCTTTTATTAGCAAAATCTCTCAGCATTTGTTTGTCTGTGAAAAATTTAAGCTCTCCCTCAAATTTGAAAGGGAGCTTTCCTGGATAATGTATTCTTGGTTGGAGATTTTTCTCTCTCAGAATTTTAAATGCATCATGCCACTGCCTTCTCACCTCCACAGAAGCTGCTGAGTAATCACTACTTAGTCTTATGTTGTTTCCTTGGTATGTGGTGAATTGCTTGTCTCTTGCTTCTTTCAGAACTTGCTCCTTCCCTTCAATATTTGACAGTCTGATCAGAATATGTCTTGGAGTGGGTTTATTTGGATTTATTCTATTTGGAGTTCACTGAGAATTTATGCTTTGTGTATTTATGTTGTGTAGGAGGTTTGGGAAGTTTTCCACAATTTCTATGGCTACTCTTTCTAGATCTTTACCCTTCTTTTCTTCTTCTGGGACACCAATGTGTCTTATATTTGGATGTTTTATTTTATCTATCATATCCCTGAGGTCCATTTAAATTTTTTTTGATTTTTTCCCCATTCTTTATTTTGTTATTTCATTTTCTGTTCTGTGGCCCTTGAGGTCACTGATTCATTGTTCAGCTTCATCTAGTCTTGTACCATGAGGATTCAGGTTCTTTTTAATTTGGTCAACAGTTTCTTTCATTTCCATAAGATCATCTATTTTTTTATTTACTTTTGCAATTTCTTCTTTATGCTCTTCTAGGGTCTTCTTCATGTCCTTCATATCCCATGCCATACTCTTCTTCATGTCCTTTATATCCTGTGCCATGTTCTCATTTTTGGTCTTTAGTTCTTTCGTTAATTGCTCCAAGTGCTCTGTCTCCTCTGATCTTTTGATTTGGTTGTTTGTGTTTGGGTTGTCCATATCACATGGTTTTATCCTATGCTTTAAAATTATTGGTTGTTTTTGGCCTCTTGGCATTTGCTTTACTTGATAGAATTCATTCAGTATATGTAGGATTATTCAAAGTCTAATATCTAATTTGTTAGATCTACACCTTTGTGCGAACACTTTCTCTAAGTAACCAGCAGATGGGGTCTGCAAGTCACCTATTCCCTTCAAGTGAGTTCTCCCCAACTTTGTCTCTGTGGTGTGGAAGTCTGATTCTTATGAGGTCCAACTGGTGCACAACATTTGGGTGTGTTTTTGGTGCTGTCCACTCTGAATGTGGGATGTGTGTCTGAGCAGTTAGGGAGGGAGGGCAGCTTTGATAATCAAACCTCTCATGTATTCCTGGAGATTTAAGGCTGTTGCAAGAGTCTAAACCTTCAGTTCAATCTCACCACAGATTGTCTCTGCCCTGACTGACAAGTCCTTGGTATTGTTGTATGGTCCCTGGAGTTTCCAGGTGGGTCCCTCTTCCAAGCCGTGACCTTCTAGGGCCTCTGCTGATGGAAGGTTGTGCTACATCACAAGTGTGCACCATCACTCAAGGGAAGTTCTGGGCCACTGGGCCATATAGGTGCATTCCCATCCTGCTGTAAGGATGACTGTGTGGGGCATGTTAATTTCCCCTTTTTTGCACAGCTCCATCTTCCCAGCTCTGGGACAATTAGCTGTGGGTGCACAAAAGGCTACTGTCTATGCCCAATGTTGTGGCATGTGCACATGGTGCTGGAAACACTTCCTGTCACAGTGGGGTTTTTTTTGGCACAGCTCTGGGCTGTGGCACTGGCACCGGGCAGGAGCATTCCCAGCCTGCTGGGAAGATGGCTGCAAAGGGCATGGTTATTTTCCCCTTTTGGCTCACCTCTGCTTTCCTTGCTCCAAGACAATTAGCAGCAGGTGTGCAAAAGGCTATCTTCCATGCCAGATATTGAGGCATACCCACAGCCTGTTCCTGTCATGCTTCACTGTGCAGTTCTTGCTGCTGTATGTGCAGACACTTTTGGGTTTCTTAAAAAAAAGAACTAGTCCACCTCCAAACACCAACACACATATTCCTCACAACGCAGCATGGCTGCTGCATATTCAGCATGCTTACTTACTCATTTCAGAATGTAGACTCCTGGTTTCACCAAGTACATGGTCCCTGTGGATTTAGCAGAACTTCTCAAGCAGGTGCATCACTGGAACTGGTGTTCTGGGTCACTTTCTGGCTTTTATCTAGTATTTTTCACAGAGGTGTTCTTTTGCCCTGTCTCTCCTAGCCGCCATCTTAGGTTCTCCCAAACTGTGTCTTTTAAAGGCAATTTTACTGAGATATATTCACACACTATATAATTCATCCAAAGTATACAACCAATGGCTCAGAGTATCATCATATTGTTGTGCATTAATCACCACAATCAATTTTAGAATATTTTCATTACTTCAAAAAATAATAATAAATAAATAGCAAAAAAAAAACAAAAAACAAAAAACAAAAAAACACTAAAGCATCCTATAAACCTTAAACCTTAATCCCCCTTTATTTATTAATTTTTTGGCTTATTTTTTTTTTTTTTACTCCTCAGTCCATACACTGGATATAGTGAGTGTCAGTTGCAAGGTTTTCACAATTACGAAGTCACACCATAAAAGATATATACTTATACAATCACCTTCAAGAATCAGGACAACTGTATTCCAGTTCAGGTGATTCAGCTATTTCTCTCTAGCTATGCTACTGCAGTAGAAATGTAAATGAATATCTATATAATGCATAAGAATAACCTCCAAAATGACCTCTCAACTCTATTTGAAATCTCTTAGTCACTGAAACTTTATTTTGTTTCATTCCTTTTACCCCTTTTGGTCAAGAAAACATTCTCAATTCCACAGTGCCAGGGCCAGGCTGATCTCTCAGAGTCATGTCCTACTTTCCAGGAAGACTTACACTCCTGGGATTCATGTCCCATGTAAGGGGGAGGGAAGCGAGTTAATTTTCAGATTTGGATTAGAGATACAGGCCACATCTGAGCAACAAAACAGGCCCTCTGGGAGTGACTCTTATGCATTGTAATAATTAGATTCAGCTTTGCCATTGGAGAGATAAGTTTCATAAGGGCAACTTATGATTGCAGATTTGGTTCATTAATTTGGGAGCCATTATTGCTTAAGAGAATAGCAGGAATTCCCCAGGTGGTGAAGTTCAGAAATTCCACATTTTTCCCCAGTCCCTCATGGGGACATAGCAAATACTTTTTTATTTTCAGTCCAAAATATTCTGTGATGTAGTGGGGTATTACATCAGCCTGTACAGATTAACAAGATATCATACCCTATTCTAGGTTCAATGTAATTACTTTGTTTAAATAAACTGACCATAGAGGTTAAATTTGTTAGTGTGCTACAGAAAATGTAAATTTCATACCAAATAAACCTCCCTTCCTTTGGTCTCATACAGAAGTTGGATTTTTAAAGCACAGTCAATATCATCCCTTACCCTGAATTCTAACTTACCTTTTTCCTAACAAAGTCCATTTCTTTCATATCTCCAGTTATAGTCTGATTTTCCTTTCAGCTTCTTTAAAAGTTTCTGTATGGAGTAATGCTGACTTTCAGAGCTGCAGAAATCTAACTCTGACTCTCAGGTGTCACACAGATACCTAAATTTGCAGCAAACTACTAGGTTATACAGAAAGAGTTCAGCATCTCAGAATTTAGAATTAAGTTAAACTCAGTAATAGATGAGACTACTGTAAGAGTTTACAATTAGGGAACCTTTATAAAAAGGATTGTTGAATATTCAGTATTCCTTCATCATTGAATGCCCAATCTCTATCCCTGCCCTATCCCCTGATAACCTATGCTCTCTAATTCAATTCTCAGCATTTACTCATTAGAAATATTTTATATTAGTGAGAACTTACAATATTTGTCCTTTTGTTTCTGGCTTATTTCACTCAGCATAAGGTCCTCAAGGATCATTTACCTAGTTTCATGCCTCACAACTTCATTCCTTCTTGCAGCAGCTCAACATTCCATTGTATGTATACACCAGTGTTGGCCCCTCTGTTTATCAATCCATGCCCCTTTAGGTTACCACTATCCATTGCAAATCATGAATAATGCTGATGTAAACATCAGTGTTCAAATGTCTGTTCATGTTCCCACTTTCAGTTCTTCCAAGTATGCACCAAATAATGGGGTCACTGGATCATATGGCAGCCCTACACCCAGCCTACTGTGAAACCAATATGCTGCCTTCAAGAGCAGCTGTGCCATTCTAATTCCCTATTAACAGCAAATATTTACCAGGGAGTAGGTATATATCTCTCTCCACACCTTCTTCAGCACTTGTATCTGTTTATTTTTAAACACTTTTATTCACACACTAAACTTTCCATCCTAAGTTAACTGTAAGTTGCTCCCAGTAAAATCACATAGTTCTACATTCACCAACAAAATCTATATGAGAGCATTTCCGTTTCCTCACAAAGAAAGAAGAGGAAAAAATAAAATGAGTATAAATGATTAAAAGAGACAACAACAACAATTACAAGAATCTCATATCCCTCCATTTTATCTCCTCTTACTGACATTTAAATTTGGTTTGTAGCCTTTGCTTATAATTAATGGAAGAATATTAGTGTTACTGTTTAGTATAAACCCAAGTTTGCACTGACTATTTTTTTCCATATACCATCCCATTTTCAACACCCGCTGTGCCAGTTTAAATGTATTATGTCCCCCCAAATGCCATTATCTTTGATGTAATCTTGTGTGGGCAGACCTATCAGTGTTAATTAGATTGTAATTCTTTGAGTGTTTCCATGGAGATATGCCCCACCCAACTGTGGGTGATGACTCTGATTGGATAATTTCCATGGAAGTGTTGGCCCTCTCATTCAGGGTGGATCTGAATTAAATTACTGGAGTGCTATGTAAGATCAGACAGAAGGAGCAAGCTAGTGCAGCCAAGAGGGACACTTTGAAGAATGCACAGAAGCTGAGAGAGTAGCTGCAGATGAAAGATGGTTTGAAGATGGCCATTGAAAGAAGACTCTTGCTCCAGAGAAGCTAAGAGAGGACAAACACCCCAAGAGCAACTAAGAGTGACAGTTTTGAGGAATTGCAGCCTAGAGAGGAATGTCCTGGGAGAAAGTCTTTTGAATCCAGATGCCGGCCACAAGCCTTCCCAGCTAACAGAGATTTTCTGGATACCATTGGCCATCCTCCAGTGAAGGTACCCAATTGTTGATGCATTACCTTGTACACTTTACGGCCTTAAGACTGTAACTGTGTAACCAAATAACTCCCCTTTTATAAAAACCAATCCATTTCTGGTGTTTTGCATTCTGACAGCATTAGCAAACTAAAACAGATTTTGGTACCAGGAGTGGGGTGCTCATGAGTTTGCAAACACAAAACATATTGGAACGGCTTTTTCAATGGATAATGGAAGATTTTGGAAGAATTGTGAGGAGCTCAATAAAAAAGGCCTAAACTGCTTTGAAGGGACTGTTTGTGGAAATATGGACTCTAAAGATACTTCTGATGAGGCCTTGAGGAGAAATGATGACTGTGTTGTTGCAAACTGGAAGAAAGGCAATCCTTGTTTTAAAGTGGCAGAGAATTTGGCAAAATTGAGTCTTGGTGTTGGATGGAAGGCAGAATTTGAAAGCAATGACCTGGAGTATTTAGCTGATGAGCTCTCCAGGCAAAATATAGAAGTAGCCTGGCTTTTACTTGCAGCTTATAGGAAAATGCAAGAGGACAGAGATAAGCTGACAAATGAAACATTGTTTTCAAAGAAACCAGAAATTGATGGCCTGAAAAACTCTGAGCTTCCAGGGGGTGAAACCTCAGAGGCTACAGCCCAACATGAGGATGTAACAAGACATGGAACCCAGCTACCATTTCAGTACAAGCCAAGATTGGAGGTAGAGTTATCCAGAAAGGATTTGTGGAAAGTCCTATTGTCTGACACCTTTGACCCATGTGTGCTTCATGCAAAGCCAACAGAATTTTTGCAAGCTTTTTACAGACAGAGGCACTGCCACTTGGGACTGGAGGAGAAAGGGAAGAAACAAATTGATGGAAAAGTTTCTTCAGAGACAGAGCCAGGGTGGAAGTCTGGAGTCAAGAGGCCTTGGGCTGGGAGAATGGAGTGGCCCACATGCATGGAAAGGGTGAGTTTGCCCTGGAGGTCGAGGGTGGACCTTCCACCTTGATGATCCCAAAGAGTTTTGCCACACCAGGCCCCAAAGAGGGTGGACACAGTCCCAGGAAATTGGCAACAGCCTGGCTGCCACTGTACTGTTCTGAAGAGGTTGAGTGTGTGCCCCAGAGATGGAAGGGAATTCAGGTGCTGCCCCATTGTTTGAGGAGGGTGAGGCTGAGAACATGGTCTCCCCAATGTGGGGATATGCTGGAGAACTCACCCCAGTGTTTGGAGAGGAAAGAGCTGCCAAAAAGGCCCTTAGGAAAGGTTAGACTCCCACTCTCTCAAGCCCCAAGGGTGGAACATCATACTGTAAATGACTCTCAGTCTTTGAAATCTAACAGAGGTTGTCCTGCAGGTTTTAGGATCTGTTTTGGTCCTGTAAACCCTGTTTTCCTTTCAGTTTCTCCTTATGGCAATGGGAATGTTTATCCTATGGATGTCCCTCCTTTGTATATTGGAAGCACATAACTTGTTCTATGTTCACAGATCCACAGCTAAAGCATAATTATGCCTTAGTATCAACAAGGCCAATAATTGTTTTTGATAGGATCTTGTACTTAACTATTGTTACTGAAATGATTTAAGTTTCTGCGGTATTGTTGTGGGATGAATGTATTTTGTATATGGAAAGATAATGTCATTTGAGAGTCCAGGGGGTGGAATACACCAGTTTTAATGTATTATATCCCCCCAAATACCATTATCTTTGATGCAGTCTTGTGTGGGCAGACTTATCATTGTTGATATGATTAAAACTCTTTGAGTGTTTCCATGGAGATGTGCCCCACCCAATTATGGGTGATGACTCTGATTGGATAATTTCCATTGAAGTGTTACCCCATTCATTCAGGGTGGATCTAAATTAAATCACTGAAGCCATATTAAGGAGCTGACAAACAGAAGGAACTCAGTGCAGCTGAGATTGATATTTTGAAGAGGAGCCACAGCCAAGGGGGAAACTTTGAAGAATGCACAGAAGATGAGAGAGTAGCTGCGCTTGAAAGTTTGAAGATGGCCATTGAAAGCAGCCTTTCCTTTGGAGAAGATAAGAGAGGACAAATGCCCCCAAGAGCAATGGAGTGACATTTTTGAGGAGCTGAAGCCTAGAGAAGAATATCCTGGGTGAAAGCCATTTTGAAATCAGAACTTGGAGCAGATGCCAGTCATGTGCCTTCCCAGCTAACAGAGGTTTTCTGGACACCATTGGCCATCCTCCAGTGAAGGTACCCAATTGTTGATGCATTCCCTTGGACACTTTATGGCCTTAAGACTGTAACTGTGTAACCAAATAAACCCCCTTTTATAAAAGCCAATCTATTTCCAGTGTTTTGCATTCCAGCAGCATTACCAAACTTGAACAGTATCTTAAATACATAATTCCTCTGCTTTATTGCCTCCATGGTTTCTTCTGAGGAGTCCATCCATAGTTTTATGATCTTCTCTTTTATGCAATGGATCACTTTCCTCCTGCTGCTTTCAGAATTCTCTTTGTCTTTGACATTTGACAAACTAGTTAGTGACTTTACTGGAGAAGGTCTATTTGGACCTATTCTGTGTAGGGTATGCTGTACTTCTTGGGCATGTAATTTTGTCTTTCCTAAGAGTTGGGAAATTGTCAGTTATTCCCTCCATTATTCTTTCTGCTCCTTTTTCCTTCTCTTCTCCTTCTGGGACACCCATAACATGTATATACATGTGCTTCATGTTGTCATTCATTTCCCTGAGACCCTGCTAGTAGCTTTCCATTGTTTTCCCTATGTGTTCTTTTGTGTGTAGGATTTCAGATGTCCTATATTTTTGTTCATTAATCCTTTATTCTTTCCCTTCAAAATGGCTATTGTGTGTCTCCATTGTGTATTTCATCTCTTCCATTATGCCTGCCATTCCCTTCATTCATGTTTGTTTTTTCAAGCTTTTATTTTCTTTTGTATGGTCACTCTATGTCTTCTTTGTATTCCTCAACTCTTTGACATGTTTTCCTTCAACCCATTGAATTGATTTAGAATATGTGTTTGGACATCTTTATTAGTTGTTTCAACTCATGTATCTCAGTTGAGGTGTTAGTTTGTTCCTTTAACTGGGCCATATCTTCATGCTTTCCAGTTTGACTCATGAGTTTTTGCTGGTGTCCATGCATCTGATTTCTTTGATTAGTTTATTCTTGAAGGTCATTTTCTCTCTTTTACCTAGGGTTTTCTTGATTGCCTCTATTCTCTATCAGTTCTTTGACAATCAGTTTAACTTATTCTAGACCTCTTGCATAGCTTCTATTTAAATGATCACAATACACAGCTCCTGTTTTTCTGGTTCTTGCACTGCCTATTATATGGAAGTTTTTTGAAGATGATCTCCATAGATAGGATTGACTACACCCCAGCCAAATTTTCCCTTTCAAGACATGCCCAAGTTTCAGAAAAATGGGTTAATTGGTATGAAGTTTCCCCAGGTAGAATACACAGCAGCATGCCAGTCTTTCCTTTGATGTCTCTTGGTTCATTGCTTTTCCTATCCAGCCCAGCAGGTGGCAGTTGTCAGCCCACAGCTCCCCAACAGCATAAAGGTGTGTGGTGCCTTTAATTATCAGCAGACACTTTTCCTGACTGGGACAGACTTGAGACATATGCTGAGGCAGAAAGGGGGCTTAAACTGTTTCTGTTTTCCAATCCCTGGGGTCTGAATTCTCTGAATGAGAGCCAAGACTTTTTATGGTCCCTCTTAGCCCCTTTGTTGTGGAAGTTAAACCCTTTAGAGAATCATCTCTTTCAACTGACTAGTTAGATTTGTTTCCCAGACTTACCTTAACTCCACCTTTGCCTGGTGCAGTGCTGGTAACTGAATATGCCTGGGTCTTTCTTTAATGGACTGCTGAAAATTAAAAAATGAATAAATAAATAAAATAAAGCACCCTGGGTTTGCTAATCAAGAGCCCAAGTTTGTAAGTGGCTCTTTGTTCCCTTTTCCTGTTATTTGAGCTCATCCAACTTCAAAAGCTTCTATTTTCTTTTCTTTCTTTTTTTTTTTTTTTTTCACCATCAGCCCCACCTCCTTGCTGCTGAGCATCTTTCTGTGCTTTTTCTGGATGTATCTGTATCTGGAGCTTGTATTCAGCTGTCCAGATTTTTTAATTAAATCCACAATTGGAGCTTGCTTGAACTCTCCTTCTCTTACCCCTAGAAGAGACTGCTTCTTTTATCCCAGCAAAGTGACTCTAAAACAGCCTTCAGTGTCAGTGAAGGAAGGGCACCTAACTCCACAGATTGGGGGAATTATTTACATTTTTTTCATTGCTTTCTCAGCCTTTCCACCCATTCCACACTCTTTTGCATTGTGTGTCTGGTCATGAAAGTACCACAAACTACTATTTCAGACAGTTCTTGCTATTTACTCACTGCCCTAGGTGAGGAGCTAAATTCCACACCTCCTTATGTGGCCAATCTTGCCCTGCCTCTCCAATCTGTGTATTTTGCTAAGTTTTATCTAATAACATTCAGTATTTTTTACTTTTATACTTACTTCAGGCAATTGGTCCTTTGGTTTTTATATGTTGTATCCATTTCTTTGTCTCTCTTTTCCTTTATTGAATCATCTTTCTCTGTACTGTTGGTCTGACTGACCCCTTTCTCACTTCTGTTTCTGAATATTTTCTAAATACTTTGTGGTTACACTGTGGTTTATATTACACAATCTACCTCTATAAACTACTAATTTGGAAAGATAACATATCTTTAGTAACATACAAGCTTTCTGCTCTCATATCCCTGTTTCCCCCTGTATTAGTTAGGGTTCTCTAGGGAAACAGTATCAATGAGCAGTGTCTCTGACTATCAAATTGTAAAAGTGACTCACCCAATTGTGGGTATGCATGAGTCCAAATTCTGTAGAGCAGTCAGCAAACTGTCAACTCCAAGGAAGATATCCAATGAACTCCTCAGGAAATGAGCTGGCAACTTCAATGAACTCCTCAGGAAATGAACTGGGATCTTCGATGAATGTGTTTGATGAACTCCTCAGGAAATGAACTGGCAACTTCGACGAACTCCTCAGGGAATGCTTCACTGGGCAGCCAAAGAAGAAGTGAAGGTCCTCTATCTGCCTTGCTTATAAGTCTTCAACTGATTAATTGGATTAAATCCAGCCAATTGCATTCTCTCATTGTGGAAGGCATGCCCTTTGGTGAGTCATCAGTCACAGCTGCAGTCAACTGACTGATAATTTAATAAATCAGCCTGTTGGTTTATTACCCAGCCACAAATATCCTCACAGCAATTGTTAGGCCAGTGTTTGCTTGACCAGACAGCTGGGTACTATCACCTGGTCAAGTTGACACATGAACCTAACCATCACACCCCCTTTATGTTGTTTTTGTCCCATTTTAACACTTTATATTTTGTATATCCATGATCAGGAAGTATTCCTTTTTGTTCTTCAATTGTAATCTGATTTTTGTATGAATAAAGAATAGAGTTGTATATTGAGGATACAGTGCTATTGGGTTTTGCATTTACCCTTTAGTTACCCTTAAGGTTGATCCTCATTTCTTCACACTACTCCAAGCCACACTCTTCTGTCCTTTCCCTTCAAACTTCAGGACTCCCTTTAGGAATTCTCATAGGGCAGATCTTTTGTTTATGAAATTGCAAAATTTCTGTGTATATGTGAATATTTTAAATTGTCCCTCAGCTTTGAAGGACAGTCTTGCTGGATAAGAATTTTGCTGGTTTTTTTTTCTTCTTTCAGTTCCTTAAATTTATGATACCACTGCTTTCTCACTTCCATGGTTTCTGATAAGAAATTGGTGCTAGCTTTGTTGAGGATCCCTGGTATGTCACAAATCACTTTTCTCTTTGCTGCTTTCAAAAAGTATCTTTTTTTCACATTTAATATTCAGATTAGTGTGTGTCCCAGAGTCTATAAGGATTTATTCTTTTGGGAGGATGTTGCATTTCTTCGACATGTATTGCTCTAGTTTGCTAATACTGCCAGAATGCAAAACACCAGAGATGGATTGGCTTTTATAAAAGGGGGGTTATTTGGTTTATTTCCAATGGTGTCTGGAAACATCTGTTTGCTGGGAAGGCACGTGGCTGGCATCTGCTCCAAAGTTCTGGTTTCAAAATGACTTTCTCCCAGGACATTCCTCTCTAGGCTGCAGTGCCTCAAAAATGTCACTCTTAGTTGCACTTGGGGTATTTGTCTTCTCTTAGCTTCTCTGGAGCAAGAGCCTGCTTTCAACAGCCATCTTTAAACTGTCTCTCACCTGCAGCTCCTGTGCTTTCTTCAAAGTGTCCCTCTTGGCTGTAGCTCCTCTTTAAAAGTTCACTCTCATCTGCACTGAGTTCCCTCTGCCTGTCAGCTCATTTGTATGGCTCCACTGATCAAGGCCCACCCAATGTGCTGGCCAACACTCCATGGAAGTTATCCAATTAAAATCATCACCCACAGTTGGGTGGGGCACATCTCCACAGGAACACTCAAAGAATTATAATCTAATCAAAACTGATAATGTCTGCCCACACAAGATAATGGCATTTGGGGGACACAATATATTCAAACTGGCACATGTATATTTATTTATTTCATAAGATTTGGGGATTTGGGGGCCATTATTTCCTCAAATATCCTTTCTGCCCCCTTTCCCTTCTCTTCTACTTCTGGTACACCCATGATGCCCATGTCTGTGCGCTTCATGCTGTCATTCAAGTCCCTGAGACACTGCTCAATTTGTTCTATTATTTTCTCTATCTGTTCTTCTGACCATATGATTTCAATTGTCCTGTTTTCTAGCTTGCTGATTGTTTGTTCTCTCTGTTCATAACTGTTCATATCTGCTGTAAGCCTCTGGTGTATTTTAATCTCTACTGCTTGTTATTATTAAGATTGCACTTTTTGTGCAATCATTTCGTCTCCAGGAGAGATCTCCCATTATTCTGATCCTTCTCCAGGAATCTTTATCTGTTCCATGTGTTTTAATGCAGACTTTCCTCCCCAGCTTCTATTATCTTCTTGAATTCTGTCCCTCATATAGTATTCCTTTTTCCTTACATTTTTCAGTTCTGGGACCCATCCTGTCTTACAGCATTTCTGTTTAGTCCCCTTTTTTCTGTGAGGCTTTACTGCCTCTGGTTTCTTTCCTGCTAATATATCCTGCCCAGGGAGCCAGATGGAGTCATCCCAGAAAGATGGCTTACTTCAGAAAAGTCATTTTGTGTTTAGGTGGTCCAGTCAACTGAAACTGGATTTAGTGAGGGAACAGCATGTCATCCTAGTTTTTCTCTCACAGTCTCTCCCATTTTTTCTTTCCATTGGGGCCCTTTTGTATGAAGCTCTCCTCAGCAGCTCTTACATGCACTGTGTCTCTGTGAACTCCATCCCTGTGCCTGGATATGCATGGAGTTCTAACTCACTGCTGTGAATTGCTCTATAGTACCTGTCCATGGTAGGAGGGCCCCGGACCATGTTGTCCCTGTGTGACTCCCAAGCTGTATGGGAGCAAGTGAGGGAGAGGTAAATTGGTATAAGAGCAGTCTGGGACAGAATTTGCTACCTCATATGTTTTAGTTTCTTCAATTCAGCATCTGTTGAATGCTTTCAGATTCTTCACCATTATCCAGGGTTCTAAGCAAGTGGGATTTATCATTTTATCTTTGGGGGTGCTTTTTCAGTGGAAATCTTATGTTGCCATGTTGATGACATCAGCTCCCTAACCTCTTTTATTTGGGCTCCACTGAAGAATAACTATTTTCTCACTCTTTTACATCACTATCGGCCACCACAACTCCACAGAGAATTCTGGAGCTAAGTTTGCATACCAAAGAAGTCATTAATCTGCTCCATTAAATATGTATACCATCCTTTAGTGGCTCAAAGCACATACAAAAACTTGAAAAATGTCAGGGCTTTTTCTTCCTACTCCTAGGTCTAGCTTCATTTCCATTGAATGTGCTTTAGTATAAACAATATCATGCTTATTAGTTGAGAGTTTCTTACTGGCTCATTGACTTTAAGATAAGAGTGACATTCAGCTTCCTGATATCTATTTTTACTCCCCAAAATATATGTGGAGAATTTTCCTCTTTAGAGCCTTGATAATGTAATAAATAAGGATTCTAAACATGTTTTTTTTTATTTTATTTTGAAATGAATTCAAAGTTATAGGAACAGTTGCAAAAACAATAAAACCCCATACACAGAACTCCAGCATACCCTGACCCCCCTCCCCCAATACCCCAATCCACCAACTTCAACATCCTGTCACACCACCATTTCTTTCTTTCCCTCCCTCCCTCCCTATCACCCGTAATCTATTGCTCTGTCTTCTGAACATATGAGAGCTAGCTGCACACATCCTTGAACAAACACTGTAATTCACATATACAATTCCCATGAACAAGAACATTCTGTTATGCAATCCCATTAAGCACAGCTAAGAAGTTCAAGAAATTCAACACTGATACAAAGCTTACATTCTATATTTCCTTTTATTTGATTTTTCTTATGTCTCAACTGTGTCCCTTTGAGCCTCCTGTCCTCCATCCTCAAATCCCATCCAGGATCATCCTTGGCATTCAGTTGTCATCTATTTAGACTGTCTTTTTTTTTTTTCAATTGTGGAAACATATATACAACCTAATCTTCCCATTCCACCCCCTCTCCCTAGCATTCCATTAGTGGGATTAATCACATTTAGAATGTTGCAATGCTATCACCTTCCCACTTTCCATCATTAGAAATTTCCCTTCACCTCAAACAGCAACCCTACCCTCATTTCTTAACTCCCCATCACCCCTTCCCCCACTTCTCATAACCCATACTTTACTTTTCATCTCTATGGTCATTTTCTCTGATAATTTCTTTGTTTTTACTGTGGGGCTTAAATTTAACCTCTTAAATCCATAATAATCTTGTTTTTCTTTGATACCACCTTCACTTCAATAGGACACACAAACTATGCTCCTATGCTCCTCCATTCCCTCACCTTTATATAGTTCTTGTCAAAAATTACATATTTTACATTGAGTCCAAAACCACTGATTTGTCATTAGAGTTTGTGTATTTTATATCATGTAGGAAGTAAATAGTGAAGTTACAAATCAAAAATTATTGACTTCTATTTGTATTCCATTGTGGTCAGTGATTGTGCTTTGAATATATTCAATTTTTTTGTTTTTAATTTATTGAGGCTTGTTTTATGTCCCAGCATATGGTCTATTCTGGAGAAAGTTCCATGATCACTAGAGAAAAATGTGTGTCCTGGTGATTTGGGATTTAAGGTTCTATATATGTCTGTTAAAATTCTCTCTATCTCTCTCTCCTTTCTTTGTTTCTATGCTGGTAGGGCTCCCTTTAGTATCTTAAGTAGGGCAGGTCTTCTATTGGCAAAATCTCTCAGCATTTGTTTGTCTTTCAAAAATTAAGCTCTCCCTCAAATTTGAAGGAGAGTTTTGCTGGATAAAGTATTCTTGGTTGGAAATTTTCCTCTCTCAGAATTTTACATATGTCATGCCACTGCCTTCTCACCTCCATGGTGGCCACTGAGTAGTCACTACTTAGTCTTATGTTGTTTCCTTTGTATGTGGTGAATTGCTTTTCTCTTACTGCTTTCAGAACTTGCTCCTTCTCTTCAGTATTTGGCAGTCTGATCAGAATATGTCTTGGAATGGGTTTATCTGGATTTATTTTATTTGGAGTTTGCTGGGCATTTATGCTTTGTGTGTTTATATTGTGTAGAAGGTTTGGGAAGTTTTCCCCAACAATTTCTTTGAATACTCTTTCTAGACCTTTGCCCTTCTCTTCCCCTTCTGGGACACCAATGAGTCTTAAATTTGGACATTTTATTTTCTCTATTGTATCCCTGAGATCCATTTTGATTTTTTTCAATTTTTTTCTCTGTTCTTTCTTTTGTTCTTTCATTTTCTGTTCTGTGGTCCTCTAGGACACTGAGTCGACGTTCAACTTCCTCCATTCTTGTATTATGAGTATCCAGTCTTTTTAATTTGGCCAAAAGTTTCTTTTATTTCCATAAGATTTTCTGTTTTTTTTTTATTTACTCTTGAAATTTCTCTTTATGCTCTTCTAGGGTCTTCTTTATGTCATTTATATCCTGTGCCATGTTCTTCTTCATGTCCTTTATATCCTGTGCCATGCTCTCATTCTTTGATTGTAGTCCTTTGATTAATTGCACCAAATACTGTGTCTCTTCTGATATTTTGATTTGGGTGTTTTGGATTGGGTTCTCCATATTATCTGGTTTTATCATATGCTTTAAATTTTTCTGTTGTTTTTGGCCTCTTGGCATTTGCTTTGCTTGATAGGGTTCTTTCAAGTTGTAAAAAATACAACTTGTGGGGTTTGTGTCTGGATGGTTAGGGAGGCAGGGCAGCTTTAATAATCAAACCTCCCAGGTGTTCCTGGAGAGTCAAGGCTGTTGCAAGAGTCTAACCCCTCATTTTAGTTTTGCCCCAGATTTTTTCTGCCGCTGACCCACAAGTCCCTAGCATTGGTGTAGCATCCCTGGATTTTCTGAGTGGGCCCCCTTTCTCAGCTGTGACCTTCCAGGACTTCTCCTGAGGGAAGGCTGTGCTATGTCATAAGTGCACATCATCCCTCAAGGGAAGCCCCAGGCCTCTGGGCCATGCAGGGGCACTCCCAGCCTGATGCAAAGATGGCTGAATGGGGCATCTCAACCCCCCACCTTTTGCACAGCTCTGCCTTCCCAGCTTCAGGATAACTAGCTGTGTATGCACCCAAGCCCACTGTCCATGGCTGATATTGTTGCATGTGCATGGTCCCATGAGATACTCTCCCTGTCACACTGGGTTTCCTGATGCACTTCTGGGTACAGCCCTGGGCAGGAGTGTCTCCAGCCCACTGGGGAGCTGGCTGCAAGAAGTGTGGTTTCTTTCTCTTTTTGGGTCTCCCCTCTGCCCCCCAGCCATGAGGGAATCAGCAGCAGTCTGTTCTCCATGCCAGACACCGAGAGGTTGGCACAGCCCTCTCCTGCCATGTTTCACTGTGTGGTTCTCACCATCGTAACTGCAGCTGCTCCTGGATTTTTTTTTTAAAGAACTAGTCCATCTCCAAACGCCAACCCCTGGTTTCCCCACACCGCAGTGCGGCCATGGGGCTCTCAGCCAGCTTACTCACTCATTTCATAGTGTAGACTCCCGGTTTCACCAAGTGCATGGTCCCTGTGGTTTTAGCAGAGCTTATCCAGCTGGTGCATCACTGAAACTGGTATTATGGGTCACTTTCTTGTTTTTATCTAGTATTTTTCATGGAGGTGTTTTTTTGCCCTGTCTCAACTAGCCACCATCTTAGGTTCTCTTCTCCAAACATGTTTTATGAGACTAAATGTTTCTAAGGCAAATCATTATAGAATACTATGGTTTTATTCCAAGAAGGCCCTTCTTCTTATGGCCGCATGATTCTCACAGAGCCAGGGTATGACCTCTGGAATATACCCAGATGGTGAAGTGTCATGAGGTCTATATAATTTCAGCATTGGAAACATCAGTCAGCTCTTCTGTTTGCTCGTTATTTTCCAGAACTGAATTGCCTCTTTAAATACCTGTGGATGGAATGATGACTACAAGGATAAAGTGTAATTGTAGATGTAGCAGCTTTGAAGCAATGGAGGTACTATTTAGAAAAAAAGAAAAGAAATTTTGAGAATTGTTCTGCTGTATTGATTAATTCTCCAGTACATATTACAGTACCCAAGAATAGCAACTCTAAAGAAACTATTTTTTGCATCTTTGCTTTTGCTAGAAGAGCTCTCCATTTTTCTATTTATTCAGGAATTTACAGATACTACCCAAATCCAAACCATAGTTTACCAGGGCAAAGGACTGAATGAATTTGCTGTATTATAAACAAATAGAAGAAAAGGATATGTTTTTCTATATATAAATATTGTGGATTAAATTTATCCTTAAGATACTGGCAAATTTTTAATTGTGTTATCTTTAACAGGCTTTCTTTTGCTACAAATACTCTCATTGGTTTTCATTGCTATATATGCTAATGTTCTACACTAGGCAAAACTGAATATGCATTGTTTCATTCTTGATCTCATAATAAAATTAACAAATACACATAGTTTAAAAAATCCACATAGAGCAAAACTGGATATAATAAAACATAATTTCATCTGCATTTCCACTGATTTGCCCCTATTAACTTACCTTTTCTTCACATTAAGATATTTCTATACATTATTAAACATTTGTATTGTGTACATCTTTTGACTTTCCTGTGTACCAAATAGGAGCAATTGCTAAATGTTCATTATACTTCTTTATTTACACTAATATAGATTTGATCATCTTTCTACCTCAAACTTTAAAAATCAACATTATTCTTTCTTTCTTCCTTCCTTCCTTTGCAGTGGAATAAAAAATGTCCATCATGATTTATTAAAGAGTCGTTTTCCAGAGTCCCTTGATAATTCTTGGCTCTCACCTTAACAATCACTTATAATGATCTATAAATGTTAAAGTTTATAAAACTTGAAATTTGGAGATTTTAATGGCATTTATATTGACTCTGTAGATTGATATGGTAAGAATGTACATCTTTATGAATTTGTACTTCTGATGCATGAATCAGATATCTTTGTCTTTTTAATTTTTATAAACAGGTATTAGTAAGATTTACAACTTCTAACCATAAAAGGCTTACACAACATTAATAAAGTTATTGAAATATTTTTG
Source organism: Choloepus didactylus (assembly GCF_015220235.1). Lineage (NCBI taxonomy): Eukaryota > Metazoa > Chordata > Mammalia > Pilosa > Megalonychidae > Choloepus > Choloepus didactylus. Next base: position 72,918,264 of record NC_051309.1, on the reverse strand, counting down.
AGATGAATTATATATTTTGTTAAAATTCTGATTGCTACCAGTGCATAGAAATTGAAATTGTTATTTCATATTGTTTCTGTGTCCAAAAAGATTACCAAACTGACTTATTTAAACTTTTTAATTACCTGATATTTTGGGGATGCTATATGACAGTCATAAAATTTACAAAAAGTTTAGATCACCAGATCTACTGTGCTCTTATTCTTTTTTTTTCTTTTTAAATGGATTAATATATTATTGAATTAAGATTGTCATTCGCACATATCATTGACTTGTACTCATCTTATGAGAATGCTTGTAATAAGTCAATAAAAATGTCACATTCCATTTGGGCTTTTGGTAGGTGTCTTTCATCTGAATAAGAAAATTCTTTCCAATTTCTAATCTGCTACTACATTTTAAAAGTATGAATAATATTGTGTTTTTGATTGCCTGATATACGTGATTTTTTTCTTTCTTTGTTATTCAGGTGAATTGAATTATACTTTTGATTTTTAATGTTTTCAACTATCCAATCATCATTCCGTTGTTAGAATGAACCAAGCTTCTCCATGATATCTTTTTTTAATATATTATCAAATTCAGTAGACTAAATTTTTTTAAGGATTAGAGCATCTATCATATGAATGAGAATGACTTGATTTGTTTCTGTATTACTGATGCTATTTTTTCCTGTTCACTTCATTCCTTGTTTTTAGCTTTACAGCATTCTTATGCTGATTGCTTAAGTGCATTCTTTTACTTAATAATTATAAAGATTGCACTGGATACATATACTATTCTTAAGCTTATGGGCTTTTTAAGTTTGAAATGGCCCAATTTTTGGTTTTTTAATATTTATATTCCAACTTAAATGCATCATTTCATGATCTCATCCAATTAAAGGGCTTAAATTACAAATTATAAGTTGAAGACTCAAAAATTTGCATTTCTTTGTGGCATGTTCTCCCCTGTACTGCAGCTTCATAAGTCCAAATGCCTACTCCATATCTACATTTGGATGTTAACTTGTATTTTATAATTTTCTTATTTAAACCTGAGCTCCAGCTTGTACCCCACAAGAAACATGTGCTTCCTGATATCTTCTCCATTTGATAATGAAACAATTTTTGCACTTACTCAAATAAAAAATACCAGCATCAACATGTTTCTGTCTCTTTTTCTCTTACTCCACAAACAATTTGCCAGAAACTCCTGTAAGCTATTCCCTAAAAATTTCAAGAATTTCACTCAGTACAGCCATTGGCATTATCCTGGTTAGAGCTACCATCATTTCTCACCTAAATTAAACCACTTAACTTTGCAGTAGAGGCTGCAGTGAAAAAGAGATAACAGATACAATGCTCTCAGTTGCACAGACATGTATTTCTCTCAATGTAACTGCTCAAAGTAAGACAGAAATTTCTGCTTATAAAGTCATCCAGCTATCCAGGAACTGAATGTTATTACTCTGGTATCCCTTAGAGTGTAGTTTTTGTCCAAAATGTTAGGAAAGGACATTTGTAGTCTTGCCAAAGAGAAAGTTAAAGAGCAGTGGAGAACAAGCAATATCCTTTTTGTACTTCCAAAAATTGTACATAATAGTTTATTCACATGGCTTGGGCAAGAACTTAATAACTTAGGGAAACTAGGAGAGTTTTCTCTAGACATCCAAAAAGGTTATATGAGTTACATCTGAAAATTGTCACCCAGTGACGTTCCATCCAGTCTGCCTTACCTACAGTAAAGTACTTGGTCATGCATTGACACTGCCCTCAGGAATTTCTTGCAAATAAAAGCCATTGCATGTGACTCACTGTGCAGATTTTAACTAATGGATTTATTCAATGACAATATTTACTTGATAGCTCAAATTTAATTTATAGTTATCCACTGTTTCTGTGATTAAATTTTATGTGAATAATATAATTATAGGGAAAGGTTTCATGATCAATTTTAATTTATTCTTGATTCATAGAATACTATTCCAAATAAGTCTTATGAATTTATTTATCAACACTTATATATTCTGTGCAATTTCATTCTCTTTTATTTTAATCCATATCATAATTGTCATTGTGAATGGCTGCTTTTAGTACTGAAATCTGCATAATGCTTTAAGCTTGGTTTTTCTAAAGATGCCATATAAATGTCATACACATCAAATTCATCAGGGTATTTATAATCACAGCAGGATGTCAGATACGTACATCCAGATATCTTGAGGATATAAATACATTGACTCTGAAGCTGGCAAATTGGGTTCTCATCCAGTCTCTAAAAATCTCAATCCTGGTGTCCTGGGGTAAACTTTCTTCATTAGCAAAAACACTTGTTGGACTATATTACCTCAGGCATACTCCAAACACTAAAACATGATGGCTCTAAAAAGATACTATCCTTCTGGCATTTATATGACCACCATCTGACTTTCTACAAAGTATGTTTTCTGTATACTGAAATAATTTCACTGCTATTTTTGCAAATGTAGCTGTTTTGCATATAATTTAAGAATAATACCTAAATATCACCCTTAAAAAAAAACTTCAATTTAAGACAAAATTAAAGTAAGTATGTGATAATGTTATGTTCATATGTACCTTAAATCCAAAAGAGGGCCAACGTGAGTGTGAATTACACAGGAACTTATTAGGAAAACAGTGGCTCTTCAATAGAAATGATGGAATTGACTAAGGATGATAAGGTGGAGACTGTAACGGGTGGGATCATTCAAACACATGAGGCAGAGTATATTCTGGATTGGATACTGGAAACTGTTGAGAAGTAATTTTGGACAGATATGTTGTTGCTGATCTATCATAGTTAATGTAAGCAGAGGTTTAAAAAATGAGTAATCAATTCATCAGTATCTTGGATATTGGTTATATTTTGATTGAATTTATTGTGGTAATAGTACACTGACATATAGCAATTCTTTCTGTCAAAGATTTCCTTTCTTCATCCCTCTCCCCTGTCTTTCATTGTTTTCTTTCTATCTCTGTCTGTTTCTTTTTCTTCCAACTTCTACCTTCATTTCTTTCTTTCTGCTTCTCACTTCCTTCTATCCATCCTTCCTTAATCCTTTATTTTTTTCATTTTTTCCCTCTTTTTCATCTTTCTTCTTCCTGTCTTTCTTTATAATTTGCATTCTTTCTTTCCTTGTTTCCTTAGTAGAGCTCAAATTCATCCCCATTTTTGACATACAAAACCCATGAATTTCTAGAGGATATAAATTAATTTGCCTTTCATAACTTACCAGAAAATTAGTGGTACAATTGTTTCCATTTACCTTTTATGTTAATTCTTCAAACCACCATTCTTCATATCCTCCAGGAAGACCCACTACATTATGTGAGTCTATGGGGAAAGCTGAAATTTGGCTAATCCGAACATACTGGGATACTGAATATCCTCGCCCATATTTACCTAATTTTGAGTTTGTTGGAGGATTGCACTGCAAGCCTGCTAAGCCTTTGCCTAAGGTAAGTCTATTAAATTGGAAGATTTTATATACCCTATGACACCATACCTGATCCTTATTTTCTTTTAAAGTGCACTGCCTCCTTAGCAGATACTTGGGTTAGATAACTTTAGATTGCTGTTACAGTTCTATTTTGCAGGTCACAGGTGCTGTTACCTGTGTTGTTGGTCTTTACATTGAAATGTTAAGCAGAAGGTGTCCTTAAAAATGTCCTTGTGGCTATCATTCAGACAATGGATTGGCAATCCAGGAAGCTAGAACCACAGAAATCACTGGGAGACTAGCAATTATGACAGAGTTCTGCACAAGGGTATTCACCATGATAGGAAAGAGATAAATTGCTTTCAGAAGAACTTTGGGTTAATTCCACAGATTTGGTGGAAAATAGGTAGTGTTGAGGGTGAATGGGGCTTCCATGAGAACTCCTCAATTTCCCAACTCCTCAATTTTGGTCTTAGAATTTATTTGGATACTGGTGAATTTTCTACTCAGTGGAAAACTTCTTTGAGCTGAGGAGGATGAGTCCATTATGGACCTAATCACTGTGAGGTGACAATGCAATTTTCAGACAGAGCTTTCTAAAAATCATTTGGTTAGTACAAGGTCTCAAACTCAGCAGAGGACAGTAGAAATTCATTGAGTTTCATCAGCATCATGTAGAATGCATAGAAATGAGATACCCAAATATAGGATTGGCTCCTTATCAGAGTGATTTTTTTTGTAGTGAAAAAGAAAATTGTATACCATACACCAAAGTACAAATGTAGAGTGTCAAGAAGGTTGGAAGGTAACAGTGTTGAGAATCAAAGAGAGTAACAGCTAAGTATAAGAATACTGATTTAATTATCAATAGGTAGTAAGAATACAAAACCTATTTACTTGGGCTGTGGGAAAACAGCAAAACCTCTTTAGGAATGTATAAGGGTAGATGTTGCTTCCAGGAGACTTCTTTATTCCTTTTTTTGATCAGATGCATACTGATGTATGAAGTTTCATTTCAGGATTCTGAATATTCTTTTGTTACTAGTGAAATTATAGTTATAAATCAAGCTCTATTGAGAGCTGGCATTATAAGAGATAATGAACCACTATCCAACTACAGATAGAGAAAGATACATTATCCTGGCTCTCTAGATCATCTCTCATTACACACTATTGTTTGTCCTTCCACCTCCCCAGCCTCCCACCTCCATTTCCTCCTAATACAAACAAACACACCACATGAATCTCATGATTTCACAAAAACATATATAAGTTATGCAAGAGTGAGAAAAGTATTCCCTTTCCAACTCAATTTACCTATTAATATAGAAGTTTGAACAGTCTTATATGAATATTTATAAATTTAATGAATGATTTATCTCAATCAATGCATACACAAAAGAAAAATAACACTGGGAATACAGAAATGAAAATAAGGCTGGGATATAGAGAAATCAAGATTCAGAATTCAACTGGCACATATGTATTTTTTATACACATTTGTACACAAGCACATATACACACAAACACACACATGCAATTATTTGGAATAGATGAATCGAAATAGTAAAACATCAATTTCTGTGGCTTGAGAGATATTCCCCTATCATTAAGCAAGCTTAGAAATGGCATTCTACTTTCACTTCATATATTCCCTCTCCTTGGATAATTTTCATTTCTGTAAATTGAGAACATGGTAACTCCAGAGGTGCTACACACAGCTGCATAGGGAATGTATGACACATATTTAAAGGATAGTATTCACATAAATTATAAAGTGAATGGCTCCAAGACCAGATGCTGCAATGCCAAACTAGTACAAGTGTAATTGAGTGATGTCAAGGGAATTACACATCAGTTCTGGGGTAAGGCTCAAATTAAGGCATGAAGGCAGTGCTCCATGCAAGTGGGAGCTTTCTACAAGGGAAAAGAAGCACTGCTTCATAATATTTTCTGTGGTATAGCAGCATTAACAATATCATCAGATTTCAAAATAAATTATTACATGTTCCATTTCTAACAAATTTCTTCTTAACCTGATTAATCAGGAAAGTGTAAACACAAGAAAAATAATCCTGAAACTCTGTCTGAAAGGAAAGATGATAAATTTGGTAATAATTTATTGGATGAAAAATAGCTTGCTGAAAATTCCAGAAGCCCACTTCAGGACCCTTCCTTGGGCTTGCGTCTAAGTAATATTTGTACAAGTTTACAAACCATTCAGTGGTTAAATTTAAACCTGGGGAATAACAGTTTCCATTAATCAGGAAAAGAACTACCCCTTTATCATCTACTGTTTTTCTATAATGATCTGATTTAATTCCTTTCCTAGTAATCACTGATTATATATTTAAGCCATAGGTATCAGGATATATATCCTCCTAAAGAATCAGATGCTTCTACTTTTAATGGAGACTTTATAACAATCTTTTTTACACTTTACTTGAATCTTCAAGTTAAGAAATGTAGGGGAACTTTATTTTCTTTCCTTTGATGCTGTACCTTTGTAATAGAGATATTTTTTTCTCTGCAGCAAATGGAAGAATTTGTCCAGAGCTCAGGAGAAGATGGTATTGTGGTGTTTTCTACAGGAACAGTGATCAGAAACCTCACAGAAGAAATGGTCAATCTCATTGCCTCTGCCCTTGCCCAGATACCACAGAAGGTTAGTTCCCCCCTTACCTTGTTGGACAGTGTTTTTTTTTTTTCTTAAAAGGATCACCTCTTTTTCTATTTCCAATAACCAATTCATCCTTTCCTTCTAAGGCCTCAACAGAAGGAACATTTGCATCCGTATTTCTACCAGCAGTCTCTTCAAAACATTCTATCTTCTTCTATCAATTACATTCCACTTCTTCCAGCCTACCAATTACTCAACTCCAAAACCATTTCCACCTTTAGGTATTTGTAATAGCTGCACCCCACTTGCAGGTACCAAGAACTGTTTTAGTTTCCCAACTGTGAAAACAAACAACATGCAATGGCTTGACTTAGCAGCAGGAATTTATTGGCTCCTGGTTGTGAGACTAGAATTCCAAGTAAAGAAGTCACAAGTGATGCTTTCTCCCAGACTACTGGCATTCCGGGGATAGCTGTCCGTGACTGTTGATCCTTGGCCTTTCTATCACATGGCGATGCATATGGTAGCCTCTCCTAGTTTCTCTGGGTTCCACTGCCTTCTGACTTCTTGTGATTTTCTCTCTTTCCATCTTAAGTTCATTCTACTTATGCAGACTTTAGTAAAAGGATTAAGAACCATCCTGATTCAGTTTGGCCACATCATAAATGAAGTCCCCTTATCAAAAGGTACTATTTACAATGGGTTCACACCCACTGGAATGGGTTTCTCTGGGTGGCATAGCTCCAAGTCACCACAGGCTGCTACTGGAACAACTGGAAAGAGAGTGTGGTCACAAATGATCCCTTGAGATGAATGTAGGATCTCATTAGACAATTAGCATAACTACCAGAGCATTAAGTAAAAACTCATCAAATATTAAAATACTGAATTTAAGAACAGTTGATCATTTGTTTACTTGGCCTTGGAATTATTGGGGAAATATATTTTTGTAGTCATGTATTTTATATGCAATAGACATGAAAGTGTTAGGTCCCCGCTAACATTTCAGTATTAGAAAATAAGGCCTGGCCTGACTACTCACAAATGTTCTGAGGTATTTTAGCTTCAAGGTCTGGGAAAGGGAGAGCAGAAATGACTAAAAGTAGGGAGGAATTATGCTCAAGAGTATGCTCCACATCTCTAGGCATTCTTGGGACTCTATCAACATATAGTTGAGCTAGAAGTAGCAGTCTAGATTCATTTGGTCTTTCTGCATAGAGTTTTCTACAGTCAAAAACCATGTAAAATCTTAATACTATCTTCAAACAATACACATGTTTTTACTTATGATATTCAATTACTCTTAAATTGTCACTACATTTCTATATTTCAACACTTTGGATACTGCTATTCATGGAATATCTGAGGGCTCTTTCTTTTTCTATATTGAGTATGTTAAAACTTTGATTTTGTGTTTAAGTATTTTCAGTTAAATATTTAGGACATCTATTACCTTTCTTTACTATTTAATCTGAAATTAATCTTACAGACTTCCTGAAGAGTGGAAAACATGTAACAAAACGTTCATGTCCTAACAAGAATCTTCATTAAAAATGGAATGAAAGCAAACCTCTCCCCTCTCATTCTCTTTCTAATCTTTTTTTTCATTGTGAACTATAACATACATGTAATAGAAGTGATAACTTTCCAAGTGCAATTTTCAAAAATTTTTAAGACTATCTGGAACCCTGTCTGAGACTATAAAAGTTACACTCACTAAGTTATTCTTCAGAAAATTAAATCCTCCAAAGAACTCCTATGTCAAATCTTTTTTTAAATATTATGGAGGAAGGAAGGAAGGAAAGAAAGAATGAGAGAAGGAAGGAAAGAAGGAAGGAAGGGACAGGAAGAGGGAGGGGGAGGGAGGAATGATAAAAGGGAGGAATGAAAGAAAGATGAGAGGAAGGATGGAACTAAGAAAGGGAGAAAGAAAGGAAACCAATCATACAAATAAGGACACACCAAATATAAAGTAAATTATATGTGGAAAAATATTAAATTTTAAGTAGAGTTAGGATGTATTTAGGCAGTAGTTATATTGTCCACAATAAATTTTACCTTCCAACCCTGATTGTTCAAAATATTTATTTTCCAATTTTGCTCCTATAATCATTATCCAAAGCTCATAGATCATAATTCAAATTGATTTTGTGAAAACACAACAAAAATTGAAACATGAGAGTGAGTATGGCCCAGTGACTTAAATTTATATGGATATCCATGGTTTCTGCAAAAATTTTAACCCCATACTTTTGATTAAACAGGTACTAATTTTTTTATTCTTCACTTGAAATCTCACTATCAAAATCTTCTAAATCATAACTGTCAAAATAATAATACAATACCTAATAGATCATGAGTAATCCCTTAAATAAATAAGTGGTTTCAGACAATCCTATTATTTTCTTCACTGATTGCAAAGAAGCCACTCTTCTATCACCTGAAGTAGGATAACTATGATTATGTGATTTTTAAATGGTTCTAAAGGCTTAAAATGCCATCATCTTGGGGTTTTAGTTTTGAAATAAATTCATACCCTCCTGCAGGTTTTATGGAGATTCGAAGGAAAGAAACCAGCCACATTAGGAGCCAATACTCGACTCTATGACTGGATACCCCAGAATGATCTTCTTGGTAAGGATATGGGGAACAAAAGCTATAGAATTGCATGAAGGATAAATTGAGCAACTGTTTAAGAGCAAAGAAATTCCAGTCATATTTAATAATTGCAAAGTTTCACAGTTTATTTACTTTTTTAAAGCAGATATAGTACAATAATTCTCCAAGAATTCTATAGATACGTGCTTCCTATGATTGACTTAAGTGTATCTTCAGTTCAGACTTAATACACTTCAAGTTTCTGGCTCAATTCAGAGAGTATCAATCCAGCAAAACTTGCCTGCAAATGCAAAGGTGCTAGGTCATTCTTGCCTTGGCTGCAATTTTCTGTGCTAGCAATGTGCCATGTGCTTACCTTTAATAGAAAATGCTTCCTTCTTGAGTGATTAATTCAGCTGTTTTTTCCCTTTTCTCTGAAATTATGTTAACACATTGTAATGAAATTCTTCCCCACATCTCACCTCTCTCCCAAACTAGGTCATCCCAAAACAAAAGCTTTTGTCACTCATGGTGGAATGAATGGGATCTATGAAGCTATTTATCACGGGGTCCCTATGGTGGGAATCCCCTTCTTTGGTGATCAACCGGATAATATCCTGCACATGAAGGCCAAAGGAGCAGCTGTGGGCATGAACATGAACACAATGACAAGTGCAGATTTGCTCAGAGCCTTAAGAACAGTCATTAATGAACCTTTGTAAGTACAGCTGCTCTCTAAAGGGTCACCACTGATGTTTTAAACATCATCTTAGAAAATGTCCAATGTTAACATGGAAGGAAGATCTGAAGCCCCATCTCCTCCCTTCATCCCTTACCAGGACCACACTGGGCCCTGAAAATGCTCGAAATGCAGCCATGAACACCCTCCACACTGGGCCTGCCCTGTCAGGACTGCTGTCTGCTTTCAAAGTAAACAATAATTTCTGAGATGTACATGAAGAAGTCTGAGATGGTACAGGATCTGTAGCATCTCCACCCTCTCCTAGCCACAAGGACCTCAGACCCTGGGGATCAGGCACAGCAGGACCCCTGCCTCAGGCTTCACTTCTCTGGAGGCCTCTGTCCCAGTGCACCCCTTCTCACAGCCCAACACTGCAGATCTGTGCTCTATCCACAGAAACACTCTTCAGTGAGGGCTTACTCAGAAGCCTGATATGTTAACATATCTGTAATTCATACAGCCAGTTGTCCTATACATGGAGAGTTGGAGGCTCAAGTCCCCACCCCCCACCCCCCTCACGCCCCCCACACACACCCCCACCCCCAACTGGGCTATGACCAGCTCCTCAAGGAGGTTGCAGACCCCTCAGCCCTCACCTTCCTGACTCAGGTAGGGAGCATTGCCAAACCCTGGGGATGAGCTTTCAGCAGCAGGCAGAGAGATGTTGGCTCACCTGGCGCCTCACCTGCAGCCCCCAGGCCCTGCACTGAAGCCTGACCCCAAGGTAGACAGTCCTTAGTAGCTTGCAGTGACCTTTCCAAAGGCCCAGTGTGTGAGCTAAGCCCCACTTGGAAGGAAGGAACAAAGCAAAGGATTATTTTTAGTCGACTCTTTAAAAAAATGTAATTTTTGTACATGCTTTATTTTCAAATAACTACTGTAATATGACAAATATGAAAATCACTTTTGGATTTCATTTCCCAAACTAAGCAATTTACTGAAATTGAAATAAAAAATGGAGACCTCAGATATTCCATTAAAATATTTTTCAAAATGATTATATGATGTTATGGCTCATATAAATTCTAAGGTTTTTTCCAGAAAGATCTGTGTATTTTTGTAAACACAAATATGTTACATATATGTACCTTAATTTATACATTATAAATAATTCAGTAAGGAGAGGAACAGAGGAGATAATCTGCCTGATATTAACCATTCTGAAGTGATCATCATTAAAAGAATTTAAACCATTCATCACTATGCACATATTACAGGAGGAGAGATGTAGATGAATTAATAATTTTCTGAATATTTATTGGTTCTATATATTGAATAAGATTTCAAATGTTATATCATCTGATTTAAAATAAAATGAATTCAAATTACATGAAGTTTTATTGAATTTTAAGTAAATATCCTAAATCTTAATTTTCCTTGAATTTTAAATTTACTCATCATTTAAATCACTGCTATGAGAGTAATATAATTCACAATTTGTATTGCATATATGACAATTTTAATATGTTAATATGTTACATTTATTATCCTTACATTTGTTAAGTCTTTTTGGTATATTTGAAGTATTCAATACTCACTATCAGTGCTTCAATTAGAGATTCCTTATTCCAAAGTATTTTTGGATTGATTTCTTGTCTGACTATATTATATAGATTGTTTTTCCAATAAAGAGTCATGGATTTCAATTTTCTGTGATGATGTTTAGCAATGTATGTTTGTTCCCTTTATGTGAGAATGACCACTAAGTTAATATACTAGGGTCTCACTTTCTTTCCTTCAGAAATTTGTAAATATTATTCATAGACTTCTGACTTGAAATGTTCCTTTAGAATTTTGAGAACTGTCTAACTATTTTCTCTTCTTAGAGTCCTTTTTTTCAGATTGGAAAAAAGTATCTTTTCTAGTTCAGAAATTAATTGTGATATATCTTTATGAATCATCTCATGCATTTGCCCCCGGGATACGGTATGTCCTGAGAACACTGCAGATCCAAGATAATAAATAATTAAATTTTCCTCCTCATGAATTTCGTTTGTTATATATTAGAATAACATTTTGTCCCAAATTTTATTCTCTACTTCAGGGAAATCAGTTTTCATTTTCCTAATGTTGAAGTATTTTGCTTTGTACTCCTATATTATTCTCTCTGCAATTATTTTAATCAATTTTGGTCTTCTTAATTCATGATCATTCTGTTATATATTCTCTAAAAATTGGTAAATTGACATTTTTTTGCTTGAGCATTGCATGTTCTTTCTAATTTCTCTATTAATTTGTAAAGTGTTATGTTTTAACAATTTTTTTTATAAATCTCCAATACCCTTTATCATCTCCTGTTGCTTTGTCATCTGGTATTGGAGCTCTTATACTTTAATGTCACATTATTATAATACTTCAAATGCCCTCTTCTTTGAGTTTTATATTATGCCTGACTGCACTCGTAATCTTTCATATTTTTGTTTTCAAGATTAATGTGTACCTGATTTTGTGGTTTCAGGTCATCACTTTCATCTTGGTTTAAAAGCATTTGATCTGATATTCTATGGGTGCATTATATTTACACTGGTATTCTATTATCTCAGATTCAATTATGTTTTCTTCAGAGCCCAAACTTGAAGTGTGGATAAAATATTTCATTCACTTTTCTGAGCTGAAATTCAGGGTGTAGAGGAGAAGATGATCTCAGTTGGAATTTGTGCAGCTTTTTAAAGAGAAGTTGGCTTCTTGAAGCCATCTGTTAATGTCCTTTTACAAGGGTTTATTAGATTAAGAAGCCAGTGAATTAATTTCCAATAGAGAAGACAATGCTTGACTTGGATCAATCATTAAGAATCAGTCACAGGTGTTCATTTTCCATCACATCCATATTTCAGTCAACAAACTCATACTAATATATTCATCTAAGAGTTGTAATTTTCAGGAAATTATAGAAATCTAATTCAGGAGTATGGTAGGGAGTTAGGATATATAGCATGTCTTACTATGATTTTTGGATTTTCATAAATGTTGTAGCTGATTTCTAATGTATCAGTCTATTACCATTCTCTCAGTTGATAGCTGTTGAAAATGTTCAATTTATTAAATATCATAGCAGGTTGTTGTGTGATTTTTTTTTTCCACATCATTATAATAAATGCTTCTTAAAATGCTTTGAATGTGAATAATATTGAAGCAAACAGTGCTAATTCATTTGGACTAATAGATTTTTCCAAGAAAATACCTTTATGTAAAGCCTAAACCAAAAACATTATCCCTCAAATTATTGGTGAACACAAGAGTGTGGGATAGTGTTTACGTGTGCGTGTGTGTGTGTGTGTCCCTGTGTTTATGGTCCATTCTTTCACTCCATAAATGTATTAAGAAACACAAAACATTGCATTGAATATATGATATTTATATCAATGATTAAGGTATTATACAATATCAGTTTAAGACAGTGTTTAGTAAAAGAGAATAAGCAGTTTTAATATGAGCATGAGCCTTGATTATCTTACTGCAGTAGCAGAAGGGCATACTCTAATGTTACTTGGTTTCACATATATCATTTTTTCAATCAAGTATTGTATATACAATTGTGAATCTCTATTGTAAATACAAAACTTTGAAAAAAAATCTAATTTCAAGTGATAGGCTTTCATCATCACTATAGTTTATAATAAATGTATTATGCTGACTCATGTAGAATACCATTTGACCCTACCTATGGTTCAATCCATTTGTGAGAGTATGACAATTCTTTCTCACTACACACTCAAAAGAAACACAAAATTAATTAGTCACTGATGCTGGACCTAGAATACCATGTTCATTCATGAATGAGAACTACATTCCCTCCACCCCAGGCCCAAGAATATCCTACCCGGAACTGGATACCTCATCTTGAATGGCCCCTGTTCTCTAATATTCACGTCTTTAGGCTGGAACTTTTACCTCCAATGCAAAGCAAAGGCAAACCTCCAGTTTCTGGGTCAGGCACCAGGAAACTTCAAGAGAAAAATATCTTGCCTTTCAAATACAGAGACCTTTGTCCTGTGTTCTGAAGAAACAATTGGAGAGGTTAACTGCATGACTATTGCTGCTGCAATTCCCAATTTTGTTAGAGGCCTTCATTCTAAGAAGATGTTTACCTTTAAAATTCAAAGTCCATGTATATGGACATGCAACCACTTAAATCAGTCTTATGTACATTCTATCTTGGTACTATTAAAAGAGACACTGTCCTTTGCATCAGAAACACACAAGTGAGTGCAAAGCAGGAAGTATCACAGTGTCATGATCTTGGACATTGAGAAAATGACTCAGTAATGTTGACCACCAGTTTCCTGTGTCAGCCCTCCTCAACTAGTGAGAAATTAGAAGATGCACTTATGAACTTTCAATGGACCTGTTCCCAACATCTCGGTTATTAACCATCTTGTGTTTGGAATAGTCCTGGAGACTACAGTTCATACAGTGTTACTATTTTATCCTGGAAAAACTATTGTATATTTTCACAACTGCTTATTCCACTTTTTCTCTCTCCTCAAACACACACATTCTGCTAAGAAAATACTTCTCCCTCACCTTCCGTTTATACCTGTTAAAAAGTTATATAACCAGGAAAGTACATGCACAGCAAGAATTAATGTTTTCCTCAACAATTCTATGGGCCTGGTCTTGTATAACTTTGATGACATACATCTCATACACATATGTAATGAGAAAAGACCCTCATTTCTCTGTGTGTATTTGCCTTGCAGTTATAAAGAGAATGCTGTGAGGTTATCAAGGATCCACCATGATCAGCCGATGAAGCCTCTGGACCGAGCGGTCTTCTGGATCGAGTTTGTTATGCGACACAAAGGAGCCAAGCACCTCAGGCCAGCCGCCCACGACCTCACCTGGTTCCAGTACCACTCTCTGGATGTCATTGGGTTCCTGCTGGCCTGTGTGGCAGTTGCTATATTCTTGGTCACAAAAGGTTGTTTGTTTTTTTGTCAAAAATGTAGTAAAGCAGGAACGAAGAAAAAGAGGGAATAGATACTTTCAAATTTGTCAAATGCCTAAGTGGGACAATCTTGTTTATTCTAGTCACAACAAGCTTAATTAGAACATCTCACCTCCTTCTTTTCCAATTTCCCATTCTACTTCCCTAGTCTAGTGGCAAGACCAAGAGTTTGACTCTCTTTAAGTAGTGATTGTGCCTCAGTATTTCTTCATCTTTCCCAGGAGACCTTACCTTCTTCCTCCCACTTTCTTGACACAGGGACACTAATAATTCTACTGTGTTCTATTCATAAAATCAATATCTTCATTTTTTAACCTTAAGTGATATGCTGACTAGCAATATGCTGTCTCCTGGTGAGCACATATGTGAGCGGAATTCAATGGATGCAGGGAACACAGAATGGTAAAATTCACAAGTTCTCTTACACCACACAAATCAGGGACACATCATAGAAGCTTAGTTTGTTATGAGGAAATTAATGATGTTTTCAGTAAAAACAATCCTTCTCCTTTCCACATGTTTCTGATATTAGAGCATAAGTTGATATTCACTCTGATCAGTCATTGCAATAGGAAAGATTCACAATATTTCTATACAGCTTATCCAGAATATCATGGCCTAAATTTCTGCCTTTAGACAAAAAATATTCTCATGTGCAATGGCCAGTTCTTGGCACAGCTTTCAAACAATAGAGAGAATCAACAAATTGTTACCTTTTTTCAAGGACAGAATATCATCAGCATTTTAAATGTGAACATATCATTTTGGGAGAAAAATGTTATAAAAACATTAAAGTAATTTATTAATTTTATGAATTTTTTTACCAAAAGTACATCTGAAAAACTTGGAATTAATTTTTGACTCATTAAACTTAAAAATCAGTAATATTCCTAATATCTTATTACTATATATAATCAAAGGTATAATTTAGTGTAAGAAAAGGAAGAAATGTTTACACTGAAAATATGATCATTGTATTGTTTTCCAGTCCATATCTTCTACAAAGGGAAACTCTTCAAATTATTCTCATTTTGCTAAGGATATAAGAGATTGGGTGACCTGCTTGACTGAGAATATGGTACATTAAATATTATAAATGTAAAGCTCTAAGCTAAGGCAAAAATTTATATTTTAGTCAATTTTAATTAATTTATCATATCTATTAAAGTTTGCAATTCTTACTCTTACTTTCATATAATCCTAATGAGGTACCTACTTAAAGATTTAATTTCAGGAATTTGTAAAGTGTTAAGAAGACAAATTGCCTCTAAATGGTGAAAGTTTTGAAATTCTTATACATTCATGGGGTATATTTGGAACTTACTACAATTATAAAAATAACTCTATGATGGGAAATGTATTTCTTCCTGATTGTGTATGTGACTAAAAGTGCAAATCAATTCTGTAACTCTTTCTGAATGCTGAAAATACATTTATTAAATTAAATATTGAGTGATCCCTATTGATATTGGATTTGAATTAATTTTTTGTGCTTTGAATTAATTGTGTATATTTTGTGAAAGGTGTTTATCTTTGTTTTAATCTCTGTATGTTCCCTGCGGTTAGAAGGCAGCAATAAACTAAGATTCACTGAGACCTGCATACTGTCAGCCTTCTTCTGTGGTTTCTGAGACTGGCCACCTATTGCACACAGATAAATGTCACACAAGAGGTACCCCTCTCCTTTCCCCTCAATGTCCACTGTATTTTGAAATCAACTAGAATCAGATTCATCTTGGCCTTGTGGTATGTACTGTTCATGCCACATTATTAACACTGTACCACAGAAGATAGTTAAGGGCTCTTTTTTGCTATATATTAAATTTTAGGTATCTACTTGAATTCTAAGCAGTAATACCATGCCTAGAACTGAGAGGAACATTCTGTTCTATGAATATAAGACTGGATCCCAACAATATAGAAGTCAGTATGTTATTCCTTAGCACTGGGTGAGATCATATGGCTGGAGAATAGAGGAAGGTCTACAGACCCCTTATTGACATGGCAGGAGACACATTACCAAGATAATTCAACCAAAGAGAGTTTAGGATGTGGCAACGTCCAGAAAAGTTGGTAATAGCAGTGGGAATAAACAAGGGATGATATGTTGCCAGAAGAACAAACTCTATCAACCCTAGTGCAAAATGGACAAAAAGAATAAAGAACAATCTTAGAGCCCAAGGAGAACTTTAAATATGCGAGCTTTACACAGCAAGTGACGGGCATGGGGGACAAAGGCACTGCCAGTGAAATACAGTGAAAGCAGAGAGGGAACAGGTAATATATTGCACAATCTCTCTTTTCTTGTTCTCTGATGATTTCAGGTCTCTCCTTTGGCTTTAGCTCTCCAGAAGCCTAGTGATAAAAATCCTGGGAGACACAATATGAATTGTTCTGTCCCTGGGGCATAAACCAGGATAGAAAAAGGCTGTGAATGTACTTCTCTTCATAGTCATTCATACAATTGTAAAGATACTCATCCCTAACAAAACAAATACCAAGTTACATAAGTCACAGGACATTTGCACATTCCTGACATTCTCAGTCCCTAGAGGTGGTCAGAAATCTGAGTTGATAAGTTATTCTCTCTGTTAATATTCCACTTGCCCCTTATCCTCTAGCATCAACTCCACTGTTCAGAATTCTCTAACTGCTGGAATGACACAATTAAATTTACTCACAATCTGTATCATGATATGGACCTTTGTTATACTGTCCTGATTTTTTACTGTTGGTCACCAGATTATTAGTCACCACATTAGTATTTTGCCAGATACTAGACATAGTTTGGCCTATACCCATATTGTCATAACAACCTAAATTATTTTTGGTAGTTTTGCTCAATTATCCATACCAAGGCAGTAACTACTTCTCTGACAAAATCCTGTAGAATAGGAGCTCAAATAATTCAAGAAGTCGCAGATTCTAATTTAAGTAAATAGAGCCTATGTTCCTGGATAGAATCATCTGTACCCTGTTCCTGTAATCTCCTACAACTCCTGGCATATCCCACATGCCCAGTGGGTCTGGTTCACTCTGCAGCAGCCAGTCCTTGCAATGGCCACCAACACCCAAGCCCTCTGTTCAAAGACTGACTTAGCCTGGACTGGGTCCAGGGCAGGCCTTGCTCACAGCAGTCCCCATTCCCACCTTGAGCCAAGTCAGTCGTCTGACCTCACCTCTTTCTGTAGGTTCTACCCCAGGCCTCTCTTCTCTCCTCACAATGGATGACTAATATTTAGGAATAAAAGCAAATTGGTAGTAAAGGAAAAAAAATACTTTTCTAAAGACATAAGGAAGGCTACTTGTTAGAAGACGCATTCTCACATTCATGTATTCCAACTACAAAATAGAAAACATCAGAACTCAGGTGCCTTTTCAAACAGCCTATGAAATAAATAAAGTATTCCCTCAAAGCTAAAACCTTAATGAGCATCAATTGGTGATGAGACGGTGGTAAAATCAACCTATCCAAGGTTGTGATTTTGTTGTTACTTTTCCATTGTTGTAAAATGTATTTGCATGTCATACCCAATGTTGATATCAATACCCTGATGGTGACTAAGACTTCTTCATTTCCACATCTCATGGTGCAGCCAGAAATATTAGAGAGGGAGAGGAAAATCTGTCATTTTGAATTCATATTTACTCCTGTGATGGAAAACTGATGAATTCTCCTAGATGGAGGTGACCAATACAATCAATTTGCTGTTTTTTTGACTGCCTAGACCCCTACAGAATGCTGTCAAATGGAGCATCTGTTATTAACAGTTGACTGTATGTCAGCTTCAGCAACCAGATCAGTTTGGTGAAGGTAAATCTGTGATGTGAAATTATTCATAGTCGGTCCTAGCCACCATTACTCCCATGTGAATAATTCTTTGTTCACATTATGGAGGATTAGAAGAAAGAAACTGATATCCACAGGAAAGCTCATCTCTTTCCCCTGATTACTGACACACTTCTCTGCAGAAAATGCCTTCCAGTGAGCATCCCTGTGAATATGAATATCTTTCTACTGAGCACCTATTTCTAGGGGTGGCTCCACAAATGCTACTGTAGATCTTCATGTCACTAATCTATAGATCATATTCTTCCAAAGCTCTAACCAACCAGTCAATCCATGATTTCTACTGGAAAATAACAATCAAGTACCTAATTTAAACTCCCAAATCTTCCCCACTGTCAGTATTTCATAATGCTTTGCAACCAGTGATAATTTCAGGAATCCTGATACCACTTTACAAAATAGATGACTGTTTTTTCCTTTGCAAGGACAGCATCCGTATATGAGTCAAATATGAGAGTCCTCTTAGACTCTAATTATAGGAGTCTCTTGCCTGGCCCCATGCTACATACCGAGACAGAATATGTCAGGCTCCTTTCAGATAACAAATTCACTTCAAATCTTTCACATAGGGAGATTTTAAGGAAGGGTATATTTACAAAGGTTTTGACAGGGTTAAGGAAACAGAAGGAAATGATGCAACAGCCAGAGATGAGCAACAGGGGAGGCTATTAATATCCATTAGGCTATGAGATGAGGGGAAAAGTAATATTCCCAGAGATTAGTAAGGATTGGAACTGTGGAGGAGGACCAAATGGCAAGAGATGTTCTGAAAGGACATAGTAATTGCCAAAACCAAGGTCTACAGCCAGGGATGGGACAGTGATGAAACATGACTTTTGTTCCAGTTTGCTAGAGCTGTCATCACGCAAAATACCCGAAATAGATTGGCCTCTATAAAGGGTTTTTTTTCATCAAAAATTTAAAGTTCTAAGGCCATAAAAGTGTCCATACAAAGGCATCAACAAGAAGAAACCTTCAAGGAAGAATGGCCAATGGTGTCTGGAACATCTCTGTCAGCTGGGAAGGCATATGGCAGAATTCTGCTTGCTCCCAAATTGCATTTTAGCTCCTTTCTCAGCTCCTGTGCGTCCTTAGCTTAGCATCTCCAAATGTCCTTCTGTCCACCAACTCCAAGCATCACTAAGCATCAGCCCCCAAGCATCTCTCTCAGCTGCAATAGGGATGCTTTGTCCTCTCCTACATTCTCCAGAGAAAACTCTGGTCTTGCATCTCAAAAAGTCAGCAAGCATCTGGGTCTCCTCACTTAGCATATCTCAGCATTTTTCATCTCTCTGCTCTCTGTGTAAGCTCCCTTTAATGGACTGCAGTAAACTAATCAAGACCAACCCTGAATGGGTGGGGTCAAGTCTCTATGGAAACATTCAATCAAGAGGTCACACCCTAATCAGAAAGATTAATAAATCTGCCCCAACAAGATTGCATTAAAGAATATGGCTTTTGAGTGACATAAGATATCCAAATGGGCACAACAACTTATTCCCACCAGGATAATCCCAACCAGACCCAGCTGGCAAAGGAACTCAGTTAATACCATCTACGAATGTGAGCCAGCTGCAGCAAAACACCAGAGCAGAGAAGGGAGGATGACAGAATTAGTAAAACAAATGAAAAATAACCAGGACATTCCAAGGACTGGAGAGATCTTGTGTTGCCCAAAGGATGAACCTATGCAAACTAGTTCACGTTCCTAGTGGCTGTCATGGTGATGGTGACCAGGAAGGAACCCCTGGCTTTGTGCACGGTGGCATCCTGTCTGTAGAGCATGGTCACTCACAGACCCTTCAAGGTTGCCAGCACCAGTGGCATAAGTATGTATAAAAGCCAATCACTGGTTTGCCTATTAAAACCACTTGAATGATGTCAGAAAAAGATGGCAGGTGAATGTGTCAGCCATGGCTCCCACTGTGGTCCAGCAGCTGTTCTCCTGGGGGGTGGACTGAGTGCCATTCTCAGATACACTCCCTGAATGTATTAATACTCTGTCTTCTTTCTGCATTTGTAAAACATTATGAACACATTCATTTCCTATCTCTACACATTTGGTTTGCTTAAATAAATGCAGGATGTAACAAAAAAATTAATTGATAGTTACAATTTATTGAATACAATCTTACACAAGGGATTTTGATGGGTGGTTTATGTATATTTTTGTAATACTTATACCAACTAAATGAGTTAGTTATATTTATTTTGGCATCTGGGTAAGAAAGTCATATGAATTCAATGGAATTTTGTATGGCATAATAAAAACAAGAAAAACATATGAGAAAGTATATACCAGTTTAAATATGTGTGAATATATAGAGAGAACTATGTATGATAATAGACAAAAAGTAGAAATAAATAAAAAACCTCCTTAATTTTTCCTGTTTCCAGTCACTTATTTATTTAACAAATATTACTGGAGAAATTATGGTAGGCATGATGCTATTGCTAGGGCTATGATGCCTAATAATATATGCACTGTTCACATTGCTCTTTTTCTTATAAAAAGTAAAATACATTAGAAGCTCTTAAAAAGACATGTAACATAGTCTGTGTGGATGATCAATGAATAATGAATAAAAATGTTTATTTTTAGATGACTGCAGACAAACATGGCAATTTTCCAGGCAAATGACAAAAGAAAGAACTGGAATTTTGAGAAAGCATGGAACATGAAAAGAATGTTTAGCACATTATTGCTTATAGAACATTTGAGTGTGCCACCATAAGTAAATACAAGAACTAAATCATGCAAGATTTGTAAGCTATATGATGCTGTCTGAATCCTTCACTAACAACCTGTAACAAACTCTTGGCCTCAGGATCCCCACAGTCTGAGGATAAGATATGGAAATTCCCAATAAGGGGAAGATGAGGAAAAATTTCCTGCCTCTCACTTTATGGTCAGCTTATACAGATGTGATGCATCTCCAAAACTGGATGGCATTTCTGGACATAATAACTCACCACTTGTCAAATATGTATTCTTTATGTCCTCATTTATATGCTCTTGCATACCAAAAGAATCCGTAACAGGTAATGCCTTACAGTGACTATATCTGAGAAGCACCTGAGTTAAATACAAATCAAAAATTAGAACCCAAAAATACCTATATACACTGTTTATTGCAACAAATCCTATTTTAGTCATTCAAACAATGACACCTGAAATGTCATTTGGATATTTTGCTATATAAATTATTCAAATAAAAAATAATTTCCTTCAGGAAAGTCTTCTAGAGTATTCTAATTTTGTATTTGAAGGATTCTTAAATAATAGACAGGAAATTCTGTTAGAAATCTAGTCACATATTTGATTTAAATCTTAAGGGGTCCTAGTCACCTGCACCAAGGTCAATTATAAGTGATACACAGTGAGGTAAACGATATTACAGAAGCCCTGAAAACATTTTTCTCAGATGAAGGTGTGGGGAGTTGGAATGAAATAAAGGGAGAGAAGTAAAATTCAAGAAGGACATCCCAGGGCATGATGCTTGAATTACATCTTTAAAATAAGTAGGAGAGTTTAATTTAATTCATGAATGGGAACAAAAATATGATCCATAGATGCCAAGCTCTGCAATATTTATTGTTTCCATGCCATCACTTCTAATAACAAATGGTACCTTATACTCAGTGACTGATACAAATAAATGAAATGTGATTCTTGTTTCCAATCATGCCCTCAAACATGCACCTACATGTCAGCAGGCCTCAAAACCTACTGGTTCCTACTCAAATATTATCTTTGAATCAATAATCTCTCAAGATGTTCTTTGTAGTGTTTATTTACTCCTCTTCCTACTTAAACATGTGCTCTACTTTTTCTGTAATTCATTCTTCAGCCAAAAACCAGAGTGAGCTATTAAACCTTTATTAAAATCTGTCACTGTTCAGTTCCTGGTTCTTCAGTGACAATGTCCACATTGTTGCTATGCTCCTTAATGCCTCTTCCACTTTATGTAGCTCATATACCTCTCCAAACTAGCTCCCACTCTAACTCTTTAGCACAGTATGTTCCTGACAGATGAGCTCCTGGCTGTTCTGCTTTCTGCTGGGGAAGTCATAGACACATTCAGCAGCCATCTCCCAGCCCTCACTTACCCACCTACTTTCCCCTCATGCTGTTTTGCATGCAAATGTTTCAATGTTTCCATTCTGAACAGTAGGCTTCCCTGGGGAACCAGGGCAATTTTGTGCCCTTTATGATGAGTAAGCAATAAACAGAATCTGATAAATGTGTGCCTTTGCTCTCACAACATGCTGCACAGAAATTCGCTCCAAGTCTTATTGTCAAACTAGAGATAATCAGGCTTTTCTCATACCTAGTTCAGTTTGACTGAAGTATCTTTCTCAGCTCTAGTCTCATTTTCAAATTTCAGTATAAATGTCATCAAAACTACAGTAGTCCTCTCCCACCTCATGTATTTCTCTTTCAAACATAACTCCTGTGTTTATCTTTATTTTATTTTTTCTTGCTTAAGTATTGATCAATGAAATATAGAAAATGGAAGGCAATAATCTCTTCTCTCTTGTTCATCACTGCATCCTCAGTACCCATTGGTCACCTGAGCAAGGAGAAGGTGCTCAGTAAATATTAACTGAACTTGTAAATAAAGAACATTCTCAATTACTAGAAAGACAGAGGCTGCAACATCATAAAAAAAAAGTGAGATAAGACAAAGAGAATGTAGGAGAAAAACTGAAAGGTATGCTTTGTCAAAAATAGTATTTTTTGACAATAAATGAAAGCAATAGTATTGAAATCTAGGTCATGTATGCAAAATGACTAAAATGTTTTTATATGATTTGGAAAGATTTCTGCTGATCTCCATAGAATTTATTTCAATGAAAATAAAAACTAGATTAAAAAATATAAGGAAAGTAAATATGAAAAATGTACAGATGATGTTCATAAAATTTATGGAGTGTGAAAAGAGAGGTAAAATGGAACTTGAGGAGGTAATGGAATCAACATCTAGATTTGTCTCTCTCTCTTCTTTTTCTCCTTGTATATATTTATTTTATTTGATAACATGGCTGCTGTATGCTGGTCCTTCTCTCCCAGGTTTCATTGCTTTCATCTTCTAGCTGCTTCTCTCTCATTCTCTGGCTTTTCTCTCTCAGCTTCTCTAGCATTTGTGAATCTTAGCTTCTGTGTGCATCTCTGAATTTAATCTCATATAAAGGACTCCAACAAGAGGTTTAAGTCCAACCAGGGACACACCTCAGCTGAAATAACCTAATCAAAATTTCCCAACTACAATAGGTCTATGCCCACAGGAATAGATTATCTTTAAGAACATGATCATTTCTGGGGTACATACCACTTCAAACAATCACATATTATATTTCCTAAATGTCATGGATTAATTCATTTAGTTTCACTAATAGCTTTGAATGAAGATAGTAATTTTTGACATGGAAAGGAAGTATATAATTCTCCACTCTGCTAAGAAAATTTACATAATATGAAACTGCTATTATGAAGGTCATAATATGTCTTACATCTTTGAATTGGTGATATAGCAATTTGTACCCATGGCTACCCTATTACTTAAATATTACTGAACTTCTGGAATAAAACCACTTAATCAGGGTGGTTTCTTTTATTATGTATGCCAGATTCTATTTAAGAATCTTGAAAGAATATACATAAATGTTTTATAATATTCTCCACTTAGAGTAAGTTATTCAGTAGCTTGCTTCGTGTCATGGTCCCTTTATATAGTTAAAATAGAGTTTACTAGGTGTGTGCATAGAGAAAAGTATCTTGAAGTGCACTTTTATTGTTCATAAGTAAACCCCACATAAAATTATTTGGTATATATATGAAATCTAATATTTCAGATATGGGTGGGATGAAGAAAAAGAAATTCCAGTTTAAAAAATTTTTTTAAATCTTGGGCAGATGGCCCAATTATTAAATAATTATTAATTAATTATTAAAGAATTATAGGGAATGTGAAAGGATTGTGGGGAAAAGGCAACATACAAAGTTCCAGAATTCAGCCTTTCCACCAGAAAAATATATTAAATAGGTAGAAGCTGTCTGAAACAACTATTTTGAAACTCCAGAGGACAGTAGAACACTGTGCAGCATCCATGGGAGAATGAAAAGAAGAGGTGGTAAATTATATTAAAGACCAGTAAATCATTCTGTGTGGCAGTTACTGGCACCCATCCTCCACTCTCATAGTAGGACACCCTGGGGTCCAGCCCCTGTGTAAATAACTGGTGACAGAAAAAGATTTAAAAATCCTCTTCCACAAGAACAGGGGTGATAAGGCCAATAACTGCTCATGGTTATTGATTTGCAACTTTGAATCACTGAAGGCCAACCTGCTGCAGACAAAGGCTGCAGTGGATGAGTTTAAAGATGCTACACTTCCTCAGGGCTGCAGGGGACAAGTTCAAGGGTTGCCTTTGTTGGGCAGGTAAAGAAAACTCAGCTTTGGGTAGCCATGGAAGAAAATCCTTGTGCCCTTCCTAAATTCTCCCAAGGGCATTTAGTAGATGGTCTGAGCCTATTCCCTGGCCTTGTTTTGGCTAAGAAAGACTGACTTGGGGAACTCCTGAATGTGCCTCCCCTCCAACAGAATGTGCTGTACATATGGAAACAGCATGAGACATCAAAAAGAGTGTAGGAAACTATAGAGTTGGATAGCCTGGGGCAAAAGTTTGCCTGCTTTAAACACCTGAAAGAGGGAGGCCTAAATACCAGGAAATAGAGGGGGATTCAAGCTCCCATAAACAGGGAAACCAAGAAATAACTAATAAGCACAATCCCAGGAAAAGACACAGGCCCAGAAAAAGGCAGAGAGAACCCTGCACTCGGTCTTCACCTTGGACAGACCTTTCTGATGGGAAGTTTGGAGCTCAAGAAAATTCCTGACTCATCACTATCTGGATATAAAATCAAGAAACAGACATCACAGGGAATAAATCCCAGATTAACCTCAGACTTAACAGGGGAAAGAATCAGCAAATCCAAAGACAAGGCAATGACATAAGTCAAGCTAAGGAGCAGAAAGAAACAAGAATTATATAAAAATGAAACTATCCTTAGAGAACTATGGCATACAGATATATGCTTTATAGGACTCCCAAAGGGAGAAGAAAGAGAGAAAGGGACAGAAGGAATATTCAAAGAAATAATAACAGAGAACTTCCCAAACTTATCCAGAGACATGAATAGGCACATCCAAGGAGGCAAGGGAACGCTATGCAAGAAAAACTTGAAGAAAAATACAATCAATCATATATTGATCACACTGTCAATTGCAAAGAACAAGGAGAGAGTTCTGAAAGCTGTGGGAGGATAAAAAGCCATGGTATGTACAAGGGAGTTCCAACTGGATTGAGTGCCAGTTTCTCATCAGATATCTTGGAGACAAGAGGGAATGTGTTAAAATACATAAAGCACTGGAGGAGGTAGCACAAGATGATAGCACAGAGAGGTACTGAATTTAGGTAGTTCTCTAGAACAACAAGCAAATAGCCAGGAACAACAAGTACATAGTCTGGAACAATTATTGGGAGTATCAGTGATGGTTCACACATCGTACACCATCAGGAATGGATGGAATGGCTGAGATCACAGCATAAACACTGTAAATGAAACTGGGGACCAGTAACCCTCCCCCCGGCATGGCAGGCTGAGCTGCAAAACTTCACTGTAGGAGAAAGAAGTAGTCCCTGCCAAGAGGAAGGGATTATCGTTCAACCAAGAGCCAACTGTGGCTTTAATTTAACAAATTTGGACTATTAAATATAAGCTACAAGCACAGATAAGCCCTGAGCAAGCAGAAATCTGAAGTTCCTCCCAGCAGAGAGGAGGCAGGACTGAAGAAACAAACTTACATAGCTAAATAAAAACAGGGGTTTTTGGAATGGCTGAACTCAGCCAACTGGAAAATGGCTGTGTCCCAAGAAAAGGGGCACAGAGAACTGGGTACAAACACCAATCAGCAAAGGTTAGGTGCTGGGGACTGACTCTGAAAAGGGACTTTTGCTCTTTTTCCTTTTGTTTCTCAATCTAAGCAGCTCATTAGAGAGAACCTCAGGCATTTGCAATTGCTGACCCGGGCAAGGGTGGAGTTAAGAGAGTTGGAGAGACAAAGGTGGAATTCTAGTAAACAAAATAACTCCTTGAGGCTGTAGATTATCTACCCAAAGGGAGTGGGATCCAGCTCAAGTGGTGGCCCTCCCTCAGAGAACTCAGACCCCAGGGCCTGGGGGAAAAAAACAACCCAGAAACAACTTAAGCTTGGCTTCTGACACCCTCAGCCAATGACTAGGACTGTGTCAACTGTGAATTAAAGGGACCTCACCTGTTTCTGTGGATGGGGATCTAAGGGCTGACATGTGCCAACTGCTGGGCAGGACAGGAAAAGCACAGCATCTAGAGGCCTCACAGGAAAGTCAGACAGCCTGCTCCTCAAGGAAACATGATACTGATTAAATCTTCTTCCTGAGACTGGGCTTCTCTGGTCTGGGAAAATCTGATTAGGGTAATCAAGGAAACCATACACCAAGACAACAAAACAAGTCACCTCAAAAAAAATGAAGACATGGCCCAGTCAAAGGAACAAACTTTCAATTCAACTGATATTCAGGAATTGAAAAATCTAATTAAAGATCTTCAAACAAATATGCTAAATCAATTCAAAAATCAAATCAGTGAGTTGAGGAAGTTATGGCAAAAGAGATGAAGTATATAAAGAAGACATTGGGCAAACATAAGGAAGAATTTGCAAGTGTGAAAAAACAATTGGCAGACCTTAGGGGAATGAAAGGCACAATACAAGAGATGAAAAACACAATGGGGCCATACAGCAGTGGATTTGAAGAGGCAGAAGAAAAGATTCATGAACTGGAGGACAGAACTTCTGAAATCCTACACACAAAAATGCAGATAAGGAAAAGAATGGAAAATTATGTGAAGCATATTAGGGAATTGAATGACAACATGAAATGCATGAATGTGCATGTCATGTGGGTCCCAGAAGGAGAAGAGAAGGGAAAAGGAGCAGATACAAAGGAGGAAATAATCACTGAAAACTTCCTACCTCTTATGAAATCCATAAAATTACAGATCCAAGAAGTGGAGCATATCCCAAACAGAATAGATCAGAATAGGCCTACACCAAGTCACATAATCAGATTATCAAATGTCAAAGACAAAGAGAAAATCCTGAAAGCAGCAAGAGAAAAGTGATCCATCTCATACATAGGAAGCTTGATTAGACTATATGTGCATTTCTCAATAGAAACCATGAAGACAAGAAGGAAGTGGGTTGATATATTTAAGATACTGAAAGAGAACAATTGCCAACCAAGAATCCTATAACTGGCAAAATTCTCCTTCATGTATGAGGGAGATTTTAAAATATTCTCTGAAAAACAGACAATGACAGAGATTGTGAACAAGATACCTGCTCTACAGGAAATACCAAAGTGAGCACTACAGACAGATAGGAAAAGACAAGAGTGAGAGATTTGGAACAAAATTTTGGGAGACAGTAGCACAGCACTGTAATTACACTGAACAAAGAAGACTATGAGCATGGTTGAAAGAGGAAAGTTAGGAGCATGTGAGACACCAGAAAGAAAGAGAAAAGATAAAGACTGGGACTGTATAACTCAGTGAAACCTAGAGTGCTCAGCAATTGTGATAAAAGGTACAAATATGTTTTTACATGAGGGAGAGCAAATGAATGTCAACCTTGCAAGTTGTTAAAAGTAGGGTGGGATTGGGAGGAAAATGCAATCAATGCAAACTAGAGACTATAATTAACAGAAATATGTACTATTTTTCATTTACTGTAATAAATGCAATATACCAAAGCTTAATACATAAAGAGGGGGACATAAGGGAGGGGTAGGGTCTCTTGGCATTGGTGATATTGTCTGTCTCTTTATTCTACTTTAGTTTAATGCTATCTTTCCTTTTGTTGCTTCCTAGCTGTTGTGTTTTGTTTGGTTTTCTTATTTCTCTTTTTTTTCTTTTTTCTTTTTTTCTCTCTACCACTTTAATGCTTCCTCCTTCTTGGAGGAAGGGATGGAGATCTCCTTATATAGTGTTGATGGTGGTGATTACATAAGTATGTGTCTGTACAGGGAACCATTAATTTTTTACTTAGATGGAATTTATCGTGGGTGAACAAAACCATCTTAAAAAGGGTTGTTGAAGAAACTTTGAGGGCACTATATTGAGTGAAATAAGACAGAAACATAAGGACAAATATTGCAGGGTCTCACTGATAGGAATTAATTATAATATGTAAACTCATAGATGAAATATAAGTTACCAGGACATAAAAAAGGGCTAAAAATGGGGAGTGGTTATATATTATGAGCAGAATGTTCAACTAGGGTGAACTTAAATGTTGGAAATGGACAGAGATAATGGTAGGATGTTGTGAGAATAACTAACAGTGCTGAATGGTGCATGAATGGGTGGAAAGGGGAAGCTCAGAATCACATGTCATCAGAAGGAAAGTTGGAGGTTGAAAGATGGGAATGTATAAAATAGTGAATCTTCCGGTGGACAATGTCTGTGATTAACTGTACAAATAGTAGAAATCTTTTTCATGAACTAGAACAAATGTATGACATACAAATAGAAGTTAGATGGGCATATAGGAAAAAATATATACCTATTGCAAACTACATACAACAATTAGTAGTATTTTAACATTCTTTCATCAACAGTAACATATATACTATACCAATACTATGAGACAATAATGGAGGGAGTGGTTAGAAGTATGGGAGGATTTGAGTTTCCTCTTTTTTGTCTTTATTTCTTTTCTGGAGTAATGAAAATATTCTAAAAATTCAAAAAAGAATAATTGTGGTGATGGTTGCACAGTTGTATGATGGTGCCATGGGTAATTGTAAACTTTGGATCATTGGATAATTGTATGGCATATGAAAATCTAATAAAAATACAAAACTAATAAAAAATGGGTAAGGACTAAATAAGTGAACAAATTAATTAATTAATTAAGTAATTAAAATGGAGTGATAATGGAGAAAAAAATACAGTCAATGCAAACTAGAGTTTACACTTAACAGTAACATTGTAATATGGTTCCACTAATTGTAACAAAGGCAATATATTAAAGCTAAATATCTAAAAATGGAGGATTTAAGGAGGAGTATGGGATTCTTGGTATTGGTAAAGTTTTCTGACTTTTTTGTTGTATTTTATTTTTATTTTATTTCTTCTTTTGTTGCTTTTTAGTTGTCACTTTTTTTCTTTTTCTTTTTTTTCTTTTTATATTTTCACCCCTTCCTCTTTGTGGAAAAAATGAAAATTTCCTTATATAGATAATAGTGGTGAATGCATAACTTTGTGATTATACAGGGAACCACTGATTGTTTATGTTCTAGTTTGCTAATGCTGCCAGGATGCAAAACACCAGAAATGGATTGTCTTTTATAAAGGGGGGTTATTTGTTTACACAGTTACAATCTTAAGGCCATAAAGTGTCCAAGGTAACATATCAGCAATAGGGTACCTTCACAGGAGGAAGGCCAATGGTTTCCAGAAAACCTCTGTTAGCTGGGAAGGCATGTGTCTGGCATCTGCTCCAAAGTTCTGGTTTCAAATGGCTTTCTCCCAGGACATTCCTCTCTAGGCTGCAGTTCCTCAAAAATGTCACTCTTAGTTGCACCTGGTATTTGTCCTCTCTTAGCTTCTCTGGAGCAAGAGCCTGCTTTCAATGACCATCTTCAAACTCTCTCTCATCTGCAGCTTCTGTACTTTCTTCAAAGTGTTCCTCTTGGCTGTAGCTCCTCTTCAAAATGTCACTCTCTGCTGTACTGAGTTCCTTCTGTTTGTCAGCTCATTTATATGGCTTCATTGATCAAGGGCCACCCTGAATGGGTGGGGCCACACTTCCATGGAAATTATCCAATTAGAGTCATCACCCACAGTTGGGTGGGGCACATCTCCATAGAAACACTCAAAGAATCACAGTCTAATCAAAACTGATACATCTGCCCACACAAGATTACATCAAAGATAATGGCATTTGGGGGGACATAATACATTCAAACCAGCACAGTTTACTTACGATCTGATGTATGGTGTATGAATAAAACTTTAAAAAATAAACAGAGGGATACAAGTCTTGGAGAAAATGTAGAGAAAGAGATATACCTAATCACCACTGATGGGGATATAGAATGGTGCAGCCCTTCTGGAGGGCAGTATGGTGGTTTCACAGGAAGCTAAGCATGGGATTTCCATATGGTCTTGCAACCCTGTTATTGGGTATATACTTGGAGGAACAGAGAATAGGGACAAAATGGACATTTGCACAGTGGTGTTTATGGTGACATTATTCATGGTTTGCAGTGGATGGAGGTGGCCTAAGGGTACATAGACTGATGAAAGGAATGGCAAACTGTGGTGTATACATAGAATTGCTTATTGAGCTGCTACAAGACGCAGTGAAGTTGTGAGGTGAATGGGACATTGAGGACAGTATGTTGAGTGAAATAAACCTCTAATGAAAATAAAAATATTATAGTCCCTCACTAATATAGACTAAACATAATGTGCAAACTCTGAAAATCAAGTCTGAAAGCAGAGGTCATAGGGGAAGGCTTATTGTAAATGTTCCTAGATTGTAAGTTCTTACAGCAGTTACATATATTCCTGAGTTGTAATGGTTATTTCTAAACTCTGAGTTGCTGAGCTCTTTGTGTATGACCTGTTTGGTCCCTGGAACTTTGGGCATCTGTGTGACACCTGTGACTCAGAGCCAGAGTCTGGCAGCTATGAATGTCATTACCCAACACAGCAAATTTTAAAGAATCTGAAAAAAAGGATCAGACTTCAATTAGAGATATGAATGAAATGGACTTGATTAGGACTAAGGTAAATCAGACTGAAGGGTAAAGTATGATATTGATAGCATTTTTGAAAATTCAGCTTCTGTGTGGGACCAAAGGAAGTGAAGTTTATTAGGTGCAGAATCTATGTTTTTTGTAACACATTATATAATATCACTTGCATGGTCAGTTTATTCAAACAACATAATTACATGGAGCATTGAAAGGGGGCTATGGTCTAGTTGGTTTGTGCAGGTTAGTGTGAAGCTCCAATATATCCCAGAATAATTCTGGAAGAGAATAAAAGTGTATTTGCAAAGCATCCTTGAGAGTCTTGAGGAAAATGTGGAAATATTAAACTTCCCCACCTGGAGAATTAATGATACTCTCACATGCATTGGTGTCTATGAAATTAGAAGGCTGAGCCCTCAATTTTGGGGCTTGCCTTTATGAAGTTTGTTACTGCAAGGGTGAGACTTGGCCTACTTAAAGTTGTACCTAAGAGTCATCCCCAGAGAACCTCTTTTGTTGTTCAGATGTCACCTCTCTCTCTAATTCTACTCTGAAGGTAAACTCACTGTCCTGCCCCCTATGTGGGATGTGAGTCCCTTAGGTGTGGATCTCCCTGGCAATGTGGGACATGACTCATGGGGATGAGCTTGTCCCTGGTATTGTAGGATTGAGAAGGCTTTCTTGGACCAAAAGGGGATGGCAAAATGAAACAAGGTAAAGATTCAGTGCATCCTGGAGGTTATTCTTATGCATTGTACAGATGTCCCTTTTTAGATTTTGCTATGCTGGAATAGCTGGAAGGAAATACCTGAAACTGTTGAACTGCCTTGATTCTTGAAGATGACTGTGTAACTACATAGCTAACACTGTGTGACTGTGTGATTGTGAAAACATTGTGGCTACCACACCCTTTATACAGTGTATAGGCACATGAGTAGAGAGATGAGGACAAAATGTAAATGAATAATAGGGAGAGATGGGGGATGGGATGTTTTGGGTTTTCTTTTCCACTTTAACTTTTATTCTTATTCCTTTTTATGTATGGTAATGAAAATGTTAAAAAATTCAATGTGGTTGTGAATGCATGACTATATAATGGTGCTGTGAACAATTGATTGTACACTGGGGATGATTGTATGATATATGAATATATCACAATAAAATTGAATTAAAGAAAAAAATGAAAAAATACATAAAACACCAAAAGAAAACACCTGCCAACTAAGAATTTTTATCTGATGAGACTTCCTTTCAACAATGAGAGAGAGATTAAGACATTACCACATTTAAAAAGCTGATGGAGTTCATCAACATTAGACCTGCCCTATAAACAGTTCCAAAGGGAGTACTTCACACTTAATGTAAGGCACATTAAACAGTGGTTCAGAGTGGCATAAAGGGTAATTATAAATAATAGCATAATTGTATTGTTTGGTATGAAACTCCATTTTTTACTTCTTACAGGTGCTAAAACACAATACATAAAAGAAATGATAAATCTAAGTTTAGGAACACATAACATATAAAGATAGTGCTAGCAGGTACAAAAGAATATGGAGAGATAGGGGAGTAAAGGAAATGGGTATGAGTGTGACATTGAAATCAAGTTGATATCTAACCAAATATGATTTTTATATATAAGATGTGAAATTGTAACATTTACCACAAAGAAAATATGTCAAAAATATATTCAGAGAGGAAAAGGAAGACATCCAATATGGTACATTGCAAAAAAAAATCAAATAAATATGAAATTAGACATTAACAGAGGAATTGAGGGGCAGGAATGGTATAAAACTTACTGTGGCTAGCAAATGGCAGAAGAAAGTCCTGAATTATTGATAATGACTTTAAATAAAAATGGATTATAGCAGAAGATGGCAGCATATAGAGGAGTGGAAGCTACTCAGTATCCCTGGAACAACCAATAAACAACCAGGAAAAACTAGCAAATAATCTGGAATAACTGTGGGGGGACAAATGGGACTGTCCATGCATCATACACCAGACTGAATTGGGAGGAATGTCCAAGATCAAAGCATAAAATCTGTAAGTAAAAACTGCAGATCTAAACTGGGAGTCCATCCTCCCATGGTCCAAACTGCAAAGCCTCACAGTGTTAGAAAACAGCACTCTCCAAATAACTAAATATAGCTGAGCTGAGCTCCAACTGAGGATTTAATTAACAAGTGTGGACTTCTCACTACAAGCTATGGATCCCTAACAAGCAGACAGAGGCTTATGGTGATGACTGAACTTGGAGAACTGGATGACCTCTCTGGAAGGAAGGGGAAGTCCAGAGGATCAGATGCTGTCTCTGGCCAATGAGCAAAAGTGAGGGGATCCAAAGCTAACTCTGAAAGGGGGCTTTCTTTCCCTTTTTCAGCTCAGTGGAGAAAACATCAGCCATTTTCAATTCCCCGTGCTCAGACCCAGAGAAACATGAAGATAGCAGAGTCAGAGACTATGCAAATGTAAATGACCTCTCCCTTTGGGGTGTACTTTCCCTAAGAGGAAAGGGGTGGTGCCAAGCTCTACTACCCACCTTCCATTCAGAACCAGACCCCAGAGCCTGGGGGAAAATAGCCACCCATGCCACACCTCCTTAAACCAGTCTGGAGTGACAGGCAGAACAGGTGCCACCTGCTGGATGGAAAAACAGTGGTTTGAGGCCTCAAAGGATATATCAATCTAAGACACCCTCAGGAAGACATGACATTGTTGCCTCCTTCTATACCTGAGCCTCTTCTGGTCTGGGAAAACCTGATTGGGGTAACCAAGGAAACCAGATGGCTAGGCAACAGAAAACTATAACTTACACTAAGAAAAATGAAGTAATGGCCCAGTCAAAGGAACAAACTTACACTTCAGCTGATAAACAGGAATTTAAACAACTAAGACTAACTCATTTCAAAAAGTTTAGGAAAGATATGGCAAAAGAGGTGAAGCATATATTGAAAACACTGGGTATACATAAAATATAAATTAAAATTTTGAAAATACAATGGACAGAATCTATCAAAATGAAAGGCACAACAGAAGAGATGAAAGACACAATTGAGACATAAAACACCAGCTCTCAAGAGGCAGAAGAAAACACTCAGGAACTGGAGTACAAAACACCTGAGAGCCTACACACAAAAGAAGAGATAGAGAAAAGAATGGAAAAATACAATCAACATCTCTGGGAATTTAAGGACAAAATGAAATGCAGGAATGTGTGTGTCATTGGTGCCCCAGAAGGAGAAGAGAAGGGAAAAGGGCTAGAAGCCATAATAGAGTAAATAATCAGTGGAAACTTCCAATCTCTTATGAAAGATAAAAAGTTACAGATCCAAGAAGTGCAACATACCCAAAACTGAATACATCTGAATAGGCCTACACCAAGACACTTAACAATCAAGTTATCAAATGTTAAAGATAAAGAAAGAATCCTGAAAGCAGCAAGATAAAAAGTGATCCATCATATACAAAGGAAGCTTGATAACACTATTTGTGGATTTCTTAACAGTAACAATGGAGGCAAGAAGAAAGTGGGGTGATATATTTTAGATACTGAAAGAGAAAAACCACCAAGCAAAAACCCTATAACCAGCAAAGTTGTCCTTAAAATATGAGGAAGAGCTTAAAATATTCTCTGACAAACAGACAACAACAGAGTTTGTGAACAAGATATCCTCTCTATAGGAAACACTAAGGGGAGCAGTACAGACAGAAAGGAACAGACAGGAGTAAAGGGTTTGGAACACAATTTTGAGAGATAGTAGCACAGCAATGTAAGTACACTGAACAAAGATGACTGTCAGTATGGTTGAAATAGGAGGCTTGGAGCATGTGGGACACAAGAAGGAAAGAGGAAAGATAAAGACTGGGCATATATAACTCAGTGAAACCTAGGGTGCTAAACAATTGTGATAAAAGGTACGAATATGCTTTCACATAAGGGAGGAAAAATGAACATTAACATTGCAAGGGCTTAAAAATGGGGTGGAATTGTCTGAAGAATACCCTCAATGCAAACTAGAGACTATAGTTAACAGAAACAGTGTATTATGCTACCTTTATATAACATAGAGAATATACCAAAGCTAAATGCATATTTGGGGGGCATAGAGAATGGTATGGGACTCTTCACATTGGTGATGGTGTCTGACACTTTATTTTGTTTTAGTTTAATGCTATCTTTCCTTTTGTTGCTTCTTAGCTATCATGTTTTGCTTTGGTTTCCTTCTTTCTGCTTTTGTTTTTTTCTTTTTCTCTTGTCTTTATATCTTCTTTGACTCTTCCTCCTCCTTTGTGGAAGAAATGGAGACATCCTTATATAGATAGTGGTGATGGTGTTGAATACATAAATATGTGACTATACAGGGAACCATCAATTGTTTACTTAGGACAGAATATGTGGTATGTGAAAAAAACCATCTTAAAAAAAGCAGGTTGATGAAGAAACCTTGAGGGCACTATATTGAGTGAAATAAGACAGGCATATAAGGCTAAATGCTGCAGTGTCTCACTGAGATGACCTAATAAGAATATGTAAACTCATAGACATGAAATGTAAGTTATTAGGCTATAGAATGATGCTACAGAATGGGGAATGGTTGCTTATTATGAGCAGAATGTTCAACTAGGGTTAACTTAAACATTTGGAAATGGACAGAGGTGATGGTAGCATGTTGTGAGAATAACTAACAGTGCTGAATGGTGTATGAATGTGCTGGAAAGAAGAAACTCAGAGTCATGTATGTCAACAGAAGAAAAGTTGGAGGATAAAAGATGGGAATGTATAAAACAGTGAATCTTGTGGCGAACAATGTCCATGATTAACTGTACAAATAGTGCAGTTGCAAACTACATACTGCAGTTAGTAATATTTTAACATTCTTTCATCAACAATAAAAAATATACTATACTAACACGATGAATCAATAATGGGGAGGGGTGTTTTGGAGTATGGGAGGATTTGAGTTTCCTTTTTGTGTTTGTCTTTATTTCCTTTCTGGAGTAATGAAAATGTTCTAAAAACTTAAAAAAAAATTATTGTGGTGATGAATGCACAGCTGTATTATGGAACAATGTGCGATTGATTGTACACTTTGGATCTCTGATAATTGTATGCTACATGAACAATCTGAAAACAAAACAAAACAAAACAAAAAATGGATTACAAACTACTGACTCAAGGGCAGAGATTGGTAGCATGGATAAAATAAATATGATCCAACTATACACTGTAACACTGTCTGTAAGAGAATCACTTTAAATTCAAAGACACAAATTGGCTGAAAGTGAAAGGACAGAAAAAAATATGTTACATGTGAAATAACCTAAATAGAGCTGGGGAAACTATACTAATATCAGATAAAACAGACTTTATGTAAAAAACACTTACAAGGGCCAAAGATAGTCATTATTATGATAAAGGAGTCAATTCAATAAGGAGATGTAACCATTATAAATATGTATTTCTTAACAGCAGAGCCCCAAAGCTTATGAAACTAATTCTGAGATTTCAAGAGAAAAATTGGTGGTGATACATTCATATTAGGGAACCTAAGTATGTCAATTTCAAAATCTAGTCAGAAGATCAGTAAGGAAATCCAAGACTTGAATGATAATCTAAACCAACTAGACCTAACAGACAATTCATCCAACAATAGAATACACATTCTTCTCAAGTGTACATGGATTATTCTCCATTATAGACCATATCTTAGGTCACAAAAGAAATCTTTATAAAATCAGTCATATTGGAATCAAACAATGTATCTTCTCCCCCTACCATGTAATGAAGCTATAAATCAATAACAGAGGGAGAAATGGAAAGTTCTAAAGTATCTGGAAATTAAGTAACATATTCTTAAACAATGAGTTTAGGGGGAAATCAGGAAATTCCTTGAGGCAACTGAAAATGAAGCTACAACACATAAATACTTGTAGGATGCAAAAAAGGCCATTCTGATAGGGAAACTTGTAGTTCTAAATGCTTACATTAAAAAGCAGAAAAATCTTAAATCAGTAGCATAACCTCAATACTGGAAAACTAGAAAAGAAGAACAAGAAAAGCCCAAATGAGAAGGACTAAGGAAATAATAAATATGAAAACATAGATAAAGGAAGTAAAAAACAAGTAAATATCTTGAGACACTAGAATCAACAAAATGAAAAATGGGGCAGAATTTAAAATATTCACAGATAAACAGAAGCTGAGAGAGTTTGTAAACAAGAGACCTGCCCTACACGAAATACTAAATGGAGTTCTGCTGGTTGAAAAGAAAGACAGGAGAAAAAAGCTTGGAGGAGAGTATTCAAATGAAGATTATTAGTAAGGGTAACTGAAAGGAGAAAAAGGAAGAAAAATAGATCTGGCAAATAAAAGTCAAAGGATAAAGTGGTTGAAGTCAGTATTGCCTTTACATAATAACATTGAATGGTAATGGATTAAACTTTCCAATCAAAGGACTCAGATTGGCAGAATGGAAAAAAAATATGAACAATCTATATGCTATTTACAAGAAATTGATTTTATATCCAAAGATACAAATAGGTTGAAAGTGAAAGGATAGAAAAAGGTATTCCACACCAGCAGTAACAACAACAACCACCACCACAACAACAAAGAGCTAGGATTTCTATACTAATATCAGGCAAAAAAGACTTTAAATGAAAAATTGTAATTGTAAGAGATAAAGGACACCACATATTAATAAAAGAGACAATTCAACAAGAAAATATAATAATCAAATGTATTTGTGCTCATAATCAAGGTGCCCCAAAGTACATGAGGCAAACACTGGCAAAACTGAAGGGAGTAATAGACTACTCTACCATAGTACAGTAGTGGTAAACTTCAGTGCACCTTTTGCTGCAATATATAGAACACCTAAACAGAGGATCAATAAAGAAAGAGAAAATACAAATAATATGATAAATAAACTAGACCTAACAGACATATAGAGAACATTGCACCACAAAACACAAGGATATACATTCTCCTTAAGTGCTCATGGAACATTCTCCGGGATAGCCTATATGCTGGGGCAAAAACAGGTCTTAATAAATTTCAAAAGAGTGAAATTATGCAAGGGACTCTCTCTGATCATAATGTAATGAAGCTGGAAATCAAAAATGAATAGATAACAAAAAAAAAAAAAACCCACAAATAAATGGAGGTTAAAAACACACTCTTGAACAACCAGTGAGTCAAAGAAGAAATTGCAAGATAAATCAGTAAATATCTTGAGATGAATGAAAATGAAAATGCAAAGTATCAAAACTTATGGGATGTTTTGAACTCTCCCCCATTTTTGAAGGACAGCTTTGATGGATAGAGAATTCTTGGCTGGCAATTTTTCCCTTTCAATATCTTTAATATATCATACCACTACCTTCTTTTCTTCATGGTGTCTGATGATAAATCAGCACTTAATCTTATCTGGCTTCCCTGAATTGCTTTTCTTTTGCTGCTTTCAGAATTTTCTCCTCTCTTTGGCATTTGACAGTCTGATTAATCTGTCATTCAGTGGATCAATTTGGATCTATTCTATTTGGAGTATGTTGAGATACTTGGACTTGCATATTTATGTCATTTATAAGGGTTGACAAACTTTCAGCCTTTATTTATTCAAATATTCTTCCTGGCCCCTTTCCATTCTCTTCTCCTTCTTAGACAACCATGATGCATACATTTGTATGCTTTGTGTTGTCAATCAATTCCCTGAGACCCTGCTCAAATTTTTCCATTTTTTATCCATTTGCTCTTTTGTCTGTTGGAATTTTTTTGACCTGTCTTCTGGCTCACTGATTCTTTGTTCTGCCTCTTCAAATAGGCTGTTGTTTGGTTCTAGTATATTTTTAATTTCATCTACACTGTCTTTTATTTCCTTATTCTATGATATTTTTCTATATATTCTTTCAGATTTTTCTTCCTGCTCTTCTAATATCTTCTTTTTTAAAAATATATGGATTATTTACTGTCACATTCTTATAAAACTGACAAGTATATTTTACAGCTAATTAAATAAAATTATCAATGTCAAATGTCTATATCTTATTTTCTCTCTAGGAGTTTTAGAATTGAAAGTAGATTTAAAATTCCATAAGTGTTATAAATTTTTTTTAAGATACTTCCATACATCATCCATCCTTCAAGAGATATGGAGCATTATATATATACAATATATAATATTATATATATATAATATATTAATTCAATCATCAGTCATTCTAAAATTATATTATTGATATTCACCTGGCAGATATTCAGTTAAAGTATAAGAAAATACATGGTTTATTAAAACTTCACTAAGAAAAATTTATGGTGTTTGCAAAGAATTAAGAAAACTTACACCAGGTATCTTAACTGCTAAGTACCTGGTGACTCTGCTTTGCAATTCCCATAGTAATATCACACAAAAATGTTGCTGGGATTCCTACCATGGTCAGTACCTCACTTTACATAGATGCACGCCAAACATTTGTTGATTTACTAGTGACAAAAGTGGGACTTATTCTTTAACATTTAAGCAAAGTGATAGATTATTTGATTTTTTAACTTTGTAAACAGCTGGCATTACATATAAACAAGAGTTTAGTTCAGTGTAACAAATTTGAGTGTTGACATTTTATTAAAAATACACTGCTTCCCAGAAAATCTAGATTTAGAAAAAGATTTAGACTTTTAGGATCTTCTTAAGATCATTTATCTCTTTATACACATTGTCCTTCATTTCTTTGAATTGATTCAGGAGATTTGCTTGTACATTTTTGATTAGCTGTCCCTGATTCTCTGTCTCCTCCAACTTTTTGATTTGTTACTTTGAGTGGGCCATTTCTTCATGAGTTTTAGTATACCTTGTGATTTTTTGCTGACATGTGGTCATCTGATTATCTTGATGGGTCTATTCTGGAGGTTGATTTCTATCTCTTGTCTAGGCTATAGTTTTTGCCAGGCTTTGTATTACACCACTGTTTCTCAGTTGGGGTGTCAGTATTTCTCAGCCAAAGCAAGGCTGGGTACACATATAGGGGCTATAGATCATCTCTGATGGGCATGGGATAGGGTCAGAGAGGCTCTAAAAAAGTCTGGCAGTTATCCTCTGCAATTTTCAGCCTGCCCAGCAGATGGCACTTTTGGGTGGCTGAATCATCCTCAGATGCTATTTACCTCCTGGAGCCCCACAGAATCTGATGGTGTGGGGATGAAACTGCAGATTTCCTGTGCCCCCTTTGCTGGCCAAAATATGGCTAAATGTAGAGCTATGTCCCCCACGTTACTTGCACTGGAGGACCACCCCAGCTAACACAGTCTGAAGCTGTCCCTCAGGAAAGGAAGAGGCCACCTACTGCTTTTTCCCTCAAATCCAGTGCCCACAGGTAGAAATACTGTCCCTGTCCATGTTTTCTCAGACTCTTCAGCCCTCATTGTCCTGGATCTTGAAATGCCCTCCCCTGTCCCCTGGGTTGCCAAACAGTTCATTCATAAAGAATGTAAAATGGTACAGCCACTCTGCAGGAAGTTTTGGCAGTTACCCCAGAAAGCTAAGAATAGAGTTGCCTTATGACTTGGCAATCCCACTACTCAAGGTATACCCAGATGACCTGAAAGCAGAAATGTGAACATTTGTACACCAATATTCATAGTGACATTATTCACAATTGCCAAAAGATTGTAACAACACAAGTGTCCATCTAGAGATGAATGTGTATATGCAATGTGGTATATATATATACAATGGAATATTATTCAGCAGTAAGAAGGAATGAAATCCTGAAGCTTGCAACCATGTGGATGAACCTTGAGGACATTATGTTAAGTGAAATAAGTCAGACACAAAGAGACAAATATTTCATGATCTCAACTTTATGAACAAATTATAATATGTAAACCCATACACATAAATTACAGAATATAGATTACCAGGATATAGAATAAAGGTAAGAAATGGGGAATTGCTTAATATGTGCAGAATGATAAACCAGGTTGAACTGAAATATTTGGAAATGGAGAGAAGTAACAGCAGCACAT
Source organism: Choloepus didactylus (assembly GCF_015220235.1). Classification (NCBI taxonomy): domain Eukaryota; kingdom Metazoa; phylum Chordata; class Mammalia; order Pilosa; family Megalonychidae; genus Choloepus; species Choloepus didactylus. Next base: position 72,877,170 of record NC_051309.1, on the reverse strand, counting down.
TACTGTGAGAACAATTAACAGTAATGAATGGTGTGTGAATGACATGAAAAGGGGAAGTTTAGAGTCACGTATATCACCAGAAGGAAAGTTGGAGGTTAAACCTTGAGAATGTATAACAGTGAATCTTGTGGTGCACAATGTCTTTGATCAACTTTACAAATATAAAAAAGTTCTTTTATGCATTAAAACAAATATATGACCCAACTGTAAGGAGTTAATAATAAGGGTAAATGGGAAAATCAGTACCTATTGCAACTATGGACTAAGGAACACAGTAATATTTTAATACTCTTCAACAGTAAGAAATGTACCAAACTAATACTATGGGTCAATAATGGGGGGAATAAGGGTTATGGGAGGATTTGGGTTTTCTTTTCTATCTTTATTTGCTTTCTGGAGTAATGAAAATATTCTAAAATTGATCATTGGGATGTATGCACAACTATGTGATGGTAGGATGAGCCAGTGTTTACACACTTAGAATGGTTTGTATGGTGTATGAATATATCTCAATAAAATTGCATATAAATAAAAAGAATTCCAACAAAGGAGAGCCACAGAGCAGATGACTTCATGATGGTATTGTACCAAACATTCCAACAGGACCAAGTGGGCAATTTTAGGTCATAAGCTCAGAAGAAAGAACCAGAAACTAGTTATAATTTCACTTTAGAAACCCCAACAAGACTTAACTCCAATTCTGCTCAAACTCTTCCAAAAAAAATGAAGATGAGGGAGCATTTCCTAACTCATTCCGTAAGGCCAACACTATCCTTATACCAGAGCCAGATAAAGAACCATAAGAAAAGAAAATCAGAGATCAATGTCTCTTATGAATATAGATGCAAGAATCCTTAGCAAAATGCTAAAAACCTGTTTCCAGCAGCAATTTCGAAGAATGATATACCATGATCAAGTGGGATTTATTCCTGGTATGTAAGGGTGGTTCAGCATAAAAGTTAATGTAATTCACAACACTAATTGATTAATGTTAGGGGACCACGTTGGTCTCATCTGATGCAAAGAAAGTATCTGATAAAATTCAGCACCCTTTTTTGATTAAATTACATAGAATACTAGGCATAGAATGAAACTTCCCAACATGGTAAAAGGCAAATATGAAAAACCTACAGTTAATATCCTACTGAATGATGAAATACAGAAAGCTTTCCCTGTGGGATCAGGAAACAAGATAAGGATGCACATGGCATCATTGTTATAGTGACCAATGTTGAAGTTCTAACCACACAAATTAAACAATAAAATGATACAGAAGGCATCCAAATTGAAAAGGAAGAAGTAAAACTTGACCTATTTGCAGATGACATGATCCTACACACAGAAAATCCTGAAAAAATAACAAAGATTCAAGAGCTAATAAAGAAATACCAGCAAAGTGGCAGGGTACAAGATCAACATGCAAAAACTCAGTGGTGTTTCTATACATAAGTAATTAACAAACAGAAGAAGGGATCAAGAAAATAAAATTCATTTGCAGTGGGAACTAAAACAATCAAATATCTAGGAACAAATATAGCCAAGTATTTAAAGGACTTGTACATGGAAAACATTGATTGCTAAAAGAAGTCAAAGAAGACCTAAATAAATGAAAGGACTTTCCATGTTCATGGATTGGAACATAAAATATTGCTAAATGATTTATAGGCTCAATGTAATCCCAACCAACATTCCAAAGACGTTCTTTGCAGAAATGGAAAAGCCAATCATCAAATTTATATGGAAATTTGAGAGGCGGGGCAAGATGGCGGAGTGGTGAGGAGCAGAATTTCGTCTTTCCCCTAGAGCATCTGCCAATTACCCAAGAACTATATGAAACAGTGTTTTCGGGGTCTCCAGTAACCAGTCACACATTGGACACAAGTTTGGAATTGGAGGAAAAGCTGAGATTGCAGTGAACATTGTAAGTTCCCCAGACCAGGGGTCTGGCGCCCCTCCCCACCCAGACCTCACAGACTGTCTTGCTGCTAGCTCCCTGAAAGGGGGGGGGGGAACACAGCAATCTGCTGAGGGCAAGAAGGGAGGCTCAACCCAGCCTCAACTGCAGAATTAATTAACAAATTAATTAGCCAACTTTGGGAGCTGGGGTGCTAAAGAAGGGCTGGGCTCTGAGAAGTGGGGGCATGTAAAAGCGGGCACCCATTCCCAGACTCCAAAAAAGCCATTTTTTTCCCCTACATTTTGTCCCTTCTGGCTTCTCACTGATCCCTTATCTTTTTGCATTTCAATAGCCCCCAGCAGGGGTGGAACTGAAGCTGAGGAGAGTAATTATCAGACAACAGCCCAAAGCATATCTTTAAATGCTCTATTCTGACACTGACAAAACTTCCAGGCTGGTAAAAGACTTTTAAAAGAGACTCTTTTTTTCTTTTTTTTTTTTTTCTTTTTTCTTTTTCTTGATTTCTTTTCTACTTTTTTTTTTTTAAATCTAAAAGTAATATATGTGGTTATTTTCTATCAGAAAGCCCAGGTTGAGGGACTAGGCTGGGCTTCAGGGGAGACAGAGTACCCACAGTGTCTTTGAGTTCCATATTCACTACTGAAGGCCTCCACCCCCATCTTCAATTGGCAACTCAGGCTGACCAAGGAATCTACCTGGAGAGGCCCCAAAAAGGAGAGAGGAGAAGGGAATAGTGCCCCTGAGAGACAACTGGAGTTCTGAGGATTGGGAGAGTGGAGGGAGGTCCAGCTCAACTGGCAGTCCTCCTTCTGGGAATTCAGACCCCAGGGGCTGGAATTCAGATTCCAGCTTCAGTCAGCCACGCCCCTGAAAAGATCAGAGTCACCAGGAGAACTAAAGGCTCCATATCTCCTTACGCTGGTGGGGGAGCTGCGCGCTGGCCAGCGCCACCTGCTGGACAGGAGAGGAAAAGCACCAATTCTAAAGGCCTCATAGGAGGGTCTCATTCTCAGGAAAACTCCATACCCTCCCAATGAGACCTGGGCCTCACTAGACTGGGAAAATCTGACTAGAGTCGACCATATCTGAGGAGACCCACTCACAAAAAGGTTACATAGAGGCAGAGCAAGAAACAGAAAAAACAAGAGGGGAAAAATTCTGATCAACTAAATAGAACCTAAGTTAGAGGTCTAGAATAAGTTGAACTGAACAACAGAGGCCAGAGAACAAAGCCAACCAACAAGAAAACCACTAGGTAAAAGACAGAAAACAAGCTCCAAAATAAACTAATCAAGAAAATCAGATGCCCAGACAACTTAAGATAACAAGCCATATCAGGAAACACGAAAACATGGACCAGCTGAAGGAACAAACTAATAGCTCAGCTGAGACACAGGAGTGGAGGCAACTAATGCTAAATAAATTTGATGAAATGAAGGAAGATATAGCAAAAGAGCTGAAGGATATGAAGAAGACACTGGCTGACCATAAAGAAGAATTCATAAACTTAAAAAAACAAATGGCAGAACTCATGGGAATGAAGGCCACAATGGAGGAGATGAAAAACACAATGGAGGGACACAACAGTAGATTTGAACAGGAAGAAGAAAGGATCAGTGAACTGGAAGACAGGTCATTCGAATTCATACACACAAAAGAACAGATGGTGAAAAAAATGGAAAAATATGAGCAGGGTTTTAGGGAGCTGAGTGACAACATGAAACGCACAAATATACATGTTATGGGTATCCCAGAAGGAGAAGAGAGGGGAAAAGGGGCAGAAAAAGTAATAGAAGACATATTCACTGAAAATTTCCCAACTCTTATAAAAGACAGAAAATTAGAGATTCAAAAAGTACAATGTACCCCAAATAGAATAGATCCCAATAGACCTACTCCAAGACATTTACTGGTCAGATTGTCCAATGTCAAAGACAAAGAGAGGATTCTGAAAGCAGCAAGAGAAAAGCAATCCATCACATACAAGGGAAGGTCAATAAGACTATGTACAGATTTCTCTGCAGAAACCATGGAGGCAAGAAGACAGTGGCATGATATATTTAAGATACTGAAAGAGAAAAACTGCCAACCAAGAATTCCATATCCAGCAAAACTTTCCTTCAAAAATGAGGGAGAGATTAAAACATTTTCAGACAAACAGACACTGATAGAGTTTGTGAATAAGAGACCGGCACTACAAGAAATACTGAAGGGAGTGCTACAGGCTGATAGGAAAAGACAGGAGGGAGAGAGTTGGAGAGAGTGCAGAAATGAAGATTATCAGGAAAGGTAAAAGGAGAGGAAAAAATAAGATATTACATATAAATTCCAAAAAAACAAAATGGTAGTAGACAGTACTGCCCTTACAGTAATAATACTAAATGTAAATGGATTAAACTCCCCAATAAAAAGACACAGACTGGCAGAATGGATTAAAAAACAGGACCCATCTATATGCTGTGTACAAGAAACTCACTTTAGACACAAGGACAAACATAGACTGAAAGTGAAAGGTTGGAAAAAGATATTTCATGCAAACAACAACCAGAAAAAAGCAGGAGTAGCTATATTAATATCAGACAAGTTAGACTTCAAAAGTGAAACAATTAAAAGAGACAAAGAAGGACACCATATATTAATAAAAGGGTCAATTCATCAAGAAAACATAACAGTCATAAATATTTATGCACCAAACCAGAATGCCCCAAAATTCGTGAGGCAAACACTGCTATCACTGAAAGGAGAAATAGATACCTCTACAATAATAGTTGGAGACTTCAATACACCACTCTCATCAATGGATAGAACATCTAGACAGAGGATCACTAAAGAAACAGAGATGTTGAATTATATGATAAATGAACTAGACTTGACAAACATTTATAGAACACTACATCCAACAACAGCAGGATACACTTTTTTCTCAAGTGCTCATGGAACATTCTCTAGGATAGACCACATGTTGGGTCACAAAGCAAGTCTCAAATTTAAAAATATTGATATTATACAAAACACTTTCTCAGACCACAATGGAATGAAGTTGGAAATAAATAAAAGGCAGAAGGTCATAAAATTCACAAACATATGGAGGCTAAACAATACCCTCTTAGAAAACCAGTGGGTAAAGGAAGAAATTACAAGAGAAATTAGTAAATACCTTGAGGCAAATGACAACGAAAACACAACTTATCAAAACTTATGGGATGCAGCAAAGGCGGTGCTGAGAGGGAAATTTATTGCCCTAAATGCCTATATTAAAAGAGAAAAGAGAGCAAAAATTGAAGAGTTAACTGCTCACCTGGAGGAATTAGAGGAAGAACAGCAAACTAACCCCAAAGCAAGCAGAGGGAAGAAATAACAAAGATTAGAGCAGAAATTAATGCAATTGAGAACAGGAAAACAATAGAGAGAATCAACAAAACCAGAAGTTGGTTCTTTGAGAAAATCAATAAAATCGATGGACCACTTGCTAGGCTAACAAAAAAAAAAAAAAAAAAAAAAAAAAAGGAGAGAGCAGATGCAATTAAATGCAATCAGAAATGGGAAAGGAAATAAAACTACCAACCCTGCAGAAATTAAGGAGATAATGAGAAGACACTATGAGCAACTATATGCTAATAAACTAGACAACTTAGATGAAATGGACAACTTCCTAGAAAAGCATAAACAACCAACATTAACTCAAGAAGAAATAGATGACCTCAACAAACCAATCACAAGTAAAGAGATTGAGTCAGTCATCAAAAAGCTCCCAAAAAGGAAAAGCCCAGGACCAGATGGTTTCACATGTGAATTCTACCAAGCATTCAAGAACGAATTAGTACCAATCCTGCTCAATCTCTTCAAAAAAATTGAAGAAGAGGGAAAGCTACCTAACTCTTTCTATGAAGCCATCATAACCCTAATACCAAAACCAGGCAAAGATACTAAAAAAAAGGAAAATTATAGACCAATTTCTTTAATGAATATAGATGCAAAAATCCTCAACAAAATACTCGCAAATCGAATCCAGCAGCACATTAAAAGAATTATACACCATGACCAGGTGGGATTTATTCCAGGTATGCAAGGCTGGTTCAACACAAGAAAATCAATTAATGTAATACACCACATCAATAAATCAAAGCAGAAGAACCACATGATCATCTCGATTGATGCAGAAAAGGCATTTGACAAAATTCAACATCCTTTCCTGATGAAAACACTTCAAAGGATAGGAATAGAAGGGAACTTTTTCAATATGATAAAGGCAATAGATGAAAAACCCACAGCTAACATCACACTCAATGGGGAGAGACTGAAAGCTTTTCCTCTAAGATCAGGAACAAGACAGGGATGCCCACTATCACCATTGTTATTCAACATTGTGCTGGAAGTGCTAGCTACAGCAATTAGGCAAGAAAAAGAAATAAAAGGCATCCAAATTGGAGAGGAAGAAGTAAAACTTTCACTATTTGCAGATGACATGATTCTATATGTAGGAAATCCAGAAAAATCTACAACAAAGCTACTAGAACTAGTCAATGAATACAGCAAAGTAGCAGGCTACAAGATCAACATGCAAAAATCTGTAGTGTTCCTATACATAAGTAATGTGCAACAAGAGGAGGAAATCAAGAAAAAAATCCCATTTACAATAGCAACCAAAAGAATCAATTATTTAGGAATAAACTTAACCAAGGACACAAAAGACCTTTACATAGAAAACTATAAGAAACTGCTAAAAGAAATTGAACAAGACCTGAAAAAATGGAAGAACCCACCATGTTCATGGATTGGAAGACTAAACATAGTTAAGATGGCAATTTTACCTAAACTTATTTACAGATTCAATGCAATACCAATTCAAATCCCAACAACTTACTTTACAGAAATAGAAAAACCAATAACTAAATTTATTTGGAAGGGTAAGGTGCCCTGAATAGCCAAAAATGTCTTGAGAAAGAGGAATGAAGTGGGAGGTCTCACACTACCTGACTTTGAAGCATATTACAAAGCTACAGTGCTCAAAACAGCATGGTGCTGGCATAAGGACAGATATACTGGTCAATGGAATCGAATTGAGTGTTCAGAAGTAGACCCTTACATCTACGGACAACTGATCTTTGATAAGGCAGTGAAGCCGAAGCAACTGAGAAAGAGCAGCCTGTTCAACAAATGGTGTTTGGAGAACTGGATATCCATTTCCAAAAGAATGAAAGAGGATGTCCATCTCACACCTTATACCAAAATTAACTCAAAGTGGATCAAAGACATAAACATTAGCACCAAGACTATAAAACTCTTAGAAGAAAATGTAGGGCAATATCTTAAAGATCTTGTGAAAGGAGGTGGTTTCTTAGACCTCACACCCAAGGCACAAGCAACCAAAGAACAGATAGACAAAATTAAACACCTTTGTACATCAAAGGACTTTGTCAGAAAAGTAAAAAGGCAACCTACACAATGGGAGATATTTGGAAACCACATATCAGATAAGGGTTTAATATCCCGAATATATAAAGGAATACTGCATCTCAATAACAGAAAGACAAACAATCCAATTAAAAAATGGGCAAAAGACATGAACAGACATTTTTCTGAAGAGGAAATACAAATGGCTCAAAAGCATATGAAAAAATGCTCAACTTCACTGGCTATTGAGGAAATGCAAATCAAAACCACAATGAGATATCATCTCACACCTACCAGAATGGCCATTATCCAAAAAACAGAAAATGACAAGTGCTGGAGAGGGTGTGGAGAAAGAGGCACACTTATTCATTGTTGGTGGGAATGTAGAATGGTGCAACTACTCTGGAAGACAGTATGGAGGTTCCTCAGGAAGCTAAATATACATTTGCCATATGACCCAGCTATTCCATTGCTGGGTATATACTCAGAGGAACTGAAACTTAAGACACAAACAGACATTTGTAAACCAATGTTTATTGCAGCATTATTCACAATTGCCAAGAGATGGAAACAGCCCAAATATCCATCAAAGGACGAGTGGATAAACAAACTGTGGTATATACACATGATGGAATATTATGCAGCTGTAAGACAGAACAAAGACATGGATCATGTAATAATGTGGATGAACCTTGGGGACATTCTGTTGAGTGAAGTTAGCCAGAAACAAAAGGACAGATTCTGTATGGTCTCACGAATACGAACAGACATTAATGAACAAACTTTGGGAGTTAAAAGCTGACAACACAGGCGACCAGGAGATAGAAAGAGGGCAGAGATCAGCCATTTGATGCTGAAGGACTACAGAATGTTTAGGATTGATTGCATAGATCCAGAAACAGATAGCATAATACTGTGTGATGGTAGCATGGTATTGTAAGTATACTGAACAGAGATGTCTGTGAGTAAAGCTGAAAGAGGTGGGATAGGAGAGTGTATGACACCAGAGGTAAAGATAGATGATAAAGACTGGGACTGTATAACATGGCAAAAACTGGAGTGGCCAATGACTGTTACGAAATATACAAATATAAAAATGTTTTTGCATGTAGGAAAGCAAATGAATGTCAACCATGTAGAAATTTGAAAAAGGGATGCTATTCAGGAAAAAACAGAATCAAAGCAAACTGGAGTCTATGGTCAACAGTAACATTGTAATATACCTCCATTAAATGTAACAAAGGCAATATGCCAATGCTAAATGTATATGAGAGGGGGATATAGGGGAGTAATATGGGATTCTTGGTAGTGGTGCTATTTGCTGTCCTTAGTAGTATATTGTATTGTATGACATGTTATTTTTCTTTTTATCATTTTTTCTTATTGCTAAAAAAAAAAAGAAATTTTTTTTTTCTTGTAGTAATCAGTATGTTCAAGTGCTGATTGTGGTGATAAATGTACAACTTTATGATGATACCATGAACAACTGATTGTACACTGTGGATAAATGTATGGTATGTGAATATAACTCTATAAAATTGTAGGAAAATATATATATAGGAGTAAAAGTTTTGGAGAAAACATGGTGAGAGGGATGATGCCTCACCAATATGGACTAACTACAATGTGTAAACTCAGAATTGAATCTTAGAACATAGCCTAACGTGGACACAATAATTGTAATACTCCCTAGATTGTAAGCTCTTACAGCAGTTAACTCTATCCCTGAATTGTAAGGCCTGTCTCTAAACTCTGAGATGCTGATCCCCTAGCGTATAACCTGATTGGTCTCTGGAACAATGCATATCTCTGAGACACCTGAAACTCAGAGCTAGAGCTCGGCAGATATGAATGTCAGTATTAGTGCATACAGCCACTGTCAAAAAAAAAAAAAAAAAGAAAAGAAAGCTGAAAAAGAGCCCAGACTTCAATTAGTGATATGAATGAAGCAGGTCTGGTTAAGACCAGGGCAAGCCAGGCCAAAGGATAAAGGTTGAAACTGATTGTGTTTTAAAACTTCAACTTTCATATGAGACCAAGGGAGTAGATATCTATTTGGTACAGGATCTAAATTTTCTAAACGGTACAGCTCTACAGTCGATTTGTTCAAACACCACAGTTGCATGGAACTTTGAATAGGAAGTGAGATATGGTAGGTTAGTATAGGCTGGAGTGAAATAGTGACACATCCTAGAGTAATTTGGGCAGATAATAAAAAATATATTTACAGCCTCCCCCTCCCCAGCCCTGAGGATCTGGGGGAAGGTGCGCATGTGTTGGACATCCTCACCTGGACTGGTGTTGATGTTGTCACAAACATTGGGACTGGCGGTTTGATGTGCTGAGCCCTCGAGCATGGGACTCGCCCTTATGAAGCTCATTACTGCAAAGGAGAGTCTAAAGGTGTATGTAATGGTGCCTAAGAGTCTCCCCCTGAGTACCTCTTTGTTGCTCAGATGTGGCCCTCTCTCTCTGTAACTGAGCCATCTCGACAGGTGAACTCGCTGCCCTCCCCGCTACGTGGGACCCGACTCCCAGGGGTGTAAATCTCCCTGGCAACGCAGAGTATGACTCCCAGGGATGAATGTGGACCCAGCATCGTGGGACTGAGAGTATCTTCTTGACCAAAAGGGGGATGCAAAATGAGATGAAATAGTTTCAGTGGCTGAGAGATTCCAAATGGAGTCGAGAGGTCACTCTGGTGGACATTCTTATGCACTATATAGATAACACCTCTTAGGCTTTAATGTATTGGAATAGCTAGAAGTAAATACCTGAAACTACCAAACTCCAACCCAGCAGTCTGGACTCCTGAAGACAATTATATAATAATGTAGATTACAAGGGGTGACAGTGTGATTGTGAAGACCTTGTGGATCACACCCCCTTTATCTAGTGTATGGATGAGTGGAGGAATGGGGATAAAAACTAAAGGACAAATGGGGTGGGATGAGGGGATGATTTGGGTGTTCTTTTTTCACTTTTATTTTTTATTCTTGTTCTGGTTCTTTCTGATGTAAGGAAAATGTTCAGAGATAGATTGTGGTGATGAACGCATAACTATGTTATCATACTGTGGACAGTGGATTGTATATCATGGATGATTGTATGGTGTGTGAATGATTTCAATAAAACTGAATTTAATTTTAAAAAATTAAGACAAATTTATCTCCACTTAAAAAAAAAATTATATGGAAATTTAAGTGGCCTCAGAAGAGCCAAAGCCATCCTGAAAAACAGAAATGAATAGAACTCACACTTCCCAATCTTAAAACTTATTACAAAGCCACACAAATCAAGTCAGCATGGTGCTGCCACAAAGACAGACATATACACCAATGGAATACTATTGGGAGCTCAGCTTCAACCCTCACGTTTATAGCCAAATGATTTTTGACAAGGGTGCAAAATCCAGTTAATTGATAAAGATTATCCTTTATTCTTTGACAAAAGGTGTAGAAAAACTTGATCTCCATTTGCAAAAGAAAGAAGGAGTATTGTTACCTCACACCTTATGCAAAAATCAAATAAATATTGAACAAATACCTAATATAAGAGAAAGAAATATCAAAGTCCTAGAAGAAAATCTAGGGAAGTGTCTTCAGGGTTTTGTGTCAGGCGATGAATGTTTATTGGATTTTATACCCAAAGCACAAGCAGCCAAAGAAAAACAGATCAATGAGACATCACCAAAATTAAAAACTTTGTGCCTCAAAAGACTTTATCTTGAAAGTAAAACAGCAACTTACACAATGGGAGAAAATATTTGGAAACCACATATTTTATAAAGGTTTAATATCCAGAATATATGAAGAAATCCTTTAACTTAAAAAAAAAGACAAACAATTCAATTTAAAAATTAGCAGAAGAGAATGGTGCAGCCCCTCTGGAGGACAGTGTGGTGGCTCCACAGGAGGCTGGGTATAGAGCTTATATACGATCCTGCAACCCTGTTATGTGGTGTAAACTTGGAAGAACTGAAAGCAGGAACACAAATAGACACTTGAACACTGATGTTTATGGCAGAATTATGCACAATTGCAATGGATGGAAGTGGCCTAAGACTACATCTATGGATGAATGGAGGGGCAAACTGTGGTGTATACACATAATAGAATAATGAGCAGCTGCAAGGACTGAAGTCATGAGGCATGCAACTAGGTGAATAAATCTTGAGGACTTTAATTTGAGTGAAATAAGCCAAAAATGAAGGGACTGCTCGCTCTTCCTCGGCGGCAGCGCCGGTGGCCAAGAAGGTGGAGAGCGGCTGCAAGCGGGCTGCGGGCACCATGGAGAGCAGCGGAAGCCCAGGCAGAGGCGGCGCTCCCACCACGGCACCCGGGCTCGAGTGACCCGCGCTCGTGTCCTGCACCGCGCCGGAGCGGCCGCCGCCTCGCGGACCCACCGGCCTCGTCGCCCCTCCCAGCGCCCCTGCGCCCGGACTCGCCCGCGCCCCCACTCCTCCGCTGGGTGTCGCCGGCAGGGTCCCCGCGGCGGTTGCGGCCGGAGCAGCAGCTGCAGCAAGAGCCCGCCTCTATGCTGAAATGCAAGCAGGACCAGACGCAGATCTTTGACAGCGAGCGGTTCAGGAAGCGGGAGGCGTGCCTGTGCTTCCGGAGCGAGCAGGAGGACGAGGTGCTGTTGGTGAGCAGGAGTCGGTATCCGGACCAGTGGATCGTCCCAGGTGAGGGGATGGAGCCCGAGGAGGAGCCCGGCGGCGCTGCCTTGAGGGAGGTTTATGAAGAGGGTGGAGTCAAAGGAAATTGGTCCGACTCTTGGACATATTTGAGAACCCAGACCGAAAGCACAGAATATATGTTTATGTTCCTACAGTCACTGAACTATTAGAGGATTGGGAAGATTCTGTTAATATAGGAAGGAAGAGAGAATGGTTCAAAGTAGAAGATGCAATCAAGGTTCTCCAGTGTCATAAATCTATACGTGCAGAGTATCTGGAAACACTGAAGCTGGGTTAGTCCCCAACCAATGGAAATTCTAGTTTTTCCCTTCCAGAAAATAATGCCTTGTCTGTGACTGCTGCACAGAGCTCTGGATTGCCATCTAGTATAAGAGAGAAAGAATTGGGAGGAACTCTATGCCAGCTCTTGGAGAGAGAGGTTCTTCATTTTCCTTGACAAGCAAACATCTGAATGACACTTGCAAACTGTCTGAATTTGCCATACAGTGTTTTCAAACAATTTGCATGTGTTTCAGATGCTTTCAAATCTTTTTGTTTTTAAGTGTAAAAATATTTTAATAAGCCAAAGCCACGAGGAATTTTTTTAGATGCCTTAATGGTGCCCTCCCACCACATGCTATTTTTGCTTATTTTCTTTTTCTTTTTTTCTTTTTTTCCACAGCCTTTTTTTCGTTTTTTTTGTTTTTGTTTTTGTTTTTGTCCATTTGACTCAGTCTGGTTTATTTTGTCAGCTTAACTTATTTTCCCCTAAATTGTTTTCTCGTTCCACAGCATTTATATACTCAATAAATCCTTCTGTGGCAAGAATTGTTTAAAATGATACTTCTTGGTATTGAAGAAATTGTACATCCATTCCAAAATTTGTTTCATAGGACCATAATTTTAATTGATAAATTCCAGATTTGAGCTATTTCTGTGCTGTGCAGTAACTGTTTTGACAAAGGATTTAATTTGCTCTTTTCAGGAATCTCTCAACTGGTTTGTCTTAATTTTCATAATTGGTATTATGTCAATAGCTACCTAATATGGCTATTTCCCCTATAACTCAACGGTGGTTTAACACAAAGTATAACTACAGAGCTGGTGATTTTCAGGGAGGTACTGTTAGCTAAATGCATGTAGTAAATGCATCTTATAAAAATGATATTCCTGGTATTTGATTTAGCATGGCTCAATGGCCAGCTCCCTTTATCCATCTTTCCACACAGAATACCCTAGGAACCATATTTCTCAAGATAAATTGCTTTTAAAACACATTTTGTTTTTAAATGTGGTGACACTACTTCAGTTAAACTTCCCTGTTTGCTAATGGCCACAGGATAGGAGTCTAACCTTAAATGCCCAGCAGCGATGACTCTGTCTCAGCTGAGCGAAATACCGTTCTTGCTCAGCTGTTACAGACTTACATTGTTAGGGCACCTCTGATAGTTCATCTTTTATAGATTGTCAATAGGTACTATTTATCATACAACTAATTTTGAGGGCACTATAACACACCCTGAACTAAGAATCATTTTGTCTTACACTTGCCTTTCGCTCACTTAAAATCAAGAATCCCATCTAAAATCCATGGGTACCTTTTCTGAAACTCCTGCACTTCCCTCACCAGGTCAGAAATGAGATGGAAGGAAAACCTTTAAGAAGTAAGATGGGGGAAGTGAAAGATCATTCTATATGTGGAGACTTTTAGGCCTTTTGTAAAAATTTTACTGGTGAGTAAAATTAGAGTAGAGCATTTTGTTCCACATATTGTTAACCTTTAAAATGTACAATTGCTGCTAAAAATAGATTGCTGTTACAATACAGGAAAGTTGGTGCCACATGTTGAGGATGAGATCTTGAGCCATAAATGCAGCTGAAATAAATATAAACTTTAGTTCACAAATTAATGCTGTCAAAGGAATGAGTAAAGTAGAAAATAACCAATGACAATTTCTTTCTAAATAATGTAGTGTGATCAAATATGATCATCCAGAATTTCATATTTTTCTTGGTACAGAGGCTATGTATTCTGGGTGTTTTTTAAAAAGAAAACACTTAAAATTCCACAGTTGATACTTTCTATCAATCTTCAATGGGCTAGGATTTTTTTTTCAGTAATCTCTTAAATATCTTTAAATTGTATACTTAAAACAGCAGAGAAACTGGATTGTTTTTTTATATAAGACTAGTGAAATGCTGTCACTAGTATTTGGCAGGATTTCTCTTGTATATGATATTCTTAGAGTAATAATGCATGATCTTATTTTATAAACTCTTGAACTATGTAATTGACATGTATAATATGTACAGGATTGATAGCAGCCATCTCTTTGAAAGTTAGCCTGTAAGTAGTGTTGTATAATTTTCTTTGGTCAGAAATATTTGGACTAAGTAGTGCCACTTGGGTCAGGATTTTTTTCAGTGCCATTTAGCAAACAACTGTCTTTAGTCTATCCAACTAGCAATTTTCCAAGGTCTTCAGTTTGTAAAATACAACAGAATAGTTTACAGTTGTCACACTTTAAATTCATGAGGATTCTTCTGGAACCAAGTATAGCAAAATTAGAGGAAGGGCCCTAAGGAAATTTCTCTTAAGAGAAAAAGCCAACATTTTCAATCTCAGCAGTTGAACCTACTACAGATAACTATTATCTACTATCTCAACCCTCAAAAGTTTCTAGTAATTGGACCATCATTTGTGCTTTTTGTGTGGTAGATGGGTAAAATTGGGCAGCTAAATTTTTCAGTTCTGTGTGCCTCCCAATTAAAAAACAGAACAGAACTAGTTATCTTAACTTAAGACTTGCAGACATGAGGTAGAAACTGTCCTGCCTGTTTTATAAACAGGTGACATTTTCCAACTAAGCACATGCCATTCAGTTTTCTGTTGATCACACCATTGTATAAAGCAGCAACACTGAAGAGGGGAAAATGATTGTTGTACACTTTGAATTATTTTGCATGGTCTCAATTGAGATAATTGGTGTAGGAATCTTGACTTTTTTTACATTTGGAAATATCAAATAAAAATGAAAATTAAAAAAATGAAGGGACAAATATTGTAAGACCTTGCTAATATAAACTAACTCCAATGAGCAAACATTGAGAATTGAATTTGAGAGCATAGGTTATCAGGGCATAGAACAGGGGCAGAGATTGGGCAATTGAGGCAGGAGTACAGAATGTTCAATAAAACTCATTGTAAAGGTTCCTAGGTGGTAAGCTCTTACAGTAGTCACATCTATCCCTGAGTTTTGATTGTTATTTCTAAATTCTGAGATGCTGAGCTCTTTGTGTATGTGCCAGTTTGAGTGTATTGTGTTCCCCAAATGCCATTATCTTTGTAGTCTTGTGGGGCAGACGTTTTGGTGCTGGTTAGATTTGCTTGGAATGTGACCCGCCCAGCTGTGGGTAATGATTTTGATGAGATGTTCCCATGGAGGCGTTGCCCCGTCCATTCAGGGTGGGCCTTGATCAGTGGAGACATATAAATAAACTGACTCAGAGAGAGGGAACTTAGTGCAGCTGTGAGTGATGTTTTGAGGAGGAGCAAGCTTGCTGGAGAGGAACGTCCTGGGAGAAAGCCGTTTTGAGGCCAGGGCTTTGGAGCAGATGCCAGCTGCCTTCCTAGCTAACAGAGGTTTTCCAGACGCCATTGACCATCCTCCAGTGAAGGTACCCAATTGCTGATGTGTTACCTTGGATGCTTTGTGGCCTTAAGATTGTAACTGTGTAGCGAAATAAACCCCCATTTTATAAAAGCCTATCCATCTCTGGTGTTTTGCATTCTGCAGCATTAGCAAACTAGAACAGTGTATAACCTAGTAGTTCCCTGGAAATTTGGATATTTGTGCAACACCAGAGACTCAGAGTATCTCAGCCTTGCTCAGTAATGCTCTGAAAGTCAGCATTACTCCAACTTTAAGAACAACTCTTAAAGAAGTCAGCATTACTTTAACAACTGTTAAAGAAGCTGAAAAAGAGATCAGATGACAATTAGAGATATGAATCAAATGTACTCAGTTAGGACAAAGATAAGTTAGAATTCAGATTAAAGGATGATATTGACTGTATTGCAAAACTACAACTTCTGTGTGAGACCAAATAAAGAGAGGTTTATTTGGTACAAAATTTATATTTTCTGTGTACATTATCTAATTTAAACTTTGTGGTCGGTTTATTTAAACAAAGTGATTACATAGAAACTAGAATAGGGAATGAGTTCTTGTTATTCTGTGCAGGCTAATGTAATACCCTGAACATCTCAGAATATTGTGGGAAGAAAATAAAAAGCATTTGCTATGTCCCCTGAGAGACTGGGGGAAAATATGGAACTATTAAACTTCCCACTTGGGGTATTCCTGCTATTCTCTGAAGAAATAGGGGTACCCAATTTAATAAGCCAAAGCCCTAGACCTAGGGGCTTGCCCTTATAAAACTTATTTCTCCAGTGAAGGAGCTAAGCCTATTTACAACTATGTCTAAGAGTCACCCCCAGAGAACCTCTTTTGTTGTTCAGATGTGGCTTGTGTCTCTCAGCCAACTCTGCAGATTAACTCACTACCCTCCCTGCTAGGTGGGAGATGACTCCCAGGGGTGTTAAGTCTCCCCAGTAATGTAAGACATAACTCCCAGGGATGAGCCTGGCCCTGGCATTTTGGGATTCAGAATGCCTTCTTGACCAAAAAGTGGGAAAGAACTGAAACAAAATAAAATATCAGTGGCTAAGAGATTTCAAATAGAGTCAAGAGGTCATTCTGTAAGTTACTCCTACACATTAAATAGTTACTCCTTTCCAGTTTCTAGTGTATTTGAGCAGCTAGAGGGAAATGCCTGATACTGTAATGGGGTAGCCTTTGATTCTATATGATTCAATGATTCAATAATTCTATAATTCAGTGATTGTATAGCTATATAGCTTTTATTGTGTGACTATGTGATTGTGAAAACCTTATGACTGACACTCCCTGGATCCAGTGTATGGGCAGAGGAGTAAGAAATAAGTATATATATATATATATATATATATATATATATACATACACATACTTAATAAATGTATTTATATTTATTTATATATATAAATATATATTTATATATATATGAATAATGGAGGGATAAGGAGTGTGGGATATTTTGTGTGTTCTTTATTTTTAATTTTTAATTTATTTTTAATTTTTATTATTTTGGTGGAGTTATGAAAACGTTTAAAAATTGATTGTGGTAATGAATGCACAACTATATGAAACTGTGAGCCATTGATTGTATACTTTGGATGGATTCTATGGTGTGTGAATGTATCTCAATAAAAATTGCAGTTAAAAAGATTGGCAAAAGAATTCAATAGACAGCTCTCCAAAGAAGATATGCAAATAGTCAAAAAGTACACAAGAAGATGCTCAACATCATTAGCCATCAGGGAAATGCACATGAAGACTGCAAGGAGATAACACTTCATATGATGTTGAATGACTGCTGTTAAAAAATGAAAAATTACAAAGGTTGGAGAGGATGCAAAGAAATAGGGACACTTATTCATTGCTGGTGGGAATGTAAAATGATGCAGCTACTGTGGAAGACAGTTTGGCATTTCGTCAGAAAGTTCATTATACAATTACCATAGGACCCAGAAACTCCATCCGATGACCCAGCAACTCCACCACTAGGTATCTACCAAAAGGAATTGAAAGCAAGGACTCCAACAGGTTTTTGCACACCAATGTTCGTAGTGGATTTATTCACAAATGCTAAAGAGGGAAGCAACTCAAGTGTCCATCAACTGATGAATAGGTATATAAAATGTGCAATACACATAAAGTGGACTATTACTCAGCTATAAAAAGGAATGAATTTCTTATACATGCAATAACATGGATGAACCTTGAAGACATGTTGAGGGAAATAAATGAGACATAAAAAGGCAAATAGTTTGTGATCTTACTGATATGAAATAAATACCATAAGCAAATCCCTAAAGTCAGAATCTAGAACATAGCTTACCGGTGAATGGGATGGGAAGAGAGAATGTGAAGTTAAAGCTTAAAATGTAAAGACTTCTTATTTGGAGTGATGGAAATATTTTGTCAGTGGACGGTGGTGATGGTAGCACAATACTATGAATGTAATTAACAGCATTGAAATATATATTTGTATGGGACCTAAAGGGGAAATGTTAGGGTGTACAATGGTAATAGAATTTTAAAAATCCATAGAACTGCACTACAAAATTGAAACCTACGTTAAACCATGGACTGTAATTAATAGTGCCATTATACAAATGTGCTTTCATGAATTGTAACAAACTTGCACATCAATGCAAGGTGTTAATAATAGGGTGGTATATGGAACTCCTGTGTTTTATGCATGATTGTTTTGTAAACCCACAAGCTCTCTAATAAAATTAATAGAATATATGGAGACCATATATGTCACTGGAGAGAGACACAACAAGAAAGAGCCAAAGGAATAGATTAACTAATATTTGAACTTGGTTTAAATCTTATTTAAAAATCACATAAACATGGAAGGAAAAATAAAGAGAAGTCTTTGCTACATGTCAGTAAAACTATAATTTTTCAGGTATGTATCTGTCTTTAAAAACAAAATAATGAATTTTTATATCATTAAGAGGTTATACATATTTTTCAAACCAGAATGAAATATTTTACCATAATTACATTTGCAAGAATATAAAATTTTGCCTTTCTTTTACTTCATTTATGCCTAGGTTTTCAACAAATAATTTCCTCCTTCTTTCTGTATGTATACATAGATAGAATATAGATATACATGTGCATATATGTATATAAACAAACATAAATACTTATTTTTCCAAAATGTCATAATATATCTAGTCTCATTGTCTCAATTTCCCAAGATTTTCTTTTCTGAGGTCTACTGGCACCTGGTCCATTTGGGGGCTGTACCTAGGGTTGATGCAGAGCTTGCATTGAGTGATGTAAACTTTGTCACTCTCAATAGATCCTTCAATTCATTATTCTCCTAGGAAAAATGTCTTCCTCTTTCTGAGTTTTCCTATGACCTCTATTTGGCAGAAGTATATTTTCAAAAGTTTTCTTTAAAATGGGTGCATTTTTAATTTTGGAGAATATTGAAAAGCCAACATTTTTCATCATTATTTACTCATATTCTTTCTAGCAATACATTTTGCTATTTGCATAAGTAGAAAGTATCTTGTTTTCTGCTCTGCATTTACCTAAATCATAAGTGTATTGTTCACCTGTATTTCTTTATAAATCCTTCATCTGTTTAAAATTTTATAAAGTATCTTTTAAAGTTTTGTTTATCAGGAAAATAAAACATATTAGTCCTTTTTCTATTATGTTTGTTGCATATTTATTTTTATGATGTGGCTTTTAACATTTGGTTTGTTTAAAAGTCTTTTTACCACATCATAAAACTTGTAATAATATGAAGATAAATTTATCATTTTCCCCTTATCACTTTTGGTTATTTACACTGTATAAAATGTCTTCCACCTTCTAATATTGTAAATTTACTTCTATTTCTTCTAGTATTTTAATGGTCCTCTTCTATCTTCCTGTTTGTAATTTTTTGTAATTGCCTCTACTCAATTGGAGTTGGCACCAGATATTATGAAACGTTTAATCATGCAACACATATTTGCTCTTCTATCTTTGACCTTGATTTATCTTTGAACCTTCTAAAACATCTATTTTCTGCAAATCAGAAATACTGTTAGGTGATTTGAATTTTCAATTGTTTATCTCTTAAAATTTTGTGTGTGAATATGATCCTTGGTAGAACCTGTATCATACTTCTTAAAACACAGTTGCATCAATATCTCTTTTACTCTCAAATGATAGTTTTCAACCTGCTAAAATACCCATTCCTAAATATGCAGCTAAATCATGATTTCTTCACCCCTACCACCATGGTGCTAGCTTGAAACTATTATGTACTCCAGGTAAGGCCATGTTCTTCTCATCCAGTCTTGTTCAGGCAGATGTATTGTGAGTGGGACCCTTAGATTAAGTTGTTTCCATGGAGATGTGACCCCACCCATTCAAGGTAGGTCTTAATCACCTTGCTGGAGTCCTCTATGAAAGTATAAAAGGCAAAGATATTTTGAAGAGAGTTCAGAGAGATGCTTAAATAGATGTTTAGAGAGAAGCTAAGACAGAAACCTACAGACATTTTGGAGAAACCAGAAGGTAGCAAAACAAAACATTCTAAACCCAGAAGCTAAACAGTAGAGAGAAGGATCAGTGAAACAAGCCAAGTGCCTTCCTGTGTGACAGAGGATCCCTGGATTCCATTCACCTTTCCTAAGAGATGGTATCTACCTTTGATGCCTTAATTTAAACATTTACATGGCCTTAGAACTGTAAATATGCAATCTAATAAATCCCTTTGAAAAAGCCAACCTATTTCTGGTATATTGCATTCTGGACATTAACAAAACAAAACCATCACCTAGAAAGTACTTTCATGGGATCTGACCTTCCTCTATACATACAAATCTTCTAAAACTCATCCCCTTTACATTTGTAGACTAGGCATTGGTTAACTGAATTATTGTTTGTAATAATTCCATTTTAAATTGGAAAGATATCTGTTTTGTGACTTTATGTCCTATGCATAGTTTAAAATTTTTCATACAGCAATTTCTACAAGTTGTTTGTTGAATGCATGAAATAATAATTATTCAGAGGAGATTTTAAATTGAAATAAAAGTGGATAGATGACTGGACATAAAATCTATGTTTTTAAATCCACCCTTCTCAAAAAGTTCAAAAGTATTCATAGATTTGGTGGGCTGAATTGTGGATCCCAGTTTGGACATGTTCTTAGTTTTGGTCTGCATTCTGGTGGGTGTGGACCCATTGTAAATAGGATATCGTCAATGGGTGGCCCATTGTAAATAGGATATCGTTAATGGGTGGCCCAACTGAATGAGGCTTTAAACAGGAATACTGGAGTCCTTTATAAAAAGAGAGAATATCAGATAGAGAGAAGCCACAAGAAGCAGAAAGAAGCTGGAAGTTAACAAACAGAAATAAAATGAGAAAATGCCAACATATGCACTACCCTGTGACAGAAAAGTCAAGGACTAAAGAAAGCAGACAACCCAAGAATGCCATAATCTTCTGGGAGATATCATCTCCCTGATGAAACCTCAATTTTGGACTTCTTTCACTCCAAACCATGAGCCAATAAATTCCCACTGTGTAAGCCAAACCATTGTATGGTGTTTGTTTTAGCAGTTAGGAAACTAAAACAATGGGTCAAATAGGAACCTGCACAGACAAGAAATGTCTAATCATTACTTAAAACACTTCAAGTCAAAAAAAATTTCCCACAGGAACTCCTCCTTTTTGGTTTTAGGTCTTTTTAGAATCATTGTAAATTCTCTGGTTATAACAACTAGAAACTAAAACACTTATTTATCTTTTCACTATTTTTCACCTCTTATTTCTCATCAAAGAAGTCTCATTCTATACTTTCCATTCACAAACCAGATTGGATGTATTATGTCCCCCTAATGCCATTATCTTTGATGCAATCTTGTGGGGGCAGAAGTATTAGTGTTGATTAGATTGGAATCCTTTGATTGAATGTTTCCATGGAGATTTGACCCACCCAACTTAGTGACACCTTTGATTAGAGTGTATCCTCTTGATTGAATGTTTCCACTGAAATGTGGCTCTGCCCATTCAAGGTGTGTGTTAATTGCATCACTGGAGTCCTATAAAGGAATCACAGACAGAGGACCTCAGAGCAACTGATAGTGACATTTTGGAGGAGCTGCAACATACGGAGACAGTTTGGAGAATGCAACCCAGGAACAAGCAGACAACTAGAGAGGAATGACATGGGAGAAAACCCTTTTGAAACCAGAACTCCAGAGCAGACACCAGCCATGTGCCTTCCCAGCTAACAGCGGTTTTCCAGATGTCATTGGCCATCCTCCAGTGAAGGTACCCAATTGTCGATGCCTTACCTTGGACACTTAATGGCCTTAAGACTAACTGTGTAACCAAATAAATCCCCTCTATAAAAGCCAATCCATTTCTGGTATTTTGCATAATGGCAGTATTAGCAAACCAGAAGATCAAATTTATGTATAAACTGACATTTTCACCAAATCTTATTTTTATGATATATATTTCTTTAACCCATGACATTATTTTGTGCTCTCTTGCCTAACACTCAAATCCTGTTTATATGCCAGAATGGTTTTATTAAAGGACAAAGATGGTCAGTCTCTAAACTGGATTTGAAAATTTGAGCAAACATCATTATATGGACAAAAAAATGAAGGCTAAAGCAAAACATTCTATCATAAACAAAGCATGCTATTTTAACTAATTTTCCTTTTTTGCCCTGCTCACATTTCAAAATCTACTCCATTAACACTGCATTGATAACTGTTTTTAATATAACCATTCTTTTTCACATGCTGTTCTATTCACTTTGAGTATCCTCCTTCGTTACTGTTGCTTCCAGGCTTCTCTGCAAACCAAATATCTTACTGTGCTATGCCCATCAACAACATTGGACAAAGTTTCATACATGTAAATGCCCTTTCTCAACTCCAGAAATTAAATTTTAACTTATTCTTGGATTAACATCCATTTTATATCTATACCCAGCAGCACAAAATCTCCTGCAGAGCAGCGTGTGAGAGAGCTGCTGTCATAGTGTCTGAGAACTGGTTTTCAGCTCCTCTGCTTCTGCAGCTGTGCTGTGTTGGATGTGGATTGTGTGGAAAGGTCCTGGTGTGGCCTTGTGACACAAGCCATTGGCTCAACATCAAGATCATTCTGGAGGAACTCACAGCAAGGGTTATGAGGTGATGGTCCTGGTTCCTTCACACAATTACATCATTGACCACAACAAGCCTTCCACACCAAACTTCAGGGTGGTTTATGTGCCAAATCATGGAGAGATGTTTACAAACTTAATGAAAGAAATTGCAAATACAGCTGTTAACATCATGCCCAAATTGTGACACTGACAATCAGCAATAAAACTATAAGAGTTCCTACTTCAAACAACTGGATATAAGAAATTATTGTGTTATTGTGTTAGTGTAGCATACAATCAGACTCTCATGAAGAATCTCAAGGAAACTAACTACAATGTAATGGTTGTAGATCCTGTGATTCCCTGTGGAGACCTGATAGCTGGGTTGCTTGCAATCCCCTTTGTGCACACACTAAGGACTTCTGTAGGTGGCACTTTGGAGAAACACTGTGGAAAACTTTCAGCTCCACTTTCCTATTTGCCTGTTCCCATGATTAGACTAGGAGACAAGATGGACTTTCTGGAAAGGTTAAAAAATCTAATGCTTTCCCTTTTCTTTGACTTCTGGCTCCAGCTATATGATGTTCAGATTTGGGATCAGTTTTATAGTGAAGCATTAGGTAAGAGACTCTGCTTTGCTTTCTAAACCAGTTACCAAAGAGTAAGAAAAGTCTAGAATGATGAAAGAAATCCCTTTTTAAAATTCTGACTACCCTGTAAACTCATCAAGTGATACCAGTGAACTGATCATTAATAACTAATCATAGTAGAGGAGGCAAGAAATATTTTACCACAGTTTTCTGTCTTTAGAATCACCTAAACATTTTTGCACATTACCTTGCTTATATTTAATACATGGTTATCAAAACAAACATAATGTAAAGCATATAAATGCATGTTAGTCTAATGAAGAGATTTTCTTTGTCACATTTAAGCTAAAACAAATCATCCCGTACAGTGAGTTTTCAAATAGGATGTGTTTGTTGTTTGTACTGTTCTACCCTTTTTGGATTAAAAAAAGTGTTATACTTGTTGTGTAAGTGAGATAACTTTCTTGCCTGATAACAGTAATTAACTGAAATATGATCTACATTAACATTAAGATTAAATTTGGTACAGACTTGATTTTGCCTGAACTCTGTTTAACAACTTCTGAGAATTGTTGATAATGACTGACTATCACTCTTGATTTTAAACAATTTTTTTTTTTTTTGGTAACATGGTAGAGCCATGTTTTTGTTTTTGTTTTTTGTGTTTTTTTGTAACATGGTAGAGCCCTCTAAAGTTAGAGAACATTAAAAGACTTTACATCTGGAAGTGTTAAGAGAGTTGATTTTTCCCTACAATGATTCGCTAATTCTACCTATTTTAAATTGATTGGCATTTCTGTTAAAAGATGTTTGGCTTTGAAATTTTTATACACTCAGCTCTTATCTGAATTCATCTCAGGCAGGCTTTCCTTCCATCATCTTCGAGAAGTACCTAGGGATATGATTTAACAAAGAAAGGATCATATTAGACCCTAAAAATATTACCTAAATTAACTCAATGACTTTTAATGATAAATTGTTTCACAGAACTAATATCATAGGAATCCACTTCAAAAATTCTTAGCTTTAAACATGATTTTGAATTTACACTTCATTTATGTCACAGTAAATAATTTATAATCACTAAGCATTACCTGTGTTCCAGCAATGTTAAGCACAAAAGACTTAATTTAAAAATAACAAGGATCTTGCCCTTGTCTGTGTTCAGAAATAAATGGAAGAGGCAGAATTATAAATATACCACTGTGAATTCTTTGGTATATAGGATTACGAATAAAGCCCCCTTGGAGGACAAAAGTTAAGGGCAAGAGGAAACAGAAACTTTATCAGTGGGGAAGACTAGGGAAAGTCATTTTCTACTAAGCAAGGGTTTGTACTGACAGTAACAGTTGTCCCTGAGCTACTGGGATTCTCTTATTATAACAAAGATTTGAAATATCATTCCCTTGATGAAAAGAAGTAGATAGCTCTCACTTACCTCAGTTTTGCACCTTACTGGCATAAGGCCACTTAGTGATCCTGTCTTTTCACCTTAGTCTCCCATTATATTATGTTTAATGCCATATGCATTCTGCTTCTGGTTTCCTAATTTTCATCTTCTTCTGCCTATCCCTTCATTTTTAACCAGATTGAACTATGTCCCGGCCCGCGGGACGATCAACGGAGGCTCTGACTCCTGCGAGGGAAGAATGGTATGGGACAAGAGACACGAAGAATGACAGCAAGACAGGTTTCTGATCAAGCTGCAAAATTTTATTGAAGAGGCTGGGTATATATGCTCTAAGGTAGAGGGAGTGGCTAGTAAAAATGGGTGGCGGCCTAGGATTGGTGGCTGCAAAGGCGGGTGGCGGTCGAGGATTGGTGATTGCTGTTGCTAGGGTGAGAGGCAGATGTAAGGTTAGCTTTTGGTGCGAACTGCTAATCCTTCCTTGAAGAAGGCTAATTATAGCTCAGGCTGTTCTTGCATCAGCCCTGGTGGCCATGTTGCATGTTACCGGTATCGCTGAAGGTGAATATTATATATGCTACCTCAATTGTCCCCAACAGAACTATGTCATTCTGTCTATGAAATCTACAAAAGTTTGTTACTAATATATGTAAGATCTAAGAGGATCTTTATTTCACAGGCCAAAAACAATGCTGGATTGCATCATAGAACAAAATAGCAAATAATTTAAAACAAAATAGTATAGGTTAGTTGCATAATGTTTGGACCACAGGCATCAGTATTTGCATTTTACAGTCAATTTTTACACTGACCTCTGCCTCTTGTCATATTTTTGTAGCATATCTCTACTTATTTTAAAAATTACTGCTGTTATTTTTAGTTAGAGATGTAAGTTTACAGAAAAGTAACATAAAATATACATCATCCCATGTTCCTGCCTATTGTTGAGACTTTACATTAGTTTTGTACCTTTCTTACAATTGACTAAAGTATTTTAAAATACTACTATTAGCTATAGTCCATAGTTTACATTAGGTGTATTTTTCCCATATAGCACCCTATTATTAACATATTGCTTTAGGACTGTACATTTGTTATAATCATGAAAGAATATTATTATATGGTACTATTAACCCCAGTCCATTATCTAAAACAGAGTTAATTGTGTTATATAGTGCCAAGATTTATCTTATACCTTTCATTCTAGTACCATACAAAATGCATAATGTCCCCTTTCAACCACCTCCACATACATTATTCAGCACTGTTAATGATATTCACAGTAATGTGCTATCATTGCCACCATCCATTTCCAAAACTTTGTAATCAACCTAAATAGAAATTCAGTTCAAATTAAGCATCAGCTTCCCCTTCTTTACTCCCAATCTATTCCCTGGTAACCTAGTTAGTCTACATTCTAACTCTATGAGTTTTCTTATTTTAATTAGCTCATATCAGAAAGATCATACAATATTTGTCCTTTTCTATCTGGATTATTTCACTCAGCATAATGTCCTACAGTGTGGGAAACTGAGTCTTCCATGTTGCTTAAGGCATATCTAGGGTGGTGGCTTAGAGCCATGCAGGCCCACCCTGTAAAGATATGTGACTTGTGACTATGATGACAATGTTTACCATTGTCCTAAACCTAGATTGTCCCTTCTGGTATGCAACAGGATGTAAACATAGGTATCTTGTGGGCTCTCCCAAGCCTGAGGACATTTAGCATATACTCCCCGATCTTCTGAAATAAATAACTGCAGCAAAGGTGCATTATTGTCCACTTAGCATGAGATGCGGTGGGCCCCCTGCTCCCTTAATTCTTAACTTTGCATCTGTATCTCATTCCTGCACTGCCCTGTCAGCAACAAGTGGCACCCAACGTGGGGCTCAAAGAACCGGACCTGGTTCCTGACAGAAGAATCACTTGAATGACTGAGGTACAGCGGCGCTGGAACTCCAGTGGAGGTAACAGCCAGCTTTTGTATGCGTTCCTTGTAGAGCGACCCCAAGCATTATAAGCAGGGTAATGGGTAATGTTGAAGGACACAATAAATATGTTCCCTATAGATCCCTCTTACGGCAGCTGCTGCGGGCCAGCAGTGTCAAGGTGGGGGAGTCACAAATCTTAGACTTGCTACAGGTTATTGAAAACTACTGCTCTTGGTTCCCTACCCTTGGCTCCCTTGAATTGTATGACTGGGAGTGGGTAGATAAGGAATTGAAACAAAAACATATGCAAGGAGTTAATTTACCTGTTACTATTTGGCCTACCTGGTCTTTAATTAAGTCTTCTTGAGACTTTAAAAACTGATGATGACGAGGAAGAATATGAGTCTGATGACAATACTGGTCCCAATCCTCTTTCTGATGATGATAAGGGTAAAAAAGATCCAGTAAAATCTCAAGTTTTTATTCTTCTCAATGCCCCAAACCTCCTTCTGCACCTTGCTGGGAGGAATGGCCCCCACCTCCTTCGCTGCCTCTTCCTGCACATAGCTGTACCCTGGTAGTCAAACCTGCCTGCCTCTCTGGCATACAGCAGGGTCTGGCAGAAGCCAGGTGGCAAGGAGATTTAGAGGCCATATGTTGTCCTGTTGCCTTCCCTGTTAAGGTTCGTGAAGAAGTGCCTCCTGGCCAAGACGCTAATAATCCTGGTGGACTTTATACTTACTTCCATGAGCATGTCCCATTTGCAGTTCTTAAAGAATTGAAAAAAGCTGTACAAACGTATGGGGTTCATTCCCCTTTTTCAGTTGGCATATTGCAAAGTTTAGCTGAAGGTTCTCATCTAATTCCCATAGATTGGACCACATTAGCCCATACAGTCCTTAGCCCAGGAGAATATCTACAATTTAGGACTTGGTGGACTGAGCATGCAGAAAGACAGGCTGCACATAATCAGCAACAGAAAGTAAACATAAATCTGGATCAATTACTGGGCCAAGGAGCTTATTCCACTGTTGAAAATCAGTCTGTTTATAATGATCAATCGAGCAGATTCGCCCTTGTTGTTTGCAAGCTTGGAACAAAATTGAAGCTAAAGGTGAAGCTGCACAATCCTTTCAAAAGGTTTTACAAGGGCTGAAAGAATTGTATCCAGATTTCATTGCCCGGCTCTAAGAGGCAATACACCAGCAGATTACTAGTTCAGAGGCTGCCGATACTATTTTGCAGCTGCTAGCATATGAAAATGCTAATAAAGATTGTTAACAAGCCATTGCCCCATTTAAAGGTAAAGCTGATCTTACTGGCTATATTCGTTTATGGAAAGATATTGGGACTGAAGGTTATAAAGCAGAAATGATGGCTCAAGCCATGGCTAATTTGAGAGTTGGCTTTCGTTTCCCAGGAAAATGCTTTTCCTGTGGAAAAGTGGGTCATACCAGAAAAGATTGCAGTCACTTTAAAAATAAATCTTCACAAAAGCAGCCTGGTATGTGCCCAAAATGCCAAAAAGGTCGACACTGGGCTAACCAGTGCCAATCTGCTTTTCATAAGGACGGCACCTCCCTTTCGGGAAACGGCAATCGGGGTGGGCTCCCAGCCCCTCACAGAAAGGGAGCATTCCCAATCCAACATCAAAATCTGCAGGCTGTCCCTCCACCAACTCCAAGCCCTCCATCTTGGAGCTTTCCCCAGCTACAGCAGGGAGCGCAGCAGTAGACCTCGCTGCCAATGCTGAGGTATGTCTTCTCCCCAGTAATCCTGTTAAGGTCCCCACCAGCTATTATGGCCCCTTACCTAAAGGGATGGTGGGTCTTTTGCTTGGATGCAGTTCTCTCAATCTTAACGGTGTTCGTGTACACACTGGAGTCATTGACTCTAACTATACTGGGGAAATTCAGGTGGTCATGTCTTCTTCTATTCCATGGACTGCCCATAAAGGTGAAAGAATTGCTCAACTCTTATTATTACCTTATGTACCTGTTGATTCCTCCTCCAAAAATTGGGAAAATGAAAGTTTTGGTAGCACAGGCAAGGCAGGAATTTTTCTCACAGAGGCTCTGCAGGAGCTGCGCCCTATGTGTACTCTTACAATTCACGGACATAGCTTTACTGGGCTTATAGATAAGGGTGCAGATGTCTCTATTATTAGTCAACAACATTGGCCCCGACATTGGCCTTTGCAAGAGGCACGAATTACTGTTGTGGGCCTAGGCTCCCCTCAGGGACTTATGCAAAGTGTTCATATTTTGCCTTGCTTTGGCCCTGAGGGACAGAAGGCCACTTTACAACCTTATGCGGCTGCTCTGCCTCTTAATCTTTGGGGCAGAGAGCTACTTGAACAATGGGGTGCTACTGTATATATCCCTCCTCCTAGTGGAGTGTACAGTATTCAAAGCCACAAAATGATGGCAAATACAGGGTATGCCCCTAGCTGTGGGCTTGGCATACGTTTGCAAGGTACCACTTCGCCCATACAAGTCTCACCAAAATGTGATCAATTTGGTTTAGGATATAAACCTTTTTAGTGGTGGCCACTGTTCATTCACCTGCCCAACCTGTCCCATTAGTATGGACTACAACAAAACCAGTATGGGTAGAGCAGTGGCCGCTTACAAAAGAAAAATTAGAGGCTTTACATGAATTGGTTCAAGAACAATTGTCCTTGCAGCATATCGAAGAGTCTTTTAGTCCTTGGAATTCTCCTGTGTTCCCAATAAAGAAAAAATCAGGAAAATGGAGAATGTTAACTGACCTAAGAGGTGTTAATGCTGTCATTCAGCCCATGGGACCTTTACAACCTGGGATCCCCAATCCTAGCATGATTCCTGAAAACTGGGCTTTAGTGGTCATTGATATTAAAGACTGTTTCTTTTCCATCCCTTTAGCTGATCAAGATAAGGAAAAATTTGCTTTTACTGTTTTGTCCCTTAACAATAAAACCCCTTCTAAATGATGTCAATGGAAGGTTTTACCACAAGGTATGCTAAATAATCCTACAATATGTCAATATTATGTCAACCGTGCCTTACAGCCTGTCTATTTAAATTTTCCTAAAGCTTATATAATCCATTATATGGATGATATTTTGTGCTCTGCACCTCAGGAGACTGAAGTAGAAGCTTTGTTCTATGCTGTTCAAAAGGCTTTACAGGATGTAGGATTGCATATGGCTACTGACAAAGTACAATGTACTTTGCCTGTACAGTATTTGGGTTCTAGTATCAATAGACTTACAATTCAACCCCAAAAAGTACAACTCCACAGAGATGCTGTTACCACCTTAAGTGATTTACAAAAACTACTAGGGGATATTAATTTGCTTCACCCCAAAGTAGGTATAGATAACTATGAGCTCTCCAACCTATTTTCTCTCCTTTTTGGAGATTCAAAATTAAACAGCCCTAGATCTTTAACTTCAGCTGCAGAGAAGGAATTATAATTAGTCAAAGCTAAAATTCAACAAGCTCAGATATCCCTTGTTGATCCTACACAACCTTTACCTTTGTTTAATTGTGCTCCCTATAACTGCTAAAAAACTGTTATTTTGCAACAACATCCAACTTGGGGTCAGATAAAGAAATTATATCAGGATGCTGAAAAACAAGTCCAACGAGACAAGCTGCCTATGACAGATTCTACCCTGATGGCAGCAATGTTGGCTCTTATTGCTATTGCTGTGAGTATATCTCCGGCATGTGCTCATTCTGGAAATTATATCTATTGGGCTTATATTCCTAACCCCCCATTGCTGCAACAAGTTATAAACATTGGCAATGCAAAAGAAAACAGTTCATTCAGTTTTCCCTCCTTCTTATTTTGGCTGACTGGGTCCAAACCATTGTTGGGCATGGAGGCCACAGGGCATAGGCTGTCAAGGAGACAAAACTAACCCTCTTGGGGGGTGTTGCCCCTCCCTTACATCACCCTGTATGGCCCCAGAGGATGGCTGGTTAGCCAGAGACTGGTAAGATTCCTCAGGGAAGGAACAACCTAAGACAGGCACAGTCACAGAGGGGCCATCAGGAGAAAACTTGGGGGCCAACAGAGGTGGGGCACAGAACCTCACCCCCCCCAGCTTTGCAAGGGTCTGAAACCTCACCCCTTTTAAGGGAGGTCTCCTGCCCCCGTGGCTACTTTGTTTCCCATGCCTGGCTCAGATCGGAGCCCAAGTGGCAGACAGAGATCTGGGCAGTGGCTAAAATAAAAAGGAGGACATGTGGGAAACTGAATCTTCCATGTTGCCTAAGGCATATCTAGGGTGGTGGCTTAGAGCCATGTGGGCCTGCCCTGTAAAGATATGTGTCTTGTGACTATGACGACAACGTTTACCATTGTCCTAAACCTAGATTGTCCCTTCTGGTTGCAACAGGATGTAAACATAGGTATCTCGTGGGCTCTCCCAAGCCTGAGGACATTTAGCATATACTCCCCGATCTTCTGAAATAAATAACTGGAGCAAAGGTGCATTATCGTCCACTTAGCATGAGATGCAGTGGGCCCCCTGCTCCCTTAATTCTTAACTTTGTGTCTGTGTCTCATTCCTGGGCCACCCTATCAGCAACACTACAGGTTCATCCATGTTGTTGCATGCATCAGGACTTCATTTCTTCTTACAGCTGTATAATATTCCTTTGTATATATGTGGCCCATTTTGTTTAACCATTTATCAGTTCATGGTCATTTGTGTTGATTCCATCTTTTGGCAATTGTGTATAATGCTGCTATGAGCATCAGTGTGCAAAGATCTCTTCAAGTCTCTTATTTCAATTCTTCTGGGCATATCTCTAATAGTGGGATTGCTGGGCCATATGATAAATCTCTATTTAGCTTCCTGAGTTGCTGCCAACCTATCTTGCACAGAGGCTGCACTTTTTTACATTTCCTCCAGCAATGAATGTGTGTTCCTTTTTCTCCACATCCTCCTCAAAACTTGTAATTTTTTTTTTTTGTAGTAGCCACCTAGAAGTTGTGAAATTATATTTCATTGTGGTTTTGATATTCACTTGCCTAATAGCTAGTGATATTGAGCATCTTTTCATGTGCTTTTTAGCCATTTGTGTATCCTTTTTGAAGAAATGTCTATTCACATCTACTGCTCAATTTTAATTGGGTTGTTTGTCTTTTTATTGTTGAGTTGTAGGGTTTCTTTATATTTTGGATATTAAACCCTTAACAATTATGTGGTTTCCAAATATTTTCTCCCACTGAGTAGATTTTCTTTACAGTTTTGTGACAAAGTCCTTTGATGCACAAAAGTTTTTAATTTTGAGGAGTTCCCATATATATTTATTACTTTTCTTTTGTTGCTTGTGCTTTCAGTCTAACACAAGATTTTAAAGATTCTTCCCCACATTTTCTTCTAGGAGTTTTATGGTCCAGGATCCTATATTTAGGTTGTTGATTCATTCTGAGTTGTTTTTTAATAATTATTTTGCACATGGATATACAGTTCTTCCAGCACCAATTGTTGAAGAAAATGTTCCATCCCATTTAAATGGTCTTTGCAGACTTGTCAAAACTCAGTTGGTCACAGGTGTGAGGGTCGATTTCTGAACTCTCAAATTCAAGTCCATTGGTTGATCTATCCTTGTGCCAGACCACAGTAACCTTTTAATATGCTGTGGA
The DNA here is from genome assembly GCF_015220235.1 of Choloepus didactylus. NCBI lineage: Eukaryota > Metazoa > Chordata > Mammalia > Pilosa > Megalonychidae > Choloepus > Choloepus didactylus. The sequence continues at coordinate 72,844,813 of NC_051309.1, read as the reverse complement.
GTCAGGAAGTATGAATCTTCCAACTTCATTCTTCTTTTTCAAGATGCTTTTGGCTATTTGGGGCCCTTTACCAATCCAAATGTAGTTGATCATTGACTTTTCCATTTCTGCAAAGTAGACTGTTAGAATTTTGATTGGGTTTATGTTGAATCTGCAAATGATTTCCGGTAAAATTGACATTTCCATGATAATTAGTCTTCCAATGAATTAGCATGGAATGTTCTTTCATTCATTTGGGTTTTCTTTGATTTCTTTTAATAATGTTTTATAATTTTCTGCGTGCAATTCCTTTACATCCTTGGTAAAATTTATTTCTAGATATTTGATTATTTTAATCACTGTTGTAGAAGGAATTTTTCTTGATTGCTCCTTACTAATGTATAAAATCACTACTGATTTTTGCATGTTGATTTTGTATCCCACTGCTTTGCTGAGGTTGTCTATTAACTCTAGAAGATTTGTTATAGATTTTCAGGACAGTCTACATATAGTATCATGTCATCTTCAAATAGTGAAAGTTCTACTTCTTTCTTTCCAATTTTGTTGCCATTTATTTCCTATTTTTGCCCAATGGCTCTAGCCAGAACTTACAGCAAAGAGTTGAATAATAGTGGTGACAGTGGGCATCGTTGTCTTGTTCTGAATCTTAGAGGGAAAGCTTGCAGGATTTCATCATTTAGAACAAGGTTAGATGTGACTTTTTCCTATAGGCTCTTTATCATGTGGAGGAAGTTTCCTTCTATTCCTATCTTTTGAAGTGTTTTTTTTTTTTCAAGAAAGGATGCTGAACTTTGTCAAATGCCTTTTTTCCCCATCATTTGAGACAATAGTGGTATTTTCCCTTTGATTTCTTGATGTGGTGTATTACATTGAATGGATTTTCTTGTGTTGATCCATTCTTGCATCACTGAAATAAAACCCACTTGATCATGTTGTATAATTCTTATAATGTGCTCTTAGATTCTAATTGCAAGTATTTTGCTGAGGATGTTTGCATCTATATTCTTTTGAGAAATTTGTCTGTAATTTTCTTTTCTTGTAGCATCTTCACCAGGCTTTGGTATTAGGCTTATGGTGAGCTCGTAGAAAGAGTTAAGTAGTATTCCCTCCTCTTCAATTTTTTTGGAAGACTTTGAGCACAACTGGTATAAATTCTTCTAGGAATGATTGGTAGAATTGCCCTTTTTAAGCCATATGGTCCTGGGCTTTTCTTTGTTGGGAGATTTTTGAAGACTTGTTCAATCTCTTCACTTGTAATTGGTCTATTTGGAAGACTCCCATTTATTCTAGAGTCAGTGTAGGTTGATGTATGTTCAAGAAATTTGACCATTTCATCTAGGTTGTCTAAATTTTTGGCATACAGTTGTTCATAATATCCTCTTAAGATCCTTTTTATTTCTGTGAGTTCAATAGTAGTGTCAGAAGAATCAATTCTGATTTTATTTATTTGTTTCTTCTCTTTTTCTTTGTAAATATACCTAAGTGTTTGCCAATTTTATCAATCTTTAAAAAATCAAATTTTAGTGCTGTTGATTCTCCATTGTTTCTTTATTCTCAATTTCATTGATTTCTGCTCTACGTTTGGTTATTTCCTTCCTTCTGCTTGCTTTTCAGTTAGTTTGCTATTCTACTCCTAGTTCCTCCAGGTATACTCTTACATGCTTGATTTTTAGCTTTTCCTTCTTTCCTAGTATAGGTTTTAGACCTATAGGTATTCCTGTCAGCACCATCTTTGCAACCCATAAGTTTTGATATATTGTATTGTCATTTTATTCATCTCAAACTATTTACTGATTTCTCTTACACTTTTTTCTTTGACCCACTATTTGTTTAAGGGTATGTTACTTAATTCCATATATTTGGGGATTTTCTGTCTTCCTGCCAATTATAGATTTCCAGCTTAATTTTGTTATGGCCAGAGAAGATTCTGCATATGATTTGAATCTTTATAAATGTAATTGAGACTTGTTTTGTGACCCAGCATGTGGTCTATCCTGAAAAATTATCAATATGCACTTGAGAAGAATGTATATCTGACTCTTTTGAGGTCAACATTCTGTATATATTTATTAGGTCTAGTTCATTTCTCATATTATTCAAGTTCTCTGATTCCTTATTAATCTTCCATCTAATGTCTTATCTATTGGTGAGAGTGTTGTACTGAAGTCTCCAAATATTACTGTAGAGGTATCTATTTTTCTCTTCTTTTATTCCAGTGTTTGCATCATGTATTTTGGGACACCAAGTTAGGTGCATAGATATTTATGATTGTTGATTCTTCTTGGTTGATTGCCCCTTTTATCAATATATACTGTCTTTCTTTGTCTCATGACAGTTATTTCTTAAAGTTTACTTTATCCTACATTAGTATAGCTACTCAGATATTTGAGTTATTTTTTTGCATGGGTTACCTTCTTCCATCCTGTAATGTTCAACCTATTTGTGTCTTTGGGTCTCAGGTGAGTCTCTTGTAACTGACATATAGTCAATTGGATCAAGTTTTTTATCAGTTTTTCCAGTTTGTGTCTTTTTAAATATAATTTTATTGAGATATATTCACACACTATATAATTCATTCAAAGTATACAATCAATGGCTCACAGTATCATTGTATAATTGTGCATGAATCACCACAATCAATTTTAGAATATTTTCATTACTTCAAAAATAATAAATAAAAAAACACTAATATAACCTATAAACCTTATCCCACTTTATTTATTTAATTTTTTGTCTTTTTTTCTTACTCATCAGTCCATACACTAGATAAAGAGAGTGTCAGTTGTGAGCCACATCAGCGAGTGAACTCACTGCCCTCCCCACTATGTGGGATCTGACTCTCAGGGGTGTAAATCTCCCTGGCAATGCAGGATTTGACTCCTGGGGATGAATCTGGTCCTGACATTGTGGGAATGAGAATATCTTCTTGACCAAAAGGGAGATGCAAAATGAGACAAAATAGTTTCAGTGGCTGAGAGATTTCAAATGGAGTCGAGAGGTCACTCTGGTGGACATTCTTATGCACTATATAGATAACACCTCTTAGGTTTTACTGTATTGAAATAGCTAGAAGTAAATACCTGAAACTAACCCCAATGCAGTAGTCTGGACTCACAGTGTGATTGTGAAAACCTTGTGGATCACAATCCCTTTATCTAGTGTATGGATGGATGAGTAGAAAAATGGGGACAAAACTAAATGAAAAATAGGGTGGGATGGGGGGATGGTTTGGGTGTTCTTTTTTTGCTTTTATTTTTTATTCTTATTCTGATTCTTTCTGATGTAAGGAAAATGTTCAGAAATATATTGTGGTGACGAATGCATAACTATATGATTGTACTACAAACAGTAGATTGTACACCATGGATGACTGCATGGTATGTGAATATATCTCAATAAAACTGAATAAAAAAATAAATTAATAGCAACAACAAAAAAAAAAAACAAGGTTAAATGCCTAAGTTCCTTGTCTCCAAAAAAAAAAAAGAAAAAGAAAGAGAGAGTGTCTGTTGTAAGGTTTTCACAATTACACAGTCACACCATAAAATCAAGAATGAAGCCTACTGTATTCTGTTCAGGTGTTTCAGGTATTTCCCTCTAGCTATGCTAATACAGTAGAAACTTAAAGGAATATCTATATAATGAATAAGAATAACCTCCAAAATAACCTCTCAACTCTATTTGAAATCTCTTAGTCACTGAAACTTTATTTTCTTTCATTCCTCTTCCCCCTTTTGGTCAAGAAGGCATTCTCAATTCCACAGTGCCAGGACCAGGCTCATGTCTTAGAGTCATGTCCCACTTTCCAGGAAGACTAACACCACTGGGAGTCATGTCCTATGTAAGGAGGAGGATAGTGAGTTAATTTGCAGATTTGGATTAGAGATACAGGCCACATCTGAGCAACAAAAGAGGTTCTCTGGGAGTGACTCTTAGGCATTATAATAAGTAGGTTTAGCTTTGCTATTGGAGAGATAAGTTTCATAAGGGCAAGCCTCTAGATTGAGTGTTTGGTTTATTTTTAGTGAGCCCCTATTGCTTAAGAGAATAACAGGAATTCCCCAGGTGGTGAAGTTCAACAGTTCCACATTTTTCCCCAGTCCCTCATAGGGACAAAGCAGATACTTTTTTTTATTTTCAATCCAAAACATTCTGGGATGTATTGGGGCATTACATCAGCCTGTACAGATTAACAAGATCTCATTCCCTATTCTAGGTTCCATGTAATTACTTTGTTTAAATAAACTGGCCATAGAGGTTAAATTATTAGATAGTGTGCTACAAAAAATATAAATTTCATACCAAATAAACCTCCCTTCCTTTGATCTCATACAGAAGTTGGATTTTTAAAATACAGTCAATACCATCCTTTACCCTGAATTCTAACTTACCTTTGTCTTAACCAAGTCCATTTCATTCATATCTCCAATTATAGTCTGATCTCTCTTTCAGTTTCTTTAACAGTTTCTGTATGGAGTAATGCTGACTTTCAGAGCTGCAGAAATCTAACTCTGAGTCTCAGGTGTCACACAGATACCAAAATTTCCAGTGAACTACTAGGTTATACACAAAGTGTTCAGCATCATAGAATTTAGAATTCATCATTGAATGCCTCATCTCTGTCCCTGCCCTATCCCCTGATAACCTATGCTCTCAAATTCAATTCTCAGCATTTGCTCATTAGAAATAGCTTATATTAGTGAGAACTTATAACATTTGTCCTTTTGTTTCTGGCTCATTTCACTCAGCATAATGTCCTCAAGGATTATTTACCTAGTTGCATGCCTCACAACTTCATTCCTTCTTGCAGCAGCTCAACATTCCATTGTATGTATACACCAGTGTTGGCCCCTCTGTTTATCAATCCATGCCCCTTTAGGTGACCACTATCCATTGCAAATCATGAATAATGCTGATGTAAACATCAGTGTTCAAATGTCTATTCATGTTCCTGCTTTCAGTTCTTCTAAGTATGCACCAAATAATGGGGTCACAGGATCATACGGCAGCCCTACACAGAACCTACAGTGAAACCAATATGCTGCCTTCAAGAGGGGCTGTGCCATTCTAATTCCCTATTAACAGCAAATATTCAACATGGAGTAGGTATATCTCTCTCTCCACACCTTCTTCAGCACTTGTATCTGTTTGTTTATTTTTAAACACTTTTATTCACACACTAAACTATCCATCCTAAGTGAACTGTCAGTTGCTCCCAGTAAAATCATATAGTTATACATTCACCAATAAAATCCATATAAGAACATTTCCATTTCTTCCACAAATAAAGAAGAGGAAAAAATTAAAATGAGTATAAATAATTAAAAGAGGAGGCAACCACAACAATAACAAGAATCCCATATCCCTCCCTTTTATCTCCTCTTACTGACATTTAACTTTGGTATACTGCTTTTGTTTACAATTAATGGAAGAATATTACAGTGTTACTGTTAACTATAGACCCTAGTTTTCACTGATTGTATTTTTTTCCATATGCCATTACATTTTCAACATCCACCTTGCAATGGTTGCATTCATTTTTTCCCTCTCATGTAAAAACTTTCTTGTTTTGTACGTTTACTCACCCTCATTGTCCACTCTAGGTTTTGCTAAGTTAAACAGTTGCAGTTTTTATCTACTATCTATCCTTCTGGTGTCATATATACCTATAGCCTTCCTCTTTCAGCTATACTCACACACAGCTTTGTTATACTTATGGTATTGTGCTTCCATCAGATAATATTGTGCTATACCTTCCTGGATTTTTACACTCACTCCTGTTGCTGTTGAACACTCTGTACTCCTTCTGCATAAAATACCTGATCTCCACCCTCTTTCTATCTTATGGTAACCTGTGTTCTTATCATTTTCTCTCAGAGCTTGCTGATTATAATTAGTTCATATTAATGAGAGTATACACTATTTGTTCTTTTGCATCTGGCTAATTGCACTCAATATAATGTCCTCAAGTTTTGTCCACTTTGTTGTATGTGTCATGATTTTATTCTGTCTTACAGCTGCATAATATTCCATCCTATGTATACACCACTGTTTTTTATCCACTCTTCTGTTGATGGCAATTGGGGCTGTTTCCATCTCTTGGCAATCATCAATAATGCCATTGTAAAAACTGGTGTACAAATGTCCATTTGTATCTCTGCCTTAAGTTCCTCTGAGAATATACCTAGTAATGGGATTGCTGGATCATATGGTAATTCTATGCTTAGCTTCTGGGGGAACCATCAAACTGTGTTCCACAGCTTTTGCACCATTCTACATTCCCACCAACAGCTAATAAGTGTACCTCTTTATCCACATCCTCTCCAGCACTTGTAGTTTTCTGTTTGTTTATTTTATTTCTTTAATGTCCATTCTAGTAGGTATGAGAAAATATCTCATTGAGGTTTTGATTTTCATTTCCCTAATAGCTAGTGGTTAACATCTTCTCATATATTTTGAGCCATTTATATTTCCTCTTTTGAAAGGTATCTGTCCATGCCTTTTGCCCATTTTTAATTGGGTCCTTTGTCTTTTTGTTATTGAGTTGTAGTATCTGTTTATATATACTGAATTTTAAATCCTTATCTGATATGTGGTTTCCAAATATTGTCTCCCATTATGGAGTCTGCCTTTTTACTTCCATGACAAAGTCCTTTACTTCTATGACAAAGTGCAGAGTGTTTAATTTTGAAGAGATCCCATTGTCTATTTCTTCTTTCATTGCTTGTACTTTGGGTGTAAGGTCTAGGAACCACTTCATATCAAAAGATCTTTAAGATGTTTCCCTACATTTTTTTCTAACAGTTTTATAGTCTTAACTCTAAGGTTTAGGTTTCTGATCCATTTTGAGTTAATTTTTGTATAAGGTGTGTGATTGGGGTCTTCATTCATTCTTTTGGATATGGATATACAATTTTTCAGGCACAATTTGTTGAAGAGGTTGCTCTGCCCCAGTTGAGACAACTTGACCTCCTTATCACACATCAATTGTTCATAGATGAGAGGGTCTACTTCTGAACATTCAATTCTATTCCATTTGTCAGTATATCTTTCTTTATGCCAGTACCATGGTGTTTTGACCACTGTAGCTTTGTAATATGCCTCAAAGCCAGGTAGTTTGAGACCTCTCAGTTCATTTCTCTTTCTCAAGATATTTTTAGGTATTTGGAGCACCTGCCCTTCCAAATAGTTTTTTCTATCTCTGTAAAGTAAGTTGTTGGGATTTTAGTTGGTATTGCATTAAATCTATAAACCAATTTGGGCATAGTTGACAGCTTAACTATATTTAGCCTTCCAATCCATGAACATAGTATGTCCTTCCATTTATTTAAATCCACCTTGATTTCTTTCAGCAATTTTTTGTAGTTTTCTGTATATGTGTCTTTTATGTCCTTGTTTAAATTTATTCCTAAATATTGGATTCTTTTGGTTTCTATTGTAAATGGAATTTTTTCTTGATTTTCTCCTCAGATTGCTCATTACTAATGTATAGAAACACCACTTTTTTTATGTGTTTATCTTGTATCCTGCCACTTTGCTGCACTCATTTATAAGCTCTAGTACTTTGCCAGAGGTTTTTTGGTATTTTCTACCTATAGGATCATGCCATTTGCAAACAGTGAAAGTTTTACTTCTTCCTTTCAAATTTGAATGCCTTTTATTTCTTATTCTTGCCTAATTGCTCAAGTAGAACTTCCAGTACAATGTTGAATAATGATGGTGTCATTAGCAGACTTGTCTTGTCCCTGATGCTGAAGAAAAGCTCTCAATCTTTCCCCATTGAGTATGATATTAGCTGTGGGTTTTTCATATATTCCCTTTATTCCTATATTTCAAAGTGTTTTTATGAAGAATGGAACCTGAATTTTGTCAAATGCAGTTTCTGTATCACTTGAGATAACCCGTGGTTATTCTCCCTTGATTTATTAATGCGGTGGATTACATTAATTGATTTTCTTGATTGAACCACTCTTGCATACCTGGAATAAAATCCACTGGGCCACAGTGTATCTTTCTTTTAATGTGCTGCTGGCTTCAGTTTGCAAGTATTCTGTTGAGGATTTTTGCATCTATATTCATTTAAGATGGTCTATAATTTTGTTTTCTTGTCTCTTTGGTTTTGGTATTAGGGTGATGTTGGCCTCATAGTATGATTTAGGTAACTTTCCCTCCTCTAATTTTTTTGAAGAATTTGAGCAGGATTGGTACTACTCTTTATTGAATGCTTGCTACAATTCACATGTGAAGCCATCTGATCCTGGACACTTCTTCTTTGGGAGTTTTGTTTTATGACTATTTCAATCTCTTTAGTTGTGATTGGTTTGTTAAGGTCTTCTGTTTCTTCTTAAGTCAATGTTGGTTGTTCGTGCTTCTCTAGGAATTTGTCCATTTCATCTAATTTGTCTAGTTTGTTAGTGTATAATTGTTCATAGTATCCTTTATTATCTCTTTTATTTCTGGATGATCAGTAGTTATGTCTACCCTCCCATTTCTGATTTTACTTATTTGCATTCCTCATTTTTTGTCATCCTATGGATCCATTAATTTTATTGATTTTCTCAAAGAATCTGCTTCTGGTTTTGTTGATTCTTTCTGTTGTTTTCATGTTCTCAATTTCATTTATTTCTGCTGTAATCTTTGTTATTTCTTTCCTACTGTTTGCTTTGGGATTAGTTTGCAGTTATTTCTCTTGCTATACCAGATGAGCAGTTATTTCCTCAATTTTTGATCTTCTTTTTTAATATAGGCATTAGGAAGATAAATTTCCCTCTCATCACTGCCTTTGCTGCTTCCCATAAATGTTGATATGTTGTCTTCTCATTTTCATTTGCCTTGATATATTTACTAATTTCTCTTGTGATTTCTTCCTTGATCCACTGGTTATTTAAGGGTGTGTTGTTTAGCCTCTATATATTTGTAAAGTTTCCAGCCTTCCAATTTGTGTCAGTTTGAATGTATTATGTCCCCCCAAACACAATTATCTTTTATGTAATCTTGTGTGGGCAGACCTATCAGTGTTAATTAGATTGTAATTCTTTGAGTGTTTCCATGGAGATGCACCCCACCCAACTGTGGGTGATGATTCTGATTGGATAATTTCCATGGAGGTGTTGACCCACCCATTGGGTGGGTCTGAATTAAATTCCTGGCACACTATATAAGGTAAGACAGAAGGAACAAGCTGCTACAGCCAAGAGGGACACTTTGAAGGAAGCATAGGAGCTGCAGATAAAAGACAGTTTGAAGATGGCTGTTGGAAGCAGACTCTTGTTCTGGAGAAGCTAAGAGAGGACAAATACCCCAAGTGCAATTAAGAGTGACATTTTTTGAGGAACTGCAGCCTAGAGAGGAATGTTCTGGGAGAAAGCCATTTTGAAACTAGAACTTTGGAGCAGAAGCCAGCCACATGCCTTCCCAGCTAACAGAAGTTTTCCAGACACCATTGGCCATTCTCCAGTGAAGGTACCTGATTGCTGATGTGTTTGTTACCTTGGACACTTTATGGTCTTAAGACTGTAACTGTGTAACCAAATAAACCCCTTTTTGTAAAAGCGAATCCATCTCTGGTGTTTTGCATTCCAGCAGCATTAGCAAACTAAAACACACTTGTTTTTGATTTCCAACTTCATTCCATTATTTTTCAAGAGTGTTTTGTATAATTTTAAACTTTTTAAATTTATTGAGTCTTGCTTTATAACACATGTGGTCTACCATGTAGAATAATCCATGAGCACTTGAGAAAATTGTGTATTCTGCTGTTGTGGGGTTGAATGTTCTGTAAATGTCTGTTAAGTCTAGTTCATTCATCATGCTATTCAAGATCCCTTTCCTTACTGATCTTCTGTTTAGATATTCTTTCCATTGATGAGAGTCATGTTTTGAAGTCTCCAAATATTATTGTTGAAGTGTCTACTTCTCTCTTAAGTGTTGTTAGATTTGCCTCATGTATTTTGGGGCACTCTGGCTTGGTAAATAAATATTTATGATTGTCATATCTTCTAGATGAATTGTCCCTATTATTAATACATAGTGTCCTTATATGTCTCTTTTGTTTTATATTTGAGTTCTAATTTGTCTGATGTTAGTACTTTTCTGATATTTGTTTGCATGAAATATCTTTTCCCAACCTTTTATTTCAACCTCTTTTTTACCTTGGGTCTAAAGTGTGTCTCTTTAGAGAGCATATAGTTAGGTCCTGTTTTTTATCCATTTTAGCAGTCTATGTCTTTTGATTGGGGAGTTTAATACACTATCACTGTTATTACTATAAGACAGTACTTCTACCATTTTGTCTTTTGGATTTTATATGTCATATCATATTTTTTCTTTCTTTTTTGGCCCTTGTTGATAATCTCCATTTCAACTCTTCTCCAAACATTTCTCCTTTCTTTTCCTATCTGCCTGTAGTGCTCCCTTTAGTATTTCCTGTAGAACAAGTCTCTTGTTCACAAACTCTCTAAGTGTCATTTGTCTGAAAATATTTTAAACCCTGACTCATTTTTGAAGGACAGTTTTGCTGGATATTGAATTCTTGGTTGGCAGTTTTTCTCTTTCAGTATCTTAAATACATAATTCCTCTGCCTTCTCACCTCCATGTTTTTTTCTGAGAAATTTGAAATGGCCCAATTTTTGGTTTCTAAATATTTATATTCCAACTTATATGCATCATTTCATGATCTCATCCAATTAAAGGGTTTAAATTACAAATTGTAAGTTGAAGACTCCAAAATTTGCATTCCTTTGTAGCATGTTCTCCCCTGTACTGCAGCTTTAATAAGTCCAAACACCTACTCCATGTCTACATTTGGATGTCAACTTGTATTTTATAATTTTCTTATTTAAACCTGAGCTCCAGCTTGTACCCCACATGAAACATATTTTTCCTGATATCTTCTCTGTTTGATAAAGGAAGCTTAATTGTTGCACTTACTTGAATAAAAAATACAAGCATCAACATGTGTCTGTCTCTTTTTCTCTTACTCCACAAACAATTTGCCAGAAACGCCTGTCAGCTATTCCTTCAAAATTTTAATAATTTCACCCACTACCACCATTGGCATTATCCTGGTGAGAGCTACCATCATTTCTCACCTAAATTAAACCACTTAACTTTGCAGTAGAGGCTGCAGTGAAAAGAGATAACAGATATAATGCCCTCAGTTGCAAAGAAGTGTATTTCTCTCAAGGTAACTGTTCAAAGTAAAACAGAAATTTCTGCTTATGAAGTCATCCAGGTATCCAGGAACTGAATATGTTATTACTCTGACATCCCTTAGAGTGTAGTTTTTGTCCAAAAGGTTTGGAAAGGACACCTGTAGTCTTGCCAGAGAGAAAATTAAAGAGCAGTGGAAGACAAACAATATCCTTTTTGTACTTCCTAAAATTGTACATAATAGTTTATTCACATAGCTTGGGCAAGAACTTAATAACTTAGGAAGACTAGGAGAGTTTTCTCTAGACATCCAGAAAGGTTATATAAATTACATCTAAAAGATTGAAAATTGTCACCCAGTGAAGTTCCATCCAGTCTGCATTACCTACAGTAAAGTACTTGGTCATGTATTGACACTGCCCTCAGGAATTTCTTGCAATTAAAAGCCATCGCATGTGACTCACTGTGTAGATTTTGACTAATGGATTCATTCAATGGCAATATTTACCTGATGGCTCAAATTTAATTTATAGTTATCCACTGATTCTATGATTAAATTTTATGTAAATAATATAATTATAGGGAAAGGTTTCACAGTCAATTTTAATTTATTCTTGATTCATAGAATACTATTCCAAATAAATCTTATGAATTTATTTATCATCTCTTATTTACTCAGTTCAATTTCATTCTCTTATTTTAATCTGCATCATAATTGTCCTTGTGAATGGTCACTTTTAGTACAGAAATCTGGATAATGCTTTAAGCTTGATATTTCTTAAAATGCAATATAAATGTCGTACACATAAAATTCACCAGAAGAATGATAAACACAGCAGGATATTAGATACATACATCCAGATATACTGAGGATATAAATATACTGACTCTGAAGCTGGCAAATTGGGTTCTCATCCAGTCTCTACCAATCTCAATCCTGTTGTCCTTGGGTGAAGTTTCTTCATTTGCAAAATCATTTGTTGGGATATATTACCTCAGGCATACTCCAAACACTAAAATGTGATGGCTCTAAAAAGATATTGTCCTTCTGGCATTTATATGACCACCATCTGTCTCTTTCTTTTCTTTTTCTCAGTTGCAAAATATGATTTCTGTAGACTGAAAAGATTTCACTGGTAATTTGCAAATGTAGTTGTTTTGCACATAATTTAAGAATAGTACCTAAATCTACCCCCTTTAAAAAAAAATCATTTTAAGACAAAATTGAAGTAAGTATGTGATACTGTTATGTTCATGTGTATCTTAAATCCAAAAGAGGGTCAATGTGAGTGTGATTTGCTAGGAAAATAATGTCCCTTCAATAGAAATGATGGACTTGACTAAGGATGATAAGGTGGAGACTGTTACTGGTGGGATCATTCAAACATAAGAGGCAGAGAATATTCTGGACTGGATATTGGAACTACTGAGAGGTGATTTTGTACAGATATGTTGTTACTGATCTATCGTCTTTATTGCAACCAGAGATTTAAAAAATGAGTAATAAATTCATCAGTATCTTGGAGATTGGTTAAAATTTGATTGAATTTATTGTGGTAACAGTACAATTCTTTTCTGACTAAGATTCCTTTCTTCCTCCCTCTCCCCTGTCTTTCATTCTTTTCTCTCTATCTCTTTCTGCTTCTCTATTTTTCTTCCAACTTCCACCTTCATTCCTTTCTTTCTACTTCTGACTTCCTTCTATTCATCCTTCATCTTTTTTCCATTTTTCCCCTTTTTCATCTTTCTTCTTCCTGTCTTTCTTTATAATTTACATTCTTTCTTTCATTGTTTCCTTATTAGAGCTCTAATGCAGTCTTGTTTTTAACATCCAGAAACCATGAATTTCTAGAGGATATAAATTTATTTTCCTTTCATAGCTTACAAGATAATTAGTGATACAATTGTTCCCATTTACCTTTTATATTAATTATTTGACCCATCATTATTCATTTCCTCCAGGAAGACTCACCACATTATGTGACTCTATGGGGAAAGCTGAAATTTGGCTAATCTAAACATATTGGGGTTTTGAATATCCTCACCCATACTCACCTAATTTTGAGTTTGTTGGAGGATTGCACTGCAAGCATGCCAACCCTTTAACTAAAGTATGTCTATTAAATTGGAAGATTGTATATACCTTATGACACCCATACCTGATCCTTATTTTCTTTTAAAGTGCACTGACTCAATTGCAGATACTTGGGTTAGATAACTTTAGATTGCCATTACAGTTCTATTTTCCAGGTCACAGGTGTTGTTACCTGTGTTGTTGGTCTCTACATTGAAATGTTAAGCAGAAGATGACCTTAAAAATGTCCCTGTGGCTGTCATTCAGACAATGGATTGGCAATCCAGCAAGCTAGAACCACAGAAATCACTAGGAGACTAGTAATTATGACAGAGCTCTGAATGAGGGTATTTACTATGATAGGAAAGAGATAAATTGCTTTCAGAAGAACTCTGGGTTAATTCCACAGATTCGGTGGATAAAAGGTAGTGTTGAGGGTGAATATGGCTTCCATGAGAACTCCTCAATTTCCATCATGGAAGTTATTTGGATACTGATGAATTTTCTACTTGGTGGAAAAACTTCTTTGAGCTGAAGTTGATGAGTTCATTATGGACTTAATCACTGTGAGGTGACAAAGCAATTTTCTGATAGAGCTTTCCAGAAATCATTTTGTTAGTACAAGGTCTCAAACTCAGCAGAGGACAACAGAAATAGATTGAGATACATCAGCATAATGTAGAATGCATACAAATGAGATACCCAAATGTAGAATTGGCTCCTTCTCAGAGTGATTTTTTGTAGTGAAAAAGAAAATTGTATACCATACACCAAAGTATGAATGTAGAGTGTCAAGAATGTTGGAAGGTAACAGTGTTGAGAATCAAAGAGAGTAATAAGCTAAGAAGAGTGATTTAATTATCAGTAGGTAGTAAGAATACAGAACCTATTTACTTGGGCTGTGGGAAAATAGCAAAACCTCTTTAGGAATGTATAAGTGTAAATGTTTCCAGGAGAGCTCTTTATTTCTTTTTATGATCAGATGCATACTGACGTATGATGTTTCATTTCAGGATTCTGAATATCCTTTTGTTACCAGTGAAATTATAGTTGTAAATCAAGCTCTATAGAGAGCTGGCATTATAGAAGATAATGAACCACTATCCAACTAGAGATAGAGAAAGATACAACATTTTCATGGCTTTCTAAGTATCTCTCATTACACACTACTGCTTGCCCTTCCAACTCCCCAGCCTCTCACCTCCATCTCTTCCCAATTCCCAAACACACCACATGAATCCCATGATTTCACAAAAACATATCATATGTTATGCAAGAGTGAGAACATTATTCCCTTTCAAATTCAATTTACCTATTAATATAGAAGTTTGAGCAGTCTTATACTAATATTTATAAATTTTCTGAATGATTTATGTCAATGAATGTATACACAAAAATAACACTGGGAGTACAAAATGAAAATAAAACTGGGATGTAGTGAAATCAAGATCCAAAATTCAACTGACACATATGTATTTTTTATATACATTTGTACACAAGCACAACTACACACAACACACACATGCAATTATTTGGAATAGATGAATCAAAATAGTAAAACACCAACTTCTGTGGCTTCAGAGATGTTCCCCTATTATTAAGCAAGCTTAGAAATGGCAATCTAATTTCACCTTATATATTACCTCTTCCTGGATAATATTAATTTCTGTAAACTAAGAATATGGTAACTCCACAGGTGCTACAAGCAGTTGCATAGGGAATATGACACATATTTAAAGAGTAGTATTCACATGGGTTATAAAGTGAATGACCCCAAGCCCAGATGCTACAGTGCCAAACTAGTACAAGTGTGAGTAATGTCAAGGGAATTACACATCAGTTCTGGGATAAGGCTCAAATTAAGGCATGAAAACAGTGTAACATGCAAGTGGGAGTTTTATGCATCAAGGGACAAAAAAGCACTGCTTTGTAATATTTTTCATGTTATTGCAGCATTAACCATATCATCCTATTTCAAAATAAATTATTATATGTTCCATTTCTAACAAATTTCTTCTTAACCTGATTATCAGAAAACTGTAAACATGAGAAAAATAATCCTGAAACTCTGTCTGAAAGGAAAGATGATAAATTTGGTAATAATTATTGGATGAAAAAATAGCTTGCTGAAAATTCTAGAAGCCCACTTCAGGACCCTTCCTTGGGCTTGTGTCTAAGTAATATTTTTACAAGTTTACAAACAATTCAGTGGTTTGTTAAATTTAAACCTGGGGAATAACAGTGTCCATTAATCAAGAAAAGAACTAACCCTTTATCCCTTATTACTTTTGTATAATGATTTGATTTAATTCCTTTCCTAGTAATCACTGATTATATATTTAAGCCATAAGTATCAGGATACCTTTCCTCCTAAAGAAATCAGATGCTTCTACTTTTAATGGAGACTTTATAACAATGGTTTACACTTTACTGGAATCTTCAAGTTAAGAAATGTAGGGGAACTTTATTTTCTTTCCTTTGATGCTGTAACTTTGTAATAGAGATATTTTTTTCTCTGCAGGAAATGGAAGAATTTGTCCAGAGCTCAGGTGAAGATGGTATTGTGGTGTTTTCTACGGGAACAGTGATCAGAAACCTTACAGAAGAAAAGGTCAATCTCATTGCCTCTGCTCTTTCCCAGATTCCACAGAAGGTTAGTTCAACCACTAAACTTACTTACCTTGTTGGACAGTGTGTTTTTTTTTTTTCCTAAAAGGATCTCCTTTCTTTCTATTTTCAATAACCAATTCATCTTTTCCTTCTAAGGCCTCTACAGAAGGAACTTTTGTATCCATATTTCTACCAACAGTCTCTTCAAAACATTCTAGTCTTCTTCTATCAATCACATTCCAGTTCTCCCAGCCTTTACCCATTACCCAACTCCAAAACCATTTCCACCTCTTAGGTATTTGTAATAGCTGTACCCCACTTGCAGGTACCAAGAACTGTTTTAGTTTCCCAACTGTGAAAACAAATAGCATGCAATGGCTTGACTTAACAACAGGAATTTATTGGTTCATGATTGTAAGGCTAAAATTCAGAGGAAAAAGGCCCAATTGATGCTTTCTCCCAGGCTAGTGGCATTCCAGGGATAGCTGTCCATGATTGTTGATCCTTGGCCTTTCAATCACATGGCGATGCATATGGTAGCCTCTCCTAGTTTCTCTGGGTTCCACTGCCTTCTGACTTCTTGTGATTTTCTCTCTTTCCATCTTAAGTTCATTCTACTTATGAAGGACTCTAGTAATAGGATTAATAACCATCCTGATTCAGTTTGGCCACACCATAAATGAAGTACCCTTATCAAAAGGTACTATTTACAATGGGTTCACACCCACTGGAATGGGTTTCTCTGGGTGGCATAGCTCCAAGTCACCACAAGCTGCTACTGGAACAACTGGAAAGAGAGTGTGGTCACAAATGATCCCTTGAGATGAATGTGGGATCTCATTAGACAATTAGCATAACTACCAGAGCATTAAGTAAAAACTCATCAAATATTAAAATACTGAATTTAAGAACAGTTGATCATTTGTTTACTTGGCCTTGGAATTATTGGGGAAATATATTTTTGTAGTCATGTATTTTATATGCAATAGACATGAAAGTGTTAGGTCCCCGCTAACATTTCAGTATTTGAAAATAAGGCCTGGCCTGACTACTCACAAATGTTCTGAGGTATTTTAGCTTCAAGGTCTGGGAAAGGGAGAGCAGAAATGACTAAAAGTAGAGAGGAATTATGCTCAAGAGTATGCTCCACATCTCTAGGCATTCTTGGGACTCTATCAATGTATAGTTGAGCTAGAAGTAGCAGTCTAGATTTATTTGGTCTTTCTGCATAGAGTTTTCTACAGTCAAAAACCATGTAAAATCTTAATACTATCTTCAAACAATACACATGTTTTTACTTATGATATTCAATTACTCTTAAATTGTCACTACATTTCTATATTTCAACACTTTGGATACTGCTATTCATGGAATATCTGAGGGCTCTTTCTTTTTCTATATTGGGTATGTTAAAACTTTGATTTTGTGTTTAAGTATTTTCAGTTAAATATTTAAGACATCTATTACCTTTCTTTATTATTTAATCTGAAATTAATCTTACAGACTTCCTGAAGAGTGGAAAACATATAACAAAATGTTCATGTCCTAACAAGAATCTTCATTAAAAATGGAATGAAAGCAAACCCCTCCTCTCATTCTCACCCAAATCTTTTTTTATTCTAGAATATCACATGTATCTATAGAAGTGATAAATTTCTGAATGCAATTTTCAAAAATCTCAAAAAAAAAAAAAAAAAAAGAAACCCTGGATCCCTGTCTGAGACTTTATAAAAGTTTCACTCACTAAGTTTATTCGTTAGAAAGTTCAATCCTCCAGAGAGCTCCTATGTCAAATCTTTTTTAAATGTTATGGAGGAAGGAAGGAAGGAAGGAAGGAAAGGATGGGGGAGGAATGAGGGAGGAAGGAAGGATGAAAAGAGGAATGAAAGAAAGAAGAGAGGAAGGATGGAACTAAGAAAGGGAGAAAGAAAGGAAACCAATCATACAAATAAGAGACACACAAAATAGAAAGTAAATTATATTTATGAAAAATATTAAATTTGAAGTATGAGAGTTAGGATGTCCCAGTGACATAAATTTATGCAGAAATTATATTGTACACAATAAATTTTACCTTCAAACCCTGATTGTTTAATATTTTATTTTCTAATTTTGCTCCTATAATCTCATTATCCAAAGCTCATAAATGGTAATTTAAAAATTGGTTTTGTAAAAAAAACAACCAAAATTGAAACATGAGAGTGAGTATGGCCCAGTGACTTAAATTTATATGGATATCCAAGGTTTCTGCAATAATTTTAACTCAATACTTTGATTAAATAGGCACTAATTTTTTCATTCTTCACTTGTAACCTCACTACCAAAATCTTCTTAATCATAATGGTCAAAATGATAATATAATACCTAATGACCATGAGTAATCCCTTAAATAAGTAGCTGGTTTCAGACAATCCTACTATAATATAATACCTAATAGACCATGAGTAATCCCTTGAATAAGTAGGTGGTTTCAGACAAGCCTACTAGTTTTTTTCACCATTTGCAAAGAACCCTTTCATCTATCACCTGAACTAAGATGAGAACTGTGATTATGTGATTTTTAAATGGTTCTAAAGACTTAAAATGCCATCATCTTGAGGTTTTAGTTTTGAAATAAATTCATACTCTTCCACAGGTTTTATGGATATCCAAAGGAAAGAAACCAGCCATGTTGGGAGCCAATACTTGACTCTATGATTGGATACCACAGAATGATCCTCTTGGTAAGGATATGGGGAACAAAAGCTATGGAGCTGCATGAAGGAGAAATTGAGTAACTGTTTTAACAGCAAAGAAATTCAAGACATACTTAATAATTGCAAAGTTTCACATATTGTTTCCTTATTTAAAGCAGATATAGTACAATAATTCTCCAACAATTTTATAGATTCGTGGTTCCTATGATTGACTTAAGGGTCTCTTCAGTTTAGATTCATCACACTTTAAGTTTCAGGCTAAGTTCAGATAACATCTCTCCAGCAAAACTTGCCTGACAGGAGGAGTTAAGATGGCAGCATAGAGAGTAGTGGAAGACTGTTAGTTCCCCCTGGAACAAATCATAAATGACCAAAAAACTAGTAAATAACCTGGAATAACTGAGGGGAGAAAAATGTGACTGTCCCCTCATCATCTACCAACCTGGATTGGGAAGAATGCCCAAGGTCACAGCATAAAATCTCTAAGTAAAAACTGCAGACCCATGCTGAGACCCAAGAACCAAGAGCCCCTCCCTCACAGAAGCCTTATGGTGCTAGACAGCAGCACTCTCCAAAAAAGCTAGTGTACCTCAGCCTAGCTCCAACTGGGGTTTTAATGTTAACTGCTCAATACAGGCAGCAAATGCTCAACGAGCAGACAGAGGCTTTTGGTGACAACTGACCTTGGGAGAGTCAGGGGTCATTTCTGTCTCAGGACAGGGAGCCCAGAGGATTGGGTGCTATCTCTGGTGGAGGGGTGAATCTGGAAGCTTTCTGTCCCTTTCTCTCTCTGGGGAGAAAGCCTCAGCTGTTTTCAGTCAGCAGTGCTTTGCAGTAAAGAAAGCCTCAGCCATTTTAAAATCACAGCACTTTGACCTGCAGTGTTAGAGAAACAAAGAACTTATTGATATACAGTTGACCTCTCTGGAGGGGGCATAGCTTCCCAAGAGGAAAGGGAGGGGCCCAGCTCTACTGCCTGCTTTACCAGAACAAGACCCCAAAGCCTGGGGGAGGAGAGCCACAGGCCACACCCTCTTACACTAGCCGGTGAAAAGCTGACAGGTGCACCTGCCAGGCAGAAAAGAAAAAGGTGTGCCAATCCTCTAAGAAAAACCATCAGGGAAATATATTTCCTCCTTCTGTGACCTGAGCCTGTTCTCATCTGGGAAAACCTGATTGGGATGGCCTAGGAGGTCAGAAGCCTAGACAACAGAAAACTAAAACCTACACTAAGAAAAACAAAGCTATGGCCCAGTCAAAGGAATAAATGCTTACACTTCAACAGAGATACAGAAATTTGAACAACTAATGCTAAATCAATTCAAAAAGTTTAGAGAATATTTGGTAAAAGAGATAAAGGCTATAAAGAAAACACTGGGCATACATAAGGCAGAAATCGAAAGTTGAAAAAAACAACTAGCAGAATCCATGGAAATGAAAGGCACAACACAAGAGATGAAAGACACAATGGAAACATACAACAGCAGATCTCAAGAGGCAGAAGAAAACACTCAAGAACTGGAGAACAAAACACCTGAAAGCCTACACACAAAGGAGCAGATGGAGAAAAGAATGAAAAAATATGAGCAATGTCTCCAGGAACTTAAGGATGAAACAAAGTACAAGAATGTATGTATCATTGGTGTCCCAGAAGGAGAAGAGAAGGGAAAAGGGGCAGAGGCAATAATATAGGAAATAATGAAAATTTCCCATCTTTTATGAAAGACATAAAATTACAGATCCAAAAAGCACAGTGTACTCCAAACAGAATAGATCTGAATAGGCCTACACCAAGACACTTAATAATCAGATTATCAAATGTCAAAGACAAACAGAGAATCCTGAAAGCACCAAGAGGAAAGCAATCTATCACATAAAAAGGAAGCTTAATAAGACTGGGTGGATCTCTCAGCAGAAACCATAGAGGCAAGAAGGAAGTGGTGTGATATATTTAAGATACTGAAAGAGAAAAACCACCAACCAAGAATCCTATATCCAGCAAAGCTGTCCTTCAAATATGAGGGAGATCACTCGAGTATGAGCTGCTGTAGAATTGAAGCTTTGTCTTTTCATTTTTTAAGTAAACCCTGTACCACCTTCTCTTTGGTCTTGTATGCAGGAAGGATTTATCTCATGCATATTGGTTGAGAAAAGAGAGTGTGCAATGGACAACACACCTCACTAGGAGTTCCATCTGCTGAGGTCCTGTTCTCAGCTCTGCCACTGTTAAAGCATGTGACTCTGGGGCAATCAATTACATTTCTCTGTGTCGGCTCTCATATCTTTTTTAAAAAGTAAATGAATAAAATGATCATCAACTGTGAATGTAAAGCATGTATTGTGCAGAGAACCTGAAATAAAGGAATGCCCTACAACTATCAAAAAAAAAAAAAAAAAAAATATGAGGGAGAGCTCAAAATATTTTCTGACAAACAGACAATGAGAGACTTTGTGAGCAAGACACTTGCCCTACAGGAACTACTAAAGGGAGCACTACAGAGTGACAGGAGAAGACAGGAGTGCATGGTTTGGAACACAATTTTGGGAGATGGTAGCACAACAATGTAAGTACACTGAACAAAGAAAGCAATGAATATGGTTGAGAGAGGAAGATTGGGAGCATGTGAGACACCAGAGAAAAGGAGAAAAGATAAAGAATGTGACTGTGTAACTTGGTGAAATCTAGACTGTTCAACAATTGTGATAAAATGTACAATTATGCTCTTTTATGAGGGAGAACAGGCAAATGTCAACCTTGCAAGGTGCTAAAAATGGGGAGGCATTGGGGGATGGATGCAATCAACATAAACTAGAGACTGTAACTAACAGAATCATTGTATTATGCTTCCTTTAATGTAACAAAGGTGATATACCAAGGTGAATGCAGATAAGAGGTGGGGATAGGGGAGGCATGTTAGACACTTGACATTGGTGGTGTTGTCTGACACTTTACCCTACTTAGATTTAAGGTTATTTTTCCTTTTGCTGCTTCCTAGCTGTCATTTTTTTTTCCTCTTTCTTTTTTCTTTTTCTTTTGCCTCTCTACCTTCTTTGACTCTCCCTCCTTCTTTGTGGAAGAAATGTAGATGCCCTTATATAGATAGTGGTGAAGGTGGTGAACACATAAATACATGACCATACAGAGAACCACCAATTGTTTACTTAGGATGGAATGTATGACATGTGAACAAAACCATCTTAAAAAAAAAAATGGGTTGATTACAAAACCTCGAGGGCAATATACTGAGTGAAATAAGCCAGACACATAAGGACAAATATTGCAGTCTCACTGATGAGAACTATTTATAATATGTAAACTCATAGACATGAAGTGTAAGGTACCAAGATATAGGATGAGGCTAAAGAATGGGGAGCAGTTGCTTAGTGTGATTTAGGTCTTGTTATTTTTGTGTGTGTGCTAATGAAGGTATCAGGGATTGATTTAGGTGATGAGTGTACAACTATGTAATGATACTGTGAACAATCGAAAGTACGATTTGTTTTGTATGACTGCGTGGTATGTGAATATATCTCAATAAAATGAAGATTAAAAAAATAAATAATAAAAAAAAATATGTTCTTTTATGAGGGAGAACAAGCAAATGTCAACCTTGCAAGGTGTTGAAAATGGGGAGGCATTGGGGGAGGGATGCAATCAATATAAACTAGAGACTGTAACTAACAGAATCATTGTATTATGCTTCCTTTAATGTAACAAAGGCAATATACCAAGGTAAATGCAGATAAAAGGGAGGGATAGGGAGGCAAGTTAGGCACTTGACATTGGTGGTATTGTCTGACTTTTTACTCTACTTTGATTTAAGGTTACTTTTCCTTTTGCTACTTCCTAGCTGTCATTTTTTTCCTCTTTCTTTTGCCTCTCTACCTTCTTGGACTCTCCCTCCTGCCTTGTGGAAGAAATGTAGATGCCCTTATATAGATCATGGTGAAGATGGTGAACACATAAATATGTGACCATACAGTGAACCATCAATTGTTTACTTAGGATGGAATGTATGGTGTCTGAACAAAACCATCTTAAAAAAAAATGGGTTGATGACAAAACCTCAAGGGCAATATACTGACTGAAATAAGCCAGACACATAAGGACAAATATTGCAGGGTCTCACCAATAAGAACTAATTATAATATGTAAACTCATAGTCATGAAATATAAGGTACCAAAATATAGGACAAGGCTTAAGAATGGGGAGCAGTTGCTTAGTGTGAGCAGAATGTTCAACTAGGATGAACTCAAATGTTTGGAAATGAACAGAGGTGTCAATAGCAAGTTGAGAGAATAACTAACAGTGCCAAATGGTGCATGAATGAGGTGGAAAGGGGAAGCCCAGAGTGATATATGTCACCAGAAGAAAAGTTGGAGGTCAAAAGATGGGAATGTATAAAACTGAGTCCTATGGTGGACAATGTCCATGATTAACTGTACAAATTTTAGAAAACTCTTCCATGAACCAGAACAAATGTATGACAATACAACTAGAAGTTAATAATAAAGGGGCATATAGGGAAGAAATACATGCCTATTGCAAACTATATACTACATTTACTAGTATTTCAACATTCTTTCATAAACAGTAACAAATGTACTATACCAACACTACAACTCAACAATTGAGGGGGGGTTGGTTAGAGATATGGGAGGATTTGAGTCTCCTTTTCTTTTTTTTTTTTTTTTTTTTTTTTTTTTTGGCTTTTATAAAGGGGGTTTATTTGGTTACAAAGTTACAGTCTTAAGGCCATAAAGTGTCCAAGGTAAGGCATCAACAATCTGTACCTTCACTGGAGGATGGCCAATGGCATCCGGAAAACCTCTGTTAGCTGGGAAGACATGTGGGTGGCGTCTGCTCCAGAGTTCTGGTTTCAAAATGGCTTTCTCCTGGGACGTTCCTCTCTAGGCTGCAGCTCCTCAAAAATGTCACTCTTAGTTGCTCTTGGGGCATTTGTCCTCTCTTAGCTTCTCTGGAGCAAAAGTCTGCTTTCAACAGCCATCTCCAAAATGTCTCTGTAAGCTGCAGCTCCTCTCTTAGCTCCTGTACGTTCTTCAAAGTGTCGCTCTTGGCTGTAGCTAACTCGCTCCTTCTGTCTGAGCTTATATAGTGCTCCAGTAAACTGGCCCACGCTGAATGGGCAGGGCCACACCTCCATGGAAATTACCTAATCTGAGTTATTACCTACAGTTGGGTGAGTCACATCTCCATGGAAACACTCAATCAAAGAATTACAATCTAATTGACACTAACATGTCTGCTCACACAAGACTGCATCAAAGATAATGGGGGAGATAGTACATTTAAACTGGCACAAGCCTCTACAACGCAATATGCTTAAAATTCAACTCTTCCTTTTCTTGCCAGACTTGCTTTCCCTGCAGTTTTCCCCCATCTTGGTTAATATCAAATCCATCCTGCAGGCAACGAGTTTGAAGTCATCCTTGACTTTTTTCTTTGATATACAATCCAATTCGTCTGCAGCATCTGTTGGCTCAATTTAAAAATCAGTTCCAAATCTGATTAACTCTCACGCTTTGCCTTGTAACTGCCCTGTTCAAGCCATCTCCATCACTCACCTGGAAGATTTTAGTAGCCTCTTGCTGATTAATTCTTCTCAATCCGCTTAAGCACCGTGCTCATGGGGTAGTAACACTTAAGCACCGTGCTCATGGGGTAGTAAGTGTGATATTTTTACGACATAAGTCAGATCATGTCACTGCTCTGCTCAAAACCCTGCAGGATTCCCCATTTTCACGTCATGCTGATCAAAAGCCAGAGTCTTTCCCATGTTCCACAATGACCTATGTGATCTGGCCCCTATTACCAGCTCCTAGTTCTCTCCCCCTGCTCACTTCAGCTATAAGCTGTCCTTGATGTTTATGGACATAAACAAGATGGGGAGGATGGGGTGTTTTAGGTGTTCTTTTTTGCTTTTATTTTTGTTTTTGGTTTTTTTTTTTTTTGGAGTAAGGAAAATCTTCAGAAATTGATTCTGGTGATGAATTCACAACTATATGATGGTACTGTGAATAAATGATTGTACACTTTAGATGACTGTAGGGTTTGTGAATACATCTCAATAAAACCGTATTAAAAAAATACAACATCCCTGAAGATCGGCAAAGTGATTAAAATAGAGGAAGGGGTAGCAACAGACAAGATGGAATTTAACAAAGGATTCTGAATACTGAATATCTATATACTTTTCTTTTTCTTAGTTGCTAGGGTACTAGAATAGCTAAAAGGAAAGAATTGAAATGGTGGAACTGTGACACATAGCATCCTTTGAAATTTGTTCTATAGCTACTTGTTAAATTGTAATGTGAAAGTTATCATCTTTTTTATATATGTTATATTTCACAATAAGGAAATAACTGAAACTATGGTACTATAACTCAAAACAACTTTGGACAGTTCCTATATATCTACTTGTTAAATCATACTTTGAAAGATATTACCTTTTTGTATATATATTTCATAATAAAGAAATAACTGAAACTGTGGAACTGTAACCTACAATTTTTTTGAAATTTATTAACTACTTGTTAAATTGTACTTGGAAAGTTATCACTTCTATGTATATATGTTATATTCCACACTAAAAAAAAATGATAAAAAATACAATACCAAGTCCTATTTTCAAAAACTCCTTAGTAAGCTAGGAATACAAGGAAAATTCCCAAATTGGATAAACAATCTAGCGACCAGAAACCTTTGTTAACACAATATTTCACGGTGAAACATCTGAAGCATCCTCGCTGGAAGTCAAGCCAGGGAAGTTAGCAGACCTCACGACTGTTCCACAGGAGTCAAGAAGAAGAAATAGATGATAGACAGCACTGTGCCAGGACACAGGCTGGTAGCGAGGACCACACATTGCCCAGAGCAGGTGCCCTCCTGTGACACCCGCCCAGCAGGCTGGGGACCTCTGACCCACCTCCCACCTCCCACCGGGAGAGCTGCATCAGGGTGCGCCCCCTCTCCTGACCCCTTGGCAGCCAGGGCTCTGGAGTGTGACTTAAGCTCTGTGAAGGATCGACCCACCCAGGAGTCTGGGATGAGTGACGCAGAGGTGCAGGGATCACTCCAATTAGGATTCATGTTGCCGTAGCTGTGGAGGTATCTGGTGATGGTGCCGGGGCCCTAGCCAGGGTGTTCACGCCAACAGTTGGTGGCCTGACGTCCTCCTGCATGTCCCTCAGAGGCTTCCTTTGTTCAGCCTATGTGCTGAGCCTACCTTTGTGCCTTCCTCGTGATTCTGTAAGCTACCCTTCTATCCTTCCAGTAAATTCCTTCTTTGCTTAGGACAGCCAGAGTCTTTTTCTGTTGCTTGCAATCAAGAACCTTGACTGGGATGCACTGGGGTTTCCAAGTATACAGCAGTTTAAAGCTTTTTTCCAAGTCGGGCGATGCCTAGCATTGTGGATTTCTTATGGGAATCCATTCATTCATTGTTCAACTGACATACCAAATTTTAAAGCTTTCACTTTATTTCTTATCTGGAATAATGAAAAGATTCTAAAAATTGAACAAAAATTAAGTGCAGCGATGGATGCACAGCTGTATGAGGGTAGCAGGGGCAACTGATTGTACACTTTGAATCTTTGAATAATTGTATGGTATCTGAACAATCCCAACTAAAATTAAAAAAAAAAAAAGAAGGGAGAAAAAAAAGCATTTGCCCTGATATTGTATAGGTGCATTATATTTACACTGGTGTTCTATTATCTCAGACTCAATTATGTTTTTTTCAGAGCCAAAACTTGAAGTGTGATTAAAATATTTCATTCAGCTTTCTGAGCTGAAATTCAGGGTGTAGAAGAGAAGATGGTCTTAGTGAGAATTTGTGCAGCTTTTCTTTAAAAAAGTTAGCTTCTTAAAGCCATCTGTTAATGCCCTTTTACAAAGGGTTTATTCTGTCAAGAAGCCAGTGAATTCATTTCCAATAGAGAAGACAACACTTGGCTTGGATCCATCATAAAGCATCAGTCACAGGTGTACATTTTCCATTGCATCCATATTTCAATCAACAAACTCATACTAATATATTCATCTATAAGTCGTAATTTTCAGGAAATTATAGAAATCTAATTCAGGAGTTACGTAGGGAGTTAGGACATGTATCAACTCTTACTATAATTTTTGGATTTTCATAAACATTGTAGTTGATTTCTAATGTATTAGTCTATTACCATTCTCTCAGTTGATAGTTGTTGAAAATGTTCAATTTATTAAATATCATAGCGGTTGTGCAATTTTTTTTGTTCCACTTCATTATAATAAATGCTTCTTAAAATGCTTTTAATGTGAAAAATATTGAAGTAAACAGTACAAATTCATTTGTGCTAATAGATTTTTTCCAAGAAAATACCTTAATGTAAAGCCTAAACCAAAAACATTATCCCTCAAATTATCTGGAAACACAGGAGAGTAGGATAGTGTTTACGTGTGTGTGTGTGTGTATTTGTGTGTCCTTGTATTTATGGTCCATTCTTTCACTCCATAAAGTAATTAAGAAACACAAAACATTGCACGAATATACCTCATTTATATGATTAGGATATTATAAGATATCAGTTTAAGACAGTGTTTAATAAAACACAGAATAATCAATTTTAATATGAGGATGATCCTTGATTATCTTACCACATTCACAGGAAGGCATACTCTAATGTTACCTGTTTTCACATATATATCATTTTATCAATCAAGTATTGTATGTATACAATTGTGAATCTCTATTGTAAATACAAAACATTGAAAAAAATCTAATTTCAAGTGATAGGTTTCCATCACCACTATAGTTTATCATAAATGTATTATGCTGAATCATGTAGAATATCATTTGACCCTACCTATGATACAATCTAATTATGAGGGAGTATGACAATTCTTTCTCACTACACACTCAAAAGAAACACAAAATTAATTAGTCCCTGATGCTGGACCTAGAATACCACGTTCATTCATGAATGAGAACTACATTCCCTCCACCCCAGGCCCAAGAATGTCCTACCCAGAACTGGATACCTCATCTTGAATGGCCCATGTTCTCTAATATTCATGTCTTAGGCTGGAAATTTTACCTCCAACCCAAAGCAAAGGCAAACTTCCTATTTCTGGGTCAGGCACCAGGAAACTTCAAGAGAAAAGTGTCATGCCTTTCAAATACAGAGACCTTTGTCCTGTGCTCTTAAGAAACAATTTGAGATATTAACTGCATAACTATTACTGCCGCAACTCCCAATTTTATTAGAGGCCTTCATTCTAAGATGTTTACCTTCAAAATTCAAAGCCCATGTATATGGAAATGCTGTCACTTAAATCAGTCTTGTGTGCATCCCATCTTGGTTCTATTAAAAGAGAGACTATACTTTGCACCACAAACACACAAGTGAGTGCAGAGCAGGAAGTATCAGTGTCATGATCTTGGAAACTGAGAAAATGACTCAGTAATGTTGACCACCAGTTCCCTGTGTCAGCTCTCTTCACCTAGTCAGAAATTAGAGGAAATGCTTATGAACTTTTAATGGACCTTGTCCCACCATCTGGGTCATTAGCCATCTTGTCCTTGGAATAGTCCTGGAGACTGCAGTTCATACAGTGTCACTAATTTTCCTGGAAAAACTATGATATATGTGCATATATAGCTGCTTATTCCTCTTTTTTCTCTGTCCTCAAGTGCACACATTCTGCTAAGAATATATTTCTCTCTCACATTCCCTTTATACCTGTTAAAAAGTTATATAACCAGTGAAGTACATGGCACAGCAAGAATTAATGTTTTCCTCAA
The DNA here is from genome assembly GCF_015220235.1 of Choloepus didactylus. Classification (NCBI taxonomy): domain Eukaryota; kingdom Metazoa; phylum Chordata; class Mammalia; order Pilosa; family Megalonychidae; genus Choloepus; species Choloepus didactylus. Next base: position 72,816,477 of record NC_051309.1, on the reverse strand, counting down.
CATTTCTATGGACCTTGTCTTGTATAACTTTTATAATATGTATCACATACACATATGTAATGAGAAAAGTCCCTCATTTCTCTGTGTGTATTTGCCTTCCAGTTATAAAGAGAATGCTATGAGGTTATCAAGGATCCACCACGATCAGCCCGTGAAGCCCCTGGACCAAGCGGTCTTCTGGATCGAGTTTGTTATGCGCCACAAAGGAGCCAAGCACCTCAGGCCAGCTGCCCATGACCTCACCTGGTTCCAGTACCACTCTCTGGATGTCATTGGGTTCCTGCTGGCCTGTGTGGCAACTGCTATATTCTTGGTCATGAAAAGTTGTTTGTTTTTTTTTGGCTAAAATGTAGTAAAGCAGGAAAGAAGAAAAAGAGGGAATAGATACTTTCAAGTTTGTCAAATGCCTAAGTGGGACAATCCTGTTTATTTTAGTCACAACAAGCTTAATGAGAACATTTCACCTTCTTTTCTGATTTCCCATTCCAGTATCTTACTCCAGTGGCAAGACTGAGAGTTGGACAAGACCATTAGGTAATGAATGTGGCCCACTCTTCCTTCATTTTTTTTTCCAGGAGTCTTTACCTTCTTCCTTCCACTTTCTTGACACAGGGGCATTAATAATTCTTAATATACTCTGTTCATAATATCAATATTTTCATGGCTAATCTTAAGTATTATACTGAGTAGCAATATGCTGACACCTGGAGAATTGATTAACTAATTGATTAATGAAGGGAACTCAGAGATTAAATTCCCAAGTTCCCATAGACCATATAAATTGGGGACGTATAGAAGCATAGTTTGTTATGAGAAAATTCATCATTTCTTGTTTTCAATAAAAATAAGCCCTTCTGCTTGCCACATGTTACTGGAATTACAGCATAAATTGATAACTGAGACAGGACATCACAGAAGGAAAATTTCCCCACATGCCCACAGAGCTCATCTAGATTGTCTTGGCCTGTGTTTCTGCCTTCAATCAACAAATAATCTCACATGCCTTCTATGTTCTATGGGCCATTCTGAACACAGTCTTCAAACAGTAAAGAGAATCCATGAGTCATTATTTTTTCTCAGGGAGAGAGCATATCATCAATTTGTTAAAGATGAACATATCATTTGGGGAGAAATAACTATAAAAATATATAAAGAATGTTTTATTGATTTTATGCAACTTTTAATTAACAGTACAATTGATAACCTTAGATTTAAATGTCAATTTATTTTACCTTAGTATCACTAATATTCAGAATCTTTAATCACTTTTTATAATCAAAGTCATAATTTGATTATATTTTTTATAATTTTATTAAATTACATAATTTACTGTGGGAGAATAAAGACACATTTATTCTGAAAGTAAGATCATTATATTTTTGTCCACTCTCCGTCTTCTTCAAAGGTAAACTCATCAATTAATGGCTTGTTACACTAAAGATCTATATATAAGATAATGATAGATTGCTAGATGAATTACATATCATATACTTATCAATATGAAGCACAACACTATGGTAAATATCCATCTTTTAATAATTTTTGCATTAATTTAGCAGGTATATTAAAGTTTTCAGTTTGTTTACCCTCATAATTTCAATGACATGTCTACCTAAAAGTTTTAATATCAGTATTTGAAATTTTATTAGAAGATATATGACCTCCATGGGTTCACTGAAAATTATTAAATTCTTATACATTTTAATATGATATATTTGAAAATTATTTCCAGTTTTGAAACAAGTATATGACAGAAAAACGAATGCATTTCTTCTTGAATATGTACATGACTAAAAATGCAAATGAATTACTGCAAATTTTGTGTGAATTGAAAATTTATTAAATGTCATTTTAAAAAAGTAATTTACACTGATGTGTATTTTGGCTTTTACCATGTTATTCTATTTGGAGAAGAACTGTGTTTGCTGTAAGCCCAATCTGTTCTCTGCAATGAGAATGCAGAGATTTGCTGAGATGCAGTGAGAGATGGACTACTTATCCCTGGAGCTGAGATCTGCATACTTTCAGGTCTCCGAGATTGAACACTGTGGTAGCAGATATTTGGTATCACTCAATAGCCAATGCTCATGTGCCTCTCATTTTCCCCTCAATCCACCAACTGCATTTTTTTAAATTTTGGTAAAAATCACATAACATGGCATTTATCATTTAAGTATATTCTCAATGATGGGCAGCCATCACCACCCTCTAGTTCCAGAAAATTTTTATCACTCTAAGAGGAAAGCCTAACCTATTAAGCAATAATTCTCCATTCCCTACTTCCCCACATCCCCTAGCATAAAAACACTGAACTGCTTCTTTTCTAAATTGATTCATTGACTCTTATTTCTTATAAATGGAATTATTTAATATGTGACTTTTGTAGATGGCTTTTAAAAAACAGTTACTATCTCACAGTTCTAGAGGCTAGAATCCAAAAATCAAAGTGTTGGCAGGGTCATGTTCATGAAAAAACCTGTAGGAGAAAATCCTCTCTTCTGTCATCTAGCTTTTGTGTTTGCTGGCAGTACTTTGCATTCTATGATTTATAGAAACATCGCTATGTCTGTGTCAAATTTCTTCTCATGAGGAGATCTGTCATATTGGCAGGTCCCACACTAGTTTGGCCTCAATTTAACTAAACTAATTCCATTTGGAAAGAACTAATTTCCAAATAAAGTCACATTCTGAGGCACTGGGGCTTAGGACCTAGCACATTTATTTTGGGGGACACTATTCAGTCCGTAACAAAGATTATTATACAGAGACCCAAAAGATTAAGTAGAAAACCCTAAAAGACTTTGGAACTTGAGTTGTGTCTAATTTGTCTGAGTTACTAGCATGAAGACCTTACAATGGCTTAAACCACCAGAATTTATTGGCTTATGGTTTCAAGGCTAGAAGTCCAAAACCAAGGTATCATCAAGGGTTGTTTTCTTCCCAAAGACTGTAGTGCTTTGGGGTTGTCTGCCACCAGTCCATGGAGTTCCTTGGTTTGTATTTATGCTTCCCATCTTAGAGCAATGTCTTCTCCTTTCAAGTTTCTATGACTTCCGGATTCTCTTTACAAGCCTCCAGTATTACAGATTAAGACTCATCCTCATTTAGTGGGGTCACACCTTAAGTAAATATGACATCTTTATGAGGTTCTATTTACAATGGATTCACATGCCTAGGAATGAGGGTTAAGATAAAGCACATATCTGTTGGGACATATAATTCAATCTACCATGAGTGGTTAAAAAATAGTAGACATTACTCCACTGATTTACACTTATTCTACCTATTCTTTATTGTTTTCCTTTTCTGTTGAAGAGTGGTTTTGCTTTGCAAGTTTCATACATTCAGCTGTCATTGAATCTGTCAGCTCAGGCTGTTCCCCTATAATTATCTTTGAGAATTAAGCAGACATACAAGCTAACAAACAAAGGCTCACAGCGGGAAAAATTAAAAAAAAATAATTTTATTCACTGATTTTCCAATAGATACATTGTTTCACAAAACCAATGTTCAAGAAACCTGCATCAAAATCCTTAGCTTTAGACATGATTTTGATATCACATAGATTTGTTATAATTATTTTAATAATCAGTAAGCATTGTCTGAATGGGACCATACACTAGCTTCCATGGATTTAAAGTAAATAAGGCTATGAGTTTGACTTCAAGGCTACCTACAGAGATAAAAAGAAGCTATAGATCTGCAAACCACTCACTGTCACACTTTGGTACAACAGGATTATAAATAAATGCCTCTGTAAAACTGTGAGTTGAAAGCAAAAGGACAGTGCATTCTCATAGGAGATGGAGGAGGAAAAAAACATCTTCCATTAAGCAAAATTATGTACTGACCATGCATTCAGGTAACCTCTAAGAATTCTTTGAAACAGAAATCCATCTCATTTGACTTGTGGAGTGATACTAAATAATAGACGCATTCAATAATGATATTTGATTGATAGCTCAAATTCAATTACCTTTAAATTATTATGCATTTTATAGAATTACCCATTGTTTATAATTCAACTGTATGCCAATAACACAATGAAAGTAAAAGGTATGTCACTCAAAATTCCAATTAATTTTGGTTTATAATTCCTCTTATGTAACATTTCAAAGTGCTTTTATGAAATTAATTACCAAATTTGTATGATTTTGCTCAATTTAATTTTATTTTCTCCATTTCCCTCTATATTTGTTATGGTGAACCACTTCTTTAAATACAGAATTTTGGCAGATACTTTAAGCTCAGACATTCTTAAAATGTTGTCTAAAGATCATGCAAAGTGAAATCTCATGGGAGTTGTAAATCAAGACAGGATGCAGGGTATACAGAGAACACGGAATCTAGAAGACATAAACACACTGGTCCAGAAGCTGAGAGATGGGATTCTCTATCATCTCTGATCACTTCAAGCTGAGTTTTTGGTCAAAGATCTTTAGTATTAAATTGGACCTCAGACATAACTTTAAACACTAAAATGGTAGGACTCTAAAAAGAGGCTGTCCACCCTGGGATGTATGTGACTACCAATCTTTATCACAATCCTCAAGAGGGAAACATTCTCATCCGATTTTTTCTCTTTTTAATTTTTTCAGTTGCAAAACATGTTTTTTATACAGAGAAGTGGTTGACTTGATCCTTTGCAAATTAGTCATTCTTCTCCACAAAAATCCTAGCATTAACAACTAGAATCTGATTACCTTCAAATAATAGCATTAAAAGTCAACATATATGTGTGTTCATGTGTCTGTGTGACAGGGGTGGAACTTACATGTGCACTTCACATCCTGAAAGGGATTCATCATGGGTTTGAATTACTCAGAGACTTCTTACTAAGAAAATAGTGGCTTATCAGTAAAAGTGATGAGATTTGACTCAAGAGCATGAAGTGGGATCATTCAACAATATGAGTGAACCAGAGACTATAAAAAGCTGGGAGTAAGGATACATTCTTGACTGGGCACTAGAAAATCATCAATTTAAAAGGAGAGAAAAAAATGAGTAATGAATTCTCTATAGTTTGTTGTTGAATTGATGGTGAATTTGTTATTGTGAACATACACTTACATATAACTTCTTTCTGCAAATATCCTCCCTCTCTCCTTCCTACATCATCTTTCTTTTTTCATTCTTTCTCACTTTTCCTTTGCTTCCTCCTTTCCTTATTATTGCTTTCATGGCCCCTTGTTTTTGTCATTTAGAAGCCATAAATATTCTAGAGGACCTAAAGTTGTTTTTCCCTACTTTACCAGAAAATTAGTGGTTAACGGTGCAATTTTCCCATTATGCTTACATGCTAATTACCTCCACTCATCCTTCCTTGTTTTCTCCAGGAAGAACCACTACATTATGTGAGATTATGGAGAAAGCTGAAATTTGGCTAATCAGAACATATTGGGATTTTGAATTTCCTCATCCGTACTTATCCAATTTTTAATTTTTGGAGGATTGCACTGAAAACCTGCCAATCTATTATGTCTATTATGGTGGAGAATTTTATTTATCTTTAATATGATACCTGATTTTCCTCTAAAGATTATATCCTCAATAACAGAGACATGTACTGGACATCTTTGGTTTGCCACTCCAGATCCATTTTTCCATGTCATAGGTGCTCTTATGAGTGATTTTAGGACTTTCAGAATTTAGAAAGAGGATTTAAGTTGAAGAGAGATATGACTGAAGTGGCATCTAAAAATGTCAGTGTGGATATAGTGTGGACAATGTGTTGGAGGGGCAAGAAATTAGAACAAGGAAGATCACTAAGGAGTCTGCTTTAGTTGTCCTGAAAATAATGATGAATATCAAAATAAGTGTATTTTCCATGATAGGATATATATACAAATAGAAAGATAGATAGATAGATAGATAGATAGATAGATAGATAGATAGATGATAGATAGATAGATAGATAGATATAGATATAGACAGATAATTTGTTGAGACACTTTGAGGGTAAATTCCACATTTTGGTGAGGGAGAGGAAGTAAGTGTTGAGGGGAGAGATGGAGTTAATTGAGGACTCATGGCTATCCATCTTGTGGGGTATTTGGGATAGCAATGCTTCAAATGAAATATTAAACACATGGAGGAAAATCTAATTTAGATGAATATAGTGTGTTCAATTTGGGACTTATATTAAAGAGAAAATGGGATTTTTAGGTGGATTTTTCTTAGAGCCATTTGGTAAATACAAGGTCTCAGTCTCCACAAACAGCAATGGAAATAGATTGGAATCTTCAGAAAAGTAGAATTAGAATGCATGTAAATGAGAGACACAAATGTTGACTTGGTCATTACAAAAATGATTGCAGGTGTTTTGGGAGTGAAAAAGAAAATTGTATTACATTACAAAATTCTTCAAAGAACAAATATGGAGTAGTCAGAATGCTGGAAGGAAAAAAGTATTAAGAAGCAAAAGAGACTAATAGATAAGCATCATAAAAATACTGTATTAACTATTAAGAGGGAATGAAGTCATGGTTTCTTATTTACTTGGGTTTCTCTTTAGGAAAGCTTTCATGGCAAATAGTGTATCCAGAAAAGTTATTTTATATTTATGTGTGAAATATTTAATCTGAGTGATGAAATATCATCATCTAACTAGAGACAAAGAGACGCAGCATTTTCTATGGCTTTCTAAATATTATCCTATTTTATATTATTATGTTTATCCTTCAATCACTTTTCACAAATTCATACACATGCACACACCCTCCCATCACCATTACCACCACCAATGAATCATATTATTCCATAAAATTAACTCAGAAAGTGCTAAAAGAGGGGAAAAATAATTTCTTCCCAAGTTAACTTACCCATTGTTATAGAATTTTGGACCATATGCCTATTAATCATAGTTTTAGTTCATCTGAAAGAATTATGCCAGTCATTGGATACATAGAACAAAAAAGAAAAACAAACAAACAAACAAAAATAAACAAACATTGGGATGTAGTAAAATCAGATAAGATCAAGTTTCCCTTATAATTTTTATCATCTTTAATTGAGAAATATGGTAATTCCATACTACTACAAATATTTGCACAGGGAATGCATAGCATATCTCTGGAGGGTGACAATCACATGGAACATTTTGTGAAAGGGTCCAACTCCAGATTTACAGTGCCAAGTTATACACTGTACATGACTAATCAGGAAGTTTTGTCTACAGAGCAATTTATATGTAAATTATGGAATAAGTCTAACTTAAGGGCATGCAGCTAGTGTCCCACACAGTGGGAGTTTTACATATCAGCAAACAGAAAAGCACAGCCTCATATATGTTATTTATTACACAGCAGCATTAACCTTGTTACCTCCTTTTAAAATATATTACTTTATATCCTATTTCTAACAAATATCTTCTCAGCCCTATTAATCAGATAATCCCTAAACGTAAGGAAAGCACTCGGGAAGCCCTTGCTGAAATAACATAGATCCATTTAGCAGTAGTTTACTGGATATAAACTGATATGCTAATTATTTCAAAAGCCTGTTGAGTACCCTATTTTAGGCTTCCTTCTGTGAATATTTTTACTAGTTTGCAAACAACTCAAATGTGTGATAAAATTAAATGGGGAAGTAACTGTGTCCATCAGCCATGAAAAGAGCTTCCTTGTGTATAATGGCTTTATTCCATGACTTTCCTAGTAATCAGTGAATTTATACTTAATCCACAGTTTTAGACATATATTTCCTCTTAAAAGAACATATGGTTCTGTGTGTCAGAACACAGAAAGAGACCAACAGTGCCTTTGACACTTCCCTTGATTTTTCCTGTATAGAAGTGTAGGTGAAATTTTATTTTCCATGATACTGCATCTTTGTAATAAAGAAAATTTCTCTGCAGGAAATGGAAGAGTTTGTCCAGAGCACAAGTGAAGACAGTGTTGTGATGTTTTCTCTGGCACCAAAACCTCACAGAAGAAAAGACCAATCTCATTGCCTTAGCCCTTGCTCAGATTCCCAGAAGTTCTGTATGACCTCCTATCCTGGCAGTCAGTACTCCACCAATTGGAAAGAGAATGTGACTAATACTGATCATTCCAAACAAATGATGAATTTCATTATACAACTAGCATAACTGGATAGATAATAATTCATGAAACATTAATTTAATCTGTTTAGCACATTTAATCATTTTCTTACTCAACCTTGCAATGATAGAAGGGGAGAGAAAAAGGAAAAGAGGGAGGGATACAAGGAGGGGGAAATGGTAAAAGAAAAGAAAAGCAAACATATCAAAACAGACTAAGAGGAAATTCCAGGGAAGATGGCAGAGCAGGCAGCTCCAGGACTCACCTTTGTCCAAACTGTTCTGGGGCTCTGGAGGCAAAGGAAGCGCTGTATACTGTCCAAGGATGAGTGGAAGGAAGAGGCTGAGAAACTACAGTAAAGAACCATGAGTAGCTTGGTCTGTGGTGGCTGCCAGGATCAATCCCTCTTGAGATGGGCTGCCTGGAATCTGGTCCCTGGCAGGTTGCTGCAGCTGGAGAGGGACATGGAAGTCCTCTTCCCCAAGAATGGGGGGAGGAGGGCATAGTGAGCACTGATCTCAGTTTTGATCACTTAATTTAGATTGCTGGATCCTGCCTCTGAGCTGCAGTTTCAGCCAACCCAAGACAGGGACAGCCATGGCCATTGTTTCAACCCTACCCCAGACAGGGGCATAGGTGGTGGAGGTTTAAAGAAACAATGCCTGCCTAGGGTTGCAAGGAACAGTTTGCTAAAGAGTGTCATCTACTGGGCTGGTCAAGAAAGCACAAATTTGCAGATTTATCAAAAAGGATATTGCTGCCTTTTCTGACCCTCTCCAAAGTGCCCTTGGAGCTGATCTAAGGGCTTTTGTGGGTCATTGACCCTGTAGGGGATAAGAAATACAGACTTTGGAAAGTCCTCTCCAGACTGACCCTCCTCCCAAAATTTGCCCTCCAGGCAAAAACAGATGAAGACAACAAAAAGAGTACAAAAAAATTACAGAGGCCAAATAAAAAGACAGAACAAATCAAGATTTTCAGAGAAGGAACAGAGAAAAGGAAGCTTATCCTTGGGGTAAAACAATTGCAAAAATAGTGTAATCATAAAAATTGTATGACATATCCAGGGCAATAATCATATGAAGAAGAACTAAAAAAAATAATTAGCTAAACATGGACAATTCTAAGGGTCTAGAATATGTTGAACCAAATATCAAATATGAGCCTTAACACAAAGCTAATAAACAACAAAACCCAAGGCAAGAGAAAGAAACTTGTCTTCAGAGTAAACTCATCAAAATAATCAGGTGCCTAGATATCAGCAAAAAAAGTACAAACCATATTAAGAAATAGGACAATATGGCCCAGTCAAAGGAATAAATTAAAACTTCAGAGGAAACAAAGAATTTGGAACAACCAATCAAAGATGTTCAAAAAAATCCCCTAAATCAATTCAAGAGATAAAGGAAAGTATGGCTAAAGAGATAAAGAATATTTACAGGATACTAGGTGGGCATAAAGAAGAATTTGAAAGTATAAGAAGAAACATAACAGAAATTGTGGGGATTAAAGGCACAATAGAAGAGACTAAAAATACACTGGAGGCATACAACAGCAAATTTAAACAGACAGAAGAAAGAATCATTGAATTTAAAGACAGGAATTAGAAATCATATAGTCAGAAGAAAAGATAGAGAAAAGAATAGAAAAAAAAGAGAGCAGTATCTCAGGGACATGAGTGAGAATGTGAATCACACAAACATATGCATCATGGGTGTCCCAGAAGGGCAGGAGAATGGAAAATAGGCAGAAAGACTATTTGAGAAATAATGACAGAAAATTTCCCAACTCTTGTGAAAGACATAAATATACATGTCAAAGAAGAACAATGTACAAAAACAGAAAAAAATTCTAATAGACCTGTTGCAAGACATATACTAATCAGAATATCAACTGCCAAAGACAAAGAGAGAATCCTTAAAGCAGCAAGAGAAAAGTGGTTCATCATATACAAGGGAAATGCAATAAGATTAAATGCTGATTTCTGATCAGAAACCATGGAAGTGAGAAAACAGTGGTATGATATATCTAAGGTACTGAAAGAGATAAATTGCCCAGCAAAAATTCTTTATCTGACAAAATTGTACTTCAAAACTGAGGGAGAGATATTGGGGGAAGATGGCAGAGTGGTGAAGTGTGGGTTGCAGTTACTCCTCAGCAGCAGTTGGTAGAAAGCCAGGAAATGCATGGACCAGACACTGCAGAGGAATTTGAGATTGGACTTACTTCATACAACACTCATGAATGCATGGAACAGCTGAGATCAGCAAAATCTGTAAGTTCTCATGACCAAGGGGCATGCACCCCTCCCTGCCAGGCACAATCCTGTGGGAGGAGGGGCCATCAGTGCTGGGAACCAGGAAGGAGAACAGAAACTCCAATTATAGATAAACTGAGATCAGACACTTGAAAATCTGGGAGCAGTCAGCCCAGCAGAAAGGAGATAGGGCTAGCAAGGCAGTAAATAAATAAATAAATAAATAAATAAATAAATAAATAAACAAACAAACAAACAAACAAAATAAAAACAGAGACTTTTTGGAGTTCAGGTGAACATAATATGGAGAAGGACAGGGCTCAAACAGAATCAGGCACATATGCAAATCCAGGGGGTGAGAGCCATTGTCTGAAAAGCCAGCTTTTCTGCTTTCTTGATTGTTCCTTAATCACCCTCAACTCCTTGTCTTTTAGCATTTCAATAGCCCATCAAATCTGCAAGGACTATAAGTAGTCCATACTGAGCTCTTCTTTTTCTTTTTCTTTTTTTTTTTAATCTTCTCTTTTTCTAAAACAATTATTCTCAGAAGCCTGTTACAGAAAGCCTCAAAGACTTGCAGTCTGGGCCCAGGCAGGAACAGAGCTAAGAAAGCTTTGAGAGACAAAGCAATAAGTCTAGTGGCAGAGAAAATTTGCTAAACACCATAACTTCCCAAGAAAGGGGGAGCATGGACCAGCTCCAGTGGTAGACCTCCTTTTGGAAACTCAGATCCTAGGGGCTGGAATTCAGAAACCAGCTTCAGTCAGTGACACACCCAAAAGGGTCAGGGTCACCTGGAGAACTAAAGGCTCCACACCTTCTTACACTGGTGGGGGAACTGAGAGCTGGCAAGCACCACCTGCTGTACAGCATAGGGGAAGCACAGAGTCTAAAGGCCTCACAGGAGGGTCTCATTCTCAAGGAAACTCCATACCCTCCTCTTGAGACCTGGGCCTCTCTGGACTGGTAAAACCTGACTGGGGTTGACCATATCTGAGAAGATCACTACACAAAAAGCTTACATAGAGACAGGACAAGAAACAGAAAAACAAGAGGTGAAAAATGCTGATCAACAAAACAAAATCTAAGTTAAAGTTCTAGAACCCAGCTAAACTGAAAACAATGGTTATAGAACAAAGCCAACAAACAAGAAAACTTTGGGTAAAAGAGTGAAAACAAGCTCTGGAATAAACTAATCAAGAAACTCAGAAGCCTAGATATTTTAAGATAATGAGCCATACAAGGAAACAAAAATATGGACCAGCCAAAGGAAAAAACTAATAGTTCAACTGAGATACAGGAGTTGAAGCAATTATTGCTAAATCAGTTCAATGAACTGAAGGAAGAACTAATTGGAGATGTTCAAACAAATCTAAATCAATTCAAAAATCAAGTCAATGAACTGAGAGAAGACATAGCAAAAGAGATGAAGGATATAAGGAGGACACAGGATGACCATAAGGAAGAATCCATAAACTTGAAAAAGAAAAGAATAGGACTTATGGAAATGAAGGACATAATGGAGGAGATGAAAAAGAGAATGGAGGGATACAATAGATTTGAATAGGCAGAAGAAAGTATCAGTGAATTGGAAGACCAGACATCTGAATTCACACACACAAAAGAACAGATGGTGAAAAATATGGAAAAATATGAGCAGGGTCTTAGACAGCAGAGTGACAACATGAAATGCACAAATATACATGTTATGGGTGTCCCAGAGGGAGAAGAGAGGGAAAAGGGGGCAGAAAGAATAATAGACAAAATAATCTCTGAAAATTTCACAATTCTTATGAAAGACATAAAAGTAGAGATTCAAGAAGTACAGCACACCCCAAATAGCATAGACCCCAATTGACCTACTCCAAGACACTTACTGATCAGACTGTCCAATGTCAAAGACAAAGAGAGAATTCTGAAAACAGCAAGAGAAAAGCAGTCCATCACATACAAGGGAAGCTTGATAAGACTATGTACAGATTTCTCTGCAGAAACCATGGAGGCAAAAACACAGTGGTATGATATATTAAAGATACTGAAAGACAATAACTGCCAACCAAGAATTCTATATCCAGCAAAACTGTCCTTCAAAAATGAGGGGGAGATTAAAATATTTTCAGAAAAATGGACACTGAGTTTGTGAACAAGAGACTGGTGCTACAAGAAATACTAAAAGGAGTGCTACAGACTTATAGGAAAAGAAAGAAGAAAGAGGTTTGGAGAAGAGTGTAGAAATGAAGAGTTTCAGGGAGGGTAAAAAGAGAGAGAGGAAAAAATAAGACATCACAAAACACAAAATGATAGAAGAAAGTACGGCCCTTACAGTAATAACACTAAATGTTAATGGATTAAATTCCTCAATAAAAAGATACAGAATGGCAGAATGGATTAAAAAACTGGACCCATATATAAGCTGTCTATAAGAAACTCAACTTAGACAGAAGGACAAAAATAGGCTGAAAATGAAAGGTTGGAAAAAGATATTTCATGCAAACAACAACCAGAAAAAAAGTGGGAGTAGCTATATTAACATCAAAGTAGACTTCAAAGTAAAAGAATTAAAAGAGACAAAGAAGGACACTGTATATTAATAAAAGGCTCAATTCATCAAGAAAATATAACAATCATAAATATTTATGCACCAAGCCACAGGGCCCCAAAATTCATGAGGCAAACACTCAGAATACTGAAAAGAGAAGTAGATAACATGATAATAATAGTTGGAGACTTTAATACACTGCTCTCACCAATGGATAGAACATCTAGACAGAGGATCAACAAGGAAATGGGGATGATGAATTGTATGATAAATGAACTGGACTTGACAGACATATATAGAACACTACACCCCACACCAGCAGGATACACATTTTTCTCAAGTGCTCATGGAACATTCTCTAGGATAGACCACATGTTGGGTCACAAAGCAACTCTCAACAAATTGAAAAATATTGATATTATATAAAACACTATCTCAGATCATAATGGAATGAAGTTAGAAATAAATAACAGGCAGAAGATTGTAAAATTCACATATATATGGAGACTAAACAACACACTCTTAGAAAACCAGTGGGTAAAGGAAGAAATTACAAGAGAAATTACTAAATACCTCAAGGCAAATGACCATGAAAACACAACATATCAAAACTTATGGGATGCAGCACAGGTGGTGCTGAGAGAGAAATTTATTTCCCTAAATGCCTAAATTAAAAGAAAGGAGAGAGCAAAATTTGAGGAATTAACTGTCCACCTGGAGGAACTAGAGAAATAACAGTAAAAAACACCAAAGCAAACAGAAGGAAAGAAATAACAGAGATTGGAGCAAAAATAAATGAAACTGAGAACAGGAAAACAATAAAGAGAATCAACAAAACCAGAAGCTCATTCTTTGAGAAAGTCAACAAAATTGATGGAGCCCTAGCTAGGCTAACAAAAAAAAAAAAAAAAAAATAGAGTAAGTGGATGCAAATAAATGCAATCAGAAATGGGAAGGGAAACATAATTACTGACCCTGCAGAAATAAAGGACATGATGAGAAGACACTATGAGCAACTAAATGCTAATAAACTGGACAGCTTACATGAAATGGCCATCTCCCTAGAAAAGCATAAACAAACAACATTGACCCAAGAAGAAATAGACAACTTCAACAAACCAGTCACAAGCAAAGAGACTGAGTCACTCATCAAAAAGCTCCCATAAAAGAAAATCCCAGGCCAAGATGGCTTCAGATGGAAAGGAAAACAATCCAATTAAAAATGGGCAAAATACATGGACAGATGCTTTTCTGAAGAGGAAATACAAATGGCTCAAAAACATACAAAAACATACAAAAAATGCTCAACTTCACTGGTTATTAGAGAAATGCAAACCAAAACCACAATGAGATATCATCTCACATCTACCAGGGTGGCAAGTACCCAAAAAAACAGAAAATTACAAGTGTTGGAGAGGATATGGAGAAAGAGGCACATTTATGCACTGCTGGTGGGAATGTAGAATGGTGCAACCACTCTGGAAGACAGTGTGGAGGTTCCAGGAAGATAAGTACAGACCTGCCATATGATCCAGCTATTTCATTGCTAGGTATATACTCACAGGACCTGAAAGTTAAGGCATAATTGGGCATTTGTAAACCAATGTTCATTGCAGCATTTTTCATGATTGCCAAGAGATGGAAGCAGCCCAGATGTCCATCAGTGGACAAGTGGATAAACAAACTGAGGTATATGCACATGATGGAATATTACGGAGCTGTAAGACAGAACAAAGATGTGGGAACATATAATAACATGGATGAACCTTGAGGGCATTATGTTGAGTGAAGTTAGCCAGAAACAAAAGGACAAATACTGTATGGTCTCTCTAATATGAACTAACATTAGTGAGCAAACTTTGAGAGTTAAAAGCTGATAACACAGACTACCAGGAGGTAGAAAGAGGGTAGAGATCAGTCATTTGATGCTGAAGGACTACAAATTGTTCAGCAGAATTGCTTGTATAGATCCAGAAATAGAGAGCATACTACTGTGTGATTGTATCACAATATTGTAATACATGAACAAAGATGTCTGTGCATAAAGCTGAAAGAGGTGGGGTAGGAGAATGTATGACACCAGAGATAATGAAAAATGATGAAGACTGGGACTGTATAACTTGGCAAAAACTGGAGTGGCCAATGACTGTTACTAAATGTACAAATATAAAAATGTTATCACATGTGGGAGAACAAATAAATGTCAACAATGCAGAGTGTTTGAAAAAGGGATGGTATTTGGGAAAAAAAAACGTAAAGCAAACTGGAGTCTATGGTCAACAGTAACATTGTAATATGCTTCCATTAAATGTAACAAAGGCAATATACCAAAGTTAAATATGTACAAGAGCAGGGTATAAGGGAGGGATATCAGATTCTTGGTAGTGGTGTCATTTTCTGTCCTTACAATTATATTGTATTGCATGACATTCTATTTATCTTTTTATTATCATTTTTATTATCCACCAAAAAAACTTTTTTGTAGTAATAAATATGTTCAAGTGTTGACTGTGGTGATAAATGTACAATTATATGATCATACCATGAACAACTGATTGTACACTGTGGATAATTGTATGCTATGTGAATATATCTTTAAAAATTGTAGGAAAAATTATAAATATGGGTAAAAGTGCTGGAAAAAACATGGAGAGAGGGATGTACCTAATTTACTGTTGATGAGGAAGCCAAATGGTCTAGCCTTTCTGGAGGTCACTGTGGTGGCTCTACAAGAAGCTAAGTATGTGGGGGCCATAAGGTCCTTCACCTCATTATGGGGTACTTACTTGGAAGATCTAAGGGCAAAGACATGAATGAACAATTGCACATTGGTGTTTATGGAGGCAGAATTCATGATTTGCAGTAGGTGGAGGTGGCCTAAGGGTAGACTGACTAAGGAAAATAATGGTGAATTGTGGTGCATGCATACAATGGAATATTGAGCAACTATGAGAAGGAGTGAAGTTGTGAGGCAAGCAATGAGGTGAATGGATCCTGTAGACAGCATTTTAAGTGAAGTACACCAGAAAAAAAAGGCAAACACTATAATGCCTCACCAATATAGAATAACTACAATATGTAAACTCAGAATTGAATCTTAGAGCACAGCCTAACAGGGAAACAATTACTGTAATGATCTCTGAATTGCAAGCCCTTACAGCAGTTTAATCTATTCCTGAATTGTAATGGCTGTCTCCAAACTCTGAGATGTTGATCCGTTTGTGTATAACCTGATTGGTCTCTGGAACATTAGGTATCTGTGTGACACCTGAAACTCAGAGCTAGTGTTTGACAGATATGAATGTCAGTATTAATGCCTACAGCAACGGTTTAAAAACAAAGCTGAAAAAGAGCTGACTTCAATTTGAGATATGAATGAAGCAGATCTGGTTAAGACTAGGGCAAATCAGGCCAAGGGATAAAGGTTGAAATTGACTGTGTGTTAAAACTTCATCTTCCATGTGAGACCAAGGAAAGAGATGCTTATTTGGTGTAGGATCTATATTTTCTAAACAATATAACTTCTACAGTCAGTTTGTTCAAACACCACAATTACATGGAAATTTGAATAGGAAATGAGATATGGTAGGTCTGTATAGGTTAAAGTGAAATAGCAACACATCCCAAAGTAATCTGGGTGGAGAATAAAAATATATATTCAGAGCCCCCCTGAGGAGCTGGGGGAGGATGTGTAGGTGTTGGACTTCCTCACCTGGATTGTTGCTGATGTTCTCACAAACATTGAGGACTGACAGCTTTGTATACTGAACCCTCTGTCTTGGGGCTTGCCCTTATGAAGCTTGTTGCTGCAAAGGAGAGGCTAAACTTGCTTGTAACTGTGCCTAAGAGTCTCCCCCTGAGTGCCTCTTGCTCAGATTTTGCCCTCTCTCTCTAAGCCACCTTGGCAGATGATCTCACTGCCCTCCCCTCTACATGGGACCTGACTCACAGGGTTGTAAATCTCCCTGGCAATGTAGGATATGACTCCCAGGAATGAATCTGGACCCAAAAATGTGGGTTTGAGAACATCTTGACTAAATAGGGGATGTGAAATGAAATGAAATAAAGCTTCAGTGGCTAAGAGATTTCAAATAAAGTCGAGAGGTCACTCTGGTGGACATTCTTATGCACTATATAGACAACTCTTCTTAGGTTTTAATGTATTGGAATAACTAGAAGTAAATACCTGAAACTACAAAACTTCAACCCAGTAGCCTTCATCCTTGAAGATCATTGTATAACAATGTAGATTATAAGGGGTGACAGTGTGATTGTGAAAACCTTGTGGATCGCACTCCCCTTATCCTGTGTATGGATGGATGTGTAGAAAAATAGGGACAAAACCTAAATGAAAAGTAGGTTGGGATGGGGGTGTGACTTGGGTATTTTTTTACTTTTATTTTTTATTCTGATTCTGATTCTTTCTGGTGTAAGGAAAATGTTTGAAATTAGATTGCAGTAATGAATGCACAAATATAACATGGTACTGTGAACAGTTGATTGTACACCATGGATGATTGCATGGTATGTGAATATATCTCAATAAAACTGAATTAAAAAGAAACTAAATGAAAAATAGGGTGGGATGGGGAGATGATATGGATGTTCTTTTTTACTTACATTTTTTATTCTTATTCTGATTCTTTCTGGTGTAAGGAAAATGTTCAAAAATAGATTGGGGTGAGAGAAACCAAGATAGTGGCTAGGTGAGACAGGGCAAAAATACACCTCCATGAAAAACACTAGATAAAAACCAGAAAGTGACCCAGAATACTGGTTACAGTGATGCACCAGCTGGATGAGGTCTTCTAGTTCCACAGAGGCCGTATACTTGGTGAAACTGGGAGTCTGCATTCTGAAAAGAGTGAGTAAGCTGGCTGGAAGACCTGCAGCCATGCAGCATTGTGGGTAAGTCAGGGCTTGGGATTTGGAGACTGACAGGCTCTTTTAAAAAAAAAAAATGGGGGTGGGGACCCAGGAGCAGCTGCAGCTGCAATAGTGGGAACCACACAGTGAAACACAGCAAGAGGGGGCTGGGCTGGCCTCTCGGTGTCTGGCCTGGAAGATAGCCCACTGTAGATACCCTTGGGGCTGGGGGAATGGAGGGGAGAGTCAGAAGCAGCTGGCTCCCTGGAGGGCTGGATAAACTCCTGCCTGGGGCCGTGCCCACAGCCCAAGCCCCGCCAGTTGTCCTGGAGCTAGGAAGGAGGAACTGTGTGAGAAGAGGGGTGTGGAGATGCCCTGTTTGGCCATCTTTGCCTCAGGTTGAAAGCACCCTGGCACAGCCCAGTTGCCTGGGGCTTCCCTTGAGGGATGGCGTGCACTGGTGATGTAGCACAGCATTCCCTCAGCAGAGGTCCTGGAGGATCATGACTGGGCAGGGGGATCTGATCAGAGAACCCAGGGACACTACACCAAGTCCAGTGTTTTGTGGGATTTGGACAGGACAGGAACCTGGGGGATTTGAATATTAAAACTGTTCTTCATCCCTGGCCAGAAGTACACACACCCCACATTCAGGGCAGACTGCTCCAGCAACACACCCAAACTGAGTTCTCCAACTGAACCCCACAAGAGTCATTTCCCCACACACCACAGGGACAAGGTGGAGAACTGACTTGAGGGGTATAGGTGACTCACAGATGCCATCTGCTGGGTAGTTAGAGAAAGTGTATGCCACCAAACTGTGTTTCTGAAAAATTAGATAGGTTTTTTTTTTTACAACTTGAAAGAACCCTATCAAGTAAAGCAAATGCCAAGAAGCCAAAAACAACAGAAAATCTTAATGCATATGATAAAACCAGACGATATGGAGAATCCAACTCCAAACACACAAATCAAGATATCAGAAGAGACAAAGTACCTCACACAATTAATCAAAGAACTACAATTGAGGAATGAAAACATGGCAAAGGATTTAAAGAACATCAAGAAGACCATGGCCCAGGATATAAGCAACAAAAAGAAGACCCTAGAAGAGCATAAAGAAGACATTGCAAGAGTAAATTAAAAAATAGAAGATCTCAAGGAAATAAAAGAAACTGTTGGCCAAATTAAAAAGATTCTGGATATTCACAATGCAAGACTAGAGGAAGCTGAACAATGTCTCAGTGTCCTAGAAATCCACAAAACAGAAAATGAAAGAACAAAAGAAAGAATGGAGACAAAAATTGAAAAAATCAAAATGAATCTCAGGGATATGATAGATAAAATAAAATGTCCAAACTTAAGACTCCTTGGTGTCCCAGAAGGGGAAGAGAAGGGTAAAGGTCTAGAAAGAGTATTCAAAGAAATTGTTGGGGAAAACTTCCCCAACCTTATACACAATATAAATACAAAAAGCATAAATGCCCAGCAAACTCCAAATAGAATAAATCCAAATAAACCCACTCCAATATATATTCTGATCAGACTCTCAAATACTGAAGAGAAGGAGCAAGTTCTGAAAGCAATAAGAGAAAAGCAATTCACCAAACACAAAGGAAACAACATAAGACTAAGTAGTGACTACTCAGCAGCCACTATGGAGGCAAGAAGGCAGTGGCATGACATATTTAAAATTCTGAGAGAGAAAAATTTCTAATGAAGAATACTTTATCCACCAAAACTCTCCTTCAAATTTGAGGGAGAGCTTAAATTTTTCACAGACAAATGCTGAGAGAGTTTGCCAATAAAAGACCTGCCCTACTTCAGATTCTAAAGGGAGCCCTACCAACAGAGAAACAAAGAAAGGAGAAAGAGATATAGAGAATTTTAACAGGCATATATAGTACCTTAAATCCCAAATCACCAGGACACTCATTTTTCTCCAGTGATCATGGATCTTTCTCCAGAAGGGACCATAAGCTGGGACAAAAAACAAGCCTCAAGAAATTAAAAAAAAAAAAATGAATATACTCAAAGCACATTCTCCAACCACAATGGAATACAAATAGAAGTCAATAATTTTTGAACTGTAACTCCACTATTTACTTCCTATAGATATAAATTGCACAAACTCTAATGACAAATCAGTGGTTTTGAACTCAATGTAAAATATGTAATTTTAGACAACTATATAAAGGTGGGGGAATGGAGGAGTATAGGAACATAGTTTATGTGTCCTATTGAAGTGAAGGTGGTATCAAAGAAAAACAAGATTGATATGGATTTAAGAGGTTAATTTTAAGCCCCACAGTAAACACAAAGAAATTATCAGAGAATTATAACCATAGAGATGAAAAGTAGACTTTGGGTTAAGAGAAATGGGGGAAGGGGCAATGGGGAGTTAAGAAATGAGTGCAGGGTTGCTGCTTGAGGTGAAGGGAAATTTCTAGTAATGGATGGTGGGAAAGAGCATTACAATATTCTAAACGTGATTTATCCCACTAATAGAATGCTAAGGAGGGGGTGGAATGGGAAGATTTAGGCTGTACATATGTCTCCACAATTGAAAAAAAAAAAAAAAAAACACAGTCTAAATAGATGACAATTGAATGCGAAGGATGAATTTGGATGAGATTGGAGGATAGAGGACAGGTGGCTCAAAGGGACACAGTTGAGACATAAGGAAAAGGAAATATAGAATGTAAGCTTTGTATCATTGTTGAATCTCTTGTACTTCTTAGCTGCACTTAGTGGGATAGCATAAAAGAATGTTCTTGTTCATGGGAAGCGTATATGTGAATTATAGTGTATGTTCAAAATTGTGTGCAGCTAGCTTTCATATGTTCAGAAGACAAAGCAATAGATGATGGATAATAGATATGGAGGGAGGGAGGGGGAGAAGGAAAGAAATAGTGATGTGACAGCACGTTAAAGTTGGTGGATTGAGCTATTGGGGGAGGAGGGTCAGGGTATGATGGAATTCTGTGTTTGGGGTTAGTATTGTTTTTACAACTGTTCCTATAACTTTGAATTTATTTCAAAATAAAAAAAATAGATTGGGGTGATGAATGCACAACTATATGATGGTACTGTGAACAGTTGATTGTACACCATGGATGATTGCATGATTTGTGAACATATCTCAATAAAACAGAATTTAAAAATACATTGGGAGACTTTTATATGTTAGGAATAGTTCTAAGCCCTTGGAATAGATCAATGAATCAACCAAATTGAAATATCTGCTCTTGAAAACAAAAACTGAGGGAGAGCTTAAAACATAAACAGATAAATAGAAACTGAGAGAGTTCATTGCGAAAGAAGGGAGCTGACTCTGTCTCTCTGTTCCTGCAAGAAGTTCTTTACCGGCTTTTTAGCACAGGATTATATAGCATAAGCATTCTTTGGGCTACATAATTGTTTTTCCCATTTCCCCAGACAACTGTGTTTGTTCTGAAATCACAAGACTAGCATGTTTGCAATCTTTGGGTGCAAGCTTGAGGACAATAGTAACCTCAGGGAACAATCTCTTCTGAACCAGGTGGGAAAGCAGGGGCATGAAAGGAGCCCAGCATCATTCTCTAACTTAATTGCCTGCCGTCAGGTGCACAATGCTTCATTGCCTGCCTTCAGGCACACAATGCTTAGGAGGCAGCCTCCCTGACTAACTTGCCAAGCCAGGGAATTTTCCATGCCTCCACATCCCCCCCCCCTTTTGATTATGATTACAATTTTGTGTAATAACATAAAGCTCATTCATAGGGATATCATGCGGGTTCCAGGAATGGACGTGACATCTTCTTACATGGGTTCACCCACCATGGAGTTCTAAAAGCAAAGCATAAGATATAGCACTAAGTAAGAGCCATTTAGCTATAGAAGGTAGAGAAAATATGTGACCCCAGGAGCTTGGGTCTAGCCATTGCAAATGATTTTGTAGTGTATTGGTAGCATTGGTTCACTCTTCATTGGTTTGGGTGGCATGGAGCGTTTCTAAAATTTGTGTTTTTAGATTATCCACATCACTAGTTAAATTATCATGATATGCTCCCCACAATTGTTTTTTGACACCATTCCAAGTATGACATGTATGATTCCTTTGCAAAGGGGTTACACAGATAGACGTCATCTGCCAATCACATCTTAAGGTAAGGTGCTGGGCAAGGGCATCTTGCCTATTGCCTACAAATCCAACTGCAGCCTCTAGGGCTTGAAGTCAGGTTAGTGTTTTCTGATCAATGCTTTGTTGAGTAATAAATTGTTGACTAACATTTTCAATAGCAGAATTTACAAAGTGAGCTGTTTGTACAGTTTGGGTGATAGCTACTACAAACGCAGTAGCGGAGGCTAAAATTGCAACAATGAACATAAGAACTGCAATTAGAGTAAATATGAAATGGGGGACATGGATTTTTTGCAAAGCCTGTTCAAGAACAGCAAGAGAGGAGGAAGATTTCCATTCTAGAGTTAAATTCACTGGTAGAAATATTTCAGCTTGTTTCTTTAAGACTAATATACTTGTTATATTCATCTCAGTTATGTTAGTGCTTGAAATACAAGAAGTAAAATATGAGTTGTTTCAGAAGGTAATGTAATGATCAGAATAGGTAATATTAAGGGAATCACTGATTAGGAATACACAAGGATGCATAGTGCAGACTAGGACATCAAGAGTACAGTCACAAGTGAAAGTAATATTTGTATCCTTGGAAGAGTCATAATTACAATGACAGATGGATACTTTGTGGAAGACATGTCTTAACCACCACACTGTATGCTGCAGCAGCCAGGAGTTGAGTTGAGGGGTGATGAGGCTTAATGAGCCGTTGGGCCAAATGATAGGTTTGGAGGAGTTTGCCACAAGGTCAGAGTGATTTCTGACCCAATGAACTAACTGTGTGTGGTTGCTGGGCATGAGACATCTGACGAGGTCCAATCAATAATAGAGTGGTTATAAGTGAAAAGGACATGGGGATTTTTGCCACTGCATGCTTCCCAATTGAGGGATACACCATGGGTTTATATTTATTGCATCTAGATGTGCAAGGGGGGTCTGGAGCCGGCATGGAAACATCATTCCACTTAGTTTCATTTTCATAAGTGAGGCTCCCTGTGGATATGAAAGTGAGTGTCTGGGAAGAATTATGTAGCCAGACATGGTTATGGGGTTTGATGCAATATTTGCTGGCTAAGATACACAAAGGGGAAGATGAGAGGAGGCAAAAGATAAACTATTTTTAGCTAAGATCTATCGACTGCCATTAATTAGAGGACCACTAGGTGGCACATGTACTCCACCTAGCCAAGTGGTAACATTGTGGGAGACAGGGAAAAGGGAGTCTGCCCAAGTTACTGGGTGGAAGAGAGGGGGGTCTAAAATGTTTGCCCAATACAGGTGGGCAGAGACATATGGGGATGGAAAGGAGAACAAGGAAAGGAAGATTAAGATTACCACACTCTGGCAATGGATAGTAGAAGCCATTGTCAGAAACAGTGTTTCTGGTGTTAGAGGGGTGTCAGTTTTTTGCAGCAATGCTTCAGCCTTTTGAGTAGTTTTCTTCAGGACTCCTCACATTATCAACAGAGCCTGCTGAGGTGGAAACACAAGCATATCTCCATTCCCAGGGGGAATAAAACAAAACCTTTAGACAAAGCTTTCAATAGCCCTTTAGTAAATGAACTAGTGGCACCATTCTCACGAATGCCTTTTTTGAGTTCTTTGTAAGTCTGACAAGTTAATGGCTCAAACACTCTTTGGTTCTGCTGGTTAAGCATAACAGGGCAAACAAGATCACCAGCCAATGCAGCTTCACACAGTGTTGTAAAACTGGTGTGGCACCTCCAGGGAGAGGAGGTGGCAGCAGTGGTAAAGGAGGAGGAGGAGAGGGCCAGGTCATGGTTGTTTGTCCGCCACCTCTATCAGCTGTTGGAAGGGGAGCTGAGGGCTCAGGAGGCAGAAGACACTCATCAGAGACAGCTGTGGTCTCCCTTTTAGGTACCTCAGTTTCAGAGAGCTCAGTTCCAGCAATATGAAGAGGAGTCAGGGCAGTGCAAACAAGAGCCCATGTAGTAAATGTCTTAGTGGAAATTTTCTGTCCTTGCTCAAAGTCACATTTTAAATCCCTTCCAATTTGTTCCCAGACATCTAGATCTAATGTGCTCTCATCAGGAAACCAAGGGTTATGCTGAACAACATCATGTAACAAAGAATGCAAAGCGTCCTTGGAGACAGAAGCTCCATTAGCCTGCAGCAGCCATTGTAGGGTTAACACATACCAGTGCTGGGGAACAGTAAGAGACTGACCCATATTATTGAGTGGCTGAAACTACTGAACCACCATGAAATAAATTGCTTGTACTTACTGCACAGCTTCCAAACATTGTGGTTAGGATCGGAATGCCCTCACATGGGGCACCAATTGTGAAAGAAGGGAGCCAACTCCATCTCTCTGTTCCTGCAAGAAGTTCTTTACTGGCTTTTTAGTATAGGATTATATAGCATAAGCATTCTTTGGGCTACATAATTGTTTTTCCCATTTCCCCAGACAACTGTGTTTGTTCTAAAATCACAAGACTAGCATGTTTACAATCTTTGGGTGCAAGCTTGAGGACAATAGTAATCTCAGGGAACAATCTCTTCTGAACCAGGTGGGAAAGCAGGGGCATGAAAGGAGGCCGGCATCATTCTCTAACTTAATTGCCTGCCATCAGGTGCACAATGCTTCGGTACCTGCCTTCAGGCACATGATGCTTTGGCCTTCTCCTAACCTGGTGCCTGCCTTCAGGCACACAATGCTTAGAAGGTGGCCTCCCTGACTAACTTGCCAAGCCAGGGAAACTTCCATGCCTCCACAGTTCATCAAAGAGAAACCTGCCCTAAACAATTACTAAAGGGAGCTCTTCAGGCTGAAAGGAAAAGACAGAAAAAAGAGCCTTGGAGTAGAAATGAAGATTATCAGGTAAATTTTGAAAAGGGTAAAGAGACAAAAATATATGATATATAAAAACTAAAGTTTAAAATGGTTGAAGAAATATTGCCTTCACAATAACATTGAATGTTAATGGATTAAACTCCCAAATCAAAAGACAGATTGGTAGAATAGATTTTAAAAAGCATGATCCAAATATATGTTGTCTGCAAAATACTCACTGTAGACCCAAAGACCCATATAGGTTGATAGTGAAAGGATGGAAAAAGATATTCCACACAAATAATAACCAAAATGAGCAGGGATCACTATGCAAATATTGGACAAAATAGACTTTAACTGCAAAAACTTTGAGACAAAGAAGGATACTATATATTAACCAAAAGTGCAACCAAACAAGAAGAAATAATCATAAATATTTATGCATTAACCATGGTGCCCCAAATTATATGAGACAAACACTGGAAAAAATTAAGGGAGAAACAGACACCACTACAATAATATTTGACACTTCAATACACCACACACATAAATGGATAGAACATCTAGACAGGATCAATGAGGAAAAAGTGAACTTGAATAATGTGATAAATGAACAAGACCTAAAAGACATATACAGAACATTGCACCCCCAAACAGCAGGATACATATTATTGTCATATGCAGACCATTCTCCAGGAGAGACCACATATTGGGACACAAAATAAGTCTCAATAAATTTAAAAAGATTGAAATTATACAAAGCACTTTTACTGACTGTATTGGTATGGATGTATTATGTCCCCTAAAACACCATTATCTTTGATGTATTCTTGTGTGGGCAGATGTATCAGTGTTGATCAATTGTAATTCTTTGAGTGTTTCCATGGAGATGCAACCTACCCAACTGTGGGTGATGACTCTAAATCGACAGTTTCCATGGAGATGTGGCCCCACCCATTCAGCATGGACCTTGATTAGTTCACTGAAGCCCTATGAAAGCTCAGACAGAAGGAGCAAGCTTGCTGTAGCCTAGAGGGACACTTTGAGGAATGCACAGAAGCTGAGAGAGTAGCTGCAGATGAGAGACAGTTTGAAGATGGCTATTGAAAGCAGATTCTTGCTCCAGAAAAGCTAAGAGAGGACAAACACCCCAAGAGCAACTGAGAGTGACATTTTGAAGAGGAGCTGTGGCCTGGAGAGGAATGTCCTGAGAGAAAGCCATTTTGAAACCAGAACTTGGAGCAGATGCCAGCCACATGTCTTCCCAGTTAACAAAGGTTTTCTGGACACCATTGGCCATTCTTCAGTGAAGGTACCCAAATTATGCATTACCTTGGACATGTTATGGCCTTAAGACTGTAACTGTGTAACCAAATAAACCACCTTTATAAAAGCCAATCCATTTCTGGTGTTTTGCATTCTGGTAGCATTAGCAAACTAGAACATTGACCAAAATAGAAAGATCTGGAAATCAAAAACAGGCAGAAAACTGGAAAATTCAAAAATATATGCATGTTAAAAACACATTCTTTAACTTACAGTGCTAAAAGGTGTGTGAATGTGGTACAAAGGGGAAGCTTAGAGTCATGTATGTCACCAGAAGGAAAGTTGGAGTTTAAAAGATGGGAATGTATAAAACAGTGAATCTTATGGTGGTCAATGTCCGTGACTAACTGTACAAATATTAGAAATCTCTTTCATGAACTAGAACAAATGTATGAAACTATAACTAGAATAATAGAGGGGTATATATAGAATAAATACACCTGTTCAAACTACATACTACAGTTAGTAGTATTTTAATATTCTTTCATCAACATTAACTAATGTATTATACCAATATTATGAGTTAATAATGGAGGGGGGGTTGGTTAGGGGTATGGGAGGATTTGAGTTTTCTTTTTTTGTCTTTATTTCTTTTCTGGAGTAATGAAAATGTTCTAAAAATTGAAAAAAAAATATTAATTGTGGTGATGGATGCACAGCTGTATGATAGTACTGTGGCCAACTGATTTTACACTTTGGATCTTTGGATAATTTTATGGTATGTGAACCATCTCAATAAAATTAAACTAAAAAAAAAAAAAAAAAAAAAAAAAAAAAACACATTCTTAAACAATCAATGTATCAAATAATAAATTGCACGTGAAATCAATAAATATGAGATGAATGAAAATGAGAACACAATATATCAAAACTTATGGAATGCAGCAAAGGCAGTTTTGAGTTGGAAATTTATAACCCTGAACGATTACATTTAAAAAGGAAGAAAGAGTTAAAACCAAAGATCTAACAGAACAACTGGAGAAACTAGAAAAAGAGCAACAACCTAATCCAAAAGCAAGCAGAAGAACAGAGATAATGAAGATTAAAGAGGAAATAAATGAACAAAAAATGATAGAGAGAATCAACAAAACCAGAAGCTGGTTCTTGAGGAAGATCAAAACAACTGACAAACTCTTAGCTGGAAAGACAAAATTAAAAAGAGAGATGATGCAAATGAATGAAATAAAAAATGAGAGGGTGGCTATTATCACAAAAATCAATGTAATAAAGAATATCATAAGAGGACTCTATGAAATACTGTACAACAACAAACTAGAAAGCTTAGACAAAATGAACAACTTCCTAGAATCACAAAAACAACCCACAGGACTTGAAAAGAAATAAAAAACCTCAACAATCAATCACAAGTAAAGACAGCTGGAGTTTAAAACATGGGAAAGCATAACACAGTGAATCTTGTGGTTGACAATGACTGAGTTTACCAGTACAAATATAAAAAAGTTCTTTCACGAACTAGAACAAATGTATGACACTATTAGAAGGAGTTAATAATAGAATGGTATATGGGGAAAATGTATCTATTGCAAATTATGGACTATTGTTAACAGTAATATCTTAATGTTCTTTCATCAATAGCAACAAATATATCACACCAACACTAGGGGTCCATTATTTGGGGGAGGGAGGTGTTAAGGGGATGGGATATGTCCCAGTTTTCTAATGTTGCCAGAATGCAAAACACCAGAAATGGATTGGCTTTTATAAAAGGGGAGTTATTTGGTTACACAGTTACAGTCTTAAGGCCATAAAGTGTCCAAGATAATGCATCATTGATCAGGTACCTTCACTGGAGAATGGCCAATGATGTCCAGAAAACCTCTGTTAGCTGGGAAGGCATGTGGCTAGTATCTGCTCCAGAGTTCTGGTTTCAAAATGGCTTTCTCCCAGGACGTTCCTCTCTAGGCCACAGCTCCTCTTCAAAATGTCACTCTCTGTTGCTGTTGGGGCATTTGTTCTTTCTTAGCTTCTCTGGAGCAAGAGTCTGCTTTCAATGGCCATCTTAAAACTTTCATCTGCAACTCCTCTCTCGGCTCCTGTGCCTTCTTCAAAGTGTCCCTCTTGGCTGTAGCAAGCCTGCTCCTTCTGTCTAAGCTTATGTAGGGCTCCAGTAAACTAATCAAAGTCCATGCTGAATGGGTGGAGCCACACCTCCAGGGAAACCATCTAATCAGTTATCACTGACAGTTGGGTGTGGCATTTTTCCATGGAAACAACCTAATCCAAATGTTCCAACTTAATCCCCACTAACATGTCTGCCCCCACAAGATTTCATCAAAGAACATGACTTTTCCTGGGGAACATAATATATACCAACTAGTACAGGATGTTTTGGGTTTTCCTTTTTATTTTTATTTTTATTTTGGAGTGATGAAAATGTTCTAAAATGGATTGTGGTGATGAATACACAACTATGTGATGACACTGTGAGACACTGATTGTATACTTTGGATTGATTTTATGGTTTGTGAATATATCTTAAAAAATTGTATTTTTAAAGAAACTACAAAAAATTGTGAAAAGAAACTAAAGGTCTAAGGAAATGGAAAGATATCCCATGTTCACAGATCAGAAGATTTAATAATATTAAGATAGCAATACTCCCCAGATTGATCTATGTATTCAATGTAATCCCTATCAAATTCCCAGCTGGCTAATTTGAATACATTATGAAGTTTACTCTAAAACTCATATAAAGACCACAGACATAGGGGACTGGTGGTTTGATGAGTTGAGCCCTCTACCATAGGTTTTACCCTTGGTAAGACGGTTGCTGCAAAGGAGAGGCTAGGCCTCCCTATAATTGTGCCTAAGAGCCTCCTCCCGAATGCCTCTTTGTTGCTCAGATGTGGCCCTCCTTCTCTAGCTAAGCCAACTTGAAAGGTGAAATCACTGCCCTCCCCACTATGTGGGATGAGACACCCAGGGGAGTGAATCTCCCTGGCAACGTGGAATATGACTCCTGGGGAGGAATGTAGACCTGGCATCGTGGGATGGAGAACATCTTCTTGACCAAAAGGGGGATATGAAACGAAATGAAATAAGCTTCAGTGGCAGAGAGATTCCAAAAGGAGCCGAGAGGTCACTCTGGTGGGCACTCTTATGCACACTTTAGACAGCTCTATTAGATTCTAAAGAATTGGGGTAGCTGGTGGTGGATACCTGAAACTATCAAACTACAACCCAGAACCCATGAATCTCGAAGACAATTGTATAAAAATGTAGCTTATGAGGGTAACAATGGTATTGCGAAAGCCATAAGGACCACACTCCACTTTGTCTAGTTTATGGATGGATGAGTAGAAAAATAGGGGAAGGAAACAAACAAACAAACAGACAAAGATACCCAGTGTTCTTTTGTACTTCAATTGCTCTTTTTCACTTTAATTATTATTCTTGTTATTTTTGTGTGTGTGCTAATGAAGGTGTCAGGGATTGATTTAGGTGATGAATGTAAACTATGTAATGGTACTGTGAACAATCAAATGTACGATTTGTTTTGTATGACTGTGTGGTATGTGAATATATCTCAATAAAATGAAGATAAAAAAAAAAAAAAGAACCAAAAAAAAAAAAAGAAATGGGTTTAGATTGGCCTCAAAGTCCCAGGGAAAGGAGGAAAGGTCACCACCCCCTCACCCCCCATCAGCCAGGATTAGCCGAGGGAGCCCATCTGTTTGGCAAGAGAGCTGACCAGATAGCAGCTGAGCCCTGTCTGGATTGATGCTGGACTACAGAAGGGAAAAGTCCCCAGGATCAGCTTGCTGAAGGGAGGGGGCTCCCCTGGGCCCTGGCACAGCAGCCCCAGCTCTGTGCACCCCAGCAAATTAACAGCGAGCTGAGAACCTCAGGCTCCTTCCCACCAGACACTTAGCTCCTGGCACTAGCAGGGCCCCTGGTCAGCACAGGATGGGCTGTGGGATGCTGCCAAGAGGGAGGACAAAAGCCTGGAGAAGGAACAGTCTTGCAGCGCCTCGGAGGGAGGAAGATGAGTGTAACTCCCAGCTCTGAGCCTGCTCTTAAAGCCTAGCTTGCTGAGCTGCAGGCCACCAGGGGCAACATGGTCACCTGGGGCCTCTGAGGAGCTAGACTCCAGCCTTGGGGATCACTCAGTCCAATGGGGTTCCAACTGTAGCAGAGGGAGCCCAAGACCACTGCCCTCTCTGGAGCTTCAAGGCCAGAGCATGGCTCTCTCTGAGGGGCTCTGGCGTGCTGTAGGCCATGGTCGGCTAACCGATGGTTATGTTTGTCCCTCACATTGAGATTGTGATTTTGTTTTCCAATTAGTTGCTGATATTTAAACACTGGGAGAGTTCACATACTAATGCAGACTTCTGGTTTGTCTTGAAAACTCCGAAGACCCAGCCACACTAGACCTGCCTCGTCACATGGTCGCTATCAGTTGGAGCTGAGTAGCAGCCATCCACTTTGGATGAGCAAGAGCTCTCGGTTCCCCAGGTCTCCTGGCCCCTTGTGGAATTGGAGTTTGCAACCCCTGGCCTCACAAGACTGAGTACCTGCAAAAATCACAAATACAGACCAGGCTCCTTCCTGGAAGGATAAGGAGGAAGGCACTTCAGGGCAGAAGCTCTCAGAGCCCCTGACTGACCCAGCCATTTTGGTTTAAGGGAGGAGGAGGGAGGGAGGAAGCCCCCTGCCCTTAAGGATACCTAACCTTCAAGGAAAGAAGGGACTGTCCAGGCAGAGGACTCTGCATGGAGTAACAAGTAGCAACTGCTGGGGTGGGGGGACGGCAGAGGGAGACAGGCCCTCCTAAGTCCAGCATCAAATACAGATAATCATCCCACTGATTACTTAGGTTCTTGAATGGAAAGATGTCCCACAGAGGAGAAGGGGCTAACTAAATCAAACATGCCAAGCCTGTTCACATTTCCTAGGTTTTGCACATGCTATTCCCTTTGCCTGGATGTCACTCCTCTCCTCCTTCTTGGCCTGGTGAACTCCTATTCATCCTTCTATACCCAACTCAGTGCCATCTCCTTGAAGAAGTCCCCCATAATGCCCTAAAGCAGTTGGTTGGCCCTATTTTGTGGCCTCAAGGCACTCTGTCCTCTTTATTTATGTCATGACACTAGCTGCCCTGTATTATGTTTGTTTACTTGTCTGCTTCTCCTCCAAAACTTAAGCTCCTTGAGGGCTGAGGTCTTTGCCTATTTAATTCCAAATACCTGGTACAGGCCCAATCAGATGCACAGCAAATGTTTCCCAATTAGATGGATGGACAGTGTGGTGGTTTGAAGCTGTATGTACCCCAGAAAAACATGTTCTTAAATTTAATCCATTCCTGTGGGTGCGAACCCATTGTAAGTAGGACCTTTTGATGAGGTCACTTCAGTTAAGGTGTGGCCCAACTAAGTCAGGATGGGTCTTTATCCTATTACTGGAGTCTTTTATAAGAGAATGAAATTCAGACACAGAGAAGGAAAGCCACAGGAAGTAAGAAACTGAAATTCAGTGGAACCCGGAAGAGAGGGGAGAAACCAGAAGACATCACCATGTGTGCCTTGCCATGTGACAAGCTAAGGACCAAGAATCACCAGCAGCCAGCCCCAGAATGCCACAGTCTCTGGAGAGAAAGCATTGCCTTGATAAGGCCTTGATTTGGACTTTTTCAAAGTGTGAATGAATAAATTCCATTGTTTAACCCCCAAAAAATAAATAAATAAATAAATAAAACTCATATAAAAATTCAAGGGATCTAAATAACCTAAACAATCAAGGGATCTAAATAGCCTAACCAAGTTTGGAGGACTCACACTTCCCAATTTCAAAATTTACTACAAATGTTAAGTAATCAAGACAGCGTGGAACAGGCATACAAATAGTTGCATAGCTCAATTGAAAAGAATTGAGAATCCAAAAATATACTTTCACAGTAATTGTCAATTGGTTTACAGGTTTTTTAACACACGGTACTGGGAAAAAATGGATATCTGCCTGCAAAAGAATGAAGTTGGACCTCCTATCTAAAGTCATATACAAAATGGATCAAAAAGCTAAATGTAAGTGTTAGAACTAAAAAACCTTTAGAAGAAAACATTGGGGTAAATCTCCATGACCTTGGATTTGGCAATGGTTTCTTAGTTATGACACCAAAATCACTAGCAACCAAATTAAAAACAGATAAATTCAACTTCATCAAAATTTAAAAGTTTGTGCTTAAAAGGACAACACCAAAAAAGTGAATGGGCAACTCACTGAGTGGAAAAAAATATTTGCAAATCATATATATGATAAGGGACTTGTATGCAAAATATATATAGAACACTTAAAACTTAATAATTAGACAAAAAACACAAATTAAAAATTAGAAGATGATCTGAATAGACATTTCTCCAAACAAGATATACGAATTAACAATAAGCACATGAAAAGATGCTCAACATCATTAGTCATTAGAAAAATATAAGTCAGAACCACAATGAATGTTAATTGAAGCACAACATGATGAATGTATTTAACACCACTGAATTGTGAACTTAAAAGTGGTTAAAATGGGAAATTTTATGTTGTATATATGTTACCATAATAATTTTTTTAAAAAAACACATAGAATTGTACAAGCAAAGAATAAAATAATGTAACATATGGACTTTGGTTAATATAATTATAAAAATATTGGATCATCAATTATAGCAAATGTACTAATGCAAAATGTTATTAATAGGCTAAACTGTGTGTATGGCATATGGGAACTCTGTACTTTCTGCATAATTGTCTATAACTACTCTATAAATTAACAAAAATACTAGAAGATAAAAAAACTTTAAAAGTACAATGAGTTACCACTTCACACCCATCAGCATGACTATAACCAAAAAGACAGATAATAAGAATTGGCAAGGATATGGAGAAATTGGAATCTTCAAGCACTGATGGTTGCAATAAAAATTGATGCAGCCACTTTGGAAACAGTCTGGAATTTCCATATGTAGAGAAATATATACATATAGCCAACAAAAAAAATTGTACACAAATGTTAATAAGTAGCATTATTGATAACAGCCAAAAGCATGGAAACAACCCAAATGTCCATCAGGTGATTAATGGATAAACAAAATGTGTTCTATCTTTACAATGGAATAACATTTAGCTATAAAAAGGTATGGAGTACTGATTCATGCTGCTACATGAATGAACCTTGAACACATTATGCTAAATGAAAGAAGTCTGTCACAGAATGCTAAATATTGTATGACACAATTTACACGAAATGTGCAGAATAGGCTAACATAAAGAAATAGAAAATTAGTGGTTGGCCAGGTCTGGCATGATGGAGAGATTGGAGAGTGACTGCTAATGGGTACAAGGTTTCTTCTGGGAGAGATGAAAACATTCTGAATTTATCATCATGGTGTGTCCATAACTTTGTGAATAAAATAAAATGCATTTAATTGTATGCTTTAAATTGCTGAGTGTGTAGTATGTGAATTATTTATCAACACAGTTTTTATACTATAAAAAACAACTTTGAAACGTCATTCAAGAATTGTTGATGCAACAGTGTAATTACTATATACCTAATTCTGTGTCAAGTAGACTGCAGGAACATGTAGCCTCTCACTTGCCAATGCACTTGAAACTATCCTAAAAACTACTTTTGTAATATGTCAAAAGAGGCACACACATGTAAGGTCATTGTGATGATTAATTATGTGAGGGTATTTTGTAGATGGATTTGCATCTATACCCAGTTGATTACATCTAAGGCTGTTTGCATCCACAATTAACAAAGAATATTGCCCTCAGCAATGTGGGGAGCCTCCTCATCCAATCAGTTGGAGGCCTTAAGAGCCATAACTGAGGATTTCAGAGGTCAAAAAGAACATCTGCCTCTACTTCAGCCAGTCAGGTTTTCCCCATTGTCATCTTCATTGGAGTTTCCAGCTTGAAGCCTGCACTATGGAATTAGGACTTGCCAATCCCCACAGTCACATGAACCAATTCCTTTTATAAATCTCTTTACACACAGAGAGATTTTGGAACTGAGAGTGGTTCCAAACAAATTCTTAAGGATGAAATTTCTGAATTGGTTCTGGGGATTTTGGAATTGGTTCCCTAATCTGATTAGATTTAAAGGCTCTAATAACTCTATTTGCAATGATGAAGAGGTCACTGATAGCCCATGGTCTGAACTGGCAATAGGAATATGCCAGATATCACTGTTGGATACTCCTACTAAAATGCTTATAAGAGGAAGGTCTTTTGATAATTTTGTAGATTTTTGCTAAGTAAAAAAGTATGATGTATCAAGTTGGATGAGTATTCCTAAATATAATGGATAAAGTTGTTAAAGGAAAGGATGAGCTCAGGGCTTCAAATTCACAACTCAAGTACCCCATGAATAATATGAAAGATTCTATGCATTCCCTGGCAGAAACACTTATTTCTTACAGCTACAAGTTGAGATTTCCAAAACCAAACATGATCTCATCATACAAGTAGCTGAATTAAAATGAAACTTGAATTCCCACTCAAGGTGTCTCAGCAACTGGCAGAATCTCCACATTATTTTCCTGACCTGTGGAGTGAGGGCTATTATGATAGGAAAGGCCTGATGCAAACTACTAGTACTATTTCATCTGTGCTGGTTTGGATGCATTATGTCCCCCAAAATGCCATGTTCTTTAATGCAGTCTTGAAGGGGCAGATGTATTAGTGTTGAATAGATTAGAATCATTTCAGTATTTCCATGGAGATGTGACTCAATCAACTGTGACTGAAGTGTTTGATTGGATAATTTCCATGGAGGTGTTACCCCACCCATTCAGGGTGGGTGTTAATTGGATCACTGGAGTCATATAAAGGAGTTCACAGAAGAAGGACATAGAGCAACTTTGAAGAGCAGCTGCAGCTAAGAGAGGACAAAATGCCCCAAGAGCAACATTTTAGAGAACACCATTTTGAAAAGCCACCTGGGAGCAAGAGGATTCCAGCCACATGCCTTCCAAGCTAACAGAGGTTTTCCAGACACCAATGGCCATCCTTCTGTCTCAGTACCCAATTGTTGATGCATTACCTTGGACACTTAATGGCTTGAAGACTGTAACTTTATAACCAAATAAACCCCTTTATAAAAGCCAATCCATTTCTGGTGTTTTGCATAATGGCAGTAGTAGCAAACCAGAACACTCATCCTAGCAAAATAATAAAACAAAAGTAATACTGAATTTCTGGAGGAATTGCAGAGATTAGTGACACCATTAAAAACAGAAAGGATGCATGAGTGGTAAGTCTAACCACATTGCCATAAAACTCTCCATTTTAGCCTCTGCAGAAAACAGACTGATCATGGAGGAAGACTGATGACAATGGATTATTATAAAATTAATCAGATAGTGTACCAGTTTGTATCTTTATGTCCACCAGAAAAAGCCATGTTCTTTGATGCAATCTTGTGGGTGCAGACATATTAGTGGGGATTAAGTTGGAACATTTGGATTAGGTTGTTTCCATGGAAATGCACCCCACCCTGTGGGTGATAACTCTGATTGGATTTTTCCATGGAGGTGTGGCCCCACTTATTCAGCATGGGCCTTGATTAGTTTACTGGAGCACTATATAAGCTCAGACAGAAGGAGCAGGCTTACTACAGCCAAGAGGGACACTTTGAAGAATGCACAGGAGCTGAGAGAGGAACTGCAGATGAGAGACAGTTTGAAGATGGCCTTTGAAAGCAGACTTTTGCTCTGGAGAAGCTAAGAGAGGATAAACGCCCCAAGAACAACTGAGAGTGACATTTTAGAGAGGAACTGCAACCTAGAGAGGAACATCCTGGGAGAAAGCCATTTTGAACTCAGAACTTTGGAGCAATGCCAGCCATGTGCCTTCCCAGCTAACAGAGGTTTTCTGGACATCATTGGTCAACCTCCAGCGAAGGTACCTGATTGCTGATGTGTTACCTTGGACACTTTATGGCCTTAAGAATGTAACTGTGTAACCAAATAAACCCCCTTTTATAAAAGCCAATCCATCTCTGGTGTTTTGCATTCTGGCAGCATTAGCAAACTAGAACAGGTGGTAACTCCAATTGCAGCTGCTGTTCTACATGTAGCACCAATGTTTGAGCAAATTAACACATCCCCTGGTACCTAGTAGGCAGCAACTATTGATCTAGACATTTTTTTTATTTTCTTTTTCTTTTTTTTTTTTAAGATAACTCTTAGTGGAAACCACCATAAACAGTTTATTAGTTTGTTTTTCATGGGCAAGGCAAGCAATAAAGCATCACTTTCCTGAATTAGGGCTACATCAATTCTCTAGCTGTATGTAATAATCTACTCTGCAGGGACATTGATTGCCTTTCCCTTCCACAAGACATCACAATAGTCCATTTATTGGTGACATTATGCTGATTGGAACTAGTGAGCAAGAAATAACTACTTCTCTAGACTTAGTTTTCTCCATATTTGGTTTTCTTATTTCCCTTCAGAGAGACCCACCACATTATATGAGACATTTGGTGTTCTGGTTTGTTAATACTTTGATTATGCAAAATACTAGAACTGGATTGGCTTTTATAAAGGGGTTTATTTGGTTACAAATTTACACTCTGAAAACCATGCAAATGTCCAAATTAAGGCATCATCAAGAGTATACCTTCACCAAAGAATGGCTGATGGCATCCAGGAAATCCCTGTTAGCTGGGAAGGCACGTGGCTGGCATCTGCTGATTTCAGATTGTGTTTCTGCTCTTCTCAGCTCCTGTGTATTCTTGGTCCTTTCTTTCAGGATGTTTCTCTCTAAGTGCCTGGGGGTCCTGCCTTAGCATATCCCAGGGCAAACTCTGGGCTTCATATCTTAGCTAAATTTCCTTCTGTCTGCATCTCCAAACATCTCTAAGCATCAGCATCAACAAATGTCTGGGTCTGTGTGGCTCTTTTTAAAGGACTTGGGTAAACTAATCATGACCCATGATGAATGGGTGAGGCCACATCCCCATGGAAAAAAATCAGAGTTATCACCCACAGTTGGGGGTCAGATTCCAACCTGATCAACACTAATACATCTGCCCCCACAAGACTGAATTAAAGCACATGGCTTTTTCTGAGGGATGTAATATATCCAAACTGGCACAATTGGAAAAGATGAAATGTGACTCATTTAAAGCTATTGGGATTCTGAATTTCCTCACCCACTCTTACCACATTTTGAGTTTGTTGGAGGACTCCACTGGAAACCTGCCAAACCCCTGCCAATGGTAAATCTAGTATGGCTTTTTCTCTTTGGTTTGTTTTGGATTTTCAGTTGAAATGATTTTGCAATCATTCATAGTGTTTGACTTACAGTAATGGAGATATTTGAAGTGGGGTAAAGTGACCTGTCATTTAGAAACTCATCAATTTCTAACCACAATAACAAGGATTCCTGAGAGACTTTGAGAATAGGGTAGTTATTAAACACATAGGAAAGTATCAATAATTCATTCAAAAGATATGATAAGATAGGCTTCAATATTCCAGGTGAGCTAGGTGCTGTATATGCACAGAGACAAAGTAAACACAATTTCTGTCCCCACACATCTTACATTCTGCTTGGAAAGACAGAACATAAGCAAGTAACAAAAATAAAGTGTGAGATGTATTATGATAAGGAAAGACCACATTACTAAGGAAACATCCAGCAGGGACCACAAAAAGTAACCCAGAGGCATTGATAACTAAGGTGACACCTGCAGCATGTGTAAGAATAAGTGGAAGAGGTGGGGGCAAAGAGGGAGACACAAAAGAAAAGCAGCAAGAGCAGTAATGACAGGTCCCAAGGCTCCAAGGTGAGGCTATCAGGAAGAGGATGAGTAAAGAGGCACCTGATTCTAGAGGGTAAATTAGGGCCAGATAATATTAAGGAGATGAACGCCTATTAAAGGCATTGGGGAACCGGTGAAAAGAGTTAAACAAGGGAGCACCATGGTTGGTTTTCTTTTTGTGAACACCTTTCAAGATGCAGTCACTGAATTGAATGGTAGAGAAGCAAGACCTTTGAAAGGGAGATCAGATAGAAGGCTGTGCAGGAGTTTAGATAACAGATGATGGGGATTTAGACTAGAAAGTTCACAGAGGGAAGACCTTATCTACTTCTAAAATAGTACCAACTTCTTGTTGTTACATGGAAAAAAGTTAATACATGTAAAACACTTAAAATGTCTCTGGGGATTTGTAGCGGCGCTGGAGGCTGCGTTCGGCTGGAGCTGCGGAGACGGATAGAGGAGCGCGCTCCACCGGTCGCTGCCGCCCCTGGTCCCGTTGGACACCCCGCTTCTCCACGCCTTGGGCGGGACCGGCCAGCCTCGGGCGCCGGGCTTACGCGCGGACCGGCCCTCACAGCTCCGGGTACCCGGGACCCTCGCCCGGCTGCTCGTCCGCAGCCCGCCGGCCGCACACGTCCCCGGAGCCTGGCCTAGGGCGGGCGGCGACGGCTCCGGCCAGGAGAAGTACCGGCTCGTGGTGGTCGGCGGGGGCGGCGTGGGCAAGTCGGCGCTCACGATCCAGTTCATCCAGTCCTATTTTGTAACGGATTATGATCCAAGCATTGAAGATTCCTATACAAAGCAGTGTGTGATAGATGACAGAGCAGCCCGGCTAGATATTCTGGATACTGCAGGACAAGAAGAGTTTGGAGCTATGAGAGAACAGTATATGAGGACTGGCGAGGGTTTCCTGTTGGTCTTTCCAGCCACAGATAGAGGCAGCTTTGAAGAAATCTTTAAGTTTCAAAGACAGATTCTCAGAGTAAAGGACCGTGATGAATTTCCGATGATTTTAATTGGTAATAAAGCAGATCTAGATCATCAAAGACAGGTAACACAGGAAGAAGGACAGCAGTTAGCACGGCAACTTAAGGTAACATACATAGAGGCCTCAGCAAAGATTAGGATGAATGTAGATCAAGCTTTCCATGAACTTGTCCGGGTTATAAGGAAATTTCAAGAGCAGGAATGTCCTCCTTCACCAGAACCAACGCGGAAAGAAAAAGATAAGAAAGGCTGCCATTGTGTAATTTTCTAAGAATCCCATGAATTTTAGTTACCAACTGCCAGGAAAAGTCCTCATCTTCTCTTTTCTCCTTACAGTTTACATCTTGTCGGTACCTTCTTAGCCTTAGGCAAGCAAGTCTGACAAATGATCACCATATCAGCCTTAGACCAAGAAGCTGGCTAATCCTTTCCATGAAGATACGATGGTCATTTCAAGACAGATTCAAAGGAAACACTAAGGCTGCTTCTAAGGTTATCTGATTCCTTTAAAATGTATATCTATATATACAGACACATTTTTAAGGACTTACATTTTAATAAGGATGAATCAGTTTTGGAACCCAAGCTGTTTGCCAAGCTGAAGTCTTAGGTGTGAAATGATTTTTAACTTCTGGAGTCATATTGCTTACTGTTACTCTAAATAGAAACTTAGTATTTTTTTTTTTAATGTGAATTTTTGCCCACCTTTAACAAATTTGATGTCAGCTTTAGTTAACCTTAGATACTCAATTGAATCTGCAAAAGTGAGACATCTCAGACCTTAACTGATGCTATAACTTTGTTTTCCCGTGGCCAAAATACCAAAATGCCTATTTCCTTTATGGATTTGAAATCGCTTTTCAAGCCTTTATTATTACTCTTACTCTCTAAGGTGGTAACAGTCTATGTGGCCAGATATTTGGTTCATTTTGGACTTAAACATTTCATTGTTCTTAGTTTTTTAATTTAACTCTTTTTACAGCCAGGTTGAGGGTAGAAATAAACAATTTCTGTCTGTCTTCTTTTTTAAGTGTTTCTGGATAAGGGATTCAAAAAAAACTAAAACTTTTTTGTTTAATGTAATGTAAAATATGGAATTGATCTTTCCAGGGTCAGAGATGATTAATGTTTTTGCTATATACTTTTAAACATTATTTTCTTATCAAACTAGTTAACAAGTATTTTTATATGTTTGAAAGCAAATATGCTTTCACAGCATACCTTGTGTATATGTAAAGATAAGTATTTAATTCTCACTGTTCACTTTTAACTGACAAAAGGAAAAATAAGTGGAGGCTACACAAATGGTGGTAGAACTTTACCTGCTGTTCTGGTCCTGGTTGTACCCACCTTTGGCCAGTCACATACCTACTCAATAAAGCTTCCTAGTAGAGTACAACTTACAGGATGAGAATCTGAAATCACTTTAAATATCCCTTACTACATATGGACCGTTATATCAAGTATTAAATGTAAAACTTTTGACAATTAGTATAACTGTGGATGACTTCTAATTTTGTTTTTAATTCCGTGGATTGTGTTTAAACAATTCTGAAGTATGTTTCCTGATTTTGAGATACTAAGTGGTATTGCACAGTTGTCACTTTATTGAATGTGTACAACAGTCCAAGAAGTTTATAAAGCGTACCCTTGTATAGCTTCAGGTACTAGAAT
This sequence comes from Choloepus didactylus, assembly GCF_015220235.1. Taxonomy (NCBI): domain Eukaryota; kingdom Metazoa; phylum Chordata; class Mammalia; order Pilosa; family Megalonychidae; genus Choloepus; species Choloepus didactylus. The sequence goes on along the minus strand of NC_051309.1, from coordinate 72,776,090 downwards.
TAAAATTAATCTGTTATCCCATTCAGCCATCATTTCAGCAGACTGGGAGCCTCCCTACACAGCCCAGCAGCCCAGAACTGCCCTGGGGGGACGGCACTCACCTGTGACATAGCACAGTCATCCCTCAACAGAGGACCCGGGGTGCACGGCCTGGAAGAGGGGCCCACTTGCAAGTCTCAGGAGCCATACGCCAATACCAAGGACTTGTGGGTCAGTGGCAGAGACAAACTGTGGCAGGACTGAACTGAAGGATTAGACTATGGCAGCAGCTTTAAAACTATAGGATCACCAGGGAGATTTGATTGTTAGAGCCACCCCCCCCTCCCTGACTGCCCAGAAACACGCCCCATATACACGGCAGGCAACACCAACTACACACGCAAGCTTGGTACACCAATTGGACCCCACAAGACTCACTCCCCCACTCACCAAAAAGGCTAAGCAGGGGAGAACTGGCTTGTGGAGAACAGGTGGCTCGTGGACGCCACCTGCTGGTTAGTTAGAGAAAGTGTACTCCATGAAGCTGTAGATCTGATAAATTAGAGATAAGGACTTCAATGGTCTACAAATCCTAAAAGAACCCTATCAAGTTCAGCAAATGCCACGAGGCCAAAAACAACAGAAAATTATAAAGCATATGAAAAAACCAGACGATATGGATAACCCAAGCCCAAGCACCCAAACCAAAAGACCAGAAGAGACACAGCACCTAGAGCAGCTACTCAAAGAACTAAAGATGAACAATGAGACCATAGTACGGGAGATAAAGGAAATCAAGAAGACCCTAGAAGAGCATAAAGAAGACATTGCAAGACTAAATAAAAAAATGGATGATCTTATGGAAATTAAAGAAACTGTTGACCAAATTAAAAAGATTCTGGACACTCATAGTACAAGACTAGAGGAAGTTGAACAACGAATCAGTGACCTCGAAGATGACAGAATGGAAAATGAAAGCATAAAAGAAAGAATGGGGAAAAAGATTGAAAAAATCAAAATGGACCTCAGGGATATGATAGATAATATGAAACGTCCAAATATAAGACTCATTGGTGTCCCAGAAGGGGAAGAAAAGGGTAAAGGTCTAGGAAGAGTATTCAAAGAAATTGTTGGGGAAAACTTCCCAAATCTTCTAAACAACATAAAGACACAAATCATAAATGCTCAGCGAACTCCAAATAGAATAAATCCAAATAAACCCACTCCGAGACATATACTGATCACACTGTCAAACACAGAAGAGAAGGAGCAAGTTCTGAAAGCAGCAAGAGAAAAGCAATTCACCACATACAAAGGAAACAGCATAAGACTAAGTAGTGACTACTCAGCAGCCACCATGGAGGCAAGAAGGCAGTGGCACGATATATTTAAAATTCTGAGTGAGAAAAATTTCCAGCCAAGAATACTTTATCCAGCAAAGCTCTCCTTCAAATTTGAGGGAGAGCTTAAATTTTTCACAGACAAACAAATGCTGAGAGAATTTGCTAAGAAGAGACCTGCCCTACTGAAGATACTCAAGGGAGCCCAACAGACAGAGAAACAAAGAAAGGACAGAGAGACTTGGAGAAAGGTTCAGTACTAAAGAGATTCGGTATGGGTACAATAAAGGATATTAATAGACAGAGGGGAAAAATTATGACAAACATAAACCAAAGGATAAGATGGCTGATTCAAGAAATGCCTTCACGGTTATAACGTTGAATGTAAATGGATTAAACTCCCCAATTAAAAGATATAGATTCGCAGAATGGATCAAAAAAAAATGAACCATCAATATGTTGCATACAAGAGACTCATCTTAGACACAGGGACACAAAGAAACTGAAAGTGAAAGGATGGAAAAGAATATTTCATGCAAGCTACAGCCAAAAGAAAGCAGGTGTAGCAATATTAATCTCAGATAAAATAGACTTCAAATGCAGGGATGTTTTGAGAGACAAAGAAGGCCACTACGTACTAATAAAAGGAGCAATTCAGCAAGAAGAAATAACAATCGTAAATGTCTATGCACCCAACCAAGGTGCCACAAAATACATGAGAGAAACACTGGCAAAACTAAAGGAAGCAATTGATGTTTCCACAATAATTGTGGGAGACTTCAACACATCACTCTCTCCTATAGATAGATCAACCAGACAGAAGACCAATAAGGAAATTGAAAACCTAAACAATCTGATAAATTAATTAGATTTAACAGACATCTACAGGACATTACATCCCAAATCACCAGGATACACATACTTTTCTAGTGCTCATGGAACTTTCTCCAGAATAGATCATATGCTGGGACATAAAACAAGCCTCAATAAATTTAAAAAGATTGAAATTATTCAAAGCACATTCTCTGACCATAATGGAATACAATTAGAAGTCAATAACCATCAGAGACTTAGAAAATTCACAAATACCTGGAGGTTAAACAACACACTCCTAAACAATCAGTGGGTTAAAGAAGAAATAGCAAGAGAAATTGCTAAATATATAGAGACGAATGAAAAGGAGAACACAACATACCAAAACCTATGGGATGCAGCAAAAGCAGTGCTAAGGGGGAAATTTATAGCACTAAACGCATATATTAAAAAGGAAGAAAGAGCCAAAATCAAAGAACTAATGGATCAACTGAAGAAGCTAGAAAATGAACAGCAAACCAATCCTAAACCAAATACAAGAAAAGAAATAACAAGGATTAAAGCAGAAATAAATGACATAGAGAACAAAAAAACAATAGAGAGGATAAATATCACCAAAAGTTGGTTCTTTGAGAAGATCAACAAGATTGCAAGCCCCTAGCTAGACTGACAAAATCAAAAAGAGAGAAGACCCATATAAACAAAATAATGAATGAAAAAGGTGACATAACTGCAGATCCTGAAGAAATTAAAAAAATTATAAGAGGATACTATGAACAACTGTATGGCAACAAACTGGAGAATGTAGAGGAAATGGACAATTTCCTGGAAACATATGAACAACCTAGACTGACCAGAGAAGAAATAGAAGACCTCAACCAACCCATCACAAGCAAAGAGATCCAATCAGTCATCAAAAATCTTCCCACAAATAAATGCCCAGGACCAGATGGCTTCACAGGGGAATTCTACCAAACTTTCCAGAAAGAACTGACACCAATCTTACTCAAACTCTTTCAAAACATTGAAGAAAATGGAACACTACCTAACTCATTTTATGAAGCTAACATCAATCTAATACCAAAACCAGGCAAAGATGTTACAAAAAAGGAAAACTACCAGCCAATCTCCCTAATGAATATAGATGCAAAAATCCTCAACAAAATACTTGCAAATCGAATCCAAAGACACATTAAAAAAATCATACACCATGACCAAGTGGGGTTCATTCCAGGCATGCAAGGATGGTTCAACATAAGAAAATCAATCAATGTATTATAACACATTAACAAGTCAAAAGGGAAAAATCAATTGATCATCTCTCAATAGATGCTGAAAAAGCATTTGACAAAATCCAACATCCGTTTTTGATAAAAACACTTCAAAAGGTAGGAATTGAGGGAAACTTCCTCAACATGATAAAGAGCATATATGAAAAACCCACAGCCAGTATAGTACTCAATGGTGAGAGACTCAAAGCCTTCCCTCTAAGATCAGGAACAAGACAAGGATGCCCGCTGTCACCACTGTTATTCAACATTGTGCTGGAAGTGCTAGCCAGGGCAATCCGGCAAGACAAAGAAATAAAAGGCATCCAAATTGGAAAAGAAGAAGTAAAACTGTCATTGTTTGCAGATGATATGATCTTATATCTAGAAAACCCTGAGAAATCGACGATACAGCTACTAGAGCTAATAAACAAATTTAGCAAAGTAGCGGGATACAAGGTTAATGCACATAAGTCAGTAATGTTTCTATATGCTAGAAATGAACAAACTGAAGAGACACTCAAGAAAAAGATACCATTTTCAATAGCAACTAAAAAAATCAAGTACTTAGGAATCAACTTAACCAAAGATGTAAAAGACCTATACAAAGAAAACTACATAACTCTACTAAAAGAAATAGAAGGGGACCTTAAAAGATGGAAAAATATTCCATGTTCATGGATAGGAAGACTAAATGTCATTAAGATGTCAATTCTACCCAAACTCATCTACAGATTCAATGCAATCCCAATCAAAATTCCAACAACCTACTTTGCAGACTTGGAAAAGCTAGTTATTAAATTTATTTGGAAAGGGAAGATGCCTCGAATTGCTAAAGACACTCTAAAAAAAGAAAAACGAAGTGAGAGGACTTACACTCCCTGACTTTGAAGCTTATTATAAAGCCACAGTTGCCAAAACAGCATGGTACTGGCACAAAGATAGACATATAGATCAATGGAATCGAATTGAGAATTCGGAGATAGACCCTCAGATCTATGGCCGACTGATCTTTGATAAGGCCCCCAAAGTCACTGAACTGAGTCATAATGGTCTTTTCAACAAATGGGGCTGGGAGAGTTGGATATCCATATCCAAAAGAATGAAAGAGGACCTCTACCTCACCCCCTACACAAAAATTAACTCAAAATGGACCAAAGATCTCAATATAAAAGAATGTACCATAAAACTCCTAGAAGATAATGTAGGAAAACATCTTCAAGACCTTGTATTAGGCGGCCACTTCCTAGACTTTACACCCAAAGCACAAGCAACAAAAGAGAAAATAGATAAATGGGAACTCCTCAAGCTTAGAAGTTTCTGCACCTCAAAGGAATTTCTCAAAAAGGTAAAGAGGCAGCCAACTCAATGGGAAAAAATTTTTGGAAACCATGTATCTGACAAAAGACTGATATCTTGCATATATAAAGAAATCCTACAACTCAATGACAATAGTACAGTCGGCCCAATTATAAAATGGGCAAAAGCTATGAAAAGACAGTTCTCTGAAGAGGAAATACAAATGGCCAAGAAACACATGAAAAAATGTTCAGCTTCACTAGCTATTAGAGAGATGCAAATTAAGACCACAATGAGATACCATCTAATACCGGTTAGAATGGCTGCCATTAAACAAACAGGAAACTACAAATGCTGGAGGGGATGTGGAGAAATTGGGACTCTTATTCACTGTTGGTGGGACTGTATAATGGTTCAGCCACTCTGGAAGTCAGTCTGGCAGTTCCTTAGAAAACTAGATATAGAGTTACCATTCGATCCAGCGATTGCCCTTCTCGGTATATACCCGGAAGATCGGAAAGCAGTGACACGAACAGATATCTGCATGCCAATGTTCATAGCAGCATTATTCACAATTGCCAAAAGATGGAAACAACCCAAATGTCCTTCAACAGATGAGTGGATAAATAAAATGTGGTATATACACACGATGGAATACTACGCAGCAGTAAGAAGGAATGATCTCGTGAAATATATGACAACATGGATGAACCTTGAAGACATAATGCTAAGCGAAATAAGCCAGGCACAAAAAGAGAAATATTATATGCTACCACTAATGTGAACTTTGAAAAAAGTAAAACAAATGGCTTATAATGTAGAATGTAGGGGAACTAGCAATAGAGAGCAATTAAGGAAGGGGGAACAATAATCCAAGAAGAACAGATAAGCTATTTAACGTTCTGGGGATGCCCAGGAATGACTATGGTCTGTTAATTTCTGATGGATATAGTAGGAGCAAGTTCACAGAAATGTTGCTATATTAGGTAACTTTCTTGGGGTAAAGTAGGAACATGTTGGAAGTTAAGCAGTTATCTTAGGTTAGTTGTCTTTTTCTTACTCCCTTGTTATGGTCTCTTTGAAATGTTCTTTTACTGTATGTTTGTTTTCTTTTTAACTTTTTTTTTCATACAGTTGATTTAAAAAAGAAGGGAAAGTTGAAAAAAAAAAAAAAAAAACAAGGAAAAAAAAAAAGATGTAGTGCCCCCTTGAGGAGCCTGTGGAGAATGCAGGGGTATTCGCCTACCCCACCTCCATGGTTGCTAACATGACCACAGACATAGGGGACTGGTGGTTTGATTCAGCTCTCTACCACAGGTTTTACCATTGGGAAGACGGTTGCTGCAAAGGAGAGGCTAGGCCTCCCTATGGTTGTGCCTAAGAGCCTCCTCCCGAATGCCTCTTTGTTGCTCAGATGTGGCCCTGTCTCTCTAGCTAAGCCAACTTGAAAGGTGAAATCACTGCCCTCCCCCCTACGTGGGATCAGACACCCAGGGGAGTGAATCTCCCTGGCAACGTGGAATATGACTCCTGGGGAGGAATGTAGACCCGGCATCGTGGGACGGAGAACATCTTCTTGACCAAAAGGGGGATGTGAAAGGAAATGAAATAAGCTTCAGTGGCAGAGAGAATCCAAAAGGAGCCGAGAGGTCACTCTGGTGGGCACTCTTATGCACACTTTAGACAACCCTTTTTAGGTTCTAAAGAATTGGGGTAGCTGGTGGTGGATACCTGAAACTATCAAACTACAACCCAGAACCCATGAATCTCGAAGACAGTTGTATAAAAATGTAGCTTATGAGGGGTGACAAGGGGATTGGGAAAGCCATAAGGACCACACTCCACTTTGTCTAGTTTATGGATGGATGAGAAGAAAAATAGGGGAAGGAAACAAACAGACAAAGGTACCCAGTGTTCTTTTTTACTTCAATTGCTCTTTTTCACTCTAATTATTATTCTTGTTATTCTGGTGTGTGTGCTAATGAAGGTGTCAGGGATTGATTTGGGTGATGAATGTACAACTATGTAATGGTACTGTGAACAATCGAAAGTACGATTTGTTTTGTATGAGTGTGTGGTATACGAATATATCTCAATAAAATGAAGATTAAAAAAAAAAAAAAAAAAGACATAATGCTGAGCAAAGTAAGCCAGGCACAAAAAGAGAGATATTGTATGTTACCACTAATGTGAATTCTGTGAAAAATGTACAATGTTTTATACTGTAGAATGTAGGGGACCTAGAGATACCAATTAGTGGAGGGGGAATGATAATCTAATAAGAACAGATAAACTATGGAGGGTAATCTCAATGTTATGGGAATGCTCAGGAATGATTATGGTTTGTAAACTTTCTTGGATATAGTAAGATCATGTTGGAAGCAATAGTTATTTTAGGTTTTTTTTTTCTCTTATTCCATTGTTTTCTTAGGGGTTGTTAATTTTCTTGGGGTATGGAAGGAACATGTTGGAAGCAATGTAGTTATTTTAGATTATTTGTTTTTCTTACTCCTCTGTTTGGACATGGTTTATTAATTTTCTTGGGGTATGGTAGGAACATATTGGAAGCAAAGTAGTTATTTTAGGTTATTTGTTTTCCTTAATCCATTGCTTTGTTTGAAATGTTGTGGGGTTTTTTTGGTTGTTGTTTGCCTGTTTGTTTTTAATTTTTTGATAAACAAAGTTAAAAAATTGAAAAAAAATCAGTAGAAAAATGGGAGTAAAAACTAAATGACAAATAGGGTGGGATGGGGGGATGGTTTGGGTATTCTCTTTTCACTTTTATTTTTTATTCTTATTCTGATTCTTTCTGATGTAAGGAAAATGTTCAGAAATAGATTGTGGTGATGAACGCATAACTATATGATCATACTGTGAACAGTTGATTGTATACCATGGATGACTGTATGGTTTGTGAATATATTTCAATAAAACTGAATTTAAAAAAAAATAAAAATAAAAATAAAAATAATGGGTTGATGAGGAAATCTTGAGGGCACTATATTGAGTGAAGTAAGACAGACACATGAGGACAAATATTGCAGGGTCTCACGGATATGAACTAATTATAATATGTGAACTCATAGACATGAAATACAAGTTACCAGGATATAGAATGAGTCTAAAGAATGGGGAGCGGTTGCTTATCATGAGCAGAATGTTCAACTAGGCTGAACTTAAAAACATTTGGAAATGGACAGAGGTGACGGTAGCACGTTATTTTAATAACTAACAGTGCTGAATGGTGTGTGAATGTGGTGGAAAGGGTAAGCTCAGAGTCACGTATGTCACCAGGAAAGTTGGAAGTTAAAAGATGGGAATGTACAAAACAGTGAATCTTGTGGTGGACAATGTCCATGATTAACTGTACAAATATGAGATATCTCTCCCATGAACTAAACAAATGTATGACAGTATAACTAGAATAGAGGGACATACAGGGAAAAAAAAATACCTAGAGCATTTTTTGGTGGTCATCTATCTCTGCACAATGCTGGAACTAAATCTGCCTTCCCTTTCACTAAGCTAGGACTGGTTGCCCTGAATGAATTATAAAGATTGTTGAACTATGTATGAATTTGAGGATGTGTTCTTGTGACTATTACAAACTTGTTAGTAGTATTTTAACGTTTTTCATCAACAGTAACAAATGTCCTATACCAAATCAATAATGGGGGGGGGTGGTTAGTGATATGGGAAGATTTGAGTTTCCTTTTTTTGTCTTTCTTCTCTGGAATAATAAAAATGTTTTAAAAATCGAGAAAAAAATTAATTGTGGTGATAGATGCACAGCTGTATGATGAGACCGTGGGCAATTGATTGTACACTTTGGATCTTTGGATCACTGTATGGTATTTGATCAATCTCAATAAAAAAAAAAAGATCCTCGTGATGATAGCTGTGTGATGGTGCTGTGAATAATTTGATTGTACACTGTGGATGTTTGTAGGGTATGTGAATGTATCTCAATACAACCATATTTAAAAAAAAAAAGATATGGATTAAACAGAGTGATATAATTAAGTTTACTGGACATATAAATAGTCCTCAGAAGAGCATTTTTTTGGTGGGCATCTACCTCTGCACAATGCTGGAACTAAATATGCCCTCACTTTCACTAAGCTAGGACTGGTTGTCCTGAATGAATTATAAAGATTGTTGAACTATGTATGAATTTGAGGATGTGTTCTTTTGAGTATTAAGAAATATTTATGATTATTATGATTTATGATTAATACTTAATATCAAAAAACATATAGAATGTTTTTTAGAAAATGGCACAAAATGAAGAATCCATAAACAATTTACATATTTGTGTAAAGAATTTAAACTTTTATATGGAAGAGTCATATCAGTAGAGAACATTGATAATGCATATCACAAACCAATAATTAATACCCATATGTATAAAATTTAATAAAAAGATAAAGTCCTAGATATATGAGCACAGCCTAGAGAAGAAATATAAATGGTTAAATGAATTTATGAAAAGATGCTCAAATTTACAAATTATTAGGAAAAGAAAAATTAAAACAAAAATGAAACAGCATTTTCAGATTTGGAAGAATTTTAAGGATTGATAATTTCTAGTGTTGATGAGTATAATAATCTGCCAAGTCGCATAGACTTCTGTGAAAGTGTAAATTGTACAACTATTTAGAGGGTAACTTGACACATATCAAAACATAAAATGACTGAATCATTATCACCTCTCCCTTCTAAATTCTTTCTAGATCCTTCCTAATCTCACAAAAAATAGTGCAAGTATAAAAACAAGTACAAGAATATTCACTACAGCACAATTGTAATAGCAAAATATAGGATTCTGTAGTTGTTCAAGAATAAGTGAATGGATAAAGACATTTTTGTTTATCTGTACATTAGAAGAGACGAAGCCATTAAAAAAAAAAAAAAGGCAGATCAATGTGTACTAACTCAGAAGTATGTTAATGACACATTTAGAGGAAAAAAAGCTATTTGGAGAATTTTATATACATTTCTCCATTTTTCTAAAATAATTTTAAAAGTTTATATAAATATGATTATATAAACTTAGGAAAAAGCCTGTAAAAATGAGCATCAAATTAGTAAGATGCTACTTCTGGAAGTTAGATAGGAAAATGAGACTATCACACTTATTTTTTGTTTTAATATTTGTTCAAGGAGAAATATTTTACTTTTGTAATTTCAATAGATAATTATGGTATTTAAAAATTTCCCAAAACAACACTTCACATAAAAGGAAAAACCAAACCCCAGCAAATAGCTCCAGGCAATCTGTCTCTAACACAGATTTTCAAATTTGCTTTCTTCTACACTCTTCTCCCATGTTTCATCACACCTTCGATCTATAGTATCCCTAAACCTCATCCATTTCCCAATCAATCCTACTCCATCATTTGAATTCATACTCACACTCTCTTTGAATGTTTTATTCCCATGTAAGATTTAATACTTCAAAGGCAGTGATTGTCTTTTATATCTATATATCTCACAGTGTCCTATGGGAAGTTCAATTTAATTAATGTAAAATTATTCACATGTTGTATTGAATATATTTTCAAAATCTATATTAGTTGATATTTTCTATTTTTAACGGATGCTCTAAGAAGGCAGGACACAACTTCTAAAAGAACATTTTGGTTATTTTTCCTTCCTCCACAGTCAACATCCCATCTGGACTGCTATTTAGCCAGCAAACACCCAAAACAGAAAGGAGTAAAAAGCTCTTCCTCCTCTTTGAAGATTGTGGGATGTGGAGTCAGAAAAACGTGGCTCCAAGTATGATTACTGCATGCTAGCACTGGTAAGAACCTAAGCTCTCTGATTTTGTAAAGACAATACCTACCAGTGAGACATGTAACTAAATATGACAACATAAAAGTTCTCTCCCTCCCCTTTCCTTCTCTTCCTTTACCAGATTTTCCCTATGCAACTCCAATGTGTTTTGAAAGCCTTACCCCACATCAACCCTTAAGATTTCTAGGTGAGCTGACATGTACATTTGTATCAAGCGGTTCGTTCCTACTAATTCTACACCCTTTTTTTCAGTTCTGAGTTCTTTGCAATGACATTCACTGTTTCTGACTGTGCTTACAAGACCCTGATGTCAGGCACCAATGGAGTGGAAAAGTTCCTCAAAGAATTAGAAAAATGTTTTCCCCCATTCTATCAAGCAAGATGCTTCTGGCTTTCTTCTCCTTTTTGTGGGATTTATCCTTAAACCAGTTCCCTGAATCTGGCAAAAATAATAACAGCTCCAGGCTTCACATCCACATTTTAGCGCACTGAGGTAAACAGCATCTCCTCCACTGGTTCTCATCTTAAGTAAACCTTTTTCCCAGAAATCCTCAGAAAAACTCCCCTGGAATCTCACTGGCCCAAGTATGGAAAATAATCAATTCATAAATCAAGTCCTGGCAAAATTAATGCCATGCCAATTGATGTAGGAATTTCTAAGGGAATAGGATTATATAGATTAATCAAATCCACTGAGGTTGGGGCCAGCTATTCCTGAACCACATGGGTTAAGGTGGGGTTGGGTAGACAGTTGAAAGATAACTTAAGTACTGCTAGGGTAGATTAAAAGGAGGTTAGATGGGAAACCAACAACATCCCCTATAACCATTATTTAGAATTTATTAATTAAACATAAAGTCAGTGCAGTCTGTTCTCAAATTGTCTCAAACTATGACCCCATGGCAGTGATGATATACACCGACTATAGTGTATTTCTGAAGATGTCTGCTTTCAAAGTATGAGAAGAGCTCCAGTTCTTCCAAGAATTTCTCTAGATTTGTGATTTTGAAATACAAGATACCAAAGGGAATTTAGCCTTTTTCAAAAATCCCCAAAAAGGAGTTTGTGTATTTGAAACATTTTTGTCAGTTAAGAAAACACACAAATGAAAAACAGAGTATTCTGAGCTTTTAAAAATTCTGATAATGTTCTCTCTCCATAGATTTCAGTTTAAAACTCACAAGTCATATAGAGGAAAAACCCATGATTATTTCCATAGTAAAAGAAATACCTCCTTAATCTGAACACAACATTCCCATAAAAACTGCTTAAGCCACTTGGCAGGTAAATTCACTACCCCTCCCCCTACGTGGGACATTAACTCCAAGGGGCATAATTCTCCCTGGCAATGTGGGACATGACCCCCGGGGATTATCCTGAACCCGGTATCATGGGACTGAAAGTCTTCTTGACCGAAAGGGGGAAGAGAAATGAAAGTTTCAGTGGCTGAGAGATTTCAAATGGAGTTGAGAGGTCATTCTGGAGGCTATTCTTTGTGTTATATATTCCTTTCTAGTTTTTAGTGTACTGGAAAAGCTAGAAGGAAATACCTGAAATTGTTGAACTGCAACCCAGAAGCCTTGGTTTTTGAAGATGATTGTATAACTATATAGCTTACACGGTGTAACTGTGTAATTGTGAAAACCTTGTGGCTTACACTCCATCTATCCAGTTTAAAGACAAACAAGTAGAAAAACAGGAACAAAAATTAAATAGAGGGAGTGTGATGTTTTGGGTGTTCAGTTGCATTTTCATTTTTTTTTTTTTGGAGTAATGAAAATGTTCAAAAATTGATCATAGTTCTCTAACTCTAAAAATTACTGTCAAGTTAGTTGTAAGCAGTAAGCAGGCCATTAGTCTTCTTTTTTTTTTTTTTTTTTTTTCACCAACCTATGCTATATTTCCAACCAAATCATGGGTATGCCTGATTAAACCAAGTTCACATTCCTGAATCACTTACACCAGCTTGGAAACTGTAAATGTTATTATAGCCTCCTGCCTCCTTCCCACATAATTGAAGTTTGAGTGACTTCCATGGGAGTTAGCATCTGGAACATGAATTTACTGACCCATTATACTTTCTTCCTCTTCCTATTCCATACACCCAGTATGTCTGAGGACTCAGGTAATTTTAATGATATGCCCTACATATTAAGTGACCAAGGATGGCATACTACGGCAGAATGATGACAAAATATTCAGAGTAAGAGATTCAGACATTCAGGTGTTAGTTCTACATGAGTTTATACTTGTAAAGGGCATCTGTTGTCTGTCCATGTCATTTGAACTCTCTCTCCCAAATTCCAGTGGCACCTCTCTTGCCTCCCAAGTTGACTAGTCAAAGAACCACAACTCCCTCAACACAAGACTAGACCACAGCTGTTCCCAAGAAAACTAGCTTGGCTATTCAGTGTCCATTTGAGAAACTGACAAGGACACTGGGTGAGAAATTGTCTCACTCCTCATGCTGATACCCAGTGTGGACACTTTTAGAACACGTATACATGCCTGAGAATAAGAGGTCATTACAGAGGAAAGCAAAGGCCAAAGTTAGATGCCTGAACTCAATTTCATGCCCATGAACTTTTACTCGAGCCTATAAAAACCCTGAATTTCTAAACTTTGAATAACTGAATTTTGTTTTCACTTGAACATGTTGTTACATTTTAAAATCACAGAACAAAGAGTACATGGAAGAAATCATGCCTCCTGCAGCAACAAAGGTGGTCATAAATGTCTTCAAATATATAATAAAACTTTCCATTTTATATGTCTACTATTTATGCAGAAAAAAAAGTATCTTGATTTTTTTTGCACGTTTTTCATTAAAAAACTGGAAGGGGAAAGCAAGTTATTGTGAGGATTAAATGAGCTAATGTAAGTATTTAGAGTAAGGCCTGACAGTAAGAAAAAAAAAGTAAGTGTTAGCTTTTCAAAATAAGATTAACAGGATAGTATGCTCCCTAACACTCAAAATACAAAGCTTAACTTAACATCTAAGTGACTGAACACTTCAGGAAAGCCTTCTATTTAATGAGGAAGTCTAAAGGCAAAGTGAACATTTAAAATCCACAGTGGAGGAGGCGGGGCAAGATGGCAGACTGGTGAGCTGTATGTTTTAGTTACTCCTCCAGGAAAGTAGATAGAAAGCCAGGAACTGCGTGGACTGGACACCACAGAGCAATCTGACTTTGGGCATACTTCATACAACACTCATGAAAACGTGGAACTGCTGAGATCAGCGAAATCTGTAAGTATTTGCGGCCAGGGGACCCGCGCCCCTCCCTGCCAGGCTCTGTCCCAGGGGAGGAGGGGCTGTCAGCTCCGGGAAGGAGAAGGGAGAACTGCAGTGGCAGCCCTTATCGGAAACTCATTCTACTGATTCAAACTCCAACCATAGATAGACTGAGACCAGACACCAGAGAATCTGAGAGCAGCCAGCCCAGCAGAGAGGAGACAGGCATAGAAAAAAAACAACACAAAAAACTCCAAAATAAAAGCGGAGGATTTTTGGAGTTCTGGTGAACATAGAAAGGGGAAGGGCCCTGAGGCGCATATGCAAATCCTAAAGAAAAGCTGATCTCTCTGCCCTGTGGACCTTTCCTTAATGGCCCTGGTTGCTTTGTCTCTTAGCATTTCAATAACCCATTAGATCTCTGAGGAGGGCCCGTTTTTTTTTTTTTTGTTTGTTTGTTTGTTTGTTTTTAATCCTTTTTTTTTTCTAAAACAATTACTCTAAGAAGCTCAATACAGAAAGCTTCAAAGACTTGCTATTTGGGCAGGTCAAGTCAAGAGCAGAACTAGGAGAGCTCTGAGACAAAACACAATAATCCAGTGGCTGAGAAAATTCACTAAACACCACAACTTCCCAAGAAAAGGGGGGTGTCCGCTCACAGCCATCATCCTGGTGGACAGGAAACACTCCTGCCCATCGCCAGCCCCATAGCCCAGAACTGCCCCAGACAACCCAGTGTGACGGAAGTGCTTCAAATAACAGGCACACACCACAAAACTGGGCGTGGACATTAGCCTTCCCTGCAACCTCAGCTGATTGTCCCAGACTTGGGAAGGTAGAGCAGTGTGAATTAACAAAGCCTCATTCAGCCATCATTTGAGCAGACTGGGAGCCTCCCTACACAGCCCAGCAGCCCAGAACTGCCCTGGGGGGATGGCACTCACCTGTGACATAGCACAGTCATCCCTCAACAGAGGACCCAGGGTGCACGGCCTGGAAGAGGGGCCCACTTGCAAGTCTCAGGAGCCATACGCCAATACCAAGGACTTGTGGGTCAGTGGCAGAGACAAACTGTGGCAGGACTGAACTGAAGGATTAGACTATGGCAGCAGCTTTAAAACTATAGGATCACCAGGGAGATTTGATTGTTAGAGCCACCCCCCCCTCCCTGACTGCCCAGAAACACGCCCCATATACAGGGCAGGCAACACCAACTATACACGCAAGCTTGGTACACCAATTGGACCCCACAAGACTCACTCCCCCACTCACCAAAAAGGCTAAGCAGGGCAGAACTGGCTTGTGGAGAACAGGTGGCTCGTGGACGCCACCTGCTGGTTAGTTAGAGAAAGTGTACTCCACGAAGCTGCAGATCTGATAAATTAGAGATAAGGACTTCAATTGGTCTACAAATCCTAAAAGAACCCTATCAAGTTCAGCAAATGCCACGAGGCCAAAAACAACAGAAAATTATAAAGCATATGAAAAAACCAGATGATATGGATAACCCAAGCCCAAGCACCCAAATCAAAAGAACAGAAGAGACACAGCACCTAGAGCAACTACTCAAAGAACTAAAGATGAACAATGAGACCATAGTACGGGAGATAAAGGAAATCAAGAAGACCCTAGAAGAGCATAAAGAAGACATTGCAAGACTAAATAAAAAAATGGATGACCTTATGGAAATTAAAGAAACTGTTGACCAAATTAAAAAGATTCTGGACACTCATAGTACAAGACTAGAGGAAGGTGAACAATGAATCAGTGACCTTGAAGATGACAGAATGGAAAATGAAAGCATAAAAGAAAGAATGGGGAAAAAAATTGAAAAAATCGAAATGGACCTCAGGGATATGATAGATTATATGAAACGTCCAAATATAAGACTCATTGGTGTCCCAGAAGGGGAAGAAAAGGGTAAAGGTCTAGGAAGAGTATTCAAAGAAATTGTTGGGGAAAACTTCCCAAATCTTCTAAACAACATAAATACACAAATTATAAATGCTCAGCAAACTCCAAATAGAATAAATCCAAATAAACCCACTCCGAGACATATACTGATCACACTATCAAACACAGAAGAGAAGGAGCAAGTTCTGAAAGCAGCAAGAGAAAAGCAATTCACCACATACAAAGGAAACAGCATAAGACTAAGTAGTGACTACTCAGCAGCCACCATGGAGGCAAGAAGGCAGTGGCACGATATATTTAAAATTCTGAGTAAGAAAAATTTCCAGCCAAGAATACTTTATCCAGCAAAGCTCTCCTTCAAATTTGAGGGAGAGCTTAAATTTTTCACAGACAAACAAATGCTGAGAGAATTTGCTAACAAGAGACCTGCCCTACTGGTGATACTAAAGGGAGCCCTACAGACAGAGAAACAAAGAAAGGACAGAGAGACTTGGAGAAAGGTTCAGTACTAAAGAGATTCGGTATGCGTGCAATAAAGGATATTAATAGACAGAGGGGAAAAATATGACACACATAAACCAAAGGATAAGATGGCTGATTCAAGAAATGCCTTCACGGTTATAACGTTGAATGTAAATGGATTAAACTCCCCAATTAAAAGATATAGATTCACAGAATGGATCAAAAAAAAATGAACCATCAATATGTTGCATACAAGAGACTCATCTTAGACACAGGGACACAAAGAAACTGAAAGTGAAAGGATGGAAAAAAATATTTCATGCAAGCTACAGCCAAAAGAAAGCAGGTGTAGCAATATTAATCTCAGATAAAATAGACTTCAAATGCAGGGATGTTTTGAGAGACAAAGAAGGCCACTACGTACTAATAAAAGGGGCAATTCAGCAAGAAGAAATAACAATCGTAAATGTCTATGCACCCAACCAAGGTGCCACAAAATACATGAGAGAAACACTGGCAAAACTAAAGGAAGCAATTGATGTTTCCACAATAATTGTGGGAGACTTCAACACATCACTCTCTCCTATAGATAGATCAACCAGACAGAAGACCAATAAGGAAATTGAAAACCTAAACAATCTGATAAATTAATTAGATTTAACAGACATATACAGGACATTACATCCCAAATCACCAGGATACACATACTTTTTTAGTGCTCACGGAACTTTCTCCAGAATAGATCATATGCTGGGACATAAAACAAGCCTCAATAAATTTAAAAAGATTGAAATTATTCAAAGCACATTCTCTGACCACAATGGAATACAATTAGAAGTCAATAACCATCAGAGACTTAGAAAATTCACAAATACCTGGAGGTTAAACAACACACTCCTAAACAATCAGTGGGTTAAAGAAGAAATAGCAAGAGAAATTGCTAAATATATAGAGACGAATGAAAATGAGAACACAACATACCAAAACCTATGGGATGCAGCAAAAGCAGTGCTAAGGGGGAAATTTATAGCACTAAACGCATATATTAAAAAGGAAGAAAGAGCCAAAATCAAAGAACTAATGGATCAACTGAAGAAGCTAGAAAATGAACAGCAAATCAATCCTAAACCAAATACAAGAAAAGAAATAACAAGGATTAAAGCAGAAATAAATGACATAGAGAACAAAAAAACAATAGAAAGGATAAATATCACCAAAAGTTGGTTCTTTGAGAAGATCAACAAGATTGACAAGCCCCTAGCTAGACTGACAAAATCAAAAAGAGAGAAGACCCATATAAACAAAATAATGAATGAAAAAGGTGACATAACTGCAGATCCTGAAGAAATTAAAAAAATTATAAGAGGATACTATGAACAACTGTATGGCAACAAACTGGAGAATGTAGAGGAAATGGACAATTTCCTGGAAACATATGAACAACCTAGACTGACCAGAGAAGAAATAGAAGACCTCAACCAACCCATCACAAGCAAAGAGATCCAATCAGTCATCAAAAATCTTCCCACAAATAAATGCCCAGGGCCAGATGGCTTCACAGGGGAATTCTACCAAACTTTCCAGAAAGAACTGACACCAATCTTACTCAAACTCTTTCAAAACATTGAAGAAAATGGAACACTACCTAACTCATTTTATGAAGCTAACATCAATCTAATACCAAAACCAGGCAAAGATGTTACAAAAAAGGAAAACTACCAGCCAATCTCCCTAATGAATATAGATGCAAAAATCCTCAACAAAATACTTGCAAATCGAATCCAAAGACACATTAAAAAAATCATACACCATGACCAAGTGGGGTTTATTCCAGGCATGCAAGGATGGTTCAACATAAGAAAATCAATCAATGTATTACAACACATTAACAAGTCAAAAGGGAAAAATCAATTGATCATCTCAATAGATGCTGAAAAAGCATTTGACAAAATCCAACATCCCTTTTTGATAAAAACACTTCAAAAGGTAGGAATTGAAGGAAACTTCCTCAACATGATAAAGAGCATATATGAAAAACCCACAGCCAGCATAGTACTCAATGGTGAGAGACTGAAAGCCTTCCCTCTAAGATCAGGAACAAGACGAGGATGCCCGCTATCACCACTGTTATTCAACATTGTGCTGGAAGTGCTAGCCAGGGCAATCCGGCAAGACAAAGAAATAAAAGGCATCCAAATTGGAAAAGAAGAAGTAAAACTGTCATTGTTTGCAGATGATATGATCTTATATCTAGAAAACCCTGAGAAATCAACGATACAGCTACTAGAGCTAATAAACAAATTTAGCAGAGTAGCGGGATACAAGGTTAATGCACATAAGTCAGTAATGTTTCTATATGCTAGAAATGAACAAACTGAAGAGACACTCAAGAAAAAGATACCATTTTCAATAGCAACTAAAAAAATCAAGTACCTAGGAATCAACTTAACCAAAGATGTAAAAGACCTATACAAAGAAAACTACATAACTCTACTAAAAGAAATAGAAGGGGACCTTAAAAGATGGAAAAATATTCCATGTTCATGGATAGGAAGACTAAATGTCATTAAGATGTCAATTCTACCCAAACTCATCTACAGATTCAATGCAATCCCAATCAAAGTTCCAACAACCTACTTTGCAGACTTGGAAAAGCTAGTTATCAAATTTATTTGGAAAGGGAAGATGCCTCGAATTGCTAAAGACACTCTAAAACAGAAAAACGAAGTGGGAGGACTTACACTCCCTGACTTTGAAGCTTATTATAAAGCCACAGTTGCCAAAACAGCATGGTACTGGCACAAAGATAGACATATAGATCAATGGAATCGAATTGAGAATTCGGAGACAGACCCTCAGATCTATGGCCGACTGATCTTTGATAAGGCCCCCAAAGTCACTGAACTGAGTCATAATGGTCTTTTCAACAAATGGGGCTGGGAGAGTTGGATATCCATATCCAAAAGAATGAAAGAGGACCCCTACCTCACCCCCTACACAAAAATTAACTCAAAATGGACCAAAGATCTCAATATAAAAGAAAGTACCATAAAACTCCTAGAAGATAATGTAGGAAAACATCTTCAAGACCTTGTATTAGGCGGCCACTTCCTAGACTTTACACCCAAAGCACAAGCAACAAAAGAGAAAATAGATAAATGGGAACTCCTCAAGCTTAGAAGTTTCTGTACCTCAAAGGAATTTCTCAAAAAGGTAAAGAGGCAGCCAACTCAATGGGAAAAAATTTTTGGAAACCATGTATCTGACAAAAGACTGATATCTTGCATATATAAAGAAATCCTACAACTCAATGGCAATAGTACAGTCAGCCCAATTATAAAATGGGCAAAAGATATGAAAAGACAGTTCTCTGAAGAGGAAATACATATGGCCAAAAAACACATGAAAAAATGTTCAGCTTCACTAGCTATTAGAGAGATGCTAATTAAGACCACAATGAGATACCATCTAACACCGGTTAGAATGGCTGCCATTAAACAAACAGGAAACTACAAATGCTGGAGGGGATGTGGAGAAATTGGAACTCTTATTCACTGTTGGTGGGACTGTATAATGGTTCAGCCACTCTGGAAGTCAGTCTGGCAGTTCCTTAGAAAACTAGATATAGAGCTACCATTCGATCCAGCGATTGCACTTCTCGGTATATACCCGGAAGATCGGAAAGCAGTGACACGAACAGATATCTGCACGCCAATGTTCATAGCAGCATTATTCACAATTGCCAAAAGATGGAAACAACCCAAATGTCCTTCAACAGATGAGTGGATAAATAAAATGTGGTATATACACACGATGGAATACTACGCGGCAGTAAGAAGGAACAATCTCGTGAAACATATGACAACATGGATGAACCTTGAGGACATAATGCTGAGCGAAATAAGCCAGGCACAAAAAGAGAAATATTATATGCTACCACTAATGTGAACTTTGAAAAATGTAAAACAAATGGCTTATAATGTAGAATGTAGGGGAACTAGCAATAGAGAGCAATTAAGGAAGGGGGAACAATAATCCAAGAACAGATAAGCTATTTAACGTTCTGGGGATGCCCAGGAATGACTATGGTCTGTGAATTTCTGATGGATATAGTAGGAGCAAGTTCACAGAAATGTTGCTATATTAGGTAACTTTCTTGGGGTAAAGTAGGAACATGTTGGAAGTTAAGCAGATATCTTAGGTTAGTTGTCTTTTTCTTACTCCCTTGTTATGGTCTCTTTGAAATGTTCTTTTATTGTATGTTTGTTTTCTTTTTAACTTTTTTTTCATACAGTTGATTTAAAAAAGAAGGGAAAGTTAAAAAAAAAAAAAAAAACAAGGAAAAAAAAAAGATGTAGTGCCCCCTTGAGGAGCCTGTGGAGAATGCAGGGGTATTCGCCTACCCCACCTCCATGGTTGCTAACATGACCACAGACATAGGGGACTGGTGGTTTGATGAGTTGAGCCCTCTACCATAGGTTTTACCCTTGGTAAGACGGTTGCTGCAAAGGAGAGGCTAGGCCTCCCTATGGTTGTGCCTAAGAGCCTCCTCCCGAATGCCTGTTTGTTGCTCAGATGTGGCCCTGTCTCTCTAGCTAAGCCAACTTGAAAGGTGAAATCACTGCCCTCCCCCCTACGTGGGATCAGACACCCAGGGGAGTGAATCTCCCTGGCAACGTGGAATATGACTCCTGGGGAGGAATGTAGACCCGGCATCGTGGGACGGAGAACATCTTCTTGACCAAAAGGGGGATGTGAAAGGAAATGAAATAAGCTTCAGTGGCAGAGAGAATCCAAAAGGAGCCGAGAGGTCACTCTGGTGGGCACTCTTACGCACACTTTAGACAACCCTTTTTAGGTTCTAAAGAATTGGGGTAGCTGGTGGTGGATACCTGAAACTATCAAACTACAACCCAGAACCCATGAACCTTGAAGACAGTTGTATAAAAATGTAGCTTATGAGGGGTGACAAGTGGATTGGGAGAGCCATAAGGACCACACTCCACTTCATCTAGTTTATGGATGGATGAGTAGAAAAATAGGGGAAGGAAACAAACAGACAAAGGTACCCAGTGTTCTTTTTTACTTCAATTGCTCTTTTTCACTCTAATTATTATTCTTGTTATTCTGGTGTGTGTGCTAATGAAGGTGTCAGGGATTGATTTGGGTGATGAATGTACAACTATGTAATGGTACTGTGAACAATCGAAAGTACGATTTGTTTTGTATGACTGCGTGGTATATGAATATATCTCAATAAAATGAAGATTTAAAAAAAAAAAAAAAAAAAAAAAAAGACATAATGCTGAGCAAAATAAGCCAGGCACAAAAAGAGAGATATTGTATGTTACCACTAATATGAATTCTGTGAAAAATGTACAATGTTTTATACTGTAGAATGTAGGGGACCTAGAGATACCAATTAGTGGAGGGGGAATGATAATCTAATAAGAACAGATAAACTATGGAGGGTAATCTCAATGTTATGGGAATGCTCAGGAATGATTATAGTTTGTAAACTTTCTTGGATATAGTAAGATCATGTTGGAAGCATTAGAGTTATTTTAGATTTTTTTTTTCTCTTATTCCTTTGTTTTCTTAGGGGTTGTTAATTTTATTGGGGTATGGTAGGAACATGTTGGAAGCAATGTAATTATTTTAGATTATTTGTTTTTCTTACTGCTCTGTTTGGACATGGTTTATTAATTTTCTTGGGGTATGGTAGGAACATATTGGAAGCAAAGTAGTTATTTTAGGTTATTTGTTTTCCTTAATCCATTGCTTTGTTTGAAATGTTGTGGGGTTTTTTTGGTTGTTGTTTGCCTGTTTGTTTTTAATTTTTTGATAAACAAAGTTAAAAAATTGAAAAAAAATCAGTAGAAAAAATGGGAGTAAAAACTAAATGACAAATAGGGTGGGATGGGGGGATGGTTTGGGTATTCTCTTTTCACTTTTATTTTTTATTCTTATTCTGATTCTTTCTGATGTAAGGAAAATGTTCAGAAATAGATTGTGGTGATGAACGCATAACTATATGATCATACTGTGAACAGTTGATTGTATACCATGGATGACTGTATGGTTTATGAATGTATTTCAATAAAACTGAATTAAAAAAAAAAAATCCACAGTGGAACCTAGTACCATGCTTTAAACACTTACTAATATAGTTTGTCTTTTACAAAAATGAGGTGGCTTCTTAGGAAAACCAAATTGGATCAAATATGCATCATCACAGTTCTGACCAATGAAACAAAAGTCTAAGAAGAAAAAGGTGTATCTGACACATGGCAGGAACTAAAATACTTAAATGAAATTTGCATTTTTTACTTGTAATTCTGGGAGCTCATAAGGTGACATTTTCATAATTACAAAAAGAATGACTATATCTCATCTCCCAGCGATGCATCCTAATTAGTCTGAGGCACCTTAATAATCCTAACTCAAAGATCAAACTCAGAATACTGCATATACTACAGTGGCTAAATGCATGGGCTTACAGCTAGACAGCCAGGGTTGAATCCTGGCTCCATCAGTTGCTACCATTGTAATCCTGGGCAAGTTACTGGCCTCCCTGGAATTCAGATTTCTCATGGGTGTCACATAAGTATGAAATAAGTTAGTACACAGAAGCACACAAGTGCCTGCTAAATACAAATAAGGGCTCAATGTAATTTTCAGTTATTATTATTATTTCAGGAAAACATCTTTAATATAACCTACCAGTTTTATACAATTGGTTATCTTTTAAAATAGCGTTCTTGGCAATTCCTCCAAACTTAGGAATTCTTCAGAGTTTAACAACTTGAAAAATACCTTAGATATTACAACTGGTTTAGTTTGGTTTAAGGCAATGCCAAGGTCAGAACCCAGGTTTTGTAATACCGTTTAAGTGTTTTTTCCCACTTCTACTAGACTGCATGGATTAGGCTTTATTTTTGCAACAGGTGAAATAAAACAACTCATTGTGAATGCACGGAAAAATTTCCTAAATGCTCTTAAGAGTATGAAGGCAGTGAAGTTAGATTTTTAAGTACCCCTCAAGAATGAAGATCCTGTGTCCTTCTTTTCTGGCCAATATATATAGATTAAATGTATAACTGTGTACCAAGATTTGGTAAAGAGTACTATTGGAAATACGACTGTATGAAAACAAAAAGTGGTCAAACATTCAAATACTCCCAAATGTTTAGACATCCAACCTTATAAAGACCAAAATTACAGGCATAATTAAAAAAACTGAAACACAAAAATTCTTTCACAGACTCTGTTTACTTGTGTGGTGCTGTTTCTGCTAAACAGCTTATTGCTACTTGAGAGGGACTGAGAAATAAAATATGGAAACTAGCTGTAAGAGTGTTATATTTTTAAGTCTACTTAAAAAGTAAACAGAAAACAGAGAACAAATCTGAAGTAAGAAAATAAACCTGTCACTAGAAGAGTCAAACATGTTGTCATGAATAAAAACTTACCCAAAACACCAACATAATTCCATGATATATCATCAGTTCTTACATTAAAAATAAAAAATAAGCTTTTAATATAATTGACCTGGCCAGCTGTTTTGGCTAAAATATGGAGAAAAATGGCAAATTCCTAAAAAAGCATTCTTTTATGTCCACTAACACATACACACAAGCTTGCAACCAACAAAAAAGAAATACAATAGAAAAGTGTCAATCTTTACCAATTTATTTTATACAAAACAGTAGCAATGTAGAATATGGGAATTATCTGCCGTTGCCACACACCCAAGTTGTGAACATTCCAAGCCAATGTATAGTTTTGAGAAGGCTAAACAATAGCATCAACCATGCTACTGAACATAGGATTATTCTAAAAGATTAAAAATTAGATAGCAATGTCTTCTTAATATTGCTCTCATCATTGAAGACTGAAAAAAAATAAAAAGTGACTTAATAAGTTTTTTTAAAAAAAAAAGGGATAGGTAGGAGGGAGAAACCCAGAGGCTGCTACAACACTGCCATACAGTCAAATCATCATATTTCAATATTTGCATACTTGATAGCAGCATTATTTTTACTGAACCGTGTGTAACTACATGTAGAAACACATCAAAGCAAAATATCATGGCAGTTATCAATCAAGATCCAAAAGAAAAGAAAACTAACAAAAAAAAATAACCCTAGGATGAACACACTATAAGTAGATGAACATTTATGGAGAATGAATCAATTATCTACATTCGTGGACTGTTCCATTCTGCCCTAATAAAAGTGTCAACTCAATTGTCAACTGTGCATTTTTGGAGGATGTGAGTTTTTCCAGTTCTTATTATACTGCATGCTTGAAACAAAGAGGGTCATATTAAATCTTTCTACACAATGAACTTTAAGTAGACAGCTGAAAATAAATTTACTACTTGTAAACACACACAAAAAAAATACAAGATTTTTTTTTATCTTTAAACAATCAGTGCTTCCAAAAGCGCATTATCTTCGATATCGACCTCTCTCCCCTCGGTCTCTGTCCCGATCACATAATCGCTCTCTTTCTCTTTCTCTATCACGTCCTCTATCTCGCTCTCTATCTCTTCTGTTATCTCTGGGGCGGTCTCGCTCTCGCTCCCGATCTCTTTCACGAGGTCTACTTCTCCGGCCACTGACTACTGCTTGTGTGCGACGAAGGAAATCATCCACCCTCATATCATAATCATGCTAGAAAAAGGAAGAAATGGGTCAAGTATGTCAAAATCTCAAATGGAATTTACAAGTCCCAATCTTGTAGTTATTTGGTAGAGAGGAAGAATCTAGAAAAATGCAGCTATTAATTCATAAAATGTAATTTTGAGTGTTTAGGAAAAGCATTTTGATCAGACACTTGTAATGAAATTACTCAAATCTCATTAAAAATCACTTCTATATGGTTTCTACAATGAATTTTCAATCCAGTCGCTTTAAATAAGATTTAGGTTAAAGTAATCACCCAGTGATGACCATGAACCATCATGTGTACATTCTGAATGACTAATGTTTTTCTAAAATAGCTAACCCTTACTCTGTTTTCCTCCTTCAATCCTGCAAACTAATCTGAATCAACTCTACTCTCTTAAAATGAAATTTGGAATTTCTATGTTCCAGATTTTCTCTGAGGCCAAATTGTTGTTCATGTTTAACAAACATTTATGAAATTTGATAAAATAGTAAGAAAATATGTACCTCACTTAGTAAGACTGTGAAGTTTATTCCACAGAAAGCTAATGTTGCACGAAAGGCTGAGGAGGATTAGGAAAGGTAAGATGAGCAACCATGTGAGATGCTAGGGCAGTTGTCACTGTGGCTTCTTCAAAGCTTGACCCCCTGCTATAGTTTAAACTTTCTGCCCTTAGGTCTCAGTGTGCCTTTACTTACTCCACTTGTTTCCTTTCATAAGATAGCTTATGTGTATATAACATAAGCTTCAAAAAGCAATTACCCGCTATCTTTTTATATGAAACAAATATAAGAATTTTATATAAGCATAGTATATATTAACCAAAAAATTACAAGTCCTGTGAAACACAACTTGTCAAAAAGGACAAGCATACATCAATAAAAGAATACTAGAGATTTCCTATTTTGAAAATCATCTAATCATTTATAATAAAGGCATTTTTAAAAACACTACAGCCCATCTAGTCAACTAAGCTTTCACTGAACACAGGCTGTATAACTGTTCTTGTGTGACTAACTGGAATAAACTACTAATTTTAAAGTCTATTAATTTTTAGTCAGGAGTCTCAAATTGCTTTACTAAAAGTTAACAGTCCTATTATAATTTGATTTTGAAACTTTATTATTTTTATGAGATAAGGAAATATGCAACAATACATAAAGAATATAAAAGCATCTCAAAGATAAGCTAGGGAACTATTGCTCTCACTGGCCTTTTCAAATATATATATTTTCATCTTAGCAGGAACATAAAAGGATGTTTACTTGGCCCAAAACAAACGCATCATCTCAAGCAAGGAAAAAAAGTCCCAACTTGTATATCCTACTTTACCAAACTACCATTCTAAAGCCAAACTTATATGCAAATGGCTTATGCTGCTAGCAAGTGCTAGGAGACAATTTCCACTTTTTAAAACAAAAGTACTATTAAGAAAAGAAATATTAATGTCATTTAATAAAACTCTGCCCACTATTAAAATGAAAACTCAGAAGCCACATACTAGAGAATGTCTCTCATTCATATTTTAAAACACTGAAGTGATCACAAAAATTTCTGCATCAATTATCAATTACTAACAATTATTAGAACAAAATACTGGAGAATTTATTCTGCTAAGACATTTCTTAGGATTGCTTTGTCATTTGCTTACGTAACATCATAAGAACCAGAGGTAGGGAAGAGGTGAAAACAATTCACTTCGTTCTGAGTTTTTAACAATATTTGGTAGAAATAAAAATAAATTATTAAACGAGATTGGAATATTATTTGTTAATTTAAACCATCTATCCTATGAAAGTTAACTGGGTCAATCAAAATATACGAAAAAAGTTAGAAAATACTTATTAGCAATATTAAATATATAGCTATAATTGAAGATCCAAGTACAGAAAGTAAGTATTCTAGATACTATATACCTAATACATTACTTAAGTTATATGTAGAGGTTACATAACTTAAGGATTCAGCTTATGATTTGATCAGTATAAGGAATTTAGTCTATCTAAATAACCTAAAGGCAGATGATCAGCCATTTTTTAATAAAAATGGGTTGCAGGTTACTACAAATCCATCTGCATTAAGAATATGAAATGGTCGTCACTCAACATAATCTGGTATCCCCCACATTTAAATTAGCTACAGAATTCTAAGCAGTTCCCTCATACTCTGCCTTCATGCACACTTACTACTCGTTTATCTCTGTATCTTGCTTCATGTGGTACTGGATGATGTCCTGAGTAAGGGGGATGGGCTTGAGGAGGTGGAGCATGGTGCTGATAGTAAGGATGGTGTGGAGGTTGTTCCATTCCTGGATAAGGAGGCTAAAATAAAAAAAAAATAAAAAATAGACCACATCTATAAGAATTTACCAAACATCCTTGTAAACAAACCATTCTTAGGATCCCCCAACCAAAGCATCTCTCCAAAGCAAATGTTAATCTGAGCTAGCCATTTACTCTGATGGCATTAAGATTCTTCAAAATACTCTATGCTTGTTGAAAGCATAATGTAATAAATTCTCTAACTTCACATCTTTTAAGATTTAATATATTTGTATTTTTCTACCCATATCACTTATTTTTTTTTACCCATATCACTTAAATACTAATTAAAATAGCACTTACATAGTAATTACTATAAGCCAGGTAAGTGTCCTAAGCACTTTACATATCTCATTTAATTCTCACAGCAACCCTATAAGATAGGTACTATTATTCCCAGTTTACAGAAAGGAAAACTGAGGCACCAAGAAGTTAAGTAACTTGCTAATGTCACACTGCTTGGCAAAGAGGATTGGAGCCAGAATACAACTTCAGACATCCAGGCTCTAGCATCATGAGTCTTAACCACTATATACAAATCTAATCTTAAAAACAAACAAAACAGACACCACAGAAGCTAATGAACTTTTAAATGCCATTATTGAATAAATAATGAGTAAATCAAAGGTTATTTTCAGAGTTTATAAATACATTAAATATCTACATTTTTAAAATTTCACAGAACTAAAGCAAAGAAATTTTATAAGTCATCTATCTGTATACAGTAATATAAAACTATACCTGCAAGTGAGTAAGATGGAGAGTAAGAGACTACATTACATTTCCTTTTTTTTAAGAAACAATAAAAGCTACTTAAACTTCAAGTATTCAGTTCTTGAAAATTAATGCTTTGCCTATCCTTAATACCTTGTCTCTAAGAACATCCAGGTTTTTTAAATAAAGGAAATTAAAAATTCAGAATAATCAGGGTTTAATTAACCTTTTTTATACAGAGCTAAATTTACCAAGTATTATATGAGGCAATATAAAACCTTACATGTATTTTATAACTTTGTCTCCTCAACAATCCTATGAGTTTGATACTATTCCATTAAACTGTAAGCTACACAAGGACAGCCATTATGTCCATTTCCATGCACCATTGTATATTCTAAGTAAGCACACTGCCTTGCACAGAGTAGTTTGTAAACAATCAAATGACCACTGATTAATGATAAAAACTCAAATGACCATTGCATTTTAGAGATTAGGGAAACTAAGAAAGATATTATGAAACTTGCCCAAAATTACTCAATTGGGAAAAGAAGGGCATATATTTGAACCCAGGCAGAATTTATACTAACCACTACAATAATTATAACACTGTACTATGAACACAAACCAACACTTATTCATTAATCTATAGTTTCTAAAAACAGTGTGCAATTTTTTAATCACCAAAATATGTATTTTAAATCTCTTAATGAAAAACTGTACCAATTATAATCTGAGTAAGTCACTCAAAATATTAGAATCTGCAAATGAAGTTAAATAACTCTTAAAAACAGAATAATACAAACCATTCCTTGCCAAGGTGGTGGTGGTCCCATGTTATGAAATTCCCTCACATAATCATTGTATGACTAAAAAGAGAGATGATATTGTCAATATTAAATAAAAATCATCCCAGAATACAAAATAAATCAGATCCTGATTTTATCTACAATACACATAAAATGAAATGCTTACCCCATTTAAAAACACATCTCGGCGAACTCCTGAAAATCGTCTGTTGGGAATAAGATTTGTGAAACTAAATTCAGGTAATTCACAAACTAGTTCTAAGAATGCAATTCAAAACTAAGCAAGAGTGAACCCAACTTACCTATCTACTTCCTGGTATCGTGGATCCTTTAAATACCCTGTTCAAACATCAAGCATTTTAGTAAATCAAATTTATATATTTTTATTATGGCATTATAACTTTCTTACCATTCATTTCAATTCTTTCCATGAAATATGTACATTAAATTATACTAATAATACATTATTCCATTTTCAAATTTTCTTCTGAGATTACATGAAATTCTGGAAAGTAACTAAATAACTTAATGATATTACAGAATTATAAACTGTTACATAAGTTTTCATACATTATCTTCTAAGTTCAGCCCCCAAAGCTGGCTAGACAAAAAACTTCTTCATTTTGCACCACAGGAATGTTAAAGGCAAAGGAACACTCATGAAGACACTGTAATAGGACCACCTCAAAATAAATGTTTATCTTCTATCTTGGGTGTACATAAGCCTTGCTAGGTCAACCACAGATAGTTTTAAAAAATGAAAACTTAAGAGACAGGGAAGCAAAATTGCAAAAATGAAGACGTATACATTTTCAATGAAAGAACCATACAGATAAGAGAAAAAAATATTCTTTTCCTCCTTTCTTTGAGTAAGGACCCAGCAAATTAAAATGTTCAAAACATCTGAGTGGCCATATTACTAGGAAAACCTAATTTCACTTTCTAGAACAGTGTGTCATTTTGGGAAAGAATAAGGTTTATCAAGCCACTTTTTACACAGTAACACCATAATGCTCAGTATCACCAATTTTCAAATACCCTAAGTTTTATAAATGTATCACCTACTGTGCCTTTAAACATATGCTATCTTGTCCTGAATATAGTTTGCCTTTTCTAATTTCAGTAAAGGACTAACTGAAAAAGCTGCTTTTAGAGTACAAGCCAAATACTCTTCCTCAGAAAAACTTTCTCTCTAAAAACATGTAATTAAAACTTTTTATCTAAAAAAATACAGCTTAAGTTCAGTTTCCAATTAAAGCTGTATACCATATAGAATACTAAGTATCATAGGGAATAAAAAGCATAGTAGAATATGTAAGGTCATTAGCTTTCCCGAACTTCATTTAATTTTAAAACACGTGCAGATGGTTCCATTTTTGCAGTAAATGTAAATTAACAATTTCAAATAATAAAATTATGATAATGAATAACTGGAATAAATTAGCCTTAAAACGGGAAAAACTATTAATGATTTCCTAAAGTTTAAATACTCATGTCCTAAAAGTTCTCTCACTTTAAAAGTTATTAAAATAACTTTAAGTCAAAAATCTGCAGGATTATAAAATATTAACCTGGTCTCTGGTGAAACTCAGGGGGATAGTCAATCCTTGGTTTCTTTCTGCTGTTATGAATATCATAATCTTCTGGTCGACGCCTACACAAATTAGACACATTAGAAATTAAACCAAAAAGGCTGGGAGAACAAACAGAAACGCAAGAGTTTTTTAACAGAAATAAAGAACAAAGAACAGCCCAATATTTCCTTTAGAAATAACATCTTAATTTTTGATGAGCAAATAATCTTCTTTCAAATTAATTACTCCATACCAAACATTCACTGTATTGCCGGAAACAGGTATTACTTTGCAATCTCATGCTATGATGAGACACTTGGAAAGAGCAATCTGCCCCAAACACATAAATTACATTTTAGTATTATAAATAAAAGTAAATGAGCTGATCTCAAATTAATGTAACACCCATTTAATAATTAAGATACTTTCCAAATAAGGTCTACATTGAGATGTAAAGGAAAGAAAAGAAAAAAACCTATCATCATTATACAGTAGTAACTCTTAACTCTGTATATTAAAACTTATTAATGCCATTTTAGGATAAGTCTAAACAAAATCAAATTCCTTAAAATCTTCTGCTTTGCACAAATCATATTTTTCACATGCTCATACAGAAAATGATACTTATCAAATATGAATTTAAAGGAAACTTAAAAATCTTATTTTGAAAACCTAATTTCTACAGTTAAAAACAATCAAGAATTAAGGGAATTTTTTCCAGAGACAGTGCCCTAAAATAAAATTGGCTTTTATAAACTGGCACCTAATGGGCCAGTCTTAATATTCATAAAACTAGTTCAAAGTGAATTCTTCAGAAGGTGAAATTTTACTGTCTCTGCTGAGGGCTGATCTTTCCCGTCTTCCATAAATCTCGATGGTTACTGTAAAGCATCATTAAATACACTTCATCTTACTTAGCATTTAATGAAGAGCTAAACAAAACAAAAACAAAAATATCCAAGTTTTTAAGTTAATAAATTTATCTTTCTACCCTTAATGTCAAGTAAAAATTCTATAATAACCTGGCATCACTAGTTTTGCAGCTATTATTCTGGATACTGACTGCTTTCATTAACTTTTGAAATACAAGTTCAACTGTTTATTTACTCAAACTGCAAAGTTAAGTGCAATAATCCCAAGCCCCCCAACAGAATAAAAACAGTTGCATCTACAATAAATAAAACTAAGAAAATTAAAAGCTGGTTTAAAAAATAAACATACCGCTTTCTTGTAGTTTGGGGAGTGCATTTACGACCGGTATAAAACATGTTATCAACAGTTCATATAGTAGTCCAACTACTGACTTTAAGCTGTAAGCCACATACATAAATGGAGGCCCTGGCAGGCTTG
The DNA here is from genome assembly GCF_015220235.1 of Choloepus didactylus. Classification (NCBI taxonomy): domain Eukaryota; kingdom Metazoa; phylum Chordata; class Mammalia; order Pilosa; family Megalonychidae; genus Choloepus; species Choloepus didactylus. The sequence goes on along the minus strand of NC_051309.1, from coordinate 72,744,540 downwards.
AGAGAAGGTGTAGTGGTGTAATAAGTATAGTTTGCAGTCCATTGCAAAACTGAGGTAAAAACTTCACTTGTTTATACTGTATTGCACTGGAAACCTCTTATCTTAAAACTTCAAAAGACATCTTGGTGTTCAGTCCTTTTAGGCCAAAAATAAGGGGGCTCTGCCAGGTTTCCTCCTACCTACTCGACAGTGTCCTTTTTAAGCTCAAAGAATTGGGGACTCTTGGATTATCTGTACCTACCACAGGATGTTTCCACCAAAAGGAAACTTAACCAAGGTTTCATCCCATCAACCACACATCCAACAGTCTTTAGCAGAATATTTTAGATTTAGCTGTATGCAAATATATACGGGGGAGGTGTTGGGTAGAAGGGCTTATATCAGTCCTTTGCAAAGACTTCTCCAATTCTGTAACAAGTTAAACCCCCTTCCTTTTCCTGGAAACTGCTGTTTAGTTCATAAAGTAGTGATCAATAACCATGGCGATCCTCTAAAAAACACTTTAAGTCCACAGGTACTGCCAGCATCTGGAAAAGTTGTAAACAGACACAGCAACAGCCCTTCTTTTTGGTTTGTTGCCGGGTCTCCCAGGGCCACTTGATCCCCTTTGGAAAGAACCTATCGTTTTCAGAAGCTCAGCAAGATGTGTGAATTCAGTGGGTACATGTTAGAGAATATCTGGCAATGGGGTTAACACAGCACGGTGATAAAATTTGAAACAGTCCCAATAATGCTCCTCTTGAATATCAAAACAACTTAAAATATTTTATCCTCTAAATGAGGCGTCATCTTCTGAAAAAATATTAGTGATCCTTTATAAAAGTCCCATATCTGGTAAGGCTTATCCAGGACACACCTGAAAGAAAAGGCTTTTTACAAAATATTAACAATTTTTGCAAATAAAGACTTCCTCCTCTTCCTCCTTTCTAGCCTGTTCTTAGTAACAAATGCCTACCTCATTTCAATTGTATACATTGTATTATCAGGATATTATCTAATCGAAACTGGTTATGGCTCTTTAGCAAATACTTTTTTCTGCATAAGGAAAGATCCCCATTTTCCTCTTGAAAAAATGACTGAGACCAAGGTGACCATGTGAAATCCTCAATGAAGCCACAAACTAGTCCATGCAGCTTGATTTGAGGATTTTCTCTCTCTTCTTTACCGCAGGACAAACTTTTGACGAATCACATTCCTCCATCATGTTATTCTGATACATGTGCCTATTATCAGTCCAAAGAACGTTTCTAACCTTCCCACATCCCGGACTGGTTCTCGACGGGATGGACGTCCTCTTGATCGAGGTTGAGAATGCATTCTTCTCTTATGACGCATTTTATGAATGACCTGATACAAGTCAATACTTTCATCAGGGGGAAACAGAAGACAAAGCTGAGTTCCACATTCAAGTTCAATTTCCTAGAATAAGAAAGTAGCAACTTACAAGAAGAAAACAGGAGAAAACCTTTCAAAAGACCTGTATTTTCCTGATGTACAGAAATGTTTAAAAACAGACTGACTTGGCTTCCTTCCCAAGGTTTATGATCAAATGGTTTTCCAATAAACTTTCAGATACATAAAATCTTTTGAAAGTGTTTCATGTATTTATACAAATGGCAAAAAAATAAAAGTAGAACCTCCAGAGTTAGAGACAAAGAGTTGCTTAAAACTGTGGCAACTGTCCTCCGCAAGCAAAGGGATATTTCTTTGTGCAAAATACAAAATTATCAGAACAAAGCCATCCATCTTAAAACAAGAAAAATATGTGCAAATTTCCATAAAAATACATTTATGTGGCATCTAATTTGTACAAATCAGTATCTTAATTCATGGAGATCAGAAATCTAACTTACATTAACTCTGACTTAAGTTTATTTACTAAACACTACTTATGTTTGTGTGTACCAACAACTTTTGTAACTATGAACTCCTAAATTCACTGAAATAAAGCAGAATAATCTGTGATGGGCTTTTCAAAATCAGGTTTATTTACAATTAGCATTTTCACTTATGAGCAATAAAAATAGAACATTACATCTGGCTCAGAATTACGCATGGGAACATCATACAGGGTCAACAGTCCGGGTTCATTTTAAATCACTGTATATACTTTCAATTTCATTTACATGCTTGAAAATTTGAGTATAAATTCTTCGTTTCATAAAGTTTCCTTCTATTGAAAACATGTTAAATGGTATTTCTAAAACATTCTTTACACAAGATAGAGAATATGTTAAACAGTAATAATATAAAGGAAAACCATCTAAACTCAGGCCAATTTCCTTTGAAGTGTTTCCTTTCAATAATATTAAAGAAACTATTATATAAAGCTACCGATATTTCAACATTAACAAGAGATCTTATTAATCAGTTGTAATCACAAGTAAATACGCACTCCACGTAAGACTAACTCCCTTAGCATAATACTGTATGATAATAGTACAATATTGAAACTACACTGAACAAAGATGTCTGTGAGTAAAGCTGAAAGAGGTGGGCTAGGGACATGAATGACACCTAAGGTAAAGACAGAAGATCAAGACTGGGACTGTTTAACTTAGTAAAAACTGGAGTGGGCAACGACTGTGACTAAATGTACAAATACAAAACTGTTCTTGCTTGTGGGAGAACAAATGAATGTCAACCATGCAGAGTGTTGGAAAGAGGATGGTATTGGGGAAAAAATACAATCAAAGCAAATCAGAGTCTATGGACAACAGTAACATTGTAATATGCTTCCATTAAATGTAACAAAAGGCGATATACCAAAGCTGAATGTGTATGAGAGGAGGATATAAGGGCGGGATATGGGATTCTTGGAAGTGGTGTTGTTTTCTGTCCTTACTATCATATAGTACTTACGACATTTTCTTTTTCTATTATCTTTTTTATTATTTGCTAAAAAAAAAACTAGCAAAAAAAATAACAGTATGTTCAAGTGCTGACTATGGTGAAAATGTACAACTTTATGATGATACCATGAACTGATTATACACTGTGGATAAATGTATGGTATGTGAATGTATCTCTATAAAATTGTAGAAAAAAATATGAAAAGGGGTAAAAGTGCTGGAGAAAACATGGAAAGAGGGATGTACCTATCTCCTGTTGATGAGGCAGAATGTTGTAGCCTTTCTGGAGGTCACTGTGGTGGTTCCACAAGAAGCTAAGTATGCGGCCATTAAGTCCTGCAACCTCATTATGGGCTATGTACTTGGAAGATCTCAGAGCAGAGACTTGAACGGACATTTGCACATAGGTGTTTATGGAGGTAGTATTCATGATCTGCAGTGGGTGGAGGTGGCCTAAGGGTATACCAACTGAGGAACAGAATGGTGAACTGTGGTGTATGCATACGATGGAGTATCAAGCAACTATGAGAAGGACTGAAGCTATGAGGCACCAAAGGAGGTGAATGGGTCCTGCAGACAGCATTTTGAGTGAAGTACGCCAGAAACAAAGGCAAACACTATAATGCCTTACCAATATGGACTAATGATGATGTGTAAACTCAGAATTGAATCTTAAAGCATAACCTAACATGCTATATGTGCTCACAGACATAGGGGACTGGTGGTTTGATGAGCTGAGCCCTCTACCACAGGACTTACCTGCCCTTGGGAAGACGGCTGCTGCAAAGGAGAGGCTAGGCCTCCCTATAACTGTGCCTAAGAGCCTCCTCCCAAATGCCTGTATGTTGCTCAGATGTGGCCCTTTCTCTCTAGCTAAGCCAACTTGGCAGGTGAAATCACTGCCCTCCTCTCTACGTGGGATCAGACACTCAGGGAGTGAATCTCCCTGGCAACGTGGAATATGACTCCTGGGGAGGAATGTAGACACAGCATCGTAGGATGGAGAACATCTTCTTGACCAAAAGGGGGAAGTGAAAGGAAATGAAATAAGCTTTAGTGGCAGAGAGATTCCAAAAGGAGCCGAGAGGTCACTCTGGTGGGCACTCTTATGCACAATATAGACAACCCTTTTTAGGTTCTAATGAATTGGGGTAGCTGGTGGAGGATACCTGAAACTATCAAACTACAACCCAGAACCCATGAATATTGAAGATGATTCTATAAAAATGTAGCTGTGACATGTAGCCATATGGACCACACCCCCTTTTGTCTAGTTTATGGATGGAGTAGAAAAATGGGGGAAAGAAAAAAACAAACAAAGGCACCCAGTGTTCTTTTTTACTTTAATTGCTCTTTTTCACTTTAATTATTAGTCTGTTATTTTTGTGTGTGTGGTAATGAAGGTGTCAGGGATTGATTTTGGTGATGAATGCACAACTATGTAATGGTACTGTGAACAATCGAATGTATGATTTGTTTTGCATGACTACATGATATGGGAATATATCTCAATAAAATGAATTTTTTAAAAAAAAAAAAGTACAACCTAACAGGGGAACAATTATTGTAATGGTCCCTAGACTGTGAGCTCTTACAGCAGTCACATCTAGTCCTGAATCGTAATTTCTATCTCCAAACTATGAGATGCTGATACCTTTGTGTATAACCTGACTCGTCTCTGGAACATTGGGTATCTGTGTGACACCTGAAACTCAGAGCTAGAGCTCGGCAGATATGAATGCCAGTATTAACGCATACAGCAACTGTTTAAAAAAAAGAGGTGAAAAAGAGCCCAGACTTCAATTTGAGATATGAATGCAGCAGATCTGGTTAAGACTAAGGCAAACTGGGTCAAAGGGTAAAGGTTGAAACTGACTGTGTGCTAAAACTTCAATTTCCATGTGAGACCAAGGGAAGAGATGTTCATTTGGTGCAGGATCTGTATTTTCTACAGTATAACTTCTATAGTCAGTTCAAACACCACAATTACATGGAACATTGAATAAGAAGTGAGATATGGTAGGTTTGCACACGTTAGAGTGAAACAGCGACACATCCCAAAGTAATTTGGGCAGAAAATAAAAATATACATATGCAGTGTCCCCCTGAGGAACTTGAAAAAAATGCAAAGTGTTGGACTTCCTCACCTGGGTTGCTGCTGTTGTTCTCACAAACACTGAGGACTGGCAATTTGATGCGCCAAGCCCTCAATCATGCGATTGCCCTTATGATGCTCATTACTGCAAAGGAGAGGCTAAACCTGCATATATGCCTAACAGTCTCCCCGAGTACCTCTTTGTTGCTCAGATGTGGCCGTCTCTCTCTAGCTAAGCCACCCTGGCAGGTGATCTCACTGCTCTACCCCCTAGGTGAGACCTAACTCCCAGGGATGTAAATCTCCCTGGCAATGCAGGATGTGACTCCCAAGGATGAATCTGGACGAAGTATTGTGGGTTTGAGAATATCTTCTTGACTAAAAGGGGAATGTGAAATGAAACGAAATAAAGTTTCAGTGGCTGAGAGATTTCAAAAGGAATTGAGAGATCACTCTGGTGGACATTCTTATGCACTATATAGATAACATTTTTTAGGTTTTAATGTATTGGAATAGCTAGAAGTAAATACCTGAAACTATCAAACTCCAACCCAGTAGCCTGGACTCTTGAAGACAACTGTACAACAATGTAGCTTACAAAGAGTAACAGTGTGATTGTAAAAACCTCGTGGATCGCACTCTCTTTATACGGTGTATGGACAGATGAGTAGAAAAATGGGGACAAAAAAACTAAATGAAAAACAGGGTGGGATGGGGGAGATGATTTGGGTGTTCTTTGTTACTTTTATTTTTTATTCTTACTCTGATTCTTTCTGGTGTAAAGAAAATGTTCAAAAATAGATTGGGGTGATGAATGCATAACCATATGATGGTACTGTGAACAGCAGATTGTACACCATGGATGACTATGCTATATGAATTTATTTCAATAAAACTGAAATTAGGAAAAAAAAAAAAAAAACCTCCCTTAGTCTTTCACTTAAATTCTTTCAGAAATGGTTAAAAAAAGAATCCTTCAAAAAAAAAAATCTCAAAGGATCAATTAAATGTTTTAAAATATAGATTAAAATGACAAACCTGTCCATCACGTCCAATCTTTACTGGCTTATGTTCATTCCAAGGATTGGTGAGATGTGCCGACTTAGTGAAAGGTAGTTCACGCCTAAATACAAGACAATACCATTATAATCTTTTGCAGAATTCCGCGGCTTAAATGTGACTAAAATTTAATTTTAACTGGTAGAGCTTATTCTATTATTCTCTATAGATGGTGCCCCATTCAGAAGAGCTCTTATTATGTTCTTCATAGTAGTTTCAAAAAGGTTTACAATACTGTGCTTAAGAGCCTGAGTTTTGGAATCACAACAGTTCTGGGTTTAAATCCTAACTCTCTTAATTTCTCTAAGGCTGAGTTCCTTCACGTTTTAAACGATATGACTACCTACTTCACAACTGTTTTAAGTAGATTTCAAATGGGATGACTTAAGTAAAATGTTTAGCACTGTACCTGCTGCTGTCTACTCAAAAAATTGTAGTCACTATTAACTGATCGACAAATTTAACCTTCATCTGTCTGTAAACACCCAAAGAAAAAAGATGGGTCCCCTAGTACTGGTTCAGGGCTGCTTTCCCAGATTCAAGCTGTCTCCAAATTCAATAAGGTAAAGATACTTTCCACCACCCATGTGATAGCCCTCAAGTTGGAAAATAAAAATGTGTATTTATAAATTCATATATATTTGTGTGTATTAATTATATTGTCAACTTACTTGACAGTACTAAATCCTGGCTCTAATCTCTCTGACACAGTTTCATCAATAAAAATGAGAGTGACAGGAAAAAATGGTCTCACCAAACTTAAAAGATATTCTCTATTTTTATAGTCCTGTATCAACCTAGCACCATGCTTAACACAAAGATGACGTATTACAAACATTAGCTACCTGCCAAGAATAATCAAACATTAATAGCATTCAATAAGATTTTATCTATTTGTACATGAAACAAATAATGCCAAATTAAATTCTTTAAATAATCAATTAATTCTTTAGTTTATTGTATTTACTAACAAATACAACTGCTAGGCCCAGGAACATACAAAGATGACTAAGATTAATAGCAGCTTGCATCCCCAATCTTTTTTCCACAACCATCAGTCAAATAAAAATAAGCACGTAATTATTTCGTAAAAGAATGTGTGCCATAAACCAAATACAGAATTGGATGTGTTTTCTTTGTTTTTAAAACAGGGGTGGGGGCATATTTATTTGAGGAGGAAAGAGAAGTAATCAGAAAATGCTTCCTGGAAAAAGTGGCATATAGGATAAGCCTGAAAGAAAAGTGATCCAGGTAAAGCCATATGTTGAGAAGTAAGGCAGGATTATGTTTGAAGCAAAAAGAAAGGCTTGATGGGGGCAGGGCAAGATGGCGGAGTAGTGAGGTGTAGGTTTTAGTTACTCCTCCAGGGCAGTAGGTTGAAGGCCAGGAACTGTGTGGACCAGACACCGGAGAGCAATTTGACTTTGGGCATACTTTATACAACACTCATGAACATGTGGAACAGCTGAGATCAGCGAAATCTTTAAGTTCTCACAGTCAGGGGACCCATGCCAGTCCCTGCCAGGCTCAGTCCCATGGGAGGAGGGGCCCTTGATGCTGAGAATGAGGAGGGAGAACTGCAGTTGTGGCTCTTATTGAAACCTCTGCTGATCCAAACGCCCAACACAGATTGATTAGACCAGACACCAGAGAATCCGGGAGCAGTCAGCCCAGCGGAGAGGAGATAAGGCTAACATAGCAAAAACAGCAAAAAAAAAAAAAGCCCAAAAATAAAAACAGAGACTTTTTGGAGTTCTGGTGAACATAGACCAGAGAAGGGCAGAGCTCAGAGTCAGGCTCATATGCAAATCCAGTAGAGTTTACTTGTCTGAAGAGCTGGTTTCTCTGCTTCTTTGATTGTTCCTTAATGGCCCTAATCTCCTTGTCTCTTAGTATGTCAACAGCCCACTAGATCAGCAAGGAGTGTCCTTCTTTTTCTTTTTTTCTTTTTCTGAAACAATTACTCTAAGAAGCCCATTACAGAGAGCCTCAAAGACTTACAATTTGGGCCCAGACAAGAGCAGAGCGAAGAGAGCTCTGAGACACAAGGCAATAAGTCCAGTGGCTGAGAAAATTTACTAAACACCATAACTTCCCAAGAAAAGGGGGGAGTCCCCTTACAGCCATCTTCCCGGTGGGCTGGGAATGCTCCCCGGCACCAGTGCCACAGCCCAGAGCTGCCCCAAACAACCCAGTGTGACAGGTAGCGTTTCCAACAACACACGCACACACTACAATATTGGGAGTGGACAACAGCCTTTCCCCCACCCTCAGCTAACTGTCCCGGAGCTGGGAAGGCGAAGCTGTGTGAAAAGGGGGAAATTAACACACCCCATTCAGCCATCCTTTCAGCAGACTGGGAACGCCCGTACACAGCCCTGCAGCCCAGAACTTCCCTTGGGGTACAGTGCTCACCTGTGACGCAGCAGTCGTCCCTCAGCAGAGGACCTAGGAGTGCAAGGCTTGGAACAGGGATGCACTCACAAGTCCCAGGGACCACACACTAATACCAAGGACTTGCGGGTCAGCGACAGAGACAAGACTAAACTGAAGGATTAGGCTATTGCAACAGCTTTAAATCTCCAGGAACACCTGGGAGATTTGACTATTAAAGCCATCCCCCTCCCTAACCACTCAGACACACGCCCCATATGCAGGGCTGGAAACACCAACTACACACAAGCTTGGCGCAATCAATTGGACCCCACAAGACTCACACCCCCACTCACCACAAAGACAAAGTGGGGGAGAACTGGCTTGAGGGGAATAGGTGGCTCGCGGATGCCACCTGCTGGTTAGTTAGAGAAAGTGTACTCCACAAAGCTGTAGATCTGACAAATTAGAGATAAGGGTTTGAATCGGTCTACATATCCTAAAAGAACCCTATCAAATTAAGCAAATGCCAAGAGGCCAAAAACAACAGAAAATTTTGAAGCATACGAAAAAACCAGACGAAATGGATGACCCAAGCCCAAACACCCAAATCAAAAGATCAGAGGAGACACAGTACTTGGATCAATTAATCAAAGAACTAAAGACGAACAACGATAGCATGGTACCGGATATAAAAAGAAAGGCTTACACAAAGGCACAATGAAGAAAGAAAAAGACAAGCAAGTTGGTCAGTGGACAAGGTACATAACCATTTATTCTAACCTTAATTGAATTTTCTGAAGGGTGAACATGAATACTTAAAATTTATAATTTTTTAATACCTCAGAAAAGTTTTGACATTTATAAGAGAAGTATTTCTAGAGGTGAATTAATAAGATGGCAGGCATTGTGGTAATGTGTGTGGTATGGAGGAGGGTATAGGGAATGACAGAAATGCCTATTAGGTAATACTAAAAAGCTTGGGTTCTAGGTCAAATACATATCCTATTTCACATCAAAAATGGTTCAAAGGAGTATGTATTTTTTCCTTTTCAAGATGTCAAAGGTAAAAAGACATTATAATTAGGTAACCAATAATAATTTTACTACCCCAAATTTTGCAACAGATGTTAACAGTATGGATATTAAGATTTGTACTACTACTATCGCTGTATATACTTCAAACAAGGAATCAAATGGCCAAAAGGCAAATGAAGAGGAATATGAAGACTAATTCATAAATTAAGCTAAGCCCACTATCTAAAATTAAGAAAAAAGTAAAATGAATGCTAACAAAACAAGTAACACTGAAAGTAACATCTGCTGCAACCAAACTAAAGATGGATTATTTTCTCTCCTCTTCCCAAAGGAACTTCATCTCCAAATATTTTCCAATGATACCACTAAAGTTTGTAATTATAAAACCTTAGTCTAACAAACTTCTCCTCTGGCTTTTACAGTCACCAGTAATAAAATGTACTATCTCTCTGCTAAAAACAATCTACACCCACCTTGTTTTCCCATAAACTGCCACTAGATTTGTAAATTTTATAACTTCTAAAAATTTTTTTGTAATGAATTAGGTTTACTGAACTTAGAGATGAACCACCTCATAAGGGTAATAACCAACAAAAATAGAAATAGGCTTAAATTGCAAAACATGAAAATAAAATTAAATGTAAAGACGACTGTCCTTAGTCTTAAGGCTGATAAATTGGGCATTAAATAAGAACAGGTTTTATTTTTAAAAACCTTAAGGACAATAGGAATAGGGAGATACCTACAATCTTACCACCCTCCCGTAGTATTCCAGTATTAGGTTATTTTTTCATTTCTTATATGGAGAATCTGTCCATCGTTACATGGTCAACTACTTCTGCATACTACTGCATTCAAAAGACAAACTATGATTTACCAATTTCCTCTTTGAGAGCATTTAGATGGCTTCTAATTTTTCCCTGAAGAAAGTAATCATAAGGTCAGTACTCATTTCTACGCACAGAGCTTTCTGCTAATTAATTAAAAATCAACCTAATCCGCTAATTCTACTATTATCACTGTCCAAATATCTTCTTAGCTCCCCCCTGTCCTAGGTATAAGTTTAACTTCACAGCCTGGCCCTCATTACCATTCATCTTTTGTCTTTTGTTCTTCTCTTTTACTAACCATCTGTTCATTTAAAAAAGGTGGCTCCCCATCCCACCAACACACATCCATTTATCACCACCCCAGTGGTTTCTGTTTCCACACTCTTCCTTTATAGGTAGTAGCTTTGGGCATTGTTGGCTTATAGCAACAATGTTTGGGTGTTGACACCATGTAAGTTCATTTACATATTTGAGCTTTCTATGACTGATTCACTAAGGACATGAAAACAGTGATAATAACTCAGTGTTCAAAATAAGGTTAATTACTTTTCTAATAAACATTTAAATATTGATTTATCCAGTTTTAAAAGATCACAATACCAATTTAGCATGGTTTGCTAACTTCCTTAAAAACACTACTTGTCTATAACTAAATTAGTAACCTCCAAAATTTAGTAACCTCTAAAATTGTTAGCCCAGGTCAAAGAGTAACTACATTCGCAATCCACAGGAACTAAATGATGTGCTAAATCATTAAAATCATAGATGTACCAGCTAACCTTCCAAGCAACTATCCAATTAACAACAAATCTGCTGCCATACCAACAGAGAACAAATGAAATACATAAAACTGTAAAAAAAACCTTTGTCTTTTGCATGGTATAACAGATTATTAAATGTAGTAAACGAAACAAGCTAAGCATATATAATTTTTACTTTAACACTTAAATCTTATGGATCCAAATTGGGCTAAGAATGAGACTGAAAAAGATTAATTTTAATCAAAGAAAATAATAAATCAAAGCTAAACAACTAGTATTTTTACATTCTTCCCAACTGGTAGCCCATTAAAAACAAGGGCACCTTCAATCTATATTAAAGGGTATACTTTACCTACAAATCCAGTCAATTTTAAAGACACCTCCAAGCATTTTAGCATTCATTCCTGCTGGAAGTACCCAGTGTATAGGAGATCCTCCATGATGTGATTCTGAAGAAAGTCTTGCAAACCCTAAGGGAATCAAATCATAACATAATACATAGATGCAAACACTATTAAAGGTTTTTTTTTTTTTAAATATCCAAATTATTTTTATTCTTACCTTGAAATTTTCCACTCTCTCTGACAGAAAATATTAAAATAACACTCCTGGCAGATCTGAATGCAGCATTTAATTTCTTCTCATTGACAGGCAGCGTGGACCATACTCCCTAAACAAATAGCATAAAGATCACAAGTGAAATTAACTGCAAATATTTCATATTTCTGGTTTTATTTCCAAAAGAGTAGAGATACTGATTTTGTTGTGTTTTAAATTCAAATAAGCTATAATGAAGAAAGGTCAAAATAATACAGTAACAATTTACAATAAATAATTTATAAAAAGCTCAGGAAAAATATAGAGAAATGACTGATGTTAACAAAATAATTATAACAACTATTAAAAACAGTTCTTGAGAGTCCAATCACATGAGCCAGCATTCTATAATAAAACCAATGACCTGTAATCATTTTAAAACCACAACCATTTACTGTGGTAAAAATATGCTGTCTGAAAGTGAATCATAACTCATTTAACATGTCTTCCCAAAAAACTATGCCTAATCAAGAACTTAAAAATTATTAGTAAATCCATAAAGTGAAGAATTTCTGTCAAGATTCAAGCATTTCTCAGTTTTTCTAAAGTCCAAATTTTTATGTACCAATGGTATGACTAAAGTGACCTGTTTTTCCTAGAGCCAGAACAGTTATTTATTAATTTCTGAGGCACTGTAATCAATTCATTCATAAATTATTTTAAGATAAAAACATATGGCATAAGAAGATAAGACAGAAGATCTAATTCAGTTCAAACCAATGTGCTCATACAAATTAGGATCTTTTCATTCATAAGTGCTTAATTAATACTGCCTAAATCCACTCCAGCTGAAGAAGAGAATAACAGGCTATTTGTAGTTATTCCTCGACCTAGGTTAGAAATATAGAATTATTAATAATGACAAAAATGTGGTAAGAAAAATGTTTAACTTTAGTTTTAAACTTTCTGAAGTCAGTAGAAACTGTACAGTTACTCATTTTCAATCAAGACTAGAAGGACATGTAGTAATAGTTGGTGTAGGACACAGACGTATTTTTGTAAAAAAAAAAAAAAAAGGTAAGAAGAAAAATTACTATCTTACAATATCCTACAGCAACTGGGCATATCCTTTTTGTAAAGTCTGGGGTGGGCCTTTAAGCTAACTCTTTCCTTTTCTTCATCCAAGTGATCTTACTTCCAAAAATAATAAAAGAAACTCTCCATAAAGGAATGATTTATTTTCAAAAGGATCTCAAGGGATAAAACAAAATGTAAAACAAATATAAATAAAAAAATCATTTAAATTTAAAACGTGTTAACACAATAAACTAGCAACTGAATAAATACAGAAACACCAAAATCAACAAAAATAGATCTTTTACAGTATAAAATTAAATTATATAGTCTTCAACACTGAATATTCTGAATCCTAAAATCATCTATAAAGATTTAACAGAAAATTCAAATTTCCATTAGGTTGCCTAACCAGCCACAAACCAAGTCCTATGTGGCAACATGGCTGTTGATCTTTACAGCTTTAATGAAAATGAAAGTATCTTATGCTACTCAAGATACTACAGTCTACCTTCTTCTCATTTAAAAATTTCAAGATTAGGACAATTTTAACAGAACTGATGCTAATACCTTAGCTTTGGCAAGAGAAACATTCTCATGGTTGTTACTCTTAATGAGGAAAAATCTTGCATCCTGAAGTACATATTTGAGTTTACTGGTTTGATCTAGGATAAAAAAGAAAAGAAAAGAAAAAAAAGAAATCCAAACTGATTAACGAGAGGCCATTATCACACAAAGGGGCGAAACTGTACTACGTGAAGTCAGCCCTCCACAACCCAGCTAAACTTTTAAAACTCACAATCTCCCACTCAACCTGGAAAGCTAAGCCACAGCACATAAAAATGCAAGATTCTACGAGACGACAAACCTAATCTAGTGATGTTCCGATATATCAGACCCATGTTTAAGTACAAAAATGTCTAAAAATTTTACAGAATTCTTTCACCAAATTTTTCCTTTAAAGATTCAAAATAGACCATTGTGCTATTAAGATACATATATATATAATCCCATTATTTGTGCTATTAAGATACATATATATATAATCCCATTATCTGAAACTATAAATTACCCTGAAACCTTTATTGCTATTCTAAAAGCTATGCAGTTAAGAAGAGGACATGGAGCTCTCTAGTTAAGACTACATTATTTTTTTCCTTAGTGTAATATATCGGAACATTACTACATTAAAACAAACTGAATGGAGAACCAACAGGGCAAAATGACTTTCTGCAGCATGCAATGAAAACAATTTCAAATTTAAATGATACCTTTTCGGACAGCACGAACGGAAGATGATAATTTCTCATGCTTCTTTTCTGAACCTGTATTTAGCCAAAGTACATTTGTTCAGATTGAGCTTTAATAGAGATAAGACAAAATTTCTACAGTCTTGTCACATATAATTCTCATTCAAGACAAATTATTCTTCCTGGTGCACCCCCACACACACAAAAAAAATTCTTCTCAATGTGTACGAGTGTTTTGATTTTGGGGTTGTTTGGATTTTTTAAAATATGTATATATATTTGAACAGTTGCCCACTCAGAAAACTAGTCACTGAATCATCATCTTCCAAGAAAAAAAGTGAAAAGTCCACTTAAGCAGTAACAGAACAGGATTAAAATAATAAGAAAAAGCTTAGTTACCTCTAGTATTACACTGAACATGCCAAAATTCAATACTAATGGACATCAACAAGTTCACACTAAACTACAGCCTCCACACATTTTTACAGCAAATTCCACTAGAATCAGTCAGATATGATCAAAATAAAAGTAAAATGAAAATACCTGCATATGATTCTGATGCAGAACTTCCACTTCTATCAAAAACAATTGGAGATATGCCTCTAGCTCTCTTCCTTTCCTTCTTTTTCTCATCTAAAAAGAACCCAAACAAGATTTTTATTTAAAAATTAGGTTGCAGAAACTAATGTAAGTAGTCAAATATATCATTCTGTATCATTTTTGTATAGTCCTTAGGTATCAGTCATTGCTTATCTCCCCTGACCCCTCAATTTTCTCAGAAGGTGTTCTATTTCAAAGACACTTATTTTTCCCACAAAGTTCTATCAAATAAAAAGACTTAGCTTTACCTGAAAAATCAAATACTACTTAACTGCTCTATTGTATGTTTATATGTTAATATGTATTTTTATACATATGTCTTAAATAAGAGGAAAAACAATCTGCAAAGCAAGGCAGTTATACTTTAAATAAAAATTTACTTCATACCTTCTATGCACCAGGCACTACTATTCTAAGTTACAAGCTACCCCATCTTTTTAAAACTATTTTACCACTGCTCATCACAATTCTAACTTTCAATCTATCTTAATTTCTGTAGATGTTTGATGACCCCCAGAACACAAATCTTTTCAGTTAAATACACTATAATAAATTAGCAATTCTCTTCCAGTTGCCAAGAGCTTTGTCTCGATTCCATTCTTCTCAACCATTTCCTCCGACTTAACTGCCTTTATTTTCAAACTCAACTTAAAATTTACCCTCAAATCTTAATGAGAGCTTACATATTTCTTCTGTTAAGTAAGGAATCTTCAGTAGATAAAAGCTTTGGCTTATCTTTCATATAAGGACCTTTCTCATGCTTAATGTGTCATTTTATAAGCATATGTATAAGGATTTAAAATGGAATGAGGTTATTCCATCTGTTTTTGCTATTTTAATTATACTATGTGTACCAGTTTGGACATATTACGTCCCCCACTGGAATCAGAAGCTGAAAGCAACACAACCCAAGAGCAAAGGATCAGCAGACACTAGTCACATGCTTCCCAGTTAACACAGGTGTTCCGGACGCCATCTGCCTTTCTTCAGTGAAGGTATCATCTTGTTGATGCCTTAGTTTGGACACTTAGAACTGGAAATTTGTAACTGAATAAATCCCCTTTATAAAAGCTAATCTATTTCTGGTATTTTGCTTAACAGCAGCATTAGCAAACCGCAACATGAGGCTCCTTTACTCACCCTTACTTACCTTTAATGGGAAGTAAGGAATATGAAGGGAGAAAATACATATGATTACTATGTAAAGCAAAAAAGGAATAATCAATGACCATTCATACAATATCCTACTATGTAAAGACAGCTAACTCTTTAAAATCTTTAAACAAATTATCTCCCTTAATCCTCACAAGTTCATGATAGGTTCTGCCATTATCCTCAGTTACAGATGAGGACACCTAAGCTAAAAGGGGTGGTTAGGCAATTTAGCCAGGTTACACAATTCTTGGGTGGCAGAATCTAGATTCAAATGCAGGTCCTTGGGCCTAAGAGTACAAGCTCTGAGGCTCTATTCTTTCTGGGCGATTAGAAAGATTTTACTACTATTCTTGAAAGGGGATTCTAGGTCTAATCAATTTAAAAATAGAAATCACCAAATACACATTAAGTTCCTCTTCTTTTAGGTTAGGCCTCTTTCCTTTTGTAATTTATTCATAAATTGCTTCTCCATACACTGGAAAAAAAAAAAGGCTTGTAAGTAACCCTGATTTTCCTTAGGGCTGAAGGGAAAGCAGCACATGTTGGTACAATTACAAAGACAAGCCAATTTAAAGCTAGCAACCAAGGGGGAATAATCATATTTCAAATAGCTTGCAACAGAGAAAGGCATTTATCTCCAGCGTTGCTGGCTCTCAATATCAATGTCTGGCTTTCAAAAGCTGTAAAATCTTTAACCTGAGGACAAACATTCAGTAAACAGACTGAAGCCTTTTACCACAGAATGACTGGGAACCTCACCCAAATAGGTAACAAACAGGTTTTGTAGTCAAATGTCAAACTGTTCACAACTCTCTCTTGTTCACTGTTCCTATTTAGTACCTAGCAAGTAGCAGGAATTTGATTCACTCCATCAACCACTATGAGAATAGAAAACAAAATCTTGTTAAAAATTTTTTTTTCATTATTTCTTTCCAAAGTTCTGACTGACATGTTCCTTTTAATGTTTCCTCCTTAGATATTTAGTCACCTGACAAAGCTTTATGGTCCACCATAAAGCTTTATTTACTTATCAATCACCACCATGTGTCACTTTTGTAGGAATTTTCTGAGATTCTAAAGAAAAATAAGGTAAAGAACCTTAACTGGGACCCTTTGTATTTATTTATTTAAACACTGACATCTAATCAAAGAGTTCCAAATCACCTCATTAGGAGTTCCTAATCACCTCGCTTTTCTTTCACATAATATAAAGACACTGCTTCATAAGGAGAAATAATAACTTCCTGCATACTGAATAAGAGTATTGAACACATATTCCACATAAACTTTCAGGAAGGAAAATAAGTATTTCAGATATCGCTTTTTAAACAACAAATCTGTTCTATTAACACAGTAGGCTACCATTCAATTTGAAATGTCTTCTCCACAAAAATACAGCATCAAGTACCTTGCTTCAGTATGGGCATCACCTGGGAACTTGCTGAAAATAAAATTCTCACAAACCCTAAGTATTTAACTGATTTAAACAAGCCAAACACTCAAGTCTGAAAAACACTATTCCTAAGAGAAAGATATTAAAATGAAGATTCCTTTAGTAAAATGTTCTTTTATCCCTATATGTGGTTTCACACATTCTCCACAATAAACGAACATTCATTCATACTGCCAGTGCAGTCCCTCCATTCACAAAAAGCACAAGAGTAGTATCTTTAAGATATCACAAGTTGTACATTAAGCCCAACTACTCATCCATTCAGTTTAATTCTGTAACTTCCTTTAACAACTAATCTAAACTCCCAAACCTGGAACTCCGGTCAGGAAAAGGTTCAAAGCACTTCAGTTGCCAATGACTAGAAGAGCTGGCCATTTGCTGTATCATATAAACTGTAACAATGTGATTCACTAACAATGTACTTATGAATAACAAATTCTGTAATAATGAAACTGTAAATATCCTATATCAAAAGCATAGAAACTTTCTTGTTTTCCAGTATATTTAGTACATACTGCTCCCGTAGCAGATATGATACCATCTTCACATAGGAGCCACTAGAGAGTATAATCATCATTAGAGTGGTCAGGAGTCCTTAAGCACCTTGACTGCTCCTTGCAGCAACCAGCAAATTTCCATCCAAAAGAGAGACCCCTCACCCTGTGATTACAATTACCTACTACCTACTATACCTACATTTTCATCTCATGGATCAGATAGGGATAAAGAGGTAGGAAATGTAGCATTCAGCAATAACCTAAGATGGCTCTCACCCAATACCTCTCTACAAGGATTCTATACTCGGTTATACCCTAGCTCTCTAAAGACCCTCCCTCAAGTCAACCTATAGGCACAGAACTAGAAGAAAAATTTGTGCTCCCAAGAGAAAAAGGCAAAAATAAGTTGTTTTGTTTCTGTTCCCACATGATGGAAATATTGTCACACACAGTGGACCGGTTCCATATGACTGTACTATACTTCAAGTATATCAGTGTTTAAGTAAGCCTTTATCAAAAGGTATAAAAATCTAAGAACTTAGAACATCAAAACCTGAAATACATTTCCTTATAGAGAAACAGATGATAGGACTTATGTTCACTTATAACACAATTTATAGTTGGGTAATGCCTTTACTAAGATACGTAAATCTTATTCAAATGTATTATAACATTCAACAGATTAAAATTAAAGATCATAAGATGGTCAATTACATTAACATCCTCCCCTTCCTTAGAAGTTTTAGAATTCAACTTAAACATGATCAAGAATTAAACCAAATTTATCCTCTGCTCACCAGCACCCCCCACACACACACAAAAAAAAGATTTAAGCAGTACCTGACCCATCTGTTCCTGAACCAGATCTGACAGACCCATCAGTGAAGGAAACAGATTCAGAATCAGAGTCACTGGCCTCACTTCTGGTGTCATAATCATTTCCCTCCTCCTTCTGGTCTCTCTCATCTTGCTCATATTCTTCTTCTTCTTCTTCCTCCTCCTCCTCCTCTTCCTCCTCCTCCTCCTCCTCTCCATCTTCATCCACCTCTTCATCTTCCTCGGGATCCTCTTCTACTTCTTCATCTTCCTCCACCTCTTCTTCCACTCCTTCCTCCTCATTATCAGTGTTATTGCCTTGCTCATCAGAAGAACCACTGCTGCCAGTCTCATGGTCGGAGCCATATTCTTCAGAGTTCACTTCTTCCTTAGAAGACTGGCTGGATCTGCTTGCACGTCTATCCACATCAAGCCCAATTCTCTGATGTTTAAAGAAAAAGGGAATCAGCAGTCATACAACAGACAAGGTCAGGGTGCATAAATAGTTCTAAAAGCCTCAAAAAGAACTGATTTCTGCTTTATATCTGTAATAATATTTACTACCTCGGAACCATCTGGTGTAGGGGATTTGGCCCTCCTTTCAGGATCCCTTTTCCGGAGACAAGTCTTTTCAGGCTGACTCTTGTAAGGTTCTCTGGAGGTACTGCTCGACAAACGGATCTTGCGATCAGCATCTAGACGCTTGTTTCGTTCAGATCTTTGATATTCCTCATTTTTATACTCGGTGACTGACTTTCCTTTTGCACTAACTATCCTTTTGTTATTGCTAACAGATGAGGTCAGTGGCTTTGAAATTAACTGTCTTGAATGAACAGAAGGCTTTTGTCGCTTGGTGTCAGTAGATTCCATCCGGTCACTTTTTCTTTTTGATCCTTAAAAAAATACAATTTTAAAAGGCATAAAAACGTCTGTGGTATTCCATTCGTTTCACAAAGAATTAACATAATAATACACCAGGGGAACAAAAGACAATTTCTTTAAAATGTCTTTGGAAAAGAAAACACAGCTTTAAAATACAGGAATGAACCTACGTATTTGAGAAATTTACCCTAAAATTTCACGCTTAAAAAATAAAAAAGGATTACTCTTATTCATATAGAATAGGGTTTCACAGTGTGTTATGATTGTGCTTTTGGTGTTAATTACTTCAAGGAACCAGTACAAAAGATAAAATCAGAAATTACATTTATTCTATGTATACTACTGTTATTTTAACAAAAATTATAGAATGCTTACATACCTTTTTTTTCATTTTTGTCTTGTTCACTCTCTGGGTTATAGAGTTCATCATCCTGTTCTGGTACTTCAGTCAAAATATCATCTAGAACATTAAGTTCTCCATCTGAAAACAAGCAAATTAAAAATTAACAGGGCCACTGAGGAGGCAGAATGGTATAACCTTTCTGGAGGACAGTGTGGTGGTTCCAGAAGAAACTAATTATGTGGGTGCCATATGGGGTATATACTTGGAAGATATGAGAGCAGAGACATAAATGGACATTTGCACACTGGTGTTTACGGAGCCAGTGTTCATGATTTGCAACGGGTGGAGGTGGCCCAAGGGTACATCAACTGAGGAACAGAATGGTGAACTGTGGTGTATGCATAAAATGGAATACTGAGCAACTACGAGAAGTGAAGCTTTGAGACACGAATGAGGTGAATGGATCCTGTAGACAGCATTTTGAGTGAAGTACGCCAGAAACAAAGGCAAATACTATAGTGCCTCACCAATATGGACTAACTACAATGTGTACTCAGAATTGAATCTTAGAGCACACTTTATCACAGGAATGATTATTTTAATGGTCCCTGGATTGTAGGCTCTTATAGAAGTCACATCTATTCCTGAATTGTAATGGGTATCTCCAAACACTGACATGCTGATCCCTTTGTGTATAACCTGTCTCTGGAACTTTGCTTATCTGCGTGACACCTGAATCTCAGAGCTAGAGCTTGGCAGATATGAATGTTAGTGTTAGTGCATGCAGCAACTGTTAAAAAAAAAAAAAAAAGCTGAAAAAAATGTCCAGACTTCAATTAGAGATACAAAAGAAGCAGATGTGGTTAGGACTAGGGCAAATCGGACCAAAGGGTAAAGGTCGATACTGACAATGTTTTAAAACTTCAACTTCCATGTGAGACGAAGGGAAGAGATGTTTATTTGGTGCAGGATCTAATTTTCTAAACAATTTAACTTGTACAGTCAGTTTGTTCAAACACCATAATTACATGGAACTCTGACTAGGAGGTGAAATCTGGTAGGTTTGTAAGAGGTTAGTGTGAAATAGTGACACATCCCAAAGTAATTTAGGCAGAGAATAAAAATATACATGCAGGGCTTCCCTGAGAAACTGGGGGAAAATGTGCAAGTATTGGATTTCCTCACCTGGATTGTTATTGATGTTCAGGACTGAAGGTTTGGTATGCCGAGCCCTCCATCTTGGGGCTTGCCCTTATGAAGCTCTTTACAGCAAAGGAGAGGCTAATGCTTATAATTGTGCTCAAGAGTCTTCCCGAGTACCTCTTTGTTGCTCAGATGTGGCCTTCTCTCTCTAGCTAAGCCACCTCAGCAGGTGAATTCACTGCCCTCTCCCCTACGTGGGACCTGACTCACAGGTAGTGTAAACCTAGGGCAATGCAGGATATGACTCCCGGGTATGAATCTGGACCTGGCATCATGGGATTGAGAACATCTTCTTGACCAAAAGGGGGATGTGAAATGAAACAAAATAAAGTTTCACTAGCTGAGAGATTTCAAATGAAGTCAAGAGGTCACTCCGGTGGACATTCTTACACACTATATAGATAACACTTTTTAGGTTTTAATGCACTGGAATACCTAGAAGGAAATAGCTGAAACAATCAAACTCCAACCCATCAGCCTTGACTCTTGAAGATGACTGTATAACAATGTAGCTTACCATGGGTTACAGTGTGATTGTGAAAACCTTGTGGATCGCACTCCCTTTATCCAGCGAATGGATGGATGAGAAGAAAAATACGGACAAAAACTAAATGAAAAATAGGGTGGGATGGGGGGAATGATTTAGATGGTCTTTTTTACTTTTACTTCTTATTCTTTCTGGCGTAAGGAAAATGTTTAAAAATAGACTGGTGTGACGAATGCACGACTATATGATGGTACTATAAACAGCTGATTGTACACCATGGATGACTGTATGGTAGATGAATATATCTCAAAAAAACCTGAATTCAACTAAAAAAATTAACAGGAAAAAAATCAGTATTAGTAAACATTTATTTTGGGTTTTCTTTATTTTTATTTCCTTTCTGGAGTAATGACAATGTTCTAAAATTGATCCTGGGGATGTATGCAAAACTATGTAATGATACCGTGAGCCACTGATTGTATACTTTGGATGGTTTCTATGGGGTGTGAATATATATCAATAAAATTAATTTTTAAAAATTAAAGGAAAAATAAGTATTATTAAGTATTTATTTGTGAATGTTTAGTATGTTGAGATTATGGAAGTATAAGAACATAACCCTCAAGAAGCTTACATTTCAGAATCAAGACATAAGATTAATTCATCGAAAACAATACAAAGTAAAGACCTGGTAAGGCCTTATGTCTACAAAGCCAGGAGTACACACCCATGAGTATAAAAGGATAGACTAGAGTGGAAGAAGAAAATGTCAGAACTTTCATATTTTTATTTTATCCCCTAATTTATAATTTTTCTAACTTTTAAATTGTGCACAATAAATGAGAGAGTACACTTCCATAATTTACAAATATATTTACATTTATCAAGGATTGCCACAAGATATTTACTGATTACAAAGAAAAAACTAATAACTTTGCAGTGGAAAAACCTTACTAGCTTTAGCCAAGTAATCAAAGTTAACATCACCAGTTAATGGGACAGATCAACATCCTGGGCTTCCTCAAACAATGTACTAAGACTAGAGCAATGCTTCTGTGACATTCCTATGGAAAACAAAAAATCTGTAACTAATCATGAAGAAACACCAGACAAACAAAAACTAAGGGATATTCCAAATATAACTGCCCCGTACTCTCCAAAAATGTCAATGACATGAAATGCAAAGACTAAGGAACTATTCCAGAATAAAGGAGACAAAAGAGACCTGAAACAGAGCACATAATTTGGGATATAATTAAGAGAAAACTGGTGAAATCTAAATAGGATCTATAGATTACAGCATGTATCAATGTTAATTTCCAGATTTTGACAATATTATGGTTAAGTTAAAAAAAAAAAAAGTCCTTATTTGTAAGGAAAAAAAAATGAAGTGTTTAGGGGTAAAGGGGCAACATGTCTGCAAATGACTGTAACAGTTCAGGAAAAAAGTGTGTGTGCATATATACTACACTTGATCTTAGCCAAAAGGACAAGAAGTGATGTGTGTGCAAGTGTATACACACACAAACACACACACATAGAGAAACACAAATGTGGTAAATGTTAACATTTGGGGAATATGGCTGAAGGTAAAAGAAAATTCTTTGCATTACTTTTGTAATTATTCTGTATACCTGTTATGTCAAAATAAAGTTAAGAGAAAAATTATTGACATGCTACGCAATCACAAAGTTTGGAGACCATTGGTATGGACCATAAAAGTATGGTCCTATAAAGTATAATTAGTTTAGAAGAAAGAACTATGACTATAATGACATATTCAATAACTGCGAAAACTCAGAACTCAGTACTGTCTGCCCCACCTCCTGCAATGCAAAATAAATCTCAGAAATATAAGCAAGTGTTTACCACTTTAAATTGATTTTTTTATAATGCACTAAAGCTAAAATAGTGGACATTACATATTCTATTATCAAAAAATATCTTTTCAAATTTCAGGTGAGGCAAAGGAAAAAGTGTGAAGTCACAAAAACTGATAATGTAGCACAATTATATGTACAGTTCCAGCAAAAACCCAAAGCCCACTTGACACACAGAATTATTAACGTGGGATCTATAAACATGTCAGATGGGAGGATCTGTAACTTTTCTAAAATTATAGGTAAATTATAAATACATATGTGTGTGTGTACATATTTCAAAAAAAAGGGACAACAGTTCTCACTAGCTTCTCAAAGACCCTGTAAGAAAGCCACCACTCAGGTAGACAAAACAAGTAAATGAAAGACAAGTGTTTGGAAGGAGAAAAGAAAGAAGGGCAGTTCATCAGAGAAACCAAAGAAAGTCACTGGTTCAAGAAAAAAATAGGAAACCATTATTAAGATGACAAGAGGTTCCAAAGATGGGAAGAAAACCCTATTTCTGGGAGGTAGAGAAGTACAAACTACAACAGTAAGCAAGGCTGAATGCAGCAAAGGTCAAAGACAACAGTTCTCCCTGATTTAACAAACAAGCACATTTAAGACAATATTGTCAATAGTAAAGAAAAGGACAGAAACAAAAATACAGAAATCTAAGTAGACAACCGAAAAAGAAACAGAAGTACAAAAATTACTACTATTAGAGGCTTGTCAGTGAAAGAAAGGCAAGATACAGAAAGGTAAAGAGGGGAATTTTTATTCTCTCACGATATGGAAGACATGCATGTACAAAGGGGGAAAAATCAGTGATTAAGGAGAACTAAACAGTTAATAGAGGAGATAAGAACAGACACAAAGTTACACGGAAAATGGTAAAGGTAACATATTCCTCTATATTTGGAGACATACACAGATGCTTTTAAGAGTGCTATGGGAAAATGACATAGGCCTGGAATGGCATAGCAACTGATTTCTTTGGGTGATAAGAATGCTTATCTGTACTTTTACTGTTTTTCCAAAATGAATATATACTATATGAATTGTTTTTATTTTTGTTTACTCATTTTTTAAAATGTTATTTTAAAAGCAACATGTGTGAACCAAAAAGGCTGCTCTCATCCTCTGGACTGTTTCTAAGGAGAAAATTCTCTCAAGATCCAATTGATGGCATACACCATTTTTAAACTCTATTCATAAGAAACAAATTAATCTTACAGAGAAAAACCAAGTTTTGCACATGTTTAATGATGCCTGGGTCAAAGCTCTCTAAATAAATGGGTATGGTAGATCTTAACAGAATCAAATACATTTGTAGAAGACAAAAAGAAAAAAAATTGAAATTATCAAACAAAATAGGCAAAATAGGCTACACAAATTTTTTATGAAATTACTAAAGTATTCCAAAGGCTGAACATTTATATTAATTTAAACAGTTTATATGTGGCCTATTTAATATAGAATTAAAATTAAAACTATGTGGATTAATTTAAATCAATCAGAATTAGAAAAATACGCTTAAATCATGGTTTCCCTATTTTAAAAAGCCATTCTTATTTGAGAAGTGCTTTAACAAATTGCATTCATTGAATTTAGAGATTGGCTACAGTTCAGAAAGCATTAAAGACTTGTTAATAATGAATTAAAACATCTGTCAGATTAACACTTATTACTTTAACATATATCATACATACACATCATACTGAAACAAGGCATGTTTTAATCCTCAATTACTTTGCAGATGAAGAAAGAGAAGCTCAAAAGTTCAATAAGTTACCCAAATTCACTTGGCTAGTAACAGAGGGATATTAGTCTAGAGTTCAAACATTCTAACTGTGGAGCTCAATGTGTTGGAGAGCATTCAAAACACGTTTAAACAAAGTGGAAGGAACACAACACAAATTCAAAACATTATGAAAAGGTCGTACACAGTAACAGATTAATTTCAAATTAGTGCACTGGAAAGCTCTGTGCCACAAACATTATAACATTTTAAATTTACCTGAATACTGAAGATCAGCCACAACATCTTCATTTAATGGTTTATACATTTTTATCCATACTACAGTCCATTGACATCAATGGGCTAACGTGTGGTTCTATCACAGTAACATAAATAAGAGGTTGGCAAATTTGACCTGCTGCCTTTTTTTTTGGTATGGCCCACAAGTTAATTTTTTTTTATATTTTAAAACTTTGTATCAAAAAAGCAAAGAATATACAATAGAAACCTTACGTGGCCTGCAAAGACTAAAATATTTACTATCTGGCTATATACAAAAAAGTTCTTTAACCCCTGACATAAATTATAACATTTTAAATTACTTTTCCACATCACTCAAACAACTTATATACTTAATAAAATGATATTGAGGGGAAAAAGACTTAGATTGGGGGTAATAAAATCCAGGTCACCACCAAGTAGCTAGGTATCTCTGGGAAAGTCCATCCTTCTGAGCTCCGGTTTAACTCTGATAAGAAGTTTATTATTTATAATAAAAAGATCAGTGTTTGCAAATGGAAAAAGAGGGCAGTAATTTGAATTTCCCAATGAATTTTTCCATTTACAAGTCATTCCCTTCCACAATCTAATAACCTCTACCCCAAACCTTTTGCAAATGATTAGGCTACATGACCAACTAGCCCAGAAAACAAAACAAAATCCTGTCTTCAATAAAACAAATATATGCATATATTGATTATTGCTGCATAAATGCGACCCCAAAAATTAATCACTTAAAACAATAACAATAATTTTTATTATCATTCATGGCTCTGAGGTTCAACTCGGCTCAACTAGGCTTTGCTCATTGTGCCTGTCATCAGACAGTAGCTAGGAGTGAAATTACCTGAAAGCCTGCTCATACATGTCTGGCTGGTGCCTGAGCTAGTCATTTCTCTCCCTGCTTCCCACCTATGCCACCATGGTGGCTCTCCACCATGGCAGCTTCAGCATTGCTGGACCTATTATATGGTGGTTCAGAGTTCTGCAGGAGCCAAAGACAAAAGGTTTTGTTTTGTTTTGTTTTGTTTTCCTTTTTAATATCCCAAAAGACAAAGTGCCAAGTGGAAGCCCAACAATATTACCATAACATTTTATTTGTAGAGCCAATCACAAAAGCCAAGAGCAGGGGACACAGATTCTACCTGTTCAGTAGAAAGTGTCAAATTCATGGTGGTATATGTTCTTAAAATTATCACATATGATGGCTTCACATATCTGTGAACATAATAAAAGCCAATGAACTGTACACTTTAAATGGGTGAATTTTATAGAATGTGAAATATAGCTCAATAAAGGTGCTAGAAAAATAAAACAACCACATATAGTTTTATTTAATTTTAAGAATTTTAATTATAAATGTAAGGTGTATTTTTAAAAGCCAAAAACTGGTTTATAAAGGTGAATATGAAGTGTATAGTACTTAAGCTGTCTACTTCCTTCACTGTCTACAAAAGGTATATTCTGTATGCATATTTTAATTCATTTTTTCACTTCATGAGCTCATTACAAAGAAAGAAAACATTTCAACTCTCTGAAGTTACTGCTATTAAAGACTATAATTGGCATATCCATTTTGGAAACAATTATCTCTTTAAGAGATATACTATAAAAGTAATCCCTATTCAGTATTTCTGAGATATAGCACTTCACATTAAAAGCTTTTTGGGGGGTAAGTCTATATAAAGAACTTTACAGACTTAAAAAATCATTCTAAAACCTCTAAAATTTTGTGTTACCAAATTAAGAGACACAATGATATGAATTTTTTCACAATATGGCAGCACAACTAAAATGAAACATAAAATGCTTTGTCAAACAGCATTTCCATTCAAAGTCTGAATTCAAGTCCAACCAAAACTTGTACAGCAGCAGCCTGTAGGATGAATCTAGTCCTCAGATGTGTTAGTTTTCAACCCTCCAAAGGTTTAATATAAAAACCCAGACCCTACACTTCTGGGGTTAATTATGAGCCCAAATTCTCACCTGAAAACAACCAGCTGGAACAGTCTTCACAGCCTTCTGTTAAGACAGAGAGGGTAACATATGTGCAGCGTTTGCATGAGACAATCTGGGTTTTGCCCACTGAATCAACACATTTACTACAATGTCCAAACACAGACCCTGCCTGCTTTTCTTTTTTTTAGCATAATACTTAGAATCACCTATTGTAGTAAGCCAAGTTATCTGCCTGATCCTAGAATGTATGAAATTCCCAGCCCAGGAAGACCACCAACCTTAACTCCAGGGACATGAGTGACAAGAAATAACCTGTATCTTAGACACAGTCTTTTTTTGAATCCAGGAGCTTTGGGTCGGAAGATACGAAGTACTATTTACTTAAAGATTCAGCATCAGACTAAGATTTTGAGTTTTTAAAGAAAGAAAACTGGGAAGTTTTTAATAGACTACAAATCTTGTTTACCAACCCAGTTCACCAAAGTATATTATGCCTTTTTAATTCATTCACTATAATTTTAGTAGGATTTGGCAATGGAGCAAAATTTCCTGGTACCTCCCCTTCTATCTTGTAATGTACATTTTACATTACATCAGTCTTCTGAGCTAAGCTTTTTGTCCTGCAAAACTGTCATCCCTCTAAATGAAGTTCAGAAACCTGGATTTCCCATTCCAACCAAACTTCCTGTCTTCTAAAAAACACACAATTAAGGTCTGAAGGATAGCACTTTTAATTTTCTATCCTACTTCTATTATAAGCATAAAATTTCCCTTTTATAATGAAGATGGTAAAATAAATAATTGGTATCTCAATTATAGAATGCTAACTTAAGTGGACCAGGAAAATCAATTTTGTCCTAAGGATTACTATAGTGAGAGCTATAGTATATATACCTACACATATATATATAAATCTAATATATCTGAATGTGTATATAGGTGTATATACATATATATGTGATATGTATGTGTGTGTGTATATATACCTAATGTATTTGAATGTGTATATATATATATATGCACTTATTTACAAACACATATACATCTATGTTACTTGAGAAACTCTCAGCTTTGGATATCCTGTAACAAATTCAGAAAATATCACACAACTAACTAGTCAATTATTAATTAAGTCCAACCTTGTAAATAAATAATTTATTCAAAGTAAGGCATAACTGCCATATTCTAAGGAACTGGTAAATAAGACACATGTACTCCTGGAACTCAAGGAGCTTCCAGTCTGGTATTGAAGAAAATGTGCTACTTCTCAAATGTTAACATTTTGGATAGATTAAACTTATAGAACTGTTCTTCAGAAAGGACTTGGTAAAAGCTTATGAACTGTATTCAAAGTATTTATTTATAATAACAGAAAAGATGTGTATTTCCCCCTCATATAGAAAAACTGCATTAACATTAGTTTACCACCACCAATATTCTAATGTTGTTCAAATCCACTTTTGGGCAAATAATTATCACCAAAATTAGATGGAATTAGCAGTTTGTGCAGTTTTACAAGATTCAGATCCTAGGTATGGAAATTATGAAACATTATAAAAGTTAGCTATCTGTTTATTACACAACTAATGTGCAAGGTAATAATCAAGGAATCTAAACCAAGAGTCTTTTAACTGCTCTGTAATTAATACAATAGCAAACTTCTGCAACTTAAAATCATTCACCTACCAAGATCTTACCAAGATTCGTGGAATCAAAGAAAAGACCTAAGATTTGTGACATATCTAAGATTCTTACAGGGTTTTTCTTTATAATTTCCTTATGTTCTGTAACATTAACAAGGTTGACACAGCAATCAAGATCTCTCAGCTTCCCACTATTCTATTCTGTGTTCAAGTAATTCTGGCTATGATTCCAGATTGTGCCGTTTTTATTTGCTAGTTCTCCCCGAAACCAAGACCAAATCTTTGTCATAAACTATAAACATAAGCACTTATATCAGAATTTTTAAAATAAGTGTTGTTATGCAAATTATTTTTTAAAACTACATAAATTTTTAAAACTATACAAATGTGAGACAAAGAATCCTTTCAAAAGTTGGAAAATTTATCCCAAGTATTACTAATAGATGATATTACTAATTCCCAACAGTTAAAATCTTTGTGCATTTACACATTTTCATCACTAATTCCATTTCTAAACAAAACCTTTAATACATCATCTACTCTTCTTCCTCATTGTCCCTACCCTTTTAGTAGCTTATTAAGTCTTTACATCTTAACAGACAATGAATTTTTGAGAAGTACCGAATTTTACTCATTTTGTATTAGGTTCATCTCACATTACCACCACCACCCATTCCCACACACACTCAATGTTGACTGAATTGATTAGACTAATATTACCTACTTTAGTAAATGACTTTACTACCAGTTAAAAGCAGTTTTTTCCATTTACCTATAGCATGCAATCCTATGTTCACATTCCTTTCGGATTTCTCAAAAAAAGTGGGGGAGTGGGTTTCCTAGGATCTAACTTTAAAATGAAAGCTGAACTGATACAACCTAATCAATGAACTTCTGCAGGATACGGACAGTATCTTAATCACACTGCCACCCACACCTCTCTCTAAGTACTTGTCATTTAGTGCATATAAGTTGAATGAAGGAATAAGCAAGCCTACCATCCAGAATTGCAAAAAGACAACTTCATGAACTACTTTTGGATTTCATGGAAGAAAATAAAGCAAAATAAAACAAAGAAACTAAATAAATTGGAGACAAACTCAAGGTCCCAGGGCTGTCAACTTTCACTTTACCAACAAAGGTTGGTTAAGACACTAAACAACATCTACACATATTCATAATTCATAAAAAGGCACTGACACTTCATTTGTAACGAGGATCAGATCTCTGATAAAATACTATAGTTTCCTCTTTTGAATCCCCAATCTATTATACGAATTTATATCACAAATTTATTTATAATGTATTCATTATATATTTTTTATCTTCTAGTTTAAGTGTAGGAAAGAGAAATAACACAAAAAATACAAGGTAGATATACAAAAGCCTTTCATTGTAAAATCTGACTTGAGGCGAACAAGATAAAAAAAATAATAAAATAAACTAGTGTTTTGTAACGATTCGGCTACAGGAGTATCCAAGCCATGTGTTAGGTAAGAATGAATGGGAGTCAGGAAGCCCAGCAAAGACTTCTATAGTCATACAAGCATGCAGTGGTGCAGGACTGGAGAAGGGTGGCAAAACAGTAAACTGAAGTAAAATAAGGTAGAAAACTGATTTCATGAACTGTTATACGTGGGCAATGGCTTATTAACTCTTTAATCTCATAAATACGTTACTATTCTATTTTATAGGCAAAGAAACTGAGGTTCAGAGAAATTAGGTAATTTGCTCTAGGTCCCAGCTCAATTTGAACCCAGATTTTTCTGTCTCCCACATCCATGTTATTTGGATCATGGGTTATTTTTATTCCTAATAACTAAACAGACTCTCCAAAGAACATCTGAAAGGAGTCCTCACAGATTTCACAAGCGCAAAGAGAACTTAACCATTACTATGGTTTCATAATACTTAGCAGACAAAAAAAAGAAAAGAAAGAAAAAACAGAAAATGGTATTACCCATAACCAGAATGGGAAATCTGGGGGGTTTAGAAGAATCAGTTTTCTTCTGAATATGCACTCGAAGGAAAGTATCTTACATCCAAAAGCGAAAATACAAAACTCAAGGTGCAAGATTACTGCTGTAGAAGGAAATCGGAAATCATCAACAGAGAAACAAATAAGTAAATTAACCATCTTGGACAATCAGATAAAGGAAGATCAAAAAACTACACTTTAAAAACCAGTTGCCATTAAGGTGTATGATCACTGTAGCATTAAGTCTCTTCTGACGTAGGAACCAGAAAAAATAAGGAAATTATTACAGGCTCAAAGCAACTCGACTCTAGGGCCCATTTAACAAACCCGCACCCCAAATTAATTAACCACACAAAAGAATAGATCTGGGAGATACAGGGCAGCAGCTGTGCCACATTTTCATCAATTGTAACTTTTCAAGATTGTCATGGTAATCTTGGGGTCACAAGAGATCCTAAGGCAGTAACTAATTTAGCCCCTTTCCAACGGGTATTGATACAGTAGCTACATTAACATCTTTGGGTTTTGAGATTTCAGTATATAAAATGGTAAGACATTCCATTCTAGCAACAACACTTCTTTCTAAATTTCATTTAAATTTTATCCCTTGAACTCTAAGCTCCACCCATTTGTAAACGGTTCTGCCCTCTTTGACATGTTTCTATCAAGATAGTGACCAGAATTTTTTTTGCCAGGCCTAAATAATGTTTTCCAAAATAAGTATTCGAGGAACGAAACGGGCAATTTTTGCCACTCTAATTAACAGGAACAGCCAGAAATTACTTGTAGATATTTCTAGGGATTAACAACCCACCGGCTCCACTTCCGGGACATGCTCTTAGCATTAGCAGCTTTCAAAATTTTACCTAACAGAAAAGGCTGTTCTGAATCTGTGCATTATATCCACATAATCCTACCATGAAACAAACCTAAGATCCTGCAACGCAAAACGGACACTCGACGTTCCTCTCTCGGCCCCGCCCAGGTCAGCTAAACGAAAAGTGAAGAGCGGAATCTGAATCGAAGAAAAACCCTAGGCGAGACGGGCGTGTTAGGCCATACGAAGACCGAGGACGAAAAAGTAGGCCTGGTCTTTTTAAGGAACCCAGATATTTCGATAGGGGCGACCGGCTCCTGCCCAGGCCGGCTAACCTTCCCAACCCCGGCCCCCGCCCCGCAACAACGACCAAGATCCCACGGCCTCACTCCCGAGCGCCACCTCCACCCCGTCACCTTTCTCCGCACTAACCTTTCTCCTCCCGGCTGTCGGCCGCCATTGCTCCCCTTCTTTTTCCGCTGCCGCCGCCGGCGCCGCTTCGACGCGACCCGCGCGGGCGCCGCAGCCGCGGCAGCAGTAGCACAGGCCTGTCCGTCAGTCCGTCCGCCGGGCTGCGCTCTTCGCACCTTGGCCTCTACTGCTCACCCTTCTCGGCTCGCCCTTTTTCTCTCCGGTTTTTCCCTATCTCCCTTTTCCTTTACTGCCTCCCGCCTCTTGCTGCCTAGACCCAGCGTTCCCGTTGGAGCCTGGAGACCCAAGGGGAAAGAAGAGAGGGGAGGGAAACAGATGGCGGCAGCAGGCGGTGCTAAAATGGAGCCTGCTTCCTGCGTGAAACAATCCCGCTCCCGAAATGCCTTGCGCTGTTTACGCTTCGCTCCTCTCTGGGAGCGTCAGAGTGCGGGGAGGGGCGGGGCAGCGGGACGGGGAATGGGAACGTGGCGTGCCGCCAGCAGTCTTCCCGACGCCGCAGGCCCAGCGCCTTGGAGAGACTGTTGTTTTCCGTGATTAGATCGTGGAAGTTTTAGTCTTCCTGCTGGGGCCTTGTAGACACAGATGTGTGTGGTTTTTCACCTGAAACTACTGGTGGAGACTGGCACTGTAAAATGTGGACCTCTTTTGAAGGCAAAGGTGCTTCCTGTTCCTCCTGATTTAGTTATGGATTTAGGACAAGTCTGGGCCAGCCCCTTTGCAGCCACCACTTCCTACTTTGTACCGGACTTGCTTATGGCGGAGCCCCAGGCAGCGCTGCATGCAGCCAACTCTTGTCACAAAAGCATGCTAGTTTTTGTATTGTTTCTTTTTCTAATTGGGGAAAGGAATTATCGTATTTTAATATAGTTATGTAATTCACATAATAATAAATTTGGTTTAAACAGTTATCGAGGCCCTGGAGTACACAATTAATTTAAACAGACCATCAAGGAATTGAAACTACAGAAATGACCAAAAATGGCGTAACTATGTAATATGGTAAAATCTGTAAGTGAAACTTGTGTAACAAGTTCTTTGCCCAAAGGAATGAAAATACAATTTTGCATTAATGCGGACTGAGTTTAAAAAGAAAGGAAAATTCAAAAGAGAGGTAATATTACGATAA
This sequence comes from Choloepus didactylus, assembly GCF_015220235.1. Taxonomy (NCBI): domain Eukaryota; kingdom Metazoa; phylum Chordata; class Mammalia; order Pilosa; family Megalonychidae; genus Choloepus; species Choloepus didactylus. Next base: position 72,711,401 of record NC_051309.1, on the reverse strand, counting down.
TAAACAAGCTACTGCTATGTTCAGAGGAAGACAGGTAGTCCAGAGTTTGTTGGTATGATGACCAATTTAAAAAATTAAGACCAACACAAAGGCAGTGGGAAGATTTTAAGCAGTGGAAAAATAAGGACAGATTTTTGTCATAGAGCCATCTGGAGGATGGCCTGCAGGAAAAAGAATGAGAGAAGGGAAAACTTAAGTAAGTATAAAACATGCCTATCAGTCAGATGTTGGAGAGCCAAGAGTGAACAGGACAGTAACTCTTATCTTAAGGAATTTTCAATATAATGTAGAAAACAGGCAGGTTATGAAACTATCAAACTACAACCCAGAACCCATGAATCTCGAAGACAGTTGTATAAAAATGTAGCTTATGAGGGGTGACAATGGGATTGGGAAAGCCATAAGGACCAAACACCACTTTGTCTAGTTTATGGATGGATGTGTAGAAAAGTAGGGGAGGGAAACAGACAGACAAAGGTACCCAGTGTTCTTTTTTACTTCAATTGCTCTTTTTCACTCTAATTATTATTCTTGTTATTTTTGTGTGTGTGCTAATGAAGGTGTCAGGGATTGATTTAGGTGATGAATGTACAACTATGTAATGGTACTGTAAACAATCGAAAGTACAATTTGTTTTGTATGACTGCGTGGTATGTGAATATATCTCAATAAAATGATGATTTAAAAAAAAAAAAAGAAAACAGGCAGGTTAAAAGGAAGTTACTCTTCCATGTGAAACCAAGGGAAGAGATGTTCATTTGGTACAGGTTCTATATTTTCTAAACAGTATAACTTCTACAGTTTCTTTAAACACCACAGTTATGTGGAACTTTGAATATGAAGTGAGATACGGTAGGTTTGTATAGGATGGAGTGAAATAGCGACACATCCCAAAGTAATTTGGGCAGAGTATAAATATATATATATATACAGGGCCCCCTGAGGAGCTTGGGGGAAATGCAGAAGTATTGGACTTCCTCACCCGGATTGTTGCTGATATTCTCACAAACATTGAGGACTGGCAATTTGAAGTGCCGAGCCCTCTTGTCATGGAAGTTGCGCTTACAAAGCTCGTTACTGCAAAGGAGAGGCTAAACCTGCGTATGATTGTGCCTAAGAGCCTGCCCCTGAGTACCTTTTTGTTGCTCAGTTGTGGCCCTCTCTCTCTAGCTAAGCCACCTTACACTCCCAGGGGTGTAAATCTCCTTGGTAAAGCAGGATATGACTCCCAGGAATGAATCTGGACCCAGCATTGTGGGATTGAGAACATCTTCTTGGCCAAAAGGGGCATGCGAAATGAAAAGAAATGAAGTTTCAGTGGCTGGGAGATTTCAAATGGAGTCGAGAGATAGCTCTGGTGGACATTCTTATGCACTATATAGAAAACACTTTTTAGGTTTTAAAGTATTGGAATAGCTGGAAGTAAATACCTGAAACTATCAAACTCCAACCCAGTAGCCTGGACTCTTGAAGATGACTGTATAACAATGTAGCTCACAAGGGGTGACAGTGTGTTTGTGAAAACCTTGTGGCTCACACTCCCTTAATCTAGTGTATGGATGGATGAGTAGAAAAATGGAGACAAAAAAACTAAATGAAAAATAGGGTGGGATGGGGGAATGATTTGGGTGTTCTTTGTTACTTTTATTTTTTATTCTTACTCTGATTCTGTCTGGTGTAAGGAAAATGTTCAAAAATAGATTGGGATGATGAAGGCATAACTATGATTTTACTGCGAACAGTTGATTGTACACCATGGATGATTGTATGGTATGTGAATATATTTCAATAAAACTGGATTTAATTTTTTTTAGAAAAAGGAAGTTACTCTGTAATAACTAAAACAAATTGAGTTACTGTGTGCCTGATAGTGTGCTGAGCACTTGGCCAACAATATTTCATTTACTCCTCTAAAAACACTGTTAGATTATATTACATATTTTACGTAATGGAAAGTGGAGTAATTTGAAATGAAAGTTCCCAAGATCACAGGGTTAGTAGTAAGTAGCATAGCATGATAAAGTCTAGGTAGTTTGACTCCAGACCCTGCCTCAATCACTTAACAGAGCCTCCTATAGAGTAAAATCGGATGTTATTAGAACCCAGTCGGAGGTACAACGGAGAGTCAAGGAAGGTGTTCTGGCAGTGAAAATTATACCTAGCTGAAACCTAAAGGACTGTTAATTTCAACTATGTGAAGGGGAGAAAGGACAATGGGATTGGGCAGATGGATGATGACATTCATGATAGAGGAAATGTCAAGTGAAAAAGTCCTAGGTAGTAAAACTGCCCATGGTTCAATTCAGCTTGATATTGAAGGCTTACGTAAGAAAAGGTTGAATAAAGAGTGTTTTATACTTATTTATTTATTCTGTAGTTCTTAAATTCCTATTAAGTTCCAAATATCGTCCTAGTCCCTGGGGTCTCTGTCCTCCAGGAATATAACTTGACATTCTAGTGACAGAGATAAGGCACAAGTAAGCTAATTAATTAAAAATTATGATAGATTCTATGAAAGAAACAAGTAAGGGGCTAATATGGGGTGGGGGTGAGGGGTTCTTTATATAGAAAGACTAGGAAAGGCCTCTCTGAGGAGGTGAGTTGACAATTATACCTAAGGGATGAGAATTAGTCAATAAAAGGTTGAGGTCAGAGTCTGCGAGGTAGGAAACAGCACATACAAAGGTTCTGAGGGAGAAAGAAGCTTTGGTGCAGTCAAGGATCTTAGAAGACCAGTGGACTGGAGCCCAGATAATGTAAGAGGGGGCAAGAAGGCTGAGATAATGTTTGAGAACAGGCCACACCATACTTAGTAAGAACCTAATCAGGATAAAATGAAAGATGAATAAGATCTACAGGAAGACAAAATTGGGAGGTTGAACCTACCAAGTTAGAGGGGGCTGGAAAATACCTTGGGCTTTCTACAGATTCACACCTGTAAAATATAAAAGTAAATCTATACAAGTTCAAGGTTATCACTCCTTAGAGGAAGACAACAGAATCTAGAGTCTCTGAAACATATACACAATATTCAGAATTAAATCAGGCCAGGACCAGGTCATATAACAAAGGTTGCAAACTGGTACCTGCTGACCTAAACATTTCTTTGAGCCAGAACAGTATTTATTTGCTTTTATTGAAATTTAATGCCTTTAGTCATGGCATGCACGTCCCAATGAGGCTTGCCTCTGTCAGGCCCCAGAAAAAGAGTCTAACATATAGAAGGAATGTCTGATCCACGGGCCCTGCTGCTTATCTCATAAATACCAAGTGTGTCATGAACTAAGGGTTGAAGGCTGTTTTAGAAATCCCAGTCACAGTGACACCTAGACTCCAGGGGGCAGACAAGGCAAGATCAGATATGCCTATAAAGATGAATGACCACAAACAAGCCAAAAGGCCTGCTTCCTTCACATAGATAATATAGTGCACATCAAAGAAGAGTAGTGTGTTAGAACCCTAGTTGCTAGATCCCAGAAAGAAAGGAACTAACATGTAGAAAGAGTTTCTAACCCAGAGGCCCCGCAGGTTATCTCACAGAAAACAGGTGCCCCATAAACTAAAGAATGAAGGCTGTTTAAGGCTGTCCCCGCCACAGTGGTGCCCCAACCCCAAAAGGCGGGTAAAAGCAAGATCAGATATTTCTGTAGGACAAACAACTGAAAAGGCCTGCTCTCCCTAGATAGATAATGTAGCTGCTTTTCTGAGAAGAATAATAGGCTAGAATCCTAACAACATATCAGCCTAGAAGTTGACAGACACCCACCCAATCGACGCACAGGATGCACTCAGCAGGCATCCTTCTCCCTCAACACCCTTCCCTCCTCATGTGGGTTTTTCCTTTAAAAAATGCTGCTCTCAGATAGAGGGCTGGAGCCATTTTTTCTTTCTTTCTTTTCTGATGGCTCCCACCTGCTTTCTTCTGCTTTCTTCCTCTAATAAACCTTAAATTCTCTACTTAAACCATGACTCACTACGTTTGTGTGGATTCTTGAATGGCTCTGAACATAACATTTGGTGCCGAAACCCAGGACGGAGGTTTGACTGAGGTTTAAGTTTCCTGGCCCCTCAGGGCAATGGGGCAGCCTCCCAGTCAACTCCATTCCCAGAACAACACAGCCCTTCAGGTTTCCATGCATTCAGTGGCTTGAGTCCATCAACTCAGACCACCTTGATGCAACGCCGGCTCACCCTCATGGCTCTCAAACATCTACAACTAATTCAGCCCTAGGTAGGTAAGTGACGTCTTTCTGCCCAGATCCCCCCTCAGGAATTTTGTTCGATGTCGCGTGGACATCCCGGCCCACCTGAGGGTGGCGCCTCGGCTCGCTTTCACACGATGCCTGGCTTCGTAAGCCTAGGAAACCTGAGTGCTCAGTCAAAACTCTCCGACACTCCGTGAGTGTCTTTCCCCATTGCAGCAGTCAAAGTAACCCGGGGGACGCCTTGGGCAAAAGACTGCACGCATTTCCTGACCCCCAACGGCAAACCAGGGACACCTGCTTTGTTGTTGTGACTGGGTCGTATGGGTCTGGGCTGTATGGGTCTGGGCCGTTAGTCTCACTCAAGCAATGTTTTGGATGGTCTCTGTAAGCCTCTAAAAGAGCAGGGAACCATGGGTCTCCCCACGGGCGATCTCCATAAGCCTCTGACGAGTGTAGCCCCAATTCGTGTCAGCCTCATCCAGGGAAATTGTAAGCCTCTAAAGGAGCAGGAAACCATGAATATCTCTCATGGGCGATCTCTGTAAGCCTCTGACGAGCAAAAATTCCCTAACAAATCACAAGCCTGTCAAATTTCTTAGATAATCATAGGTAATATACAGTCACTTTTCAATAGCTCCAAAGCTAAATTTCCTCCTAAATCTACCTCCTCAGATGTTTAAACTTCAGTTAAAAGGGGAAGTAGAACCAGTACAATTTGGCCACAGTATCCTTTAGAACAACAAAAGCATTGACCAGAAAATGGCACTTTCAATTGGCAAATTCTCACTGAACTTAATAATTTTATTCAGCACAACAACAAGTGGTCTGTAGCTTTTAATCTTAAGCTTTCTAAACTGTTTGCTCCCGGCTATTCTTGGGCCACTCTGTTGTCTCCTACCAAATCCTCCTCCTTCACAAAAAAATTCTTCTAAGTCTTCCACTTTCCTCTCTACAAAAGTCAACCCTGAAAAGCCTTTAAGCAGCTTCTCTTCTTTAACCCTGCAAATCATTCACCTTGTAACTCTTCTCTAACCCCTTCTGCTCCCCTCCCCTCACCATTAACCCCTTCCCCCACTTCTCATCCCATCACCACCACCCCCTCCTTATCTCACCCCACCCGTGCGCAGCCCACTGGCTGCCTGTGCGCCCCTCCCCCATCTCCCTCTCCAGCCCACCTCTCCTGGGCAGGAGAGTGCAGCACAAACCTAAAGTGTGCACACCTGGCGTAACTGGAGGATAAATGAATAAGGCAAGAACTCCTCAATTACTGTCTGCTGCTGTTTTACTATCAACAAACCTACCCCATCCCTAACAATGTTTAGCCTTTGATTTAGAAACACTAAATTTACATCCCAGTGAGCAGCTTCAATGTGTGAATGACCTCCTACTGTGCAGCTGCCCTAGCCTTATCGCACTCCCCTTAACTTCCTCCAACAAAAAGGATATAAAGTTTTCAAAAATAAAAAACAATTTTCTAAGCCACAAGTCACTTACTTAAAAATTTCCCTCTCCCCTAACAAAAAGAAAACTTATTTCTCTATTTAATGAGAGATCAGGCAAGTCTAACTATTTAAAACCATGTTTTCAAATGCCCTAATCCATGTCTTGTGGGCTGTGGAGCTCTCCTCAGCTACCCAGAAATTTTTCCTAGAGTACCGGGACTCAAGTCCAAATGGAAGCACCTGCCGTAAACACCAAACGCATCTAAATTAAGATAGCTTTACAATTGAGACTTTCCCTGTGTTGGGTAAGTGTGTAATTTTTTGTGTATTGTCTTCACTTTACTTTCTTTTGTTTCAATTAGTTTCTTGTGTACTAAAGCTAATTAAGTTAATCCAAAAGTCGTGCATGCAAACTCAGTGAATTTAAATATACCAGCTATATATCTTTCTTAATAATTAGTCTAAATTTACAAAGTATCATTAAAATTGTTAATAAGCTATAGCTGCAGCCAGCTAGCCTTTATGTGTGGTATAGCTAGCTACAGCAAACTGTCTCAAGAAAGACAAAGAAATCTGTAAGTTAAAAGGAAAGTTATAGTTTAAAAAAATATGTGGACTTCCACCTCTGCTTTAATATCAAAACTTCCAAAGCAATTAAATAAAAAATAATAATGTAAATGTGCTAGCCTATCAGTTTTTAAAATTAAAAAGTCAAAAGACCTAGTCAAAAGGGTCCTTGCAAAAACCTAAAATTGCTAAAAAGACATCAAAAGTAACTAATACAATTTAAAAATCAGCAAAAGTGCAAATTATCAAACCAGTGTCATAAAATAATATCCCTAATAAGGAATCTGATAATGACAACTTTGACTCCCTCTCTCTATAAAAAATGTTTTTTTTTTAAATATTTAGTATCATTCTAGCAACTTTAATTTTAGTGGTAATAGCATGTTGTAAAGAATGTTTTTCTAATTAAGGGAAAAAGGCAAGTAGCTTTGTCCTAAATGACTAATTGTTTAAAAATGTAAAAGGACAGCAAATAACACCACTACCAAGAATCCCATATTACTCCCCTATATCCCCCTCTCATATACATTTAGCATTGGCATATTGCCTTTGTTACATTTAATGGAGGTATATTACAATGTTACTGTTGACCATAGACTCCAGTTTGCTTTGATTATGTTTTTTCCTGAATACCATCCCTTTTTCAAATTTCTACATGGTTGACATTCATTTGCTTTCCCACATGCAAAAACATTTTTATATTTGTATATTTAGTAACAGTCATTGGCCACTCCAGTTTTTGCCACGTTATACAGTCCCAGTCTTTATCATGTATCTTTACCTCTGGTGTCATACATTTTCCTATCCCACCTCTTTTAGCTTTACTCACAGACATCTTTGTTCAGTGTACTTACAATACTGTGCTACCATCACACAGTATTATGCTATCTATTTCTGGATCTGTGCAATCAATCCTAAACATTCTGTAGTCCTTCAGCATCAAATGGCTGATCTCTGCCCTCTTTCTATCTCCTGGTCACCTGTGTTGTCAGCTTTTAACTCCCAAAGTTTGTTCATTAATGTCTGTTCATATTAGTGAGACCATACAGAATCTGTCCTTTTGTTTCTGGCTAACTTCACTCAACATAATGTCCCCAAGGTTCATCCACATTATTACATGATCCATGTCTTTGTTCTGTCTTACAGCTGTATAAATATTCCATCATGTGTATATACCACAGTTTGTTTATCCACTCATCCTTTGATGGAAATTTGGGCTGTTTCCATCTCTTGGCAATTGTGAATAATGCTGCAATAAACATTGGTTTACAAATTTGCTGTCCTTAGTAGTATATTGTATTGTATGACATGTTATTTTTCTTTTTATCATTTTTTCTTATTGCTAAAAAAAAAAAAAAACAATTTTTTTTGTAGTAATCAATATGTTCAAGTGCTGATTGTGGTGATAAATGTACAACTTTATGATGATATCATGAACAACTGATTGTATACTGTGGATAAATGTATGGTATGTGAATATAACTCTATAAAATTGTAGGAAAAAATATATATAGGAGTAAAAGTGTTGGAGAAAACATGGTGAGAGGGATGATGCCTCACCAATATGAACTAACTACAATGTGTAAACTCAGAATTGAATCTTAGAACATAGCCTAACGTGGACACAATAATTGTAATAGTCCCTAGATTGTAAGCTCTTACAGCAGTTAACTCTATCCCTGAATTGTAAGGCCTATCTCTAAACTTTGAGATGCTGATCCCCTAGCGTATAACCTGATTGGTCTCTGGAACAATGCATATCTCTGAGACATCTGAAACTCAGAGCTAGAGCTCGGCAGATATGAATGTCAGTATTAGTGCATACAGCCACTGTCAAAAAAAAAAAAAAAAAAAAAAAAAGCTGAAAAAGAGCCCAGACTTCAATTAGTGATATGAATGAAGCAGGTCTGGTTAAGACCAGGGCAAGCCAGGCCAAAGGATAAAGGTTGAAACTGATTGTGTTTTAAAACTTCAACTTTCATATGAGACCAAGGGAACAGATATCTATTTGGTACAGGATCTAAATTTTCTAAATGGTACAACTCTACAGTCAATTTGTTCAAACATCACAATTGCATGGAACTTTGACTAGGAAGTGAGATACAGTAGGTTAGTATAGGCTGGAGTGAAATAGTGACACATCCTAGAGCAATTTGGACAGATAATAAAAAATATATTTACAGCCTCCCCCTCCCCAGCCCCGAGGATCTGGGGGAAGGTGCACATGTGTTGGACATCCTCACCTGGACTGGTGTTGATGTTGTCACAAACATTGGGACTGGCGGTTTGATGTACTGAGCTCTCGAGCATGGGACTTGCCCTTATGAAGCTCATTACCACAAAGGAGAGTCTAAAGTTGTATGTAATGGTGCCTAAGAGTCTCCCCCTGAGTACCTCTTTGTTGCTCAGATGTGGCCCTCTTTCTCTCTAACTGAGCCATCTCAACAGGTGAACTCGCTGCCCTCCCCCCTACGTGGGACCCGACTCCCAGGGGTGTAAATCTCCCTGGCAACGCAGAGTATGACTCCCGGGGATGAATGTGGATCTGGCATCATGGGACTGAGAGTATCTTCTTGACCAAAAGGGGGATGCAAAATGAGATGAAATAGTTTCAGTGGCTGAGAGATTTCAAATGGGGTCGAGAGGTCACTCTGGTGGACATTCTTATGCACTATATAGATAACACCTCTTAAGTTTTAATGTATTGGAATAGCTAGAAGTAAATACCTGAAACTACCAAACTCCAACCCAGCAGTCTGGACTCCTGAAGACAATTATATAATAATGTAGATTACAAGGGGTGACAGTGTGATTGTGAAGACCTTGTGGATCACACCCCCTTTATCTAGTGTATGGATGAGTGGAGGAATGGGGATAAAAACTAAAGGACAAATGGGGTGGGATGGGGGGATGATTTGGGTGTTCTTTTTTCACTTTTATTTTTTATTCTTGTTCTGGTTCTTTCTGATGTAAGGAAAATGTTCAGAGATAGATTGTGGTGATGAACGCATTACTATGCTATCATACTGTGGACTGTGGATTGTATATCATGGATGATTGTATGGTGTGTGAATGTATTTCAATAAAACTGAATTTAATAAAAAAAATGTAAAAGAAAGCATGGAAGGATACGAATGTGGGATAAAGCTTAGATAAATACTGAAAGTTGTAAAAGGTTTGTAGAGTGGAAAATTTATTTCTGTAATCAAGGTTAAAAGATAAGTACAGAAAGCTGTAAAAAGTTTGTAAAAACAACTATTTCTGTGGTCAAAGTTAAAAAAATGGTAAAAACTAGTAATAACACTGCTTAACAACAAAACCTCAAAACTAAAAGAAAAAATGGTTTTATAAAACAAAATAGCATTAAATATTTTAACCACCACCCAAAGCAGTAATATGCAATGTTGTATGTGCCTAATAATTCACAAAATATAAACATTCCTCACCATACTGCAAGCTCCTCACATTAAGGTCTCCTGCTGTTTTTACTAAGAAAAAGTTTCCTTAAATTATTGGGGTGTTATTTCTTAATAAAAGGTTGTAGAAGTGTTTTTCAGAGTAATCAGTGTAGGATGCGAAGAGTCTCTTTTATCAAAATAATTTCTTGTACTTTATGTTAGCATTATTATGTTTATTTAAATTCTTGTATTAGGCACTCTCTGCTTTGAAATTATTGTCTGTCCCTATACTCTTATTTAAATGGGAGATTACTTAATGAAACCCAAACTGGCTAAATGATGACCTAATAAAGCTCAGGCCTTTTCCAATAGAAACCATAGGTTTAAAGTGTAACAAATGAACCTGTAACATGAGCACAAAGTCCCTTTAGCAGCCTTGTTTAGCCAGTAAATAAAACTATGTTTACTCATTTTATATTAAATAAAACTTTGTAAATGTATAAAAATATTATTTGTTTTCTAAGCTAGCCATGCCTCAAATAAATATATCCATCAATTACTTAATAATCACTGTAATAAACCTGGAATATATAAAGAAAACAATATCTTCACTTCAACTTGTCATCAAACCTCAAATATTTAACAGTATTAACACACTACATTAAAAAAAAATAATAAGAAAATACTTTGCTAAATAATTAATTAAATTAGAAAAACTTCTCCTTGTAATCACAAAGCAGAAGCTTTAACCCATATCCTCCTAATATGTCCCAAACCTACCAAGGAAGCTGCCTTAAAGCACATAAAAAGGTGGACATAATAACAAAATCCTCTCAAATACTCTAATTTAATAATTGCTATACAAAATTATAAAGCTTATTTGTAACTGCAACCTTGCACAGTAATATAGTAATCAACATATTCATAAAGCCAATATGGTATAAAAATTTTAACAAAACTAAAAAAACGAAATACTTTCATGAATTTCAAAATTCATGCCAAGTTAAATCATTGCGTGCATTTTTTAAGAGAAACAATGTAACACCTATACATTCCATTAATCCTTGCCAATAATTGTTTATTACTATTTCAAGATGCATTAACTAAAGTGTTTTAATTATTTAGCAATATTCTAACAAGTTTAAACCTGTATTTTTTAGTAAAATGCTATAAAATGTTTTCCTCAATAATCACTGTAAAAGGCAAAATAATTAAACTCATGTAATATAAGTTGCAGAAGAAACATTTAGACAATGTTATAAGAATTAAAAACTTCTAACCTTCTTTTAGTTACTGATGTGTATAACATCAAACCACAATATAATACTGCTAGTTATAATTTCAGTTATTTTTAAAGTGTTATTTGTCACAAAAACAGCCAAATTTCCTTGTAAGTTACATTGTTTTACTCTAATGCTTCTCTGAAAGTGTTTGCAGTTAGCTACAAGTCAAAGCTTCATCTTCAACAACAAAGAAACACCTTTATAAAGAAGCAAGGCGAGTATATAAATTATGTTCTACCCATTATCTAACATAACCCTACTAAAAATGTAAAGAAAAATTAGACCTCTATTTTAATGAAAGTGCTTGCATGTTTAAACCAAGCTCCTAGTACCATGCCTGCATGCTCTCTCCCCATCAGAGTTATTGGTAAAACCCATTTCTGTAGTCACTAAAACTGTAAGTGTCAACTACATCACATGAACATGCTCCAGAAGTAAATGGACACATGCTGTTACTGAAAACACCTTTTACTACAGACACCTCTGCCTCTGCCTGCCAGAAAAGACTCAGTCACTTAAACTTTTTGGTGAACATTGTCTCCAGACTAGCTCTGCTGCATGGTGCCACAGGATTCTGTGGAACAACCAATGAAACCCTGGAACCCACCGTCCTGTTTCCCAGAGGACCAATGACGCTGCACTACAACTGTACAATAAGATACCTCCTGGAGCTGTAATTGCCAGTGTGATGTGGTTGAAACTTAAAAACATAATTAACACTAAGTCCTGCTTTATGAGGGGACAGAATGTATGGTATTATAAACTTAACACCTAATGCAGCTCAGGAAAAACTTAAGCATTCATTAGCATTCAGTGCTGCACATATATATCAAATAAATATAACAATGTCTCTTCAATAGTAAATCATATGCAAAATAATAATGTTAAAATTATAGTAAACTAAATGCATTTACTAAGTGGTTAATGAATTTGCCATAAAATAGAAAATGGCCCTTATTACCATAGTTTATGTTCTGCTTGTCACTTGTTTGTCTTAATTATTGTCTATATTATATGTATAAGTTTATGTCCAAAGCATCTTCCAGATTAATGTAAGAACCTATTAACCCTTGCTCAGCAAAAAGCAATTACAAGAAAAACTTCCACCCACTTCCCCCTTTATAGAAGATGCTTACAAGATACCATTCCTTAAAAATAAGAAAATGTCTCATAAAAAGAAGAAATTTAATTGCTGAGTAAGTCTAAGTAAGAAATATTCAATAAAACTTTCTCTCAAATTTTCATTCTTTTCTATGCAATATTCAATAAAACTTTCTCTCAGTTTTTCTTTCATTCTTCTCCATACCTCTACAAGCTATTCTACTCCCCCTTACTGGGCCATTAATTATCATTATATTAATTTTTCTTTTTGCTCCTTGTCTCTTAAAATGTCTAATTAAATTTATCAACAGGTCAATAGCAGCTGTAACCCACATGCTTCTACTGCAGCAGAAATTTGAAAACCTGCTCCTGCCACAACAGAAGCCTCACTACCAACCAGTTCCATCAGAAGATATTTAAGCATCAATTTAATAATGCTAAAGCTTAGTTTGAGGCAACTATCCCCAACTATGCCCCCATGCAGCTGGAAGTAGCCAAAGAAAGAACGACACCCCAGTCCCCTGCAAAGGTTGCCTCAAGCTAAGTTAAAGCCTTAACCCTAATACAACCTGAAACCCCTGCCAATTTTATTAAAAGCAAAAAGCAGGAATGTTAGATCCCAGAAAGAAAGGAACTAACATGTAGAAAGAGTTTCTAACCCAGAGGCCCCGCAGGTTATCTCACAGAAAACAGGTGCCCCATAAACTAAAGAATGAAGGCTGTTTAAGGCTGTCCCCACCACAGTGGTGCCCCAACCCCAAAAAGCAGGTAAAAGCAAGATCAGATATTTCTGTAGGACAAACAACTGAAAAGGCCTGCTCTCCCTAGATAGATAATGTAGCTGCTTTTATGAGAAGAATAATGGGCTAGAATCCTAACAACCTATCAGCCTAGAAGTTGACAGACACCCACCCAATAGAGGCACAGGATGCACTCAGCAGGCACCCTTCTCCCCCAACACCCTTCCCTCCCCACGTGGGTTTTTCCTTTAAAAATGCTGCTCTCAGATAGAAGGCTGGAGCCATTTTTCCTTTCTTTCTTTTCTGATGGCTCCCACCTGCTTTCTTCTGCTTTCTTCCTCTAATAAACCTTAAATTCTCTACTACAACCATGACTCGCTGCATTTGTGTGGATTCTTGAATGGCTCTGAACCTAACACTAGTAACCAGTCAGCAGAAACTGATAAGCACTCACCCAATCGAGGCCCAGAACACACTCAGCAGGACCTTCCCCCACCCCAATACCCAACATGGGTTTTTCCTTTAAGAAATGCTGCTCTCAGAAAGAGGGCCAGAGCCATTTTTCCTTTCTTTCTTTTCTGATGGCTCCCACCTGCTGTCTTCTGCTTTCTTCCTCTAATAAACCTTAAGCTCTCTACTTAAACCATGACTCGCTGCATTTGTGTGGATTCTTGAACGGCTCTGAACCTAACAGCCTCCACCACCTCTCCCAATTACCTTAGCCCTGGCCCACATTACTGTTTGAAGTGTATATCTTTCAGGTGTGTGGATTCAGAAAAAAAAATTTTGGTAGTTGGATTCTATTACCTTAGGAAGACTATATAGAATGAGGCATGAAAGAGACTCAGTCCAGAGTCTTACAAAATATCAATATTTTAAGGGAAGACAATTGTACAATATGCCTACAATATCATACCAGAAAGCAAGAAATCAAAGGATAATAGGATCCCATCAAAATAACTCGGGAGAGAAGCTAACTAAAGAGGCTCCCACTGGCCAAATATGAGACATTTCAAGCAACTAACAAAGAAAAAACTCCACTGGATTATAATATATCCAATATGTTTAAATCCATGAATTCTTAATAGCTCAAAAAAATGTATCAACCCCTGTTGGATGAGACTGATTATTCTTTTGAAAACTGATAAATGAAAAGATATCATCATTTATCCTGTCTTTCCAAATAGAGCTACACCTCCGGGTTACCAAGCAAGTAGTTGATGGGAAGTTACTCTTTATGGAACTATTTTCAGCAGAAACATGAAGAAGCAATGATAAAATTAGGGTATCACCAATTTACAATCAACAGGAAGATAATCAGATGTTATGTGCCTCCTAACACATTGTATATAACATTATCTATGAAGTAATTTGACCAAAAAATATAACCTGGATCTCATCAACACTCACAATCAGTAGTTTGCAACCAGGGGTGATACTGACGTTCAGCAACATTTAGAGAAAAGTTTGGTTGTACTACTGCAATGCAGAGGAAAACCCTCCCTCCTCCCCCAACAAAGAATTATCTAGCCTAGATGTCAATAGTGCCAGAACTCTGGGAAACCATGCTCTAGGGCATATGCAGAGAACAGATGAGTACACTAACACATCTCACACAAATGCCATTAACAAAATCCAGACAATAGAAGACTCTTCAGGCAAACAAGTGACTTAAAAAATAAATTACAAGAAAAATGGAAAGGATGTAATCTATACATTAAAATAAACCGGCAAAAAAATAAATAGGCAAAAACAGGCAAATATATAAACCAACTGCAGTACATGGACCTTATTTGGATCCTGATTTGAATACATGCACACACACACACTGATACACACATTCACACATATACCTATCAGCAAAATTTGAATACAAGTGAATATCTAATGTTTTTAAGGAATTGTTAATAGTTTTAGCTGTAATAACAGTTAAGTTTTAAGAAAGAGTTCTATGTATTTCAGGATATTAGTTTTTCTTGTTTCTTTGTTTAATTTTATCTGGAAATGTTTTTTTTTATTGTTTGATAAAGTTAATAATAAAGAGTTCTTATATTTTTATGATACATTCTGAAATATTTGCAGATGAAATGATATGGTGTCTGAGATTTCCTTCAAAATAAGCTAGTAGAGGGCCAGGGGATGCAGGTGGGGGTATAGATGAAATGAGTCTGCTTATGAGTTGATAATTGTTGAAGATGGATGATACATTCAAGGATGTATATTATACCTTCCTTCTACTTTTTTTCTTTTATGTTGGAGATTTCCTTCAATAATTTTTAAAGAAAATGAGAATGAGAGAAACCAGCCAAGAAAACTGAGGAGATATCAAGATGCCAATTTCCCTATTGCATATTAATCCTATCAGAACCAAGTAATAATTAAAAATAATTTTTAAGTTAAATGAAATTCTAAGTTTAAATCTTTGTTAGTAAAAAAAGGTTATGAGTTTCAGAAATGGATAGCACCATACTGTGTAATGGTAACACAATATTATAACTGTAATTAACAAAGCTGAGTGTGAGTATGGTTGAAAGAAAAAGATGAGGGTCGTGTAGGTCACCAGAAAGAAAGCTAGTGAATAAAAACTGGGACTATATAACTTAGTGAAACCTAGAATGAACAATGATGGTGGTTAATTGTACAAATACAAGAAAGAGTTTACATGAACTAGAACAAATGTATGTCACTATGGCAGCCCAATGCCCAGGACCCCTCCTAAAAGCCTGTAACAAACCTGCTTTAGCCAAGCACAAAGGTCAAGAAAGTAAACAATCTCCCTGGAGGGGGAAGAATGTAAATTACAGATGTGAAAAATGGTATTGATTGTATCTTAAACACCAACCTTAGTGAAACATCAGGTCTTAGGCCCCTTTAATGATTATACTAGAGACCTGATGTCCTCATAGCATATGAAATGTCAGTTCTGAAATCATATATTGCCTCATGCATTTCTCTTCCCTTTGGGGACTGCTAATGTCCAGCTGGCAATCACCAGAAAACCAATTCTGTTTGTGAGACCCAATAAACCCATGTCTGCTTCTGCACCTGGTGTGGTTTTTGGTCTAGCAGTCACACCCTCCTGGGTTCTGTGTAAGCTTGGTCTGTACCTGAACAGTCACTATTACAAGGTGTTAATAATGGGGTGGTATGTGGGAAAAAATGCAATCAATGCAACCCAAGGTCTATAGTTAACAGTACATTGTAATATCCTTTCATTAATTGTAGCCAAGACTAAATGTCAATAAGAGGGGGACATGTAAGGGAGGGAGGGATATGGGATTTTTACTTTCTTTTCAGAAGAAATGGGAATGTTATCATATATGACAGCTGGGTAAGTAGAAACTATTCAATATAATTCTTTAGCTGGAAAATGGTTAGTATAGTCTTCAATAGCCAATAGAGGGGAAAAAAACTTTATTAAGATCACTTCACTCAAGCAGCTTTAAGTTATTCTGACCATGAAAAGCCCTTGTTAAAATAATTTGCTGTTGCTCTAATCTCAACAACAAAAACTTATTCTCTGCTCCCAGGAACTTTCCCAGCATGGCCTGCAGTAAGATATGAGGGATGTAACCATATGGTCTCCTAATCAGGACCTTGAAAAACAAGCCTGAGTGAGGGGAGAACCTGAAGATAACAAGGAAGTGCTGACCAAACAGCTTTCTCTCTTCTATTTTCTTTTTCCTTTCTGCTTTCTTCTGGCTTCTAGCCATTTCTTTGTCTGTTTGGGGTTATAAAAGCCCAAATAATTCTTCTCACTCTGAACTGTCTTGGAAAGCTTTTTCTTTCCTCCAGTTCCTTGTTGCTGCATCTTCAATAAACAGCCCTTCTCACCAAAGCAAAGAGACCTGTTTCTCTGATGCAGGATCAGGTGGGCCTGACTATTTAGAACTGGGTTTTCTACCGGTAACAATTGGCGACCACAAAGGGACACCTGCTGCTTTTAGTGCAGCCCTGATTCATGTCCCATTGGCTCTGTGCTTAGCAGCTGCCCAGGAACTTTTCCTGGAGGACCAGGACTGGAGGGGCCAGGTGGAGATGCCTGCCACAGATGGACACCAGTAGCATCTGGGTGAAGGTGACTTTGCAATTGAGACTTTCTCTGTGCTGGATAAGTGTGTGATCTTTTGTTTGTGTTCATTTTGCTTTCTTTTGTTTCAATTAGTCTATTGTGTAATAAGGCTAATTGAGTTGATCCAGGGGTCATGCATGCAGACTCGGTGGATTTGAGCCCCACTATCTGTGACCCCAGATTTGTGGTTCTCCTTTTGAATTTTGTGCAGTTTGCACAGTTTGCATTTGTGTGGGGAACCAGTTGTTTTTGAGGAGCTCCTAGTCTGATGTTCTGTCGTTGTGATTTCTGTTGGTATTGCTCAGCCATGGGAAACTCTCAAAGTGTACCAGCTACATCTCCCTTGGGAAATATTCTTAATAATTGGTCTAGATTTGGAAAGTGTTATTTAAAAAAAAGTTAGCACATTATTGCAACTCTGTGTGGCCACAATATAAGGTAAGTAAAGAGGCAGAATGACCAGAAGATGGGATTCTGACTTTCAGGTAATTATCCAATTAAAAATGTATTACAACAAGCATGAAATTTGATAAAAATAAAAAATGAATGGCTGCTGCAGTCAGCTGGACATTATGTGTGGTATGACTAGTTATAGCAGACTGTCTCAAGAAAGAGAAATCTGCAAGTAAAAGGTAAAGTTACAGTTAGAAAAAAAATATGCAGACTTCTACCTCTGCTTTAATATTAGGCCTTCCAGAGCAACTAGATAAGAGAAATAATGATACAGATGTGCTGGTCTGTCAGTTTTTAAAATTAGGAAGTCAAGATGGGTCCTGGCCAAAAGGATCCTTGCAAAAACCTGAAATTGCTGGGAGGACATCAAAAATAACTAATACAATTTAAAAATCAGCAAAGGTGCAAATTGTCAAATGAGTGTTGCAGGATAATCTCTCTACTGAGGAATATGATAATGAGAACTTTGACTCCCTGTCTCTATAGAGATCAGACAGCTGAGGAGCCCTGTTGCTCTCATATACCAACTAATAATATTTGTTCTGATGGTGAAGAACCAGTTATTCCTTCTGACATAGAAGCATATTTAACAGAATTTCACCCCAAAACTCTCAAGAACAATTTCCAAATAATAGAAAGTAAAAAGTCTTGCTATAATAACTGGGACAAATGATTCATATCCTTCAAGACCTATATTAGAAGTTTGTACTTCAGGAGAACCTAAACAGTTGAAAACTGAATATTTTCAGAAAAGCCAAAAGCCCCCCTTAACCTTATTAATAAAGAGAACATGTAACCATCTTGTCCTCTGTGGAAAAAAAAAAAAAAGAAAAGAAAAGAAAACAGAATAGGGCTGTAGCTGTTATTTTAATCATAAATAAATCATGAGTAACGTAACAAGGCTAAATATGGTCTTAAATGTATACTTATCAACATGATGCAATGGTTAAACTAATTATAACATGAAACTTAAAAACTATACTGATAAGTTAAATATAAGCAAAAATAATCTCTCTTCTAAATTTTAGTTTTTATATAAGTAAAAGGTGCATTATATTGCTCTTACAGAAGTCATTACCTAAGCTATAGAAATATTTTCAATAAAGTTTTGCAGACATTCAAGGTTAAGTTTGATCTCTGATAACACTGTGATTACCCTCCTTTATTTTTAACTCACCGGTGGTTCACCACCTGTGTTTCATCACTCATGGTTCAAACATATAGAATATGACTTAAATTAAATGTACCCTAAATCAAGGCTCTATAAATACTCTACAACTTAGGAGGGGTCTTCTAATATATCCACCTACATCCCAAAGGGAGAGAAGTCCCTAGGCTTGATAATGTATCAATTTATTTTTGCATTGTAAACTTGTTCCTTTTACCTTAAGTGCTCCTTCAGTGATCTGTTAAATTTGAATTCTTGTATTAAGCACTCTTTACTTTTAAATTATTATCTGTCCCTGTACTCTTATTTGGATGGGAGGTTACTTAATGAAACCCAAACTGGCTTAACCATGATCTGATAAGGCTCTGGCCTTTTCTAATGGAAACATAGGTTTGAGGTGTTAAAAACAAACAAACAAATGAACAAAAAAAGCCATGACACTAGCACAAAGTTCCTTTTAACAGCTTTGTTTGACCAGTAAATAAAACTACGGTTACTCATTTCATATTAGATGAAACTTTGTGAATGCACAAAAATATTATTTGTTTTCTAAGCTATCCATGCCTCAAATAGATGTATCCATCAATTACTTGGTAATCACTGTGGTAAACCTAGAGTATATGGAGAAAATCTAGTGTCTTCACTTCAACATGTCATCAAACCTCAAGTATTTAACAGTATTAAGTTGGCACACTACATTAAAAAAATGATGAGAATACTTTGCCAGGTAACTAATTAAATTGGGAGAACTTCTGGTAACCACAAAGCAAAGGCTTTAGCCCATATCCTCCTAATATGTCCCACACCTGCTGAGGAAGCTGCCTTATGATACATAAAAAGGTGGGCATAGAAGAGCAGCCATGGGATGGCAAATAACAAAAATATTAAAAATCCCTCTCAAATACTCTGATTTAACAATTGCTATACAAGATTGTAAAGCTTATTCATGGCTTCACCCTTGTTCAGTAATATAGTAATAGACATATACATAGAGCCAATATGTCTGTAAAGAATTTAACAAAACTAAGAAAATAAAATACTTTCATGAATTTCAAAATTCATGCAAAGTTAAATCAGTGTGTGTTTTTTAGGAGGAACAATGTAACACCTATATATTCCATTAATCCTTGCCAAAATATTGTTTATTACTGTTTCAGGATGCATTAACTAAAGTGTTTTAATTCTTTAGCAATATTCTAACAAGTTTAAATCTAATGGTAACTGTATATTGTAAGATGTTTGCTTAAAAACAATTTCCAAAATCATTTTGGTAACTTTTAATATGAAATATATTAAAAAAATGTTCTTTTATTAAAAAAAATTTTACCTGGATTATTAAGGTATTATTTCTTATGAGAGGTTATAAGAATGTTTTCCTGATTAATCAATGTAAAGGCAGAAAATCTGTTATATCAAAATAACTTCTTGCACTTCATGTTAACTTTATCATGTCCTTGGTTGTTTAAAAATATTGTCTTCCCACTTTTAAAAGAGATAAGTCTTTTCCTTAACTTTAGTTAAATAAAAAAAAATACTGTTTCAAACTTGACAACTTTTAATATTTTGCTTTCTCAAGGTCAAGCTCTAAAGAATATCTTTTTATTCCCAACAGTTACAAAGAATTTGTTCATTCACCTTGGAAAAAAAATGAAGTGCTAAAAATGATTAAATTCATGTAATATGTTATAAGTTGCAGAAAAAATGTTTAGACAATGTTATGAAAATTAAAAACTTCTAACCTTTGGTTACTGATCTGCATAACATCAAAACAATATGGTACTGCTAGTTATGATTTTAGTTATTTTTAAAGTGTTAAATGCCACAAAAACAGCCAAATTTCCTTGTGAATTACATTGTTTTCCTCTAAAGCTTCTCTGAAAGTTCTTCCAGTTAGCTACTAGTCAGAGCTTCATCTTCAACAACAACAAAGAAAGACTTTTAAAAAGAAGCAAGGCAGAGAACCTAAGATGGTGGCTAGGTGAAACAGGGCAAAAAAACACCTTGGTGAAAAATACTAGCTAAAAGCCAGAAAGTGACTCAGGACACCAGTTCCAGTGATGCACCAGCTGGACAAGGTCTGCTAAATCCACAGGGACTGTGCATTTGGTGAAACCAGGAGTCTGTGTTCTAAAACAAGTGAGTGAGCCAGCTAAAAGCCCAGCGGCCATAATGCAGTGTGGGGAAACCATGGGTTTTCATTTGGAGGTGCACTAGTTCTTTTAAAAAAAACAAACCCAGGAGCAGCTGCAGATACAGTGGCAAGAATTGTGCAGCGAAGTGCGGCAGAAGCGGGCCTTGTGAATGTTTCAATATCTGGAGTGGAAGATAGCCCTTCCCACACCCACTGCTAATTGTCTCAGAACCAAGAGGGCAGAGGGGAGCCCAAAGGAGAAAGAAACCACACCCCTTGCAGCCATCTTCCCAGCAGGCTGGGGACATTCCTGCCCAGGGCTTGGGGCCACAGCCCAGAGCCACACCAAGGGTCCAAGTGTAACAGGGAGTGTTTCCAGCAACACTGCACACATGCCACAATATTGGCCATGGACAGTGGCCTTTAGTGCACCCACAGCTAATTGTCTTGGAGCTGGGAAGGTGGAGCTGTGCAAAAAGGGGTAAATTAACATGCCCTATTCAGTCATCTTTACAGCAGGCTGGGAATGCCCCTACATAGCCCAGTGGCCCAGGGCTTCCCTGGAGGGCCAGCATGCAATTGTGACATGGCACAGCCTTCCCTTGGCAGAGGTCCTGGAAGAGCACAGCTGGGAAGGGGGACCCTGTGCCAGTTTGAATATATTGTGTACCCCAAAAGCTATTATCTTTTATGTAATCTTGTGTAAGCAGACATAATCAGTGTTGATTAGATTGTAATTCTTTGAGTGTTTCTTTGAAATGCAACCCACCCAGCTGTGGTTGACGTCTGTAATTGGATAACTTCCATGGAGTGTTGGCCCACCCACTGGGTGGGCCTTGATCAGTGGAGCCATATAAATGAGCAGACAGGCAGAAGGAACTCAGTGCAGCTGTGAGTGATGTTTTGAAGATGAGCTATAGCCAAGAGGGACACATTGAAGAAAGCACAGGAGCTGCAGATGAGAGGCAGTTTGAAGATGGCCTTTGAAAGCAGACTCTTGCTCTGGAGAAGCTAAGAGAGGACAAATATCCCAAGTGCAACTAAGAGTGACATTTTTGAGGAACTGTAGCCTAGCGAGAAACATCCCAGAAGAAAGCCATCTTGAAACCAGAACTTTGGAGCAGATGCCAGCCATGTACCTTCCCAGCTAACAGAGGTTTTCCAGACACCATTGGCCATCCTCCAGTGAAGGTACCCAATTGTTGATGTGTTACCTTGGACACTTTATGGCCTTAAGACTGTAACTGTGTAACCAAATAAAACCCCTTTTTAAAAAGCCAATCCATCTCTGATGTTTTGCATCCCAGCAGCATTAGCAAACTAGAACAGACCCACTTGGAAATCCCCAGGGACCCTATTTGAGCAGGATTTGTACTAATTCTTTCTTGAATGTTTGGTAGAATTCACATATGAAACCATCTGGTCCTGTACTTTTCTTTTTGGGGAGCTTCTTGATGACTGACTCAATCTCTTTACTTGTGATTGTTTGTTGGGGTCATTTATTTCTTCTCAAGTCAATGTTGGTTGTTCGTGCTTTTCTAGGAAGTTGTCCACTTCATCTAAGTTGTCTGTCTATTAGCACATAGTTGCTCTTAGTATCTTCTCATTATCTCCATTATTTCTGTGGAGTAAGTAGTTATGCCCCCTTTCCCATTTCTGAGTGTATTTATTTACATCCACTCTCTCTTATTTTTGTTAGCCTAGCTAAGGGTCCATTGATCTTATTGATTTTCCCAAAGAACCAACTTCTGGTTTTGTTGATTCTCTCTATTGTTATCCTGTTCTCTATGTCATTTACCTATGCTCTAATATTTGTTATTTCTTTCCTTCTGTTTGTTTAGGCATTAGCTTGCTATTCTTTCTCTAGTTCCTCTGGGTGAACAGTTAAATCCTCAAATTTTGCTCTTTCTTCTCTTTTAATATAGGAGTTTAGGGCAATAAATTTCCCTCTCAGCACCACTTTTTCTGCATCCCACAAATTCTGATATGTTGTGTTTTCGTTTTCATTTGCCTCATGTATTTACTAATTTCTCTTTAAATTTCTTTCTTTATCCACTGGTAGTCTAAGTGTGTGCTATTTAGCCTACATATATTTGTGAATTTGCCAACCTTCTGCTTGTTATTGATTCCCAACTGCATTCCATTATGATCCAAGAAGTGTTTTGTATAATATCAATATTTTTAAATTTGTTGAGACTTGTTTTGTGACACAGCATATGGTCTATCTGACAGAATGATACATAAGTACTTGAGAAAAAATTGTAGTCTTTTTCTGTGGGGTTTAGGGTTCTACAAATGTCTGTCAAATCTCATTCACTTATCATACAATTCAACATCTCTGTTTGCTTCTTGATCCTCTGTCTAAATGTTCTATCTATTGATGAGAAATGCTGTATGGAAGTCTCCAACTATTATTGTAGAGGCATTCACTTCTCCCTTCAGTGTTGTCAGAGTTTGTCTCATGTATTTTGGGACACTCTGGCTCAGTGCATAAATATTTATTATTGTTATGTTTTCTTGATGAATTGCCCCTGTTATTAATGCATACAGTCCTTTTTTGTCTCTGTTAATGGTTTTACATTTGAAGTATTTGTCATCTGATATTTATATAGCTACACCCACTTTTTTCCGGTTGTTGTTTGCATGAAATATCTTTTTCCAACATTTCAATTTCAGCCTATTTTTGTCCTTGTGTCTAAGGTGAGTTTCTTGTAGGCAGTATATAGATGGGTCCTTATTAAATCCATGCTGCCAGTCTATGTCTTTTTATTGGGGAGTTTCATCCATTAACATTTAGTGTTATTCCTGTATGGGCAGTTTTTTATTTTACCATTTTGTCTTTTGTATTTTATATGTCATATCTTATTTTTTCTCTTTCTCTGTCTCCTTTTACCCTTCCTGTTAGTCTTCATTTCTACAGTCTTCTCCAAACCTCTCTCTCCTGTCTTTTCCTATCAGCTGGTAGCACTCCCTTTAATATTTCTTGTAGCACAGGTCTCTTAATAACAAACTCTCTCAGTGTTAGTTTGTCTGAGAATATTTTAATCTCTCCCTCTTTTTTGAAGGACAGTTTTGCCAGACACAGAATCCTTGGTTGGCAGTTTTCTCTTTCAGAATCTTAAAGATATACCAGTGCCTTCTCACCTCCATGGTTTCTGTGGAGAAATCTGTACAGTCTTATTGAGCTTCCCTTGTGTGTGATGGATCACTTTTCTCTTCTGCTTTCAGAATTGTCTCTGTCTTTGAAGTGTCTTGGAGTAGGTGTATTGGGACCTCTTCTGTTTGGGGCATGCTGTGCTTCTTGAATCTGTAATTTTATGCTTTTATAAGAGTTGGGAAATTATGAGTGATTATTTCTTCTATTATTATTTCTGCCCATTTTTCCTTCTCTTCTCCTTCTTGGATACCCATAATATATATTCATGTGCTTCATTCAGTTCCCTAAGACTCTGCTCATATTTTTCCATTCTTTTCTCTGTCTGTGCTTTTGTGTGTATGATTTCAAATGTTCTGTCTTTCATTTATTGATCCCTTCTTCTGCCTCTTCAAATCTTCTGTTGTATGTCTCCATTTTGTCTTTTTATCTCTTCTATTTTGCCTTTCATTCCCATAAGTTCTGCCATTTGTTTTTTCAAGCTTATGAAGTCTTATGTTCATTTAGGGTCTTCTTTATATCTTTCATCTCTTTTGCCACATTTTCCTTCAGCTCATTGATTTGATTTAGGAGATTTATTTGAACATTTTTAATTAATTGTTTTAACCCCTGTATCTATGTTGAAGTGTTAGTTTGTTCCTTTGGCTGGTCCACATTTGCATGTTTCCTAGTTTGGCTCAGTATTTTTAGCTGTATAGGCATCTGATTTTTTTGATTAGTTTACTCTAGAGCTTGTTTTCAGTCTTTTACCTAGGCTTTTCTTGTTGGTTGGCTTTGTTTCCTATCTGTTCTTTCATGTTCAGTTCAACTTATTCTAGACCTTAAACATAGCTTCTGTTTAGTTGGTCAGAATTTTTCACCTCTTGTTTTTTCGGTTCTTGCCCTTCCTCTAGGTAACTTTTTGTGAGAGAGATCCCCAGATATTATTGACCCCAATCTGACTTTTCCAGTCCAGACATGCCCAGGTCTCAGGAGGATGGTATGAAATTGTCCTGAGAATGAAACAGGTTGTTAGACCCTCCTGTGAAGCCTCTAGACTCTGTGCTTTTCCTATTCTTTCCAGCAGGTGGCACTTGTCAGCCCACAGCCCCACCCCCCAGTATAAAGAGGTGCCACATGTGCCCTTAATTCTTCACAGACCCTGTCCCTGCCAGGAGCATGGCTGACTCAAGCTGGTTTCTTTTTCCAGCCCCTGGGGTCTAAGTAATCTTAAGGAGAGCTGTCACTTGAGCTGGGACCCCCTTTTCTTGATGAAGTTATGCCCTTTAGGGAAAAGTCTTCCCCACTAGACTCAGTGCTTTGTCTCTTAGACCTATCTTAGCTCTACCTTTGCCTGGGTCAAATGTAAATATCTGAGGCTTTCTGTAATGAGCTACTTAGAATAGTTATTTAAAAAAAGCATCTCTTTTCAAGGCCTTCCCAAGCCTCCATGTTTTGTCAATCCCAGTATAAATTATTTAAATATGCACCTTAGGCTATTGTCTCTTTCACCTGAATAGTTACTCTCAGACATCTTTAATTCTACCCTTGCCCAGGGCAGTGCTGGAGCAAGAGCTTTGATGGGCTATTGAAAAGTAGAAAGATAAAGAGTCAGAGACCAAGGGAAAAAAATAAACCCTTTTCAGAGTCAGACCCCAGCCCCCTGAGTTTGCAAGCCCAATCCCAATTTGGTACCCATTTCTATGTGCTCATTTTTCTTGGAGCCCAGCCCTTTCCCAGTATTCTGAACCCCTCCAACTCCAAAAGTCTCTGATTTTTTTGTTGTTGTTGTTGTTAGCTCCACCTCCTCTCTGCCAGACCAATTCTTCCTGGCTTCTTTCATATCTACTCTTGGCTTATCTGTGCTTGGAGCTTTATTGAGCAGTCTGAATTTGTTAATTCTGCAATTGGGGTCTGGATTGAGTCCCTCTCCTTGCTCCCAGAACAGATTGTTTCTTTTTCCCTCAGGGAACCAGCTTCAAGATAGTTTGTCATGCCTGGGGGGAAGGGACACTAGCCCCATGGCCAGGAAAACTTACAGGTCTTCACTGCAATCTGAGCCATTCCAACCACTCCAGACTGGTGTATCATGCATAGCCAGTTACAGAAGTCCCCAAAACAGCTGTTCCATACAGTTCCTGGCTATTTACTAGCTGCCCTAGAGGACTAAATAAATTCCACACCTTACCACTCCATCATCTTGCCCCCAGAAGATCAAATTTAAAGTAAATTCAGCACTGGAAAGCAGATTTGAAATGACAATAGTTTGAATGTTCAATGAAATTTATTTGCTTCCTTACTTGTTAGGCTGCCAATGAAACCAGTATGCAATAATCAGTTCAAGAGCACACAACACATTTAAAGATGGAGGATACCTGAGTCTCTAAAGTCCATTGGCCCACGGGCCAACAGAAGGTAGGCAGGGACCTTCAACAAGAGGACACCCAAGCTTGTCTGATGAGTTGTCAGTGGAGGATTTGCAGCCAACAGCAGGAGGCACTAGTTACAGTGTTGCGTGAGAGCAACAGTGAGTCATGCATTGGAGCCTGCTTCTCCCTGATGCTCACCAAAGCAATGTCTGCCCTGGGTTTCTATGCCTTAGAGGTCTGGTCATCAATCTTTTTATCAAGGGAGTGTTCCTCTTGGCTGGCATCAAGCCAGGTCATGTCATTTCCTTGCACAATATTGGCTTATCACTTACTACAAAAACATAGGATTGAAAGGGGTTGTTTAAAGGCATGTTTCCCACAGGTCAGCACCACAAATATAGATAGATTCTTGCATGATATACTTCTAAGGTATTACACTAGCACAGAGAGTTGAAAACAGAAGGGTAAATGGGAAAAATCTACCTGTTGCATACTAGGGATTAAAATTAATAGGAATACCATACTAATTCCACACAAATACTAGGAACAAATAATTAAGGGCTGAAAAGAGCTACAAAGTGTTTTGGGTAGTGAGAATTGTTTAAAATAGAGAGTGATGAGGATTGTTGAACTAAGTGATGATAATTTGAGATATGGATGGATTATCATGGACATAATACATGCTATGTGAACTTAGGAACCCTATACTTTATAATTCAGCCCTTGATCTTGAGGCTTGCTTGGGTGAAACTTATGAAAAAAACAAAAACAAACAAAAAAAAAAACTAGCCCATATAGTCTTGTTCTCTTATCCTAATGATGTCAGTTTTTGTTAACTACTTCACAAGCATTTGTCTTCTTTCATCCTCTTGGGGGACAGAGAAAATATCCATATGCTTTTTGTACATTGTATCTCTAGCCCAGGCCTACCCACATAAAGGATCTCAATATTTTTCACATATACTAATTTTGCTGTGAATTTATTTCTGGAGATGATCCCTTATAATATTTATTTGGTGCTGTTGGATACTAGACACATTGAAAGCATACAGTCAACAACCATAAATATTTTAATATTTCTTTGGGGTATTCTCACCTCATCCACTCATTCTGAGCATGCAAATGTTCCCCCAAAACAAAATCAAAAGCAAAAACATAACAAAAATTATAATCTGCCATATATTCCCTAAGTTTTTAAGAGCATGGAGTTGGGAGTTGGGTTTGAATTTAAAGATGGATCCACTCCTAGTTGCTATGTGACCTTGGAGAAGTATAGCATAGAGGTTAAGAGTCCTGGCTCTTGAGTCAGAGATGTGGCTTGAATCCCAGCTCCATCCCACAGAGAAAATTATTTAACCTCTTTGAACCTCATTTCCTTTCTCCAGCAGTACAACAGTATCTACCTTATTAAGTGATGTATGTAGACTAGTTAGCACTAATTTGCACACAGGTAACATTTAATGAATGGTAACCATTATTAATACAGGACTTATGTTTCTCTTAAGCACAGGTTCCTTCCCAAGCAATTTTCAGAAATTACCTTTCCAGCCCTTTGCCCTCTATACCCAGTAAAGAAGATCCCAGGGTCCTCTGATTTTAACATTATTTTAACTATTTCCTTCTCATGGAAAACTCAAAATATTTCTTACTCAAATTAAACCAACGTTTCTTTGCTTCTTTCAAGAAAATAAGCCACATGTTTCCACAAAGGTGAAGAACAAAAATTGTCTGCAAAGTTTCTGGCAAAACAAAATCCTTTTTGTTCAGAAATCATCTTAACTTGTTCTTTAATGTAAACAGAAGTAGAGAATAGACAAACTTGTCCCCCTGTTTCCCCAATAAAGTTAGTTCCTTACCCATAACATGGGCAGAATTGCCTTCTCACACCCTTGAAACAACCACCTGGTTATGTCCCCAGGGTTACAGGCAAAACATTCTGTCTGACCTGAAGATGAAAATCCACAGTAGCTTAGAATCCTGGAGTGCTTAAACTCAGGAACTTCACCTTCAAGAAGGGGCTAGAATCAGTGGAAGAAATATTATCAATGACTACTTTTCTGTTTTATAGAGAATAAAAGGACAAAACAAATCTATTGACAGGTCTATGTCTGTCCTGAAACTATTGTCTCCTTCAATTAAAGAATCAAATTCAGGCCAAACCCACAGATGGGAGTCATTTTAATTTTGGCAGATTCTAAAAGACCCTCCGAACCAGAGTTATCTTGTACTTTTTGCATCTCCAATAAGACATCTGTCCCCTTTGAAATAGAATCTATTAGTCCTTTTCCATTTGCCCTTTCCTTTCTATTTCTATTACCAACTGTGCCAGTTTGTATATATTATGTCCCCAAGAAAAAGCCATATTCTTTAATGCATTCTTGTGGGGGCAGATTTATTAATCTTTCTGATTAGGGTGGACTTCTTGATTGAATGTTTCCATGGAGATGCAACTCACCTAACTGTAGGCGATAATTTTGATCAGATTATTTCCACTGAGGTGTGGCCCCATTCATTCAGTGTGGGTCTTGATTAGTTTACTGGAGTACTTTAAAAAGAGCCATACAGGCCCAGATGCTTGCTGATGCTAACACTTAGAGATGCTTGGAGGATGCCATTTTGAAACACAACCTGGGAGCAAGCAGACACCAGCCACATGCCTTCCCAGCTGACAGAGGCGTTCTGGATGCCATTGGCCTTTCTCCAGTGAAGGTATATTCATGTTGATGTCTTAGTTTGGATACTTTTATGGCCTTAGAACTGTAAAGTTGTAACTTAGTAAGTCCCTTTTATAAAAGCCAATCCATTTCTGGTATTTTGCATAATGGCAGCATTAGCAAACTGGAACACCACCTCTCAAATATTGATTGTCTCTCAACTGGCTGTTCTATTTCTTACTTGATCCAGGTGATCATCCCAAGGGCAACCAGAACAATCTTCCTAAAATATTGCAATCATGTTATCTAAATAGCTTCTTGGTTTTCCAGATAAAGTTTTTAAGCCTTAAACAGGCTTTCTATACCTGGTACCACCTAGCTTTTTATTATCTCCCATTTATTCCCTATGCAAATTATCTACTTGAATTAAATTTGTCTTCCTGTTCTTTGCTGAATACATCATATTATTATTTTCCAAACTTACCAGTTTGCTCAAGCTACTTCTGCTTAGAATTTCATTTACCCTGTTTCAGGCAATTGCTGTCTCCACTGGATAGTTCTTGCCAAGTGCTCACAGATTCTTTTTGAGCTGTTCCATACATATGTTTTTATGTGTGTGTAGTTTTTTTTTGTTTTGTTTTTTTTTTTCTGTTTCTTATCATATGATCTGGCTGTCCTTACCATAGCTGATTGAATTAGGGTTGGATTCCTGTCTCAGAAGTCTATGACATGTCTTAAAATGAAAGCTTTCTTCAGCAGGGATACCCTTTATTGGATGATTTTCTGGCCAACCAAATTAAATCTCATCTCTCATGGGTGAGTCAACAAACAGTAAGGCAGGCAGAAATAGAGAAACAGAAAGAGAAGCCAGAGGCCCTGAGTAAAAAGAAACCACAGAGTCAAGAGCAGGAGAATAAAGTGCTGTTAGTAGCACAAAGGATAGCAGAAGTAAAAGATGAATCAAAGCCAACTCATCATATAAATGGATTGGTTCCAGGAGAAGGAAATGAGAGATTCTCATTTCTGAGAGGTATTTATTAGAGTTGCTATTGTCAGTGAAACTTTTGAAAAATTTTCAGAGCTATTTTTGTACCTAAGCTATTATTGTGTGCATGTGTGGGGGTTACTTGGCTAAAAGGCTGTGAATCAGGCATATTACTGCTCCCTAAAAAAAGTACATGTCTCCTAACTATATTTTCTTCTACTTTTCTTTAATTGATCATAACTTTAACCAGATTTTTTATAATAAATATGTACAACTTATATAAAAGAAAATTATTTTCTTATTTTGTATTTCATTTTATAAGATCTCGCCCAGCCTGTTACAAGTGACCACTGCCTTCTTGGTAGTTACATGACACTTGTCTTTTCCTCTCAGAGACTGTTCTACTTATGTTTACTTGTGTACATACCTATCAAAACTGATATCTATCTGTCCAAACTGATGGTCAACTTCTGGGCAGTAACTTATCCTTAAAGTCACTATTTTTTTTTTTATTTTTTATTTTTTTGTACCAATTGAGATGCATTTAATTTGGATACTGATTTCTGTGGTGTAAATACTCCCACCCTGACCAATTTTTAGCTACCAACATGACTTCACTGAAAATGGAATTGGGAAGAAGTGTGCAATAACACAACATTATATAGTATTTCTATTATACAGCTGAATAGAAGTAAAAATAAATAACTTCAAGAGCAAGGATACTAATAGAATTTAGTTGAAAGAACTAGGAAGTGGTGAGATATGGACAATGGTTTATTTACTCTTGTGGGTGGCAAGTGTTACATAGGAATACTATGGAGCACTAGGGAACCATATAACGAGAATAGCTCCATGCATTATTCTTGCATGTCTTTTTTTTCTGTAATATCCTCTGCTTCTTACTGCCTGAATATCAGCTTTTTTTTTTTTAAGGCTTACAGGTTTCAGGTCATTTGGCATCTCTCCTAGGAATCATTTTTTGATAACCTCTCCCTGACATAATTAGGTTTCCCTTTTGTATTCCACTGCATGGAATACAATGGAACACATGGAACAAAATGTGTCTCCATTACACAATTATAATTACAACTAAACTATAAGCTACTATGGAGCCATAGTCTCCAGCAGAGGGCTTGGTACATAACAGATATCCAATAAGTATTTATTCCAAAGAAGAAAACATGAAATTTTAAAATAAAAACACACCACCATTTACATTAGTATCAAAAAAATGAAATACTTAGGTACAAATCTAACAACATCCATACAAGATCTATGTGAACAGAAGTATAAAACTGATGAAAGAAATGAGAGAAGATCTAAATAAATGGAGAGACACTTGATGTTCATGGATGGGAAGATTCAATATAGTAATGTCAGTTCTCCTCAATTAAATATATAGATTCAAAGCAATCCCAATCAAAATCCAAGCAAGTTACTTTGTGGATATTGACAAATTTATTCTAAAATTTATATCTACAGCACAACACTAAGAAGAATAAAGTCAGAAGACTGATACTATCTGACTTCAAGACTTACTATAAAGCTAGAGTGATCAAGATAGGATGGTATTGGTGAAGGAATAGATAAAAGAGATCAATGGAACAGAATGGAGCCCAAAAATAGACCCACACAACTGATCTTTGACATAGGAGCAAAGGCAATTCAAAGGAGGAAGGATAGTGTTTTCAATAAATGATGCTGGAACAATCAATCAGACATCCACATGCAAAAAAAAAAAAAAAGACTCTAGACACAGTTCTTATACTTTTCACAAAAATGGATCATATGCCTAAACATAAAATGCAAAATGGAAAACTTATAGGAAATAATATAGGAGAAAAATCTAGGTGACCTTGGATTTGGCAATTACTTTTTAAATGCCATCCCCCCAAAACATGATCTATGAAAGAAAATATTGATAAGTTAGATTTCATTAAAGTTAAAGACTTCTTCTCTGCAAAGGACACTGTTGAGAGAATGAAAAGCAAGCCACAGACTGGGAGAAAATAATTGAAAAACACATATCTGACAAAGGACCTATGACATTCCAGAAAAGTAAACTATAGAGACAGTAAAAAAAATCAGTAGTTGCTGTGGGTTGGGGGGACAAGGGGAAGAAAGAGGGAGGGGTGAACTGGTGGACACTGTATGACACTGTAATGGTGGATACATGACATTACACATTTGTCAAAACCCACAGAACTGGACAAAACAGTGAACCCTAAAATAAAGTATAGACTTTTAGTTATTAATAGTGTATAAATATTGGTTCAACTGTAACAAATGTATCACATGAATGAAAGATATTAACAATGGGGAAAACTACATATGTGTATGTGGGGGGGTGTATATGGGAACTTTGTTAGTTTCTGTGAAATTTTTCCATAAACCTAAACTGCTCTAAAACTGAAATTTATTATTAAAAAAGGAAAGGAATTATTATTTTTTATTATTTTTTAAAAAGAGGGAAAGAGGGTGAGGCATTAGGAAGTCTGGATCCTGTGAGTGACCAGCATTCAATCAATTTTATAAATTGTTATTTCTCAGCTTTCACTTTCTCACTTGTCGAATATGAGATTAGACTACTTGAACCTTGACCTTAGGCAAATCACACAGCTTCAGTTTCCTTGTCTATGAAATGAGAGGAATAACAACCACATAGAGTTGTTGTGAAGATCAAATGAAATATGCATGTGAAAGTACACTTTAAAATTAAGTGTGACTGTTATTATCATCAAAATTTTTCTAGCTCTAATTTTCTATTATTCTGAACAGTGGTATGTGGTGCAATTATAATTATAGATCATTATTATCCTTTTACTTTTTCTTTTTTGGGCTGGTGTGTAGGGGGTACAGTGGAAAGTGGTTGGTCCAGTTTGCTAATGCTGCTGTTAAGCAAAACACCAGAAATGGATTGGCTTTTATAAAGGGGGGTTATTTGGTTACAAAGTTACAGTCTTAAGGCCATAAGGTGTCCAAGGTAAGGGGGTACCTTCACTGAAGGATGGCCAGTGGCATCCAGAAAACCTCTGTTAGCTGGGAAGGCATGTCATTGTCATGTTGCAGTCCATGAGGGCTTTGCCAGTCCAGACACCAAAGAAGACACCAGGCATTTTCTGATACATGAATTTTTATTCAGGGCTTACCAACAGAGTGAGAAGTCATGAAGAGATCATGATGGCTATCTTAGGCTGGGAGGGTATTGCATTTACAGGGTAGTTGACTGCATGATTAAAAAGGACAGCAAGCCAGTTATAAGGGTTTGAGACAAAGACATTCCTAAGGGTGCAAGCATGGGAAAAGAGGATCATTAAATAAACGAACACCACTTTGTACATGATTTTGCATATGATCAAGAGTGTGGGTTACATTTTGTGAATTACCAAGCACATACATATCAACAGACAACCACAATGTTTGGAAGCCAGCAAGCAGGTAGACTAGATTAACATTTGGCAGCGGGAGGTCTGGGGTACACGTACATCTTGCTCTTTTGTGAGACTAAGAGTTTCTCACCTCTGCTTACTTCCTGTTTCACATTTTAAATTTACATTTTAAGGTTAATTTACCCTTTTTTCTTTACTGGCTTACAAAGATGATAGGTTAAACATTAGCTGCCTAGGTCATGCAGACTGCTGTGCACCAAGATCTGTAGGCCTGTTTTGCTCAGGCCATGGGCTGCCACAATCCACCCCTGCACAACAGTTTGCATTGAACATAGGACAGACTTTATATCCATAATTCACAATAACAATACAATAAAAAACATAGTATTAATATACTGGTACAGAGAGATAAGCCTATTAGCAAGTGGTGCTATGGCCAAGTTAATGAGTTCCAACATTTAGACAAGAGAATTATTACATAAATGATCACCAATTTGTATGTGATTTTGCATATGATCAAGAGTGGGGGTTACATTTTTTGAATTACCAAGCACATGCATACAACATTGAATATTAATTGGAGCACAAATAACTAAAGGATGAAACTACCAGGCAGTCTGCTTTATTCTATATCTAGTTTTTACCATTTTTCAACCTTGACCATTGTGAGGTTTTATCATTAAGCAGTGATATTGCTAGTTTTTTAAATCATTTTTTAACCTTGACCACAGTAATAAATTTCCCTTTCCACCAACTTTCTGCAACTTTCTGTATTCATTCAGGTTTTGTTCCATATCCTCTCCTTTCTTCACTCTGAAGCAACCTGTCATTTAGGACAAAACTACTTTCTTTTTCCTTCAATAAAAACATCCCTCATACCCTCTACATTCAAGTCACCAAAACAGTTCTGGAAATTGTTCTTCAGCAAACATTTCACAACTTATTACCATTAAAATAAAACTTGTTAGAATAATGCTAAATACTCAAAACATTTTAGTTAATGAACTATTGAAATAATAATACACATCTTTAAAACAAAAAATAACAACACATGTAAGCATTAAATTGGACAGCTGAGTGGTTAAATATATATGCTGACTCTTCATTAATAGAAGAGTTCCAGGTGACAGGGTTTTAAACACCATATTTTCTCCCCCTGCAGGGAGCCCTTCAGAGTCAGATCTATAGTTAGTTTCCTATGTAATTCTAATACCCATGGACCTAGGATTCTCAACGAGTGTGGCTGCATGGGCCAGAACCACAGCCGATTGACCTTATTTTCCCCAATTTCTAGTGGTTGTGGCACAGGCAACAGAAAGTTATCACTGCCCCATTGTGGCTTAAAGGCAGCCAGCCCCTTTATCTGAATTTGTAAGGCCTGCATGGGCCCAGCAGTTACAAAGTCCACAGGGGTGGGAGCTGGCTGCTTTGGGTCTAGAGTTAATGCTGATAAGGTCACTGAGTTTCTATCATCCTTAAGTGTTCCTTTAAAAGGCCATTCATTCTTTCAATTAACCCAGCTGCTGTGGGATTACAGGGTAAGTGAAAAGTCCAAAGGACATCATGTTCTTTAGCCCAGGCCTGGGTTAATTGTCTGATGAAGGGGGATCCCCCTATCCACATGTATGGGGACTCTGAAAAAAGCATTTAATTTTTCTAAGCTACCTATGGTAGTTCATTGGTTGACCTTGCCCACTGGGAAGGCCCAGCAGCAATCCTGTAGCTGTATCCACAGTGGTGGAGGCATATTTTGCCCCTTTGGACAGAGGAAGGGGGCCAATATAGTCTACTTGCCACCAGGTGACAGGATTCTGGTGTCCTCGGTGCCTGGTTTTCTGCTGCAGTCATCATTGGTGTTAGGCTGCAGAATTTTACTAGGGCATTTGCTTCTATGCTACCTGGTAGTGAAATGGTGTTGTAGGCAGAGACAAAAAAAGCAGTTACCTTACATTTGTGGCAGGCAGTCCAGATGTCTTCCCACCAGATGGCATCAGTACTGGGCTGGACAGTCACGGCCATCCAGGTATCAGGTTGCCCATGTGCCAATCCATGCAAAGTTGAGTATATTTCCTTGTCCATCAATGGTGGACATGGGAGGAGCCACCTTGGGGTGACAGACAGGAAGCACGGCATGCTGCTTTTCCACATAGGAGACTGGTCCTAAAATTTCATGCATCTCTGTACATAAAGAGCTGTTGTTAAAAATGGCACATCATAGGAGATAGACTTTTCATTTTGTTAGCATGCTCATCTGAGCACTCCCCAAATGGGGCTTGTTTATAGCATCCCATATCCACCTACCTGTAGGGGTACGGTCTTTGTAAGGTCACTGGACACCTTTGAGTTAGACCTTTAACTTGTAACAGAGCATTATAAGCTGTGCACAATTGTTCTTTTAAAGGGCTATATCTGAATTCCGTGCCCTTCCATATTTAGGACCAGAGTCTAACAGGTACATATTAAGCTTATTGTATTTGTCACAAACCCCACCCAAAGTCAGTATCAGCACTGGCCACATCCAATTCATGGGGTATATTGGGGTCCAGCCCCCCTTAATACCTGTGTTTGTACAATAGTTCACTTAGCCTTTTTAAATACAGCCTGCCATGGAAAATCCCATTCCCACATTTTTCCTTTTCTAATTAGGGTGAACAAAGATTTTAAAATTCATACTAAATAGAGTATAAACACTTTCCAATAACTTAATAAACCAAGAAAAGCTATTAACTGTTCAGAAGTAGGCAATGTGGGATAACTTTGTACTTTAACAATAGCTGAAAGAATAGCCTTAGTTTTACCCAACCAGACAATACCCAAGGACTTGATAGAGTAGTCAGGCTCTTCTGGAAGTTTCCACTTTGAAGGTATCCTTGTGGAAGCACAGCAAATGTCCATTGTTGTTTTCCCCAAGTGAAGCCTAACATAGGTTGACTGGAAGAATCTAAAAATATGCTAAATAACAGTATCAAGGTTTAACATATAGTTAAATTAGCTTAAATGAGTACTCATTTTGCAACAAGGCAGCATTCCACCTCCCTAAAACCCCACTGTAGCAGGGTTGATTGAAAGAATCTAGAGGAACGCTAAAGAAGGCATTATTAGAAAGATCTAACACAAAATGTAACAGGCCTAACTTCGTGCTAATATCTTGGAGCAATGTGTTGATGTTTGGCACAGCTGCAAAGGGGGGGTTAACTTATTTATCTCTCCGTAATTAACATTCTCCAAGAGCCATCAGATTTCTTTACCAGCAGGGCAGAGGGCTCTCTGCACAAATCACGTGTTTGAGTAGACTTTCTTCCAAGGTTTTAGTGCCTAGCTTAACAAGCCATTGCTCCTTAGGTAATGTACTCCACAGTTTATAGGGTAAGTCCCCTTCCAGTGGCCACATTACTTTGCATTGCTTTACCAGCCAATTAAAACGTGAATGGGTCTCAATGTTAGTTCTCAGTGAGTAGAGGCTGCCATAAGGAAGGGTGAGTGGAGATTGTAGCCAGTTTGCTTATTATTTTATGTCCCGTAAGCAAGGTGCTATCTGCTCCACTATCCCATAGCTTTAGCAACCAGTTCGCTAATGGCTCTCTAGGTTTTTGTCCATATTAATTACTAATATCTCTTAATTCAGCTGGGGAAAACTCCCCGGATGAAATGAGCACCTTTTGATTAGAAGCTGCTGCTACTGCCCCACCCTCTTCCCTCCATGGGGGATCAGGGTGTTGAATTTTCTGTTTTAACCCTTTGTTGGACTAGAGGTCGAGCATGCTTACTTTCCTTAGTATTAATTTTCCAGTCAGGGGCTCATCATCTTTTGAGGAGGAATCAACAGGGTCCCACACTTTAGGGTCCCAGTTAGGGGAAGCTAGGATATGCCTAACTTGTCCTTTGGGCAGCTTATGCCCTCTTACTCTAGTGTGCTAGCATGCCAGTACTTCTAAACTTTTATCCAGAGCATCTTTCAATTCTGTTTGTGCTAGCCTCATATCTTTATCTAGCTTTAATTTATCTCCCAGGTGGCTTACGGCCACCATTGCTGCTAAAGCTTCCTTAGTAGTGGCACATACAGCCTCTAACAATGGCCAGCCCACTGCAGCTGTAATCTGGCATCCCTTTTTTTCTTGCTGAATCTCCAATGCTCCTACGACCTGCTGCAGGATGGCTACTAATCCCACTGGAGAGGTGCAAGCACCTTCATACTCTCCTGGTGGGTCTCATCCATTCAGGAGAGTAGCCACTCCTCCCCACACTGAAGTTCCAGGACACCTCAGTATCCCTCCTGGGGCCAATGCTCCTGTGGCCTGCAGCAGGACAGCTATTAGTCCAGCCAGAGAGTTATAAACATTTTCGTACTCCGTTGGCAGATTCCATTCATCTAGGAGGGTAGCCACTCCTCCCCACATAGACCTCCATTTATCTGGGAGGGTGGGCACACCTCCCCACACAGAGGCTGCAGGCCACCCCAGTATTCCACCTGGGGACTCCTCCTTTTCCTTCCCCAAGTTCATGTTATCAATGCCTGTTATTTCTTTAGTTTCCGGACTGGTGGCTATTTGATTCTCCTGGCAGTGTTCGCCAATTTTCATAGCCCATGAGGGCTATGCCAGTCCAGAGGCCAAAGAAGACACCGGACACTTTCTGATACATGAACTTTTATTCAGGGCTTACCAACAGGGTGAGAAGTAGTGAAGAGACCATGATGGCTCTCTTAGGCCAGGTGGGCATCACAGTCACAGGGAAGTTGACTGTGTGATTAAAAAGGTTGTCAAGCCAGTTATAAGGGTTAGAGACAAAGACATTCCTAAGGGTGCAAGCACAGGAAAAGAGTCTTGATGGGGGGAGGGTGGTGGTGATGGATAGATAACCACGACATTTGGGAGTCAGGAAGCAGATAGACTAGATTAACATTTGGCAGCGGGAGGTCTGGGGTACATGTACATCTTGCTCTTTTGTGAGACCAAGAGTTTCTCACCTTCTGTTTACTTCCTGTTTCATATTTTAAAGTTACATTTTAAGGTTAATTTACCCTGTTCTCTTTACTGGCTTCAAAGATGATAGGTTAAACATTAACTGCCTAGGTCACGCAGACTGCTGTGCACCAAGGTCTGCAGGCCTGTTTTGCTCAGGCCATGGGCTGCCACACTGTCATCTGCTCCAGCATTCTGGTTTCAAAATGGCTTTCTCCCAGGATGTTCCTCTCTAGGCTGCAGCTCCTCAAAAATGTCACTCTTAATTGCTCGTGGCGTGTTTTTCCTTTCTTAGCTTCTCTGGAGCAGCAGTCTGCTTTCAAAGCCCCTCTCCAAAATGTCTCTGTAAGCTGCAGCTCCTGTCTCAGCTACTGTGTGTTCTTCAAAGTGTCCCTCTTGACTGTAGCAAGCCCACTCCTGTCTGAGCTTATATAGTGCTCCAGTAAACTAATCAAGGCCCATGTTAAATGGGCAGGGCCACACCTCCATGGAAATTATCTAATCAGAGTTATCAGCTACAGTTGGGTGTGTTGCTTCTCCATGGAAACACTCAAAGAATTACAATCTAATCAATACTAATATGTCTGCCCACACAAGATTGCATCAAAGATAACGGCATTTGGGGGGGACGTAACACATTCAAACTGGCACAGCGGTTGAATATCAATTTGCAAATCCTTGTGAAACTCTTCAAATGAAGGTACATATAAGTAAGTTTGGACTTTGTGCCAGAGTTTTCTGAAGCAGCTTTTAGTCAAATTTCTAGGAACATTTTAGAAATTATGTGGACTAGTTGGAGCACAGGTGTACAGCCACTGCTTTTGTGCATGTGTAGCTGTGCACACCTCTGCAACATACAAGAAGAACCTTGACATAAGGTTCTTGGCTCCTATTAATTAATGCTCGCATTGAACTGACTCATTTGACTGGAAAAAACAGATCACATGCCAATGCAAACAGAGAAAGGTGGAATAAAAAAGGAGGAAGAGGAACCAGCACTTGAAATTTAAAAGCTGACTCATTTTACACTTAACCATTGCATTTGTTTTTCCAAAAACCCTTTGTGGAAAGAAAAACAAGGCATAAAGCGAACTGAAGGTTGGAATTAATACATGCAGGATTTCTCTAGGGGATCCAGTCTATCACCCTCAAGCCCTAACTTCAACCAAAATTTAAGCAGCCTGACAGACCTTCCTCACTTCCTTCCCTCCCTGACTTCACGGGCACTGGGCAAAGCACTCCTTTTTATGCCAAAATATGGCGTTTAAATATCGTCTTCTTGTTAGGGGTCTTCAAACTATACTGAGCGTAAGAAACATGGAAAATGTGTTGAAAATGTAGATGCTTGGCCTTAGTCCCAAAGATCAGATTCAGGAGCTCATGATAGGCCTGGGAAGCTGAAATTTTCACATGTATCTCAAGTGATTCAAGGGAATAATGTGATCAGATTTGCATTTTAAAATATGATAATTCTATTATCAGGTTAATGAAACACCTAGTGACTAAGTTTGGGGTAGCCCACTTCTGCAAATATTTATGGCTCTTCTTAAGAACTCTAGAATCAGACTCCTTGTTTAAATCCAGGCTCTGCTCCTTGGGAGCTGTTGAAATGGTCAAGTTAACCTCTTCGATACCGATCAAAAGCAGTAGGCTCTCTGCCTAAGGTGCTCAAATGACCAATTCCTGAGACACCAGGGTTTCAAAGAGAGAGGTGAGAACCGGGAGATCAGACAGCCTATCAGCCCAAAAATCTGCCTCCCCAAACTGCAATAATTCTGATAATTCTGCAGTATCAAAAAATGGGCAGGTTTTAGGATAATGAGCCCAATCGCTCCAGATGATGCAATTAGAAGTGATCTAATTATTAAGCATGTGCAGATTGATCACATGCTTAGACATGGAACATATGTAAGAAAATAGCTCCTTAATATGATGATGGGCATGAATTTTAGTATTATAATGAGGTATAGGTCTTATAGGTTAATGCTTAAGCTACTGCACATGTCAGGTGGGCCCCTTATGGTTGGATCCAGCTTCATTTATCAAGATAGCTTTGGAATTGAGGTGGGTTAGTTCTGAGCTGGCTGAAGGTCCTTCATTAATTAACAATAGGGGCTGTCTTTAGTGATCATAAGACTCCAAAGTTGAAAAACCAGATAAAATGGGTACAAGTAAGGGTCAGTCACAAGGTTTTCACAATCACAAGGGCACAAGGTAAAGTCTATGCAATTATTATCAGAGATCAAGGCAGCTGGATTATAGTTCAGAGATTTCAGGTATTTCCCTCTGTCTACTTTAATATAACAGAAAGTAAAAAGGAATATCTGTATGATTCAGTAATCATAACCATCCCCTCAATTCTAACTTTTCAGTTACGTCTTTGTACTTCTGAATCCTCATCTATAAGATTACATGGGGATCAGAATACCTACCTCATATGATTACTGTGCAGATTTAGCAAGTAAATACACACGTGCACCTAGTAATTACTCAAAGTATAGCAGCATAAAGTTTTGCTTACAATAAGTGATAAGGTTCTTGGGGCATGACTGGATGATTGCTTCAAAAGGGAGAGACTGCTGGTACTGTCTCTCCTGGGGCAGAAAAGATTGTGTTAGTAATATTGTGGCAACTCCAGGCCTGAACAGAACAGACCTGCAGACCTTGGCGCACAGCAGTCTGCGTGACCTAGGCAGCTATATCCACTAAGCCCCATACTATAATTCTCCTCTCCTTCCTGCATCACCCTCCAATGTCAAAGGACGTGTTCCTGGGTCTATGCTCTCCCACCCTTAGGAATGTCTTGTCTTAAACCCTTATAACCCGCTTGACCAGCTAGCTTGATTGTGTAGTCAACTTCCCTGCGAATGCGATGCCTGCCTGATGTAAGAGAGCCATCACAGTCTCTAAGAGAGCAGTCACGATCTCTTAGTGATTTCTCACCCTGGTGGTAAGCCCTGAATAAAAAGTTCATGTATCAGAAAATGTCCGGTGTCTTCTTTGGCCTCTGGACTGGAAAAGCCCTCATGGGCTGCGACAAATACTTATAATAATTTTATTTTACACTTTCCATGCATTTACTTATTGAGTTGCTTGGTAATAGATATTACTATTATTGATGTTTTTTTAATTTCCTTCTCACTGCTTGTTTTAAGAGAACCAATATTATAACAAGCCTGGAGAAGGAAATAATATCTGCTTTCCACAAGCACCTAACAGATAACATTAAAAGAGATAAGGAATAGGGAAGAAGAATCAGGACTCTAAGGAAGAAAAAGATATCAGTTTGAGTAAATATTTTCACCACAGACATTCGCAGAGGGTGGAGTACTGTAAAATGCTAAATGCAGATGCATAAATTATTTCACTAAATCCTCACAATAATCCTTTGAAATAAGAACTGTTATAATCCTCAACTTTAAAGAAACTAACAAGTAAGTTAATTCATTTGACCAGATAAAAGTATGTAGACGAGCTTAGACTTGAACCCAGAACTATTCATTTTAAATCTCCCATTTTAGTCTTCACACCAAACTGCCTCCCAGCCCCACTGAGTTTTGGGTGTCTGAAAAATATGAGTGACTGTGGCACCTTCTCTAGACTAAGTAAGACAAGAAAGGCCCAGTCACACAATTAGCTCTTAACTCCAATCTTGATGGAAAAAAAGGGAACATTTTCAGAAACTGTCTTGTAGTCATTCCTCCAAATGCCTGACCTTAACTTGATCCACATTACGTAATCCTTATCTCCAAAGGGTCCAGAAACACTCAAAACATATTTGTGTGTCCTCAAGTTCACTAAAGCATTTTCAGTTGAAAATATTGAGGACTGAGTAGCTTTGTGTAATGGAGGTAGGAAAAAAAAAAATCAGTTTAAACTAAAATTGTGCTACTTCTACCTTCTAAGAAGGGGGGTAGCATCATTCATGTCAGAAGGTAAAGAACAGTACAAAAGTACTGTTCCCTTCCCTTGTCATAAAGAATGGGGACAACACACATAAGACCACTGAACTAACTGTTCAGAAACAAATGTAAGCCAACCTCCCACCTTCCCTGTCTTTCTCAAGAATTGACTGATTACCAGGAGGAATGCAGGGCTTCTGCTATTTATGTGGAATAAGATTTGAGTCAAATTCATTTGAATTTCAAAGGACGTTCTATTTTAGCCGGTAACTGGATTACTCCTAAAAACAAAAGCTTTGGTGGAAAATTTGGTGTGCAGCAACAGAACCCGGGCTAAGCCAGAAGCGTGATGGAAATCCTTTTAGTGATCCATGTTTTTAAAAAATAATTTTTATTTTCTCTACAATCACAACGAACCACACACGTGTATAACTGTTCGCTTTGAGAGGCATAGGGGCCCTTTAAGGAAAGTATTTGGCATAAACAGTGATTGAGAAATTATAAATCAGTGAAAAAAATGAGCCGTCAGTAAAAAAGTTAAAGAATATATTTCCATATCATTAAATATTATTGACAATAATGTGACATAGTTCACCATACGGATGCTCTGTTGGAGTTCAGTCGCACACGGCTCTATTCAGTTAAGCAGAAAGGAATTTATTACTAGCTGTTAGATGGCTTACAAAATCTGGAACTGTGCAGCAGGCGCTGACTGTCCGGGAAAACGTTCATGCTCCAGAATCACTCCGGCGATCCTGTGACTCGGCCATCCACCGCCATCAAGGAACCGCCCAAAGCGGAGGCAGCGGCAGGCTCAACAATACCCGGGTTTTGGTTGCAGTAG
This sequence comes from Choloepus didactylus, assembly GCF_015220235.1. NCBI lineage: Eukaryota > Metazoa > Chordata > Mammalia > Pilosa > Megalonychidae > Choloepus > Choloepus didactylus. The sequence goes on along the minus strand of NC_051309.1, from coordinate 72,668,604 downwards.
TAAAAACGGCTGCTGTTGGCTGGCCTAACTGCTGGGGATCATGGGAAACGTAGTTTTTACCTTTCAACTTCATAGGCGCAGAACTCGTATTAGGCGTCAACGGGAATGGAGGTAGAGCAATGTCATTATAACTAATTTTACCCTTCCTCGAATTTTAAATTTTTTGGTTGTTTAAGTATTTTTCTCTATGATAGATAAATAGAATAAATTCCATAGAAGTGGAATTTCTGAGTCAAATAGTATGAATGCTTTTTAAGTTTTTGATTATTATTGCAAAATTGCCCTCTTGAAAGCTTATATCAGTTTATAGTATGTCCAGCCATTCTTGTTCCATGGTGTCAATCGAGATTAATATATTTGTTAGCACTTTTAAAAAGGGAAATGATCCATCTTTGTAAATTGAATTTCCTTCGTTAGTGAGTTCTAACATTTTAATTCTTGCCATCAGTGATTTACAATCAAGTCCTTAGAATATTCCTGTATTTCTCAGCCATGCATATATAAATTATCTTTTATGGTGAGGAAGTTAACGTGTTTGCTTTGTTTATACAGGCATAATTATTGCTAATTATATAATTAACTATAAGATCGAATGCCTCGTGTTGGTAAGTAGACAATAAAGTGAGTAGGTCTTTCAAATACATGCCAAGGAAACATTCTTCCTTTTACTGTCTTCAAAGTTAAACTTAGTTGAAGCCTGCGGGCCTGTAACTTAAGCAAGATTATGAAATTTGATTATGATGCAGCCAGTTGACTTTAGGTCCAAATGCTATACTTGACTTGTAAGCCTCTGAGTGTCTGTTGGTATAATTTTATAAGGGCTAAGGGCTGTGGGTTACCCTGACATGGCCCAGGCTCTGAATGTCTGGCCACTCATGGAAAGAACCATGGAAGGAAGGAAGTTCTGTAAGAAAAAGTTTTGTGACTCAGGGTGGTCTGAAAGGCCCAAACACACAGCCAGATCTTTATGCGGTCATCCCAACTGCAGGAATCTGTTGATGGAATCACTCTCCTTCCCAGATTTGGTGAGACCAAATGAATTCCAGGCTGTTAGGGCAACAGCTTCCATACTGTTGTCTTCTAGAAGGTGGCATGTATATACCCACTCTGAAATGGTGAGTTTTATTTTATTTCATTTTTTTACTGTTCTTGGAGCTAAAGATCCTCCCTGTTCTTCCCAAATAAGTGTGGGAGGCTCAGAGGAGTCATTAAAGAAGAGGCTTGTTTTACTGATATTTAGAGGAAAAAGAGCTTGTTCTAAATTAACCTTTAAAACTAGAATGCTAATTTTTGACCAGATGAAAACAAGTTCCTTTCTATATGCGTTATACTTAAACAGCATTCACTAAAGGCCTGGAGCTTATATCAGGTAGTTACATTAGACATTTATCTGTTTATTAGCTTCAACATTCTATTAGAATTAGTTGGTGTTCATGCTGTCCTGGTTTTAAATATTTTTAATTTTATCCCAGATCCCAAGGTTCACATGAAAAAATAACAAGATGTGAGGAATGCAACTGCTATGAAAAGAAAGGAAACTGAGAAACCTTTAAAGGAGGAAGCCAAATGAATGGGCCAGCAGAACAAGAATTTTAAAAAGCATAATAGATTTTTAAAAAGTATAGTAAATGTCCTTAGAGACCTAAAGGAGGAAATCAGAAATATGAATTAGAAAAATCAATTATGAAAGACCAATTGGAGATGCTGAGTATGAAAAATTTAAGAGCAGGAATAATTCAGTAAGTATTGCAGTATCAGATGAAGCTCACTTCTGTTTTGTGTTTTTCTTTTTTCTTTCTTTTTTTTTTTTTTTTTTTACTCAGGTTGAATATACCTGAAAAAGAAATTAGTGAACTGAAAGTTCGGGTAAGTGAATACTTCTAGAAGGCATCAGGAAAGGACAAGGTGGTATTACAAAAATTGGGGGAATAGTTAAGACACAGTAACAGAATTTCCAGGATTAAAGAATGATAGTATCTAGATGGAAAGGGTACAAAGAAAGTCTTGAAATAAGAGGAATTTGAAGCTAGAATTTTATATCCATTCAATTAGATGTAAGACTGAAATAAGTTATTGTAAAGCATATGGAAGGCTGACACACAAAGATCCTATATGAAAACACCTTGGAAGGAAGTGTCCCAGCAGGAGAAACAGTGAATCCAGAAGGTAACTAGGTGATGTGGGTAGTGTCAAAGAAGCAAAGCTTTGGATTGTATTTGGGTCAAAAACTATCAAGCCATCTTTAATACAATCAGCTTTGGTTAGAGACACAGACTGAATTGCTTTCTTTACTCTAGGAGTTTCATAGACTACTCATGTGTCAGGTGCGTCCTATGTATATCTCTGTGGGTTTATTGAAGGAATGAAGGCAAAAGAAATCCATGAGTTATTGCAACACAAGTTGTGCACATGAACATGAGCTATTTCCTGTTATCAGAAGAAGTACTTAAAATATATAACAACTCAGGTAGCACGGGGCACTGACCAATCAGAGCAGACATACATAGGGTGCTGGAGCAGTTTCCACGAGGCTTCTGCTGTGCCCTTCATGTGCTCGGGGTAGCATCTGTGTACCAACTGATACAGAATTATTTCAGTATTTTAGCAATTGGAGTGCAGTGCCTACTGGCTGAATCAGAACTACTCTGCCTGTGAGACCTGTTTGATGACTTCATGCAATTTTCTGAAACATGCTTTACTTGGTTTTTAAAACACACTTTGGGTAGATGTCACATTCCTGAAGTGAAACAATTTGGCATATCAGAGAGCCTTACCTTCTTTACATTTAAAGTCAGAAAATATGAGTAAAGGATGTTAAGTTATGGTAAAGAGAGCATATTCAAATATAATCTACTTGAGATATTCATCTGACAGGTCACCTTGCAAGGTTTTTCACATGGCTCACTGGGTTGTAAATATTCTGTATCATTTTCTCTCCTATATTTTAAGTCACAGCAATTTAAAACACAGAACCTATTAAACAAGCTTTGTTTCCTCTCCTGTAAACCTCAAGCAAATTGCAGCTGGAATCAAGCCTGGTAGATCTCAGCAGAGCAACAAGGACCTGTATGTGCACCCTTGAGTAAGAAATAAACTTTTGCTGTTGCAAGTTGCTGAGTTGTTAGGTTGTTTGTTACACAGCAAAAGGCATTCCTTCATTCACTTATTTATTCGTCCTTCATTCAATATATACTGAAGATATGCTATATGCTAGGCAATGCTATCAAAACCCACAGCTTTTTTTTTTTTTTTTCTTTTAAAAGGTTGATTAGACAAACCTCTGATAAGACCGTTCAGGAAAAGGAAAGAAGATGCCAAAAAATTGACATCACCCATAACATTCACATTCTACTGTTGAAACAACGCAACAGGGAAACCCAGATGGCTAATAAACATATGAAGAGCTGTTAGCCCTCACTGGTCATCACAGAAATATAACTCAGAGCAATTAGGGAGTCTGATATTATCAAATAGTCGTGAGGATGTTGGGAAATAAGAAACTTCCTATACTGCTTAAAGGAAAGTAAACTGCTACATCCATTCCTAAGAGCAACCTGGAAGAATCTGGTGAACTAATTATACTTTCTATGATGTAGCAATTACACTCCTTAGAGCTCTTACACATATTCCTGAGAATGTTTAACAAAGCACTATTTGTGGCTCTCTTTCAGGGAGATTAAACATACACCCAAAAAACAATCCTACACTCATTGTAAAGGTTACGTGTGTACCTAAGTAAACACAGAAATGACAGGCTAGAAGTGCATATATTAAGTAGTCAAAAATGTGCAAAGGGTAGGGATGGTGGAATGGTGTATGAATGGAATAAATAGTAAAATAAAAGTAGAAAAGAAAAATATAAAGGGCATTGGTAGATGTCAATAGCATGCAATGAAATGGAGCATGTGATCCATTCATTTTTGTGCATTCCATATTCTAAAATAATAAATGGTGGAATCAAGAATATGGGAAATAGGGTAATTTGAAAGATATGAAAATCAGTGCTCTTTGAAGATGGGCACATTGAATTCTCATGTCTCTGAAGATTCTCTGCTCTTAGATCCTTTCTAAAGTTAAAGGAAGATATAAATATCCCAATAGTTGTACTTTATTTCTGGTTTTAGTTTGGCAAATGATAGTAGAAGCTATAAAGCTGTAATTGATATTAGTAAGCATAAATGTAGAAAATATATTTAAAAAGAGAATGATGTATCAAATTCTTCAAAAACCTCACTTGTTCACATCATAAATATGCTAATTTTTTCACACTGAAATTTCTTTTGCAATTATCTTGTCAATTGGTATAATGGGTATTGATATGTCATCATTAGAAATTACTTTTAAGCCACCCTTTTATCTTTCTTTGATTATCATTAATGACCTTGAGTGAGGATTATCATTGGACCTCAGTGCCTCAAAATTTTTTGTCTTGCATTTACCCTAAGATCCGTATCCTCATTGTCTTGCTTACTCCCTATTATCACAAAAAAACAAAAGAAGGCAATGGGGTATACAGCAAAGCCTATTACAGGAAATGGCTGAAACAGTATTTTCTTAACTGTTGCATAAGAATAACAAGAGGATATCATGTTTCCGTGTAGAACATTTAATTATATGCATTTTAACATCACTGATTCCTCCTTAATTGATGGTGTAGTAAATGTTTATCATGGGAAATGTGCAGATTTTGCATCTCAGGGAATCTAATCTACAGGAAATTGTTGTTGATTAGAGTACTTCGAAGAGTTTAAGGCAAAGAGTATGTGTGTTGTAGGTTTTTGTTGTTTTTTAGGTTGAGGAAGGATAGATATTACCCATTTGAAAAAGAAAAATGTTAAAAACGTTATTGAAAACATTATTATATCACTCAGAGTGCAATTCAGTTGCCGTCTGTTTCTTTCATCTTCTAATTAGTGAACAATGTTGTGTTACTTATTTCTTTGGGTGAGTGAATTCAGAAAGAATAGCTTCAGAAAGATTACTTAAGGAAATTTATTATGGCAAAATGGTTGTATTCATTCTGGAGTTGGATGATGCTGCTGTTTTCCTTTTAATTTTTCATGATAATTATGGTTTTTTTCTGGTTATTCCATGTGAATTTTTATACAACTTCATTGCAAAAAGATTTGATTATTTTGAAATCCAAAGACATAACCATAATCTGTTTATGTTGGAACTATAAGGGTCCACTTATTTTCTTAGTATTTGCCTACAGATTGCTGGTTCTGTCACCTGTTCCTCATGATTTGTCCCCAAAAGAAGTAGGATTTATGAAACTTGTTCCACTTCTGATTTTGTTCTGTCCTTCTGGGTCAGGCTAAGTCACATACTTCCTGGTTCATTGCCACTATTTTATAAGTAAGGTAACTCATTAAGACTTGTAGTTCTCAGAAGATCAGTCATTCAACTCCCTGAAGGTTAATTACTAATTTAGCTCTGGCAGAGACACATTTCCCTTGTTATTCTCTATAAGTAGAGAAACTCTTCAGGGATCCACACTTTTTTTATTTCACAATGTAGAAAAGATAATATGTTCCTTCATGAAAACATTACCTGAAATTCCAAAATCTCTATTTGTAATATAAAACAAGCAATGTTATTTTTTATTTCGTTTACTGGTCTTTTGTTTGTCTGTTTGTTTTGTTTCTTTGCCTTAGGGTGTTTGACATGACCTCATAGACATACAGGTGATCTCTGGATCGGTTACTATGGCCTTACTAGTTAATGAGAAATCATGGGAACTCGCCCACATATACTGTATTTTCGTGACTTTTGAGTTGCTATCTTCATCAAATATTAGTTAAATATGGTATAATACATGTAGGGTCAAATAGGTAGGCTATTTTTTCTTTGAGTGGACTAAGATAATATTTAAGTTAGTTGGATAACTTGACATAAATCTATATAAAATTATCATTCTCAAGAATCCATTAATCTCATTGATATTAAAATCACAGTACTAAAGTAATAGCAGTACCTTTAATTTCTGAAATCTTTCTAATTCATAAACTAATAAAAGACATTAATTAACTTGGCAAAGATCAAACATTTAGTAAGAACTAAGAGCTAGGCTTCAAACATAACCTCTCTGATTCTAAGACTGGGGATCTTTCTACTCTATCACAATGTGGCAGAGACTAGCTATATGCTAAACAGTCCTTTTTCCTTTTATTGAGCACACAGAAAATTTGTATTTCATAGCCTCTCTTATAATTAGCTTGGGATCATGGGACTAGTTCTTGGGCAATGAATGAGGTGATAGATGTCGTTTCCAAACCTGGTTGCTTCATCAATGTTCTACATACTCTCTTCTGTCCAAGTGTATGGAGGTAAGATGAAAGAGCCTCACCATGGAAGGAACCCAAATCTTGGAGTCATCACTTGGAATACAGTTGCTGGGGAGAGCTACCTGATCAACATAAGGCTGTGACCTGAGCAGGAAACAAACTTTTATTATACTGCCTTTAAGTGGGTTTCTTATTACAGCAGCTAGTGATCATTACACTGATTAATACAGAAATTGGTAGCAGAAGTGAGCTGCTGCCATAACAATAATCTAAAATATATGGAAATGACTCTACTCTTGGCTGTGGATAGTGAGGAAACAAATATAGCAGGCTGGATACCTAGAGATCTGTTATGCAGTGGCAAACTTTTTGGTAAAGATGTTACCTACTGTTTTAGTTGAATTGTGCCCCTGTGATGGTTAGGTTCATGTGTCAACTTGGCCAGGTGATGATACCCAGGTGTCTGGACAAGCAAGTACTGGCCTAACCATTACTGCAAGGACATTTGTGGCTGGTTTATTAAATCATCAGTCAATTGGCTGCAGCTGTGACTGATTACATCAATGGAGGGCATGTCTTCCACAATGAGAGAATGCAATCAGCTGGATTTAATCCAATCAGTAGACGACTTTTAAGCAAGACAGATAGAGGACCTTTACTTCTTCGGCTGACCAGCAAAGCATTTCCTGAGTAGTTCATTGAAGTTGTCAGTTCGTTGCCTGAGGAGTTCATTGAACATGTTCATCAGAGTTGCCAGTCTGCTGCTTGCCCTATGGAATTTGGACTCGTGCATACCCACAGTTGCATGAGATACTTTTATAAATCTTATATTTATAGATATTTCTTGTTGATTCTGTTTCCCTAGAGAACCCTAATACAGCCCCCCTAAAAGATATGTTGAAGTCCTAACCTCTGATACTTGTAAATGTGAATTTGTTTGGAAATAGGGTCTTTGCAAATGGAATTAGTTCATTTAAATTGAGGTCCAACATTACTGGTGTCCTTAAAAGAACAGTAAAAGGGACACAGGTGGACACACACAGGGAGAAGTAGCCCTGTGACAATGGAGGCAGAGATTGAAGGGCTGCAGCTGCAAGCCAAGGAATGCCAAGGATTGCTGGCAAACTCTAGAAGCTTGGAAGAGTCAGGGAAGGATTCTTCTTTACAGGTTTCAGAGGGAGCATGGCTGTGCTGACATCTTGATGTCAGACTTGTAGCCTCTAGAACTGTGAGAATACATTTCTGATTTTTTAAGCCACCCCATTTATGGTACTTTGTTATGGCTGACCTAGGAAACTAAGATGCCTGCTTTTCCTTACAAGGCAGACAATGTACTTACTGGGCTTGTAGCTCTAGAGGAAGAGTGTAGGAAACCAAAATGTTAGCAGTGTTGGTTGAGACTGTTGGGTCATCGTAAAAGTATAGCAAGAGATGATCCCAGGAGAAAATTGGGCCCTTGATAAGCAGAAATGATATGGAAGGGGGAGAGAACAGAAATTCAGTGCTTTGCAAGCTGAAAAGATATAACTTCAAAATCCTAAACAGTAAAAGATGGGCTTATAAAAAGCTTCAAATGAAAAAAAAAAAAAATCCAGTACAACTTGATAGCTGGATAAAGAGACCCATAGCAAAAATCAGGTTATGGGCATGCTCTTCGTATGTTTTGTTCCAGGTAGACTCAAGGTAGCTGCCTTAATGTAAAAAGAGAGAGCCATAGGGAAGAAGCAAAACAAATGAGACCAGGGAATCATGTCTATGAAATAACTATTGGTATGGGCACTGGTACATAGAATTAACTGGAAATTAATAGATCAAAAAAATGTTTAACAAGTTTCCCAAAGAAACCACAGAATTGCAGTAAAAAATCCGTGGGCTATCAGGATTTAAAACAATCCGCAGGATCCCTACTTTGAAGGCAAGCTTTTAAATCTATATAGCCCTAAAAAGGGCACACTCCCTAGTACCCACTCAGAAGTGATCAAGGAGAATATTGGGGAAGAAGAAGCCTTCCAGAGGGTGGCAGGGGTCATAAGAACATGGAATGGGGGATTTCTCTGCAGAAAACATAACCAGGACCTAATCAAAACCTTCCCCTGCCCCCAGAGCAATGTCTGCCAATGGTATTTCAGAACTGGCCCAAACCAATGACTGCTGGGTTTTTTATTTGCCTTCCAAATAGCGGTGTTTATTTTGGTTATCTTATTCCTGCTCCACCATTGTAATTAGGTATGTGTTTGGATGCAGATCACCTGTCTTTTTAGTTCATTAGGTGTCCAGAACCTGGGGCATCATCTTGATTGGATGTAAAGGGCTGCATGTCAACTGGTAAACCTGGATTTTGAGCCAGAGATTAAAGATTTTGGGTTGCTGATTGGGGTGAATGTGGTTCATGTGTGGGAGGATGAATAAAATGGATAATGGGTGGCCAGAAGCGAGGACTGAGACAGAGACTAGCTAGATGCTCACCAATCTTATTTCCTCTTCTTTGGCAAATGGGAATAAGACATTTCAAAGCCCTTCTTGTTGTTAAATCAGTTAGATTATGTTCTTATGACTGATACATAGAATGTGAGCCAAAGTAGTTTGTGTCACTTTCGGAACCTGCCCTTACAATGTCCTTCACTGTCTTCCATGCATTCTCTCCACTGTCCTGTCACTGAAAGCAAATGATTCTGCTCACAAGAGCTGCCAGACCAACCTTGGACTTTGGTGTGGGGGAGAAACCAACCTTTGTTGTGTTAAGTCACTGAGATCTTGAAGTGGTAGGTTATAGTAGCTGGCAAGTCTTCCCTTAGCAAATGCAGCTACCGGTTACATCATATCCAAAGATAAGATACAGAAGAAAGTGCATAAGCAGATTAAATAAATCTGTAGGGATGATTAAAGAATAACCCTTGAACAGTGTACAAATTTAATCTGTTGGAATGTTGGGGGGAAAGGGGGATCATATTGAAAAGAATCTTTGGAAACAAAGAAAGTTCCAAACAAAAATAGTATCACTAGTGAAAAAATAGAGTTTGGATAGAAAAGTGGAAATGAATAATTCATTCTTCAAAACAGAATAAAGACCAAAAACAAACAAGGGGAAGATAAAAAGAAATTTGATTCCCAAGTGATTCCAAAGCCTGGGAGTAGGGTGGGGGATACTTATGTAGGGGAGAATGTTAGGAAGGAGGTGGAGGAGCCTAGCCCTGTAAGTGTCTTGAAGAAATTTTGTGAAGGGAAGGGTTGGAGTTGTAGGGAGTCCTAGAGATGGGCATTGTGTATTACCTGCAGTCTGTCTTCTCCGAGGAACAGCCACTGTGCCCGGGAGGAAAAAAGGCTCAGAATTGCTCATCTAAGACATGAGAGGTTAAGATCTCCCAGAGGACAGGTTTAGTCAGTGCATAAGATGATGGGACTCTGGTTTTAAGAGAAGTGAGTTATTGGAGGTTTTGCAAAGGAGAGAAATAATTAAAATTTTAAGGAGTTATCAGATTTGCTGACTCCTTTTTTTTTTTTTATTCCATTTGTTTATTCTCTTATAAAATAAATTTAGCTGTAAAATGGCATTTTATTGTATTTATCCCTGATTTGGCCACTTGTACTGAGGCCAAATTACTTTGCATGCAGATTTGTCACAGGTTTATACCCAAATTGCTTTTCATTTTTTAATTCTGAAAATTTAATGCCTTAAAACAAAGTAATGACTCATGCATAAAGAAGTGATAGAAATAATTCTTAGAAAATAGAAGAAAATACAAATATATGTATGACACTAATGTAAATATTTGTAACAAATATAAAACTCAAAAGCCATGCAACATAAAATAGTTATATCTGAATAACAAATTCTGAACAATCAAAAATGAAACAGTAGAACCAATTAAATGTGAAGAAAACATGGTATTTCTTGTGCAGTGTATGAAAGTCAGAAGACTGACATTGCTCATCATAAATGAGCCCTTAGAAATCAGTACAAAGTAACTTTTTTTCCAAGAAAAATGAGAACATGGAAGTGAAATACAAATGACTATTAATGTGATGATGAGCAAGCTCGACTGCCTTACATTTAGAAGGAATTTTCACTCAAATTGCATAGTTTCCTTTTCTTTTGCCCTAGCAGTATCAATTCACAGGAATTACTCCAATAAAGTAGTGGGACAGATTTAAAATAATTTACACAGAAGCATGTTTGTTGCAGAGAAAATTTGTAGCAAACATAAGGATCTATTAAAGAAGAACATGTCATCAATAAATTTACATCTCTTTTACCAAGAGATGTAAAGCTATATAACCAAATTACAAGGGGATCAAGAAAGGGTTAAAAGGGAAAATAAATTATGATCCCCCAAAACACTACTTGTATATTGTTTATGAATATACCCCAAAAGAATGTGCAGAAAATCCCATCAATAGCAGATAGAACTGGGGAGTATAATCAGGAGGAGAAAAGATATTTCAGAAGTAAAAATATTTTAATTAAAAATTGCTATGTCTTCTAAACTTACTGGAAAATAATTTTTATGACTAAGCTTTCAAAATTTATCCAGTGATAAGTGGGAATTGGAAACATGTACTTTGCACTTATGAGACCACTGAGATGGAGCTGTCCATTCCATCACCCTGAGCTTCTCTGGGTACTAATGCCTCTGCCATTCAGGCTCCAGGGATTTAGTCCAATGGCATCAATGAAAGCAGTCAACATGCCTGGTTAGAATTCATTATGATGATAAATGTTGGGTCACTTTATAAATATGAATTTTTCATTTTTTAGTCCAGTTTTTCTCATCTTCAAGGAGTGCCTACTGCCACACATGAAAAGAAGGAGGAGTCGGCAAGCCTCAGGGGTCCAGGAGCCCACTGAGCAGCATGTCATTCAGATGTTTTCATCCCTTCATTGTCATCAAACTGAAGAAGGGGCACTTCCCAAATATGGTTCTGTTGCTTGAAGCAGCTAATAGAAGTCACACTGAACCCAGCCGGGTCTCCCCAGCTTGGCTACTTCCCGCCGCCATTTCCACAGCCTAGGGGCCTTTGCCTGCACTGTCGGTGGAGGCCTGGGTGCCAAACAAGTGCCACCAGCAGGGTCCGACTCCTTAACTTTTAACAGTTCCCCTCTTTAAAAAATAAATTCCCTTTACATTTTATATTTTGCAGTGTTTGCTACCTTCCCCTTTGATAAAATTTATCCTGTTTATGAGGAGACAAATTCATGCCTTTACCTGCATTAATTATTCCTAGTTTGAAGAGCATTTCAAATACATTACACACTATGTGCATTAAAAGAATGAAGATTCTAATTTTTAAAGAGTTTGTAATCCATTTCAATACAAATATTAAGCTCTTTCTTTGAACTATTAAGTTCAACAGTAGGGGTATAAAATGATTAAGTTACAATTCCTACCCTTAAGGAGTGAACAGTCCATAAGTAAGGACTAGATATATAAAGATACTGTTATGATACAATGAAATACTTTGTATAGTGATTAAGAGCAGGGACTCTGAAGCCAGATTGCCTGGATTTAAAGACCAGCTACTCATTTTACTGGGTGTGACCATTGAAATGTTCCTCAACATTGTGTGCCTCATTGGGAATAGAACCTTCTTCAGAGGGTTACTTTGAAGTTTAAATGAATTGTTATATCTAAAGCACCTAGAATAATGCCAAACACATAATAAACACTATATGTATTAATTGTGATTATAATAGAAATATCTTTCAAATACTCTGAGGGCTGAGAGAAGGAAGTGGCCAATTTACTCTGCAGGGTGGGAAAGGACCTGGGAAGAGTTGAACTTTGCAGACCAAGGAGGAGTGATGGATATTCAACCATATCTGTGGGACTTTAGAAACCACATCAAAGCTTTAGAGGATGTGATCAGGGTGAATCCTTTAGCTTGAACTCATCAATCGGAGGAAGACTCCATACCAAATGAATATTTATGCTGTAGGGGTTTTATATGAATATGTAATTCTGTTGAGAAGCAGTTCTATTATATCCAATTTAGTCCTTGAAACTTGGTCTATAAAGCCTGATCCCCTGCTATGTTTCTCTGTCTCTCAGCCTTCTGTCAGATCACATCTTGTAAGAGATATATAGTTTAAGCCCCTATTCAGAGAAAAAGGGCTGACTCATATTTTAGAGATTTTCCATGTCACTAGGTTAAAATTTACTCAATATAGTAATAACAAGCAATGGTTTTACACCTGAGTGCATTACGGTGGTTTCTCAGAAATGAGTCAATGACACTAGCACCAGTGGTAGGAGAAAAGATGTCTAAATCACACCATATACTTTCCATTGACTGTTTTAGCTGAGTACATCAGATCAAACAATTTCTAAGGGGTCTTTCCTAGGTAAGAATGGAAGGATTTGCAAAGCCACTGAAAAATGACTGCCTCTTCTCTGGAGAAAAAAGAGATTCTTTACTTTCTGTAAGTGAGAAACTGCTAATTTCTCAATTTCCTTCCATGCGAGTTCAAATTTTCAGGCTTTACTGAGAATAAGTCAATGCAGTAGAAGCCTAAAAACAAAGGCAGGAAAGCCAAAGAGAAGCATGTTTTCAGCTTTGCCCCAGGCTTTGCAACAGAAGCCCCACCCAGCTTCTTTTTGAAGTAACTACCCCCTCTCTTCTCCAGGCATTTGTGTCTCTTCTGCATGTGTACAAGCATTTTTCTCTCTGACAAAATTTCATGGTCAGGGAGTTTCTAGATAGGGATCTCTAAGTTAAAATCCCTAATTATATGCATGCACCCACACTTATACTATAATTACTCTCTTGGGGCTTTAAAAAAATAACTATTCACATCAACAGTTTCAGAACTCCTGTGAGTGGTGAGATTAGTAGACAAGCTCCTAGAGGAATTATGCAGGTGACTACAGTTATTAATGCCCATGTGAAAATGTCAAAAGATTGTCATGTTGGCATCAAGAGGCCAGGTTCAAAGATTCCAACATGCTGCTGTTGGCTCAGCACTTCTGAACTAAATTAAAGGGAGCTGTGAGAGTTGATTCCTTAGCTATATACTGCCTGCTTTGTTTTTTTGTTTGTTTGCTTGCTTGTTTTTCTTACGAAGAACATAATGCAGTAATTTGTGCTAACATTAAGGCATTTTGCTGTTAAGAACCATAGCTAAAATTTCAATCTGGTAGCTGTTTTGTTATGTCTTTATATGATAACTAGTCTTCAACAATTTTTTTTCTATTATTTTCACTCAGTCAAATTTTCCCAGACTGAAATTAGATGACTAGAATTTCCTGCATATGTGTAAATTCACTTATTACAAAATAACACATAATGCCATCAACTGTTAGCATTGAGAAAGACCACAGAAATGTTGATTTTACTAGTGAATAGACTATTTGGTCCAGAAGGGGGAAGTGATTTGCTCATGTGGGTTTAGAGCCCGAAAATTTTCTTTAGCTATTACTGAGCCTTTTCTCTGCAGTCTCTAATTCAAATTAATATTATTTGAGTGATTGGACAAGTCACTGAAGAGTATCTGATACTATAAATAAATTGGGCTTTCTCCTTCCATTCAAATCTTTTTAGTAGTCTGTTTCTAGCTGGAGGATAGGACTTGGTACAGCAGCTCAAGCCTTTTAGTGGGAGTGCCAGTACAGTGAATTTGCCTAAGTCTGAACCAAAGCCTACTCAGCTGTGTCCAGAACATCCTTCTATATCATTGCCTTAATATTTTTACCTTTGTTGATTCATTATGTTTTATAGCATACTTAAGCCTTTTTAATTATGCTTCTGTACTGAATTCTATCTTGATATGCTTCTCAGCATTTTGGGCATAAGAATATACAATTTCATCACCAAGTCCTTTTAAAAATAAAATAAGGAATAGATACATTATTTTGATTATATATATTTACTGCAAACATTTGGCAAAATAAAGTAGAAAGAAGAAAAAATCATTTGTCTATGAGGTAATCATATTTTTGTAGAGGAAAAAAATTGTGTTGTTTCTTAACCTAAAAGTTATAAATGTTCTTCATAGAACACTGGACTAAAGAGATAAATATATAAATATATATGTTTCAACTAGAAATTGACCAATAATCAAAGCAAGGAAGAAATATTCAGTAAGATTTGTAATATGCTACATTTTGGTCTCCTAATCTCAAAGTTAATTAAAGATTTTTCCATTGATTAGAACTTCAGTTCAATAAGTATTTATTGTTTTACTATCTAAAAATATGTGTACGGCTTTATGCCAAGAGGCACTATAGAAAATGCAAAGATGAAAAAAAATCAGGTGCCTTTCTTCATGAACTAGCATTTGAAAGTTTTTATCTCTTTAGTCTAGTGTCAAAGGAAAGTTATAGAAAGTCCTCTTCAAAATATCTTAGTTTTTTTCTTTCAGAAAGGGTGTATGCAGGCATGATAGACAGTAGATAATCCCTTTTACCTTTTAATATATGCCATTTCTACAAAGTGAGAGGAAAAACTCTAATATCATAGCCTGACCTAAGAAAAATCATGATTTATTCTTTCAGCAAATGTGTATGATACATAATCTACTGTTTCTCTGGATACAAGACTTTGTTGTATGACTTAAATGAAACTAATTTCAAATCTCTTCTCAGCTGGAACAGCAGAATGTATGTGGCTATAGTACTTTTCCTAAGGCAAAGTCTTTAGTTTCATACTTGCCAGACTAGGCAGTTTTTCTGCAAAGGCATGTGCCATATGTCAGGAGTTTTGACAAAGTTAGTTTCTACACATCGTTCAGTATTTGTCATGCCTAATGAGAGCTCGTTTATACACAAGTGGATGTGCCAGGACCATTTGGCAATAACTCCGATAAGAACATTGCTGAACTGCTTTTCAAAAAATGGGCAAGTCGTAAATTATTAATACATATCCCTTTTCAGTGGCAATAAGAGATATCTTAAATTATTTTCAGATCCAGGTAAGGATATAAATTAATACAAAAATATCAAGAAGACAGATGTGAGAGAGTTTTCAAATGAGAAGGCTTTGGGTTGATTACTTATATTCTTTATTAATTAGTAAATATTATTATAAATTTGCCAGGTTCCTAGCTATGGTTGATTTGAGAAGAAATGGGCATTTTTGTCTTTTTTAATGATCTTGTCATTCAAACTCTAGTAGATTGAAACTATCCTGGGATGGCTTTCTGGCTCACATGTTTCTTGGCTACCATTGCCCTCATTTAATTTTACCTGCTGTTATCCTTGTAATGGTTGGGCCTGAGGAAGAAACCCACCCTTCAGCTGCCAATGTCAGCAGACTGCAGTTTACAAAAAAGGGGTGGTCCTTCCAGGCCCAGATGCTAAATCTTATAAGGGACCAAATGGGCTCTGGTGGTAACAGATAACCTCAAAGTTATCTTGTTACCTCTTTCATCTTTAGTTTTTTCACTATTTTTGCATATTCTCTAAAATAACACATGTTCATTGGAAGAATTTGTGAAAATAAAGAAGAAAAAAATGTAGAGAACCAGAATGTACATAAATTAAGTGAAAAAAAATGGACTGCATAGGAAATAAAAACAGAACAGAATCCTTTCAAAATATGTTTGGATTAAATTTTCCTTCTCCTCCTCCTCTTACTCACCCTCTTCATCTCCTCTTCCTCCCCATCTTCTTGCTCCTGCTTTAAGTCATTTCTAATATGGTCTAGGAGCAGGAGTTCACAGTTATAAAATGTTCTAATTCTGACTAAGAAGAAGAACATACATCCATTCTCTCTCTCTCTCTCACTCTCTGCAGAAAGATAAATGGATTTATATGCACACATGCTTGCTTGTAAATTTTTAGGATATGTGCATCAGTAGGCTTTGGATAAATCCACAAACCCATAGCATCAAGCCCTAACATTAGGAAATAACTTCTAGAAAGACATCCAGAAAAAAATAAAACAGAAGCTTTAGAACTTTGAAGTATCCCATTCCAGGAGGCTATTTCTTAAATATGGGATGAGACAAATATAGCTTCAGAAAAGAGCTAGGAAGAAGAAAAGGAAGAGGACAAGAGAAATCTAACCTGATCTAACTCAAGAGTAATGGGAATAGTCACCAAAAATGAGAAGAAACAAGATGGGAGAAAAGAAGACTAGTGGGGATTTTGTGACCTGAAATCAGGATTCTATTCCTAACCCAAAGTTGATTAAGTACCTCAAAGTTTTAAAGATGTTTGTTCTCTCAGAGTGATGTATAAGGAAGATGACCTGTGGATTTTTATGGGTGATATAGAAAAAATTCAAAATTTCAGGACAACATTCCACAATTTCTAATTTAAGCAGGGACCTTGGAGATGACAATGGCATTATAATGAAACATTATTTTCTTCTCTAATATAAAAAATCAAAATAATAATGATCCCAAGAAGCAGAAATGGGAAATATTGGAAGAAATTGTGAGAACAATCCAGCTACTCATTCAAGTAGCCTAGGGGTGATCATCTGCTGATCCAAACTCACACTCCAGTCCCAAGATGGCCTCAAGGAGAGGAGTTTACTGACCACTAACTTGTGTGTGTCTCTGTCACCAAAGTGTGTAACTGCTACCTCAGGAGGACTCTAACCTTAAGAAATGAGCTACACTTACATAACCAAGCTTGAGTCTGTAACTCCATTATGTGTGTATACATGCCAGTAAAAACTGGGGCATAATAGTGTTCAGTGAATTAGTACCCACAAATTGTGCTTACTACTGCATGCTCAATGCCAATGAATATTCATGAAGACCATTTCACAACCTTGTGCTTTTACTAATTACCAACTCTGGGTATCCTAGAGATGCAGAAATATTGAAAGGAAATTATTTTCTAATTTCTATAGAGCATGGTCTGGTGTACACTTCTCTTCTTGGTTTGCACACAGTCTAGTGCACTGGGTTATATTATTTTAATGAGGTTTGGTTTGTGCATAGTTGTTCAGTTGCCTTGATGTTCTTGGAAATGTCTTTATTTCCAAAGCAAAACATTTTCTAGGTTTAAACAATGTGGCATATTTGAGTTAAAAAGGCATCAAACCTGGACTATTTAATTTAACTATAAATTTTCACCAAATCACAAGATAACCCAGATAATTCAGCCATTTTCTAAATTTCATTATATATCATCCCTTGACAAGTCACAATAAGCTTAAACAATGGTGAGACAACATGTTAATATCTATGGAAATTCTCTATCACTTCCTTAAACTTCTATTTCTCTATGTGATGACAATAATGATGATGACAATAATGCTTAATTTTTATAGAAATATTAGCATATCACTCCATAAGGCTAGTTGTGTGTGTGTGTGTGTGTGTGTGTGTGTTTCGCTGTTATATCTCCAATGCCTGGAAATAGTGCTTGGCACATAGTAAGTGTTCATAAATATTTGTTGCTTAAGTAAATGAGTGAACCAAGAGCTTACTGTGTGCCAGGTTCTGTGCTGTCCTTTAAATGGATTATCTTATTGAATCCTCAGTGACTCCTCTATGAAGGTGCCATTATTGTTCCCATGTAATAAACAAGAAAACTGAAGTACAGAGATATTAGGTAACTTACTAGAAAGCACACAACTAGACAGTGATGGAGATGCAATTTGCACCTGGGTAGTATGATTCTCTGTCCTGATTTGTTAATCCTACTGATATAAGTATTTGTTAATCCTATTGCTGTAAGTGATGGCATTATAATCTAATAGAAGATATTGACTATAAGGTAGTATAGTACAGTTTTCAAAGAATGTAGACTTTGAAAGGAGAAAACCTAGGTTCAAATTCAAGCTCTACCACTGACAAGCTGTGCAGGCTTCAGCAAGTTAAGTTTTCTGAGACTCACTTTCTTCATCTTTCAAATAGGGCTAAAAATAATAACATTATAGGGTTAAGTGAGCTAAAGCATATAAAGCAATTGGCAGTGCAGTACATGGTAAACCCTTCATAAGCATTAGTTATCATCATCATCATAATAGTCATCATCAACTAGTGGCTAGGATCCCAGCTGCCATATCAACATTGCCTGACACATAGTGGGCACTCAGCAAAAATGTGTTGAATGCACAAGTGCATGAACAAGGGAAAAAAATCATAAAAAATCTATTTTCTAAGTTTCTTGATAAATTGAAGATAATGCCACTTTTTCTCTGGCATTAGAATTTTTAAGTAATAAGAAAACACTTCAGGAGAACTTAAGATGGTGGCTAGGTGAGACAGGGCAAAAAAAATCTCTGTGAAAAATACTAGATAAAAGCCAGAAAGTGACCCAGAGCACCAGTTCCAGTGATGCACCAGCTGTACAAGGTCTGCTAAATCCATAGGGACCATGCACTTGGTGAAACTGGGAGTCTGTATTCTGAAATGAGTGAGTGAGCCTGCTGAATGTCTGGCAGCTATGCAGCAGTGTGGGGAAACCATGGGTTGGCATTTGGAGGTGGACTGGTTCTTTTTTAAAAAAAAGCCAAAAGCAGCTGCAGATATGGCAGCGAGAACCACACAGTGAAGCATGGCAGGAATGGGCTGTGTGAACATCTCAATATCTGGCATGGAAGATTGCCTTTCATACACCCTCTGCTAATTGTCTCGGGGTGAGGAAGGTAGAGGTTAGCCAAAAGGGGAAAAAACCATGCCCCTTGCAGCCATCTTCCCTGTGGGCTGGGAACGCTTCTGCCTGGCATAGGCACCACAACTCAGAGACACGCCACGGAACCCAGTGTGACAGAAAGTGTTTCCAGCAACACGAGCACTTGCCATAATATCGGGCATGGACAATAGCCTTTAGTGCACCCACAGCTAATTGTCCCAGAGCTGGGAAGGCAGAGCTTTGTGAAAAGGGGGAAATTAACACTCCCCATTCAGCCATCCTTACAGCACATTGGGAATGCCCCTGCACGGCCCTGTGGGCCAGAACTTCCCTTGGGGGATGGCATGCACTTGTGATGTAGCACAGCCTTCCCTCACCAGAGGCCTAAGAAGGGCACGGCTGGGAAGAGGGACCCACTCGGTAATCCTAGGGACCATACCCCAATACCAAGGACTTGTGGGTCAGTGGCAGAGACAATCTGTGGTGAGACTGAAATGAAGGTTTAGACTCTTGCAACAGCCTTAAATCTCCAGAATCACTTGGAAGGTTTGATTATTAAAGCTGCCCTGCCTCCCTAACCACACAGACACACGCCCCACATTCAGGGCAGACAGCACCAACAACACACCCAAACTTGGTGCACCAATTGAACCCCACAAGAATCAGACCCCCACACACCACAAAGACAAAGTTGGGGAGAACTGACTTGAGGGGAATAGGTGACTCACGGACACCATCTGCTGGTTAAAGTGTACGCCACCAAGCTGTAGATCTGACAAATTAGAGACTGGTGTTTCAATAATCCTTCATATCCTAAAAGAGCACTATCAAGTAAAGCAAATGCCAAGAGGCCAAAAAACAACAGAAAATTTTAAAGCATATGAAAAAACCAGATGATATGGATGACCCAAACCCAAACACCCAAATCAAAAGATCAAAGGAGACACAGTACTTGGAGCAATTAATCAAAGAACTAAAGACAAACAGTGAGAGCATGGCACAAGATATAAAGGACATGAAGAAGACCCTAGAAGAGCATAAAGAAGAAGTTGTGAGGGTAAATAAAAAAAAAATAGACAATCTTATGGAAATAAAAGAAACTGTTGACCAAATTAAAAAGAGTCTGGATACTCATAGTACAAGAATAGAGGAAGCTGAACAATGACTCAGCAACCTCAAGAAACACAAAATGGAACATGAAAGAACAAAAGAAAGAATGGGGAAAAAATCAAAAAAATTGAAATGGATCTCAGGGATATGATAGATAAAATAAAACTTCCAAATTTAAGACTCATTGGTGTCCCAGAAGGGGAAGAGAAGGGTAAAGGTCTAGAAAGAGTATTCAAAGAAATTGTTGGGGAAAACTTCCCAAACCTTCTACACAATATAAATACACAAAGCATAAATGCTCAGTGAACTCCAAATAGAATAAATCTGAATGAACCCACTCCAAGATGTATTCTGATCAGACTGTCAAATACTGAAGAGAAGGAGCAAGTTCTGAAAGCAGCAAGAGAAAAGCAATTCACCACATACAAAGGAAACAACGTAAGACTAAATAGTGACTACTCAGCGGCCACCATGGAGGCAAGAAGGCAGTGGCATGACATATTTAAAATCCTGAGAGAGAATAATTTCCAATCAAGAATACTTTATCCAGCAAAACTCTCCTTCAAATTTGAGGGAGAGCTTAAATTTTTCACAGACATACAAATGCTGAGAGATTTTGCTAATAGAAGACCTGCCCTACTTCAGGTACTAAAGGGAGCCCTACCAATGGAGAAACAAAGAAAAGTGAGGGAGAGATAGAGAAATTTAACAAGACATATATAGACCATTACATCCCAAATCACCAGGATACACATTCTTCTCTTGTGATCATGGAACTTTCTCCAGAATAGACCATATGCTGGGACATAAAACCAACCTCAATAAATTTAAAAAACTTCAATTTATTCAAAGCACATTCTCTGAACACAATGGAATACAAATAGAAGTCAATAATCATCAGAGACTTGGAAAATTCACAAACACCTGGAGGTTAAAAATAAGGGGGAGATGAAAATGTTCCCAGATAATCAAAAGCTGAGGGACTTCATCACCAGTAGATCAGTCCTATAAGAAATGCTAAAGGAAATTGTGTAGGCTGAAAGGAAGGGACAATAAACAATTGACTAAAACCACATGAGGAAATAAGGATTTCCAGTAAAGATCACATGGTAAATATAAATACCAATGCTACTGTATTTTTGATTTGTAACTCCACTGTTTACTTCCTACAAGATCTAAAATACATAAACTGTAATGATAAATCATTGGTTTTGGACTCAATGTAAAATATGTAATTTTTGACAAGAACTACATAATGGTGGGGGAATGGAGGAGTATAGGAACATAGTTTATGTGTCCAATTGAAGTTAAGTTGGTATCAAAGAAAACAAGATTTTTATAGATTTAAGATGTTAAATTTAAGCCCCATGGTTCACAAAGAAAGTATCAGAGAATATGATCATAGAGATGAAAAGTAGAGTATGGGTTATAAGAAGTGGGGGAAGGGGCATTGGGGAGTTAAGAAATGAGTGTAGGGTTTCTGTTTGGGGTGAGGGGAAATTTCTAGTAATGGATGATGGGAAGGTGATGTCATTGAAACATTGTGAATGTGATAAATCCCACTAATGGAATGCTTGGGAGGGGTTAGAATGAGAAGATTTATGCTGTATATATGTTTCCACAATTGAAAAAAAAAAGACAGTCTAAATAGATAATGACAATTAAATGCCAAGGATGATCCTGGATGGAATCTGAGGATGGAGGAGAGGAGGCTCAAAGGGGCACAGTCGGGACAGAAGGAAAAAATGAAATATACAATGTAAGCTTTGTATCAATGTTGAATTTCTTGAACTTCTTAGCTGTGCTTAATGTGATGGCATAAATGAATGTTCTTGTTCATGGGAAATGTATATGTGAATTACATTGTTTGTTCAAGGATGTGTGCAGCTTGCTCTCATATGTTCAGAAGACAGAGCAATAGATGATGGATGATAGTGAGGGAGGAAGGGAGGGAGGGAGGGAAAGAAAGAAATGGAGTGACAGGATGTTACAGTTGGTGGATCTGGGTATCGGTGGAGGGGGTTGAGGTATGCTGGAGTTCTGTGTATGGGGTTTGTATTGCTTTTGCAACTGTTCCTGTAAGCTTGAATTTATTTCAAAATAAAAAAGAAAGCACTTCATTTCTTGAATGAAAGACAGTAAAAAATTGGAGAAATTGTTAGTGTTAATAAGCACAACACCATAGAATTATAATAAAGGGTGACTTTATAAATAGTGGAGTAAAAGTCTGAACAGTTTAAATGTCTTTTGGGAGACTAAATTTAGGAAAGTAAACACATTAATAAAAAGAAGTCTTTTGGAGAAAAAGTAAAAAGAGAAAATGGGTTGAACTTTAGTAGAACAATTTATATCTTCTCACCATGAGTTTGACATAGATCAAAACAAGACCAGTTAAGCAACCGTGAAAAGAGTGATCCATTACTTAGAAAGTGAGCACTCTTCCAGATCAGAACATTAGCACCAAAGAGACCAGCTACTGGTGGCAGAGATTTAGTCTGCCTGCCTCTGGGATTTTCTACCCTGTGATCCAGTGAAAAGGGAGCAGAGCAGAACCTGATGAAGACACATTTGTCAACCTCATTGCAGGATCTGACTTGCAGATTACACAGACCCAGGGGAAACTTTGAGGCCTGAATCTCCAAGCAACTCCTGCTGCTGTGTTTCATAAGGTAGCAGGTATTGAGATTTTGTAGACTAAGTCTACACAGAAATCCTTAGTTTAATTGTGGATTCTATGCATTAATGTTTAATATTTTTTAACATTTTGTTGGTGGTACCAATACTTCTCCAATATTTCAGATATTTCCCAGGACTGCTCAGAAAAGACTGAAGGTAGATAATATTTCACTTGGCAATAATCCATAAAACTATTGATTTAGGGAAATTCATGAAAGAGTTAATAGATGACAGTCCTATACTAGATAAATACATATGTCTGATTATAGCTGAAATTCAAGTCCTTCAGATTGATCAATTACATTTTTAGAAATAAGGAGAATTTCTCCAATCATTAATATTTATGTGTCTTTTAAATATGGTTGTTTATTGCATACACTTTGGATCTATTATACATCAAATTCAAAACTAATATGAATGAATTAATGAATAAAATTTAACCCTGTCTCTTCAGTGTTTAGAGAGACTAGGGACTAACAGAAAAACAATATCATGATATATTTTTATTATAGGAAGCATGGGACAAAGATGGAAGAGTGGGGACAATATTTATCATTTACCTTGTTCCACTATCATAATGTGCCATGACTATACATTGACTTCCTCATACTATGTGGCTACTTCTTTGGAATACATAGTCCTAAACAGTTTTGGGATTAATGGATGTGGAGCTACTACTGTAGATATTTTGTCTCTCAGAACTTAAGCTAGATTTTCAGTTCTTTGAAGCAGTAATTATTATATTCCCAATCTCTGATGATAATCTAGTTTTACCATACCCCCATGTATTGGCAGAAGGTCCTTCCTGAAGTGAGTGGTACAAAGAAAGTGGAATAGATATGTCCAATAGATGATAAACTGTGCAAAGAAGATGGTCAATTCTAGCAAATTCGGTAGCATATAAACGGACTGAACTAAAACTGAGGAACCAATATTTGCTATCAAACGATGGGAACCAGGAGTAAATGACTAAGCAACAAAGCAGGGCAGGCTAAATAGAGAAAGGAATGAAATACAGGTAATGGCCAGCAGGGAGGTAATGGACAGAGTGAAATGAATTATGAACAGAAAAGCAATATATTTTAGAACTGACTCTGTGGATACTGAATAACAGCCAGAGATATATTGGAATCTATGGACATTGATGGGTCTAGGACTGACATTTAAAGGGATGGATTCAGTGTGACAGATCCACTCTAATTTCTCACTCTGGGATTTTCTCTATCTTCTACTCAACGCCCTGTCCTCCTTAAAGCACTTTACACCTCCTGATAAATCCAATAGCTTCTCTGACACTAGGGCTCTGCTTTGCTATTGTCTATCTTCCGGAAACTGGGATCTTACCTTCAGATCTAGGGTCCAACCTAGCTAGAACTCACTGAAAGAGTAAGTCTGTTGTCTAGGCCTCTGCTTACTGCCTACTGCTGGACTGCCTTGCTGGCATGTCCTGTCCACCTTGTGTTACATTTTTCTCACTCAAGTCTCTGTTGTTTACCTGCCACTGTTCTTCTCATATAGTATGGTTTATGTTGCTTCACTGAGGCCCTTGCTTAAAGCTGTGCCTGCTCTCACATGCTTCTATTTGTATCTGGTGTTTGACCTGCAATTCGGACTGTCCTAATAGTAAACAAACCCTTGTTCTCATGCATTCATCAACCATAATCTAGAGTTCACCACATATGCTTGAGATATAATGACAGTATAACTATGGAGGGACACAGTGACCTATGTTTCAGAGCAATTTGGTAATATTTTGTAAAGTTTTATATGTACACACCCTATTAGCTAGCTAATTTATGTCTATGTATCTACCTATAAAAACTCTTCAGCTTCTCTTCATTTGTTTGATTTACTTGTCTTTCACTTATATTATATAGGGCATACAAAATTTATAATCAGTAGATATGGTTTATAGGTACTTTTCATAATTACAAAATCAGTACACAAATAGAATGGATTGGTTAAAAATAACCCAATACGTGGAAGCCTCAATATTCTATCCTTCTGTTGTCTTCAGTCATATTCCCAACAAAGACATGTTCAAATCCTAATATCTGGCCCTTTGGATGTGAACTCATTTGTAAATAGGATCTTTGAAGATGCTGTTAGTTAAGATGAGGCCAAACAGAATTGTGATGAACATTAATCTAATATGACTGGAGTCCTTATAAGCAGAGGAAGTTTAGACACAGTCAGGAGGAGACAGTGTGAGAGATTAACATGTGTCAGAGGCAGGAATTGAATTATGGATTACTGGCAGACTACCACCAGAAAGCTATAGACTACTGTGAGTCAATGAATTCCTTTTGCTTAAGCCAACACCCTGTAGTACCTTGTTATAGCAGCCATGGAAAACTAAGACACCTTTCCTTGTTCTTGGTTGGCAGTTTTTTAGTCTCTAGCACTGCACAGAAAAATTCTGAGTTCAGAAATGATTCTGTAATGAATACTACAAAGCTAAAGCTCCACTCTTTTATGAATAATGAAGCTGAGCCAGATTTTCACCTTTCTTGTCACATGATTCCTTCCAACAGAAGACACCCATCCGACTTCCACATAACATACAATCCCAGGTGTTTCAATGCCTGACAAAATTAATTCTCAGTCTTGAATTGCTGCCCAACATTCCTTCCAAATTTAAGTACAATAGCACAGACTCATATACTGGCAATTCTGTGATTTACAGAATTCTATTATAAACTTATGTGTAAAATATTTATGTAGATTAAACATTCATACCAAGAGGAAAGTATATGTTTTAAGATGTAGTCTCCAACAGAAAGTGTGACCCAAAACTCAATCACTGATAACTTCATAGCCATTAAAAAATGGCATTTTATTTTTTCCCCATTTGCTGCTCCCTAAGGAAAACTGCTTAATTTCTGCTCTATTTACAGCCAAAGCCTGGCAACATGCCTTCACATGAGAGAAAAACAAGTGAGAAAGTGGTTTGGGTAAATGTGAAGAGGTGTCTGTGAGATAACCCCTTCAGAACTTGGGTGACATTTATGTCTCCAGTCTTATCAGCCTGTCACTACAAAATGAGGCTATGCTTCATTTTAATGTCTAGATTATTTTATGAGTAAAACCTCTGTCTACCTGCATACCAGAAATTGCACCTGTTTATCTACCTCTGGCTTTCCCAGGGCAGTGCCTCACATGTGATTAGGAGCTTTGTTCCTTACTGTAGCCTTCTCATCCCGCTGAATGACAGGATGTTACCTCTGCTGCCACTGATGTTTATCAGACTGCCACTCTGCCTCAGCTCCTGGGAGAGGACACTGTTGTTGTAATTCTCTGTAACACAGTTGTGGCCCAGATAGGACCTTTGACAAAATTTGGAAGTCATAGAGGCTGCAAACTCAAATGGGAACGGTGGTCTGGCTGTTCATGGAATGAGTGAAGGTTACAGGGTGTGAGAAAAGTGGTCATGACACTTGGCTAAAGTGGTAGGAAATAATAAGCAATGTGAGGATTGTAGAGAACTATCTGGGACATGCTCCATGTAAAGGGAGAAGATACTATTCAGAGTCAACCACTTGTTGATATGTGGGCAAACAAGGATTTTGTTTTGTCAGATCTGATTTTACAAAAGAAGTCCAAAATTCATATTTTTAAGTACAATCTTTTTACTTTTCATCATTGGCAACTGACTCTATTGTTTGTTTCTTTTTTTTAATGACACTTTGATGGTCAAATCAAATGTTTCTGTGGGCTTCAATGGGACTATGGGCCACTAGTTTATGATGGTTGACCTATAGCTGCTACTATAAGTGGTTATTTCCAGAACCCATAGCCCAATTACACTTCAGAGTCCTTTCATAGTAGCAGCAGACTTCTGTACAATACACACACATGCACACATATGCAGAGGCAGAGTGCATGTCAGTGAGAATTCCATTCTTATCAGAGGAAAAAGCTACATCCTCTCCACTTATAGAGTCTGACTACACAGACTACTCAAAACAGTCACAGTGATTTACTTGATACAGATTCAAACACCACTTTATGAGGAAGAGCTGTATTAAAGTTCTGATGTCACTGTATCAAATCCAGTATAGTTTGCTTTCAGTTTTGCCTTCAGGATGAGGCAAAGAAACAATATACATAGTATGATTTCATTTCCTACTCCTCCTGGGAGCAAAAAACAAGCAGAGTCCCTGAATCTTAACACCTGCAGTAAGCAACAAACATTATGCTGGGAGAAAGGCAGCAGCTAGGCCAACTCTAGTTTCTGAGTGGCCTAGCAGATAGATACCCATATTGGAGGAAGACACATCCAGTTGTACATTAGAATTACATAAGTAATGTCTGTTGAACTCATTTCATGCTCACTAAGAAAGATTCTGATAATTTGATTTTCCCAGCAAATTTGCTGACTGGGAGAGAATGCGCTGTTTAGGCCAACTTGAAAAATATGGTCCACTTGACCAGATTGTCAGTATTTCTAACTGTAAATTAACAAACTAGTGTTTTGATTATATAGTTTAGTTACACAACTACATTGTGTAACTATATTGTATGACTGCATTGGGAGTGCTTTACTGTATTTTACACACTCAATTAAAAGGTGATCATTTGATTTTAAATAGACATTCACAGAGGGTAACATGAGTAAAATAAAACATCACCTTGTGCCAGTCAACTCATTTTTTAAAGCTGTTTTATTGAAATATATTCATACACCATAAAATTCATCCAACATGTACAATCAATGCTTCACAATATCATTACATAGGTGTGCATACACTGCTACAACCAATGTTAGAACATTTTCATTACTCAAAAAAAAAAGCAACCCCAGGAATCCCATACCCCTTATTAACCCCTATTTCTGACCCTTAGCATTGGTGTGGTACATTTGCTACTGTTGATGAAAGAATATTAAACTACTAATGTTAACTATAGTACATAGTTTGCAGTAGGTACATTTTTCCATGTTCTACTCTAGTATTAACTCCTTGTAATAGTGATATACATTTTTTCTAGTTCATGAAAGAATATTTTTATATTTGTGCTATTAATGGCAGTCATTGTACACCATAGGGTTCACTATTATACAGTCCAATGCTTTATCATCTAGCTTTCCTTCTAGTGACATATGCAGCTCTAAACTTCCCCTTTCAACCACAATCACACATAATTCAGTGTTGTTACTCTCACCATAATGTACTACCATCACCTCTAACCATGTCTAAACATTTCAATTCAACCTAGTTAAAAATTCTGTGCACATTAAACATCTTCTCCCCATTGTCTACACTTGTTCTTTCTCCTAGTAACATGCATTCATGATTTTAACTCTATGAGTTTACTTATTATAATTAGTTCATATTAGTGAGATTATACAATATTTATCCTTTTGTGTCTGACTTATTTACTCAACATAATGTCCTCAAGGTTCAACCATGTTGTCATATGCTTCAGGATTTCATTCCTTTTTACTGGTGAATAATATTCCATTATATGTATATGACACATTTTGTTTATCCAGTCTTCTGTTGATGGACACTCGAGTTGGCTCCATCTTTTGACAATTGTGAATAATGCTGCTATGACCATCAGTGTGCAAATATCTGTTCATGTCTCTGCTTTCAGTTCTTTTGTGTATATACCTAGTAGCAGGATTGCTGGATCATGTAACAGTTTTGTACTAAGCTTCCTGAGGGACTGCCAAACTGTCTTCTACAGTGGCTGTACCATTTTAGATTCCCAATAGCAGTGAATGATTGTTCCTATTTCCACACATCCTCTCAAATACTTGTAGTTTCTTGTTTGTTTAATAGTGACCATTCTAGTAGGTGTGAAATGATATATCATTATGGTTTTGATTTGCATTTCCCTGATGGCTATGACATTGAGCATCTTTTCATGTGCTCTTTAGCCATTTGTATTTCCTCCTTGAAAAAATGTCTATTCAAATTTTTGCCAATTTTTAAATTGGGTTGTCTTTTTATTGTTGAGTGGTAGGATATTCTGGATATCAAACTGTTATCAGGTATATGGTTTCCAAATATTTTCTCCCACTGAGTAGGTTTTCTTTTCATTTTTGTAACAAAGTACTTTGAAGTGCAGAGTATTCAATTTTAGCAAAGACCATTTATCTATTTTTTCTTTTGTTGCTTGTGCTTTTGGTGTAAGTCTAATAAACCACTGCCTACAACTAGATCTTGAAGATGCTTCCCTATATTTTCTTCTAGGAGTTTTGTGATCCTGGCACTTATATTTAGGTCTTTGATCCATTTTTTTTTAAATTGAGATTGTTCATGAAACATACAATTATCCAGAGATCCAAAGTGTACAATCAATTGCCCATGGTACCATCATACAACTGTGCATCCATCACCACAATTAATTTTTTTCAATTTTTAGAACATTTTCAATACTCCAGAAAATAAATCAAGACAAAAAAAGGAAACTCAAATTCTCTCATACCCCTAGTGACCCCCCTCCATTATTGATTCATGGTATTGGTAACATATTTGTTACTGTTGATGAAAGAAAGTTAAAATACTACTAACTGTAGTATATAGTTTGCGATAGGTATAATTTTTTCCTATATGCCCCTCTATTATTAACTTCTAGTTATAGTGTCATACATTTGCTCTAGTTCTTGAGAGAGATTCCTAATGTTTGTACAGTTAATCACGGACATTGTTCACCACAAGATTCACTGTTTTATACATTCCCATCTTTTAACCTCCCATTTTCTTTCTGGTGACATACATGACTCTAAGCTTCCCCTTTCCACCACATTCACACACCATAAAGCACTGTTAGTCATTCTTACAACATGTTATTATCACCTCTGTCCACTGCCAAATGTTTAAGGTCAACTTAGTTGAACATTCTCCTCATAATAAGCAACTGCTCCCCATTCTTTAGCTCCATTCTGTATCCTGGTAACTTATATTTTAGGCTATGAGTTTACATATTATAATTAGTTTATATCAGTGAGACCATGCAATATTTGTCCTTATATGTCTGTCTTATTTCAGTCAATATAGTGCCCTCAAGTTTTCTTCATCAACCCATTTTTTAAGATGATGTTGTTTACACACCATACATTCCATCCTAAGTAACAATCAATAGTTCCCTGTATAGTCATGTCTTTATGTACTCACCACCATCACCACTATCTATATAAGGACATCTCCACTTCTTCCACAAAGAAGGAAGAGTCAAAGAAGGTAGAGAGACAAAAGAAAAACTGGAAAAAAAAAAAAAAAACATGACAGATAGGAAGTGACAAAAGGAAAGATAGCATTAAACCAAAGTAGAACAAAGAGTCAGAAAACATTATCAATGCCAAGAGATCCATACCCCTCCCCTCTGTCCCCCCATATGCAATTAACTTTGATATATTGCCTTTGTTACATTAAAGGAAGCATAATACAATGTTTCTGTTAATTATAGTCTCTTGTTTGCATTGGTTGTATTTCCTCCCCCCCAGTACCTCCCTATTTTTAACACCTTGCAAGGCATTCATTTGTTCTCCCTCATGTGAAAATATATTTGTACCTTTTATCCCAATTGTTGAGCACCCTAGGTTTCACTGAATTATACAGCCCCAATATTTATTTTTCCTCTTTCCTTCTGGTGTCCCACATGCTCCTAGCCTTCCTCTTTCAATCATAGTCACAGTCACCTTTGTTCAGTGTACTTACATCACTGTGCTACTATCTCCCAAAATTGTGTTCCAAACCTCTCACTCCTGTCTTTTCCTTTCTGTCTGCAGTGCTTCCTTTAGTGTTTCCTGCAGAGCAGGTAACTTGTTCACAAACTCTGTCATTGTCTGTTTGTCAGAGAATATTTTAAGCTCTCCCTCAAATCTGAAGGGCAGTTTTGCTGGATTTAGGATTCTTGGTTGGTGGTTTTTCTCTTTCAGTCTCTTAAATATATCACCCCACTTCCTTCTTGCTTCCATGGTTTCTATTGAGAAATCCACACATAGTCTTATCAAGCTTCCTTTGTATGTAATGGATCGCTTTACTCTTGCTGCTTTCAGGATTCTCCCTTTATCTTTGACTTTTGATAATCTGATTACTAAGTGTCTTGGCATAAGCCTATTCATATCTATTCTGTTTGGGGTACACTGTGCTTCTTGGTTCCATAATTTTATGTATTTCATAAGAGATGGGAAGTTTTCATTGATTATTTTGTCTGTTATTGCTTCTGGCCCTTTTCCCTTCTTTTCTCCTTCTGGGACACCCATGACATGTACATTCCTGCATTTCATGTTGTCACTCAATTC